>NC_054874.1:16610322-17231390 GCF_018320785.1 Cheilinus undulatus | reverse complement strand
TTCTGTTATATTTTCTAATAATTTTCCTACATTAACAACAAATGAGGTAAAGAGTTGTTTTCCTTGTCAAATTTAACACAGATAACTTTGGAGCAGTGCTGTTTTATCTTCCTCTGTAGTTTTAGTTTATTTCAGCCTTTTGTGTCTCATTGTGCCTCATTTCTTTATCCTCGCCCCTCCTCTCTCTGCTTTCTCCCTCTGTTTTGTTCTGATGCGCAGTAAAAATGGCTGTGGGTGATGCCATAACTCAGCTCTCTCCTCTCCGTCTCCCTCCATCCATTTCAGCCGTACAGATCATCTCCAGAAGAAAAGCAGTCTGTCTGCCTCCTAATATGCTTCATGAGGTGTGTAATTCACTGTGCTCCGGAGGGGAGCCATTTGTCTCGGGGGTTAACTAAGTGACACAACAGCACTTCCCCTCGCTTGTTACCACTGTGGGACATGTTGAACTAATCTAGGCAGGTAGAGGAATGGAGGACCCTGCACTAGAGCAATTAAACATTGAGATTTGTCCAGGAAATCGATCCTAATGAAGTCCAAATTAAGTGTAAATATTTGTCAGCAAATATAACGTTACAGGAGAAAAAGGAGCGATGAATAGGCAAACAAAGTAAAAGTGAAGTCTCAGAGAATCAAATGTCTTCCTCAGGTCCGGTTTTGTGTATTTTCTTTTCCTCCCCTTGTGTTTCATTTCTCGTCGTCTCTCTTTGGCTCTTTCCGCCATGCATCACTGACACTTCAACCAAGAGCCTGACTGGCTTGTTGTTGTGGTGACCTGTCTGCCTGCCTGCAGTATATGTTTAAGTGTGGAGGTACACACACACAGGCACACATACACACACTAATTTAGGGAGATTTATGAGGGGGGCCTTGCACCAGGAGCCATGCAGGCTGACCTCAGGGGTGTAGGGGGGCACTAGGTGGGGGAGGGGGTCCGACTCCACAGGGGGGGACATTAATAATCCAGAACCAGGTCTGTCTCTGGGCCTGGCCCTGGGCCTCGGACACCAGGCTGTGACAGGCTGCAGTGGCCCAGTTTGCTGCGAGAGAAACATCCAGCACAACATGACATACTAAAATAATTCATATAAATCTGATAAAAGGACAAAAAGAAGCAAAGAAAGCAAAGAAATGGATGGAAAAAGAGAGCATTGCACACTTGAATCCTTAGCTTCATTCCTTTGGAGTGCTACTCTTTAAAGTAGCAGTGCGCACCTCTATATTGCCCCCATGTCTATCTTAAGTGTCATGATTTATTCAAATAGAACATCTCACTGCGCTGAAAAATTCATTTCTAGTTGCTCCGTTCATCGTCCCATCCACCTCCTCGTCTGTATCTGCTCAATGTGTGCATGTCGTGTCAGCTGAATTTGCCCCGTTGTTAAATATTTCTCAGAACAAATGGACCCTGGAGGAGGGGGACGCTGGGTCAGGGAGGATCTGTGCTGCGTCTTCACCGCTCAGGGAGAGGCCCCATTGGGAGAGATTGCTCCTCGCTTCTCCATGAAGCCGGAGCTCCAGTCCCAGCTTGGGGACAGAAGTCCCAGAGACACTTAACCAATTGTGTTTCATCCATTTCATCCGAAAAGGATCATTCAAAATTCAACTGAGAAATCATGCCGGGAGCGTTGAAAGACAGGCAATGAGATCTCTGCTGTGTGGGAAAGGAGAAAAGGGAGCTGGGTTCAACAACTTGTAGCCTGATAACATCACTACCTGTGGCCTGGATTTACACCAGGTGGAGAAATGCAGCCAAATAAACATCTGTGCATGCATGTGTGTATGTGGGTGCGTATCAAAGCCATGATGAATAAGAGGCTGTCTGCATGATGGACAAGCTTGGCAGGCAGTGCTGATTGAAACACTTCCTCTGTCGGGGCCTGGCCCATTAATCTGATGGAGACAGAGACAAAGAGAGAGAGAGCAAGGGAGAGAGAGAGAGCTCCAGGCCTCGACTACAGGAGTAATGAAGGGTCCTGGTCCCTCTCACCTCAGCGCAGTCCTGCCATGCTGGGACGCTCTGCTCCCCTGTCCGGCCCAAACCCTGCCCTCGTGGGACTGACCAGTGAATAATGGCCCTGTCATCAGCCGGGGTAGAAGCTGCCGCACTGCCGAAGGGTGTGTGTGACCGTACTAGTGTGTGTGACCGCATGTTGAAGCCCGCCCCTGTGCAGTCCCATACTCGAACTGTTCTCCTCTGTACCTCAGTGGAGGACTGATGTATTCATATTGAATAGTGTTGATTTAAGTGCATGTTAAACTTAATGCATAATGCATCCACTATATATAGCTTGATAAAGAGCATTGTGTCAACCCTCGACCGGCCCCATACATTGTGGGGATGAATGTGCCGCTTGCAAAAGTTCTTTCTTTTTGTTCCATTTAAGCACCGTATTAAATCATAACTATGACTGTGAGTGTACGCAGGCTCAAGGTTATGTTTCTAAATGCAGCAGGATCAGAAATCAGAAACTTAATTAGTGTGCTGTGTTTGTTCTCGGGTGAAAAGTTGTTCCCACCAATGGGTCTTGAGGGAGGAATATGGAAGCAGGGAATGTGAGAGAGAGAGAGAGATTGATACTGAGCTGAGACGTATGGCTTCCTACAGAGCGTATGTGCGCATGTGGACATGTGTGTTTTGGCCTTGCATCCCTCTGTGTTTATCAAACATATTACAGCTCCTTCTAGATTCCTCACCTGCACACCCCCAGCCTGCTACATATGGCCCACCAATCACAAAATAAGGAATCATGCATACATTAGCATAGCTAATGGCCTACCCTCTCCATTTAATATGCAAATTTCCTGAAACATTACTGAATGCCGTCTGTTCTAAATGAATAAATTTGAATCGCAATTAGAATAATCCTTTATAATTAATGAAAACTGTCAATTTTGGTTCATAAGTAATTTGATTAAAGTGGTGATGGGACACTTATGAAGTTCATCGGGCTGCAAGTAGTGTGAGCGCACATGCATGGAGAGACACACATGAGCTGCATGACAACCAACAGCAGGTCCAGGGCTGCATTATTGATGAAGATGATTAATAAACTTATGAAAGTGGTTGTCACACATGCCAGACCTCTCCCTCTTTTTTCTAACACAACTTCTTTTCACTCTTTCACCGCCGCCGAGGAAGAACAAATCAATCACTTCTTTCTGCCACCTGACAGAGAGGGAAAAGTGAGCGAGTGATTGAAAGGGTTCCCCGGCCTGGTGGTGCTGTGTCAGTGGCCTGTCTGTCCGATGGGAGACACTGATGGACTGCTGAGAGCACCGTGCTCACACATACACATGCATGGGGCTGAGATCTTTCCCTGTTGTTCCTCACAGAGTAGGGCTGGCTGTTTCTATCATGTTAAGAGGAGATTATTTGAAGAAGAGGGCGTCCAGTGTGTAAATGTTCATACAACCTTCACCATTACCTCTGCAGTGCTCTGCTTAGCTGCTCCTGAAGCGGTTAATGGTGTCACTTAAATGAGGGTTACTCAGCTGTGGGAAATTGTTGCAGTGTTCACTGTGCATATATTTCAATGCCACAAATATAAACGCTAGTGTGCTCGTGTTAGTGCATCAACTCCAACATGTAGCCCTGACGAGTGTGTTTGCATGGCATCAACCCAATAATAATGGTCCAGATAGTGTAGAGCCTCGCAGACTAATTAGCCATATCACTGAGAAAATAGCAGCCTGCTAATTAATGGGTATTATGGCATTTCAGAAGTCACTGCTCTAATTGGGAGGGAACTGAGCCTTGCATTTCCATACTGCAGTAATACAGGCTTTATCCACCCATCTATCTGAATGTGTGTCTACCTACTTGGCATGCTTGCTTTTAAGCACAACCCTCCACATGCACGCAGGGAAAATAATTATCCTGCTCACATTTTCAAACAGTAATGAAAAGGATGTTTACATACATACACTGCCAAGTTTTTCCACATAAATAGAACATCTTCAACCACAAGGAGACATAAATCTTTTGTAGTCTCTGATCCATTACCTTACATATTTATTATGATTAAATATAGTTCTTATTGCTTTTAGAGAAAAAAGGCTAATGTCAGTGAATTGGTGGGCAATATTATCCCTCTGAATAATTCTCCGTATCATTTTGTATTGGTGTGTGTCTCTGATACACATGCATATCCCCCATAGGTTCCTCTTAACCCTATCAGACGACGGGACAATCAAAATAGATTTGCATTCAAATGCCACATGCTCGGTATCAAATATCAAATCAAGCCAGAGTCTAAGACAGACAGACCGTCGTCTCGTCCCTGCTTCTCTCCTGCACCTCCTCCTCCTCTGCCGCCTTTTTATTCCGAGGGTCCCTGGGACTCTGATTCTCCCCCGGACGAGCTCAATCGAGGAGTGACAGGCAGCGGCCCGGCCTTGATTGACAGCCTGTTGATGCTTCTCTTCCCACCCACACACATACAGAGTTTGCCTCCCCCCTGCTCGCGCACTGGTCTGGGTGTCAGTGATAGCCCCTGGGCTAGTGCCCCGCAGGCTGCACAGCACTATACATACAAATCACAGTGTGTCAGCCTTGTGAATGGGCCCATTTTGACTTTGTCCTTGTAAAGTCAGGCCCCCCTTGAAGCAGCCTGGATCTGTATCCTGCCTCTTTTTTTACTTTCCCTTTCATTCCCATATGCACACTGAGGCAGATACATGATGAAACTCACACAAGGGGACAAGCAGTTGGGGTATGCATGCATGCATAAACACACATGCAGAAACAAAAAGGAGAAATGTCAGATTTAAACTTGGTGCTAATGGGTAGCACCTCACAAGGGAAGGGTATAAATACATCAACAACAACACACACAGGCAGAAAGTCCGCACAGCATAATGGCCAGGACCGGGGGCCTAATCTCACACACTCAGCTAGTACACCTGGTTAATGTTAAGAGGGCAGTTATAGTCAATTACATTCCCATATAACGCATAAACCTCCACCCTGCCTGTGCCGGGAGAGTAATTGAAAACAGGCGCACTTGGGTCCAGACAAAAAGTCAACTTCCCACCCCTGACTTTCCCATTCACTACAAGCACTTCTTCCCATTTCATATTCCAGCTCCTGGGGGCAAATGTGAGAGGAAGGGAGGGGGGTTAACATTTGGATATAAGGCAGAAAAAGAGCAGGAGGAGATGGAGTCATATGAGGTTCTGCAGAGGAAGACAAAAGAAGGAATAAAGGGGAGGATGGAGGGTTTTGTCTCCCAGGCAGGTGAGCTCCAGTTAGGGTCAGGGTGAGAAGGGTTGGTGGATGGAGGTGGAGGTGGCGGTGGTGTTGGTTCCACCGGGGTGGGGGCGGCGGTTGTAAGTAGGAGTTTGAGACTGACAGGTGACATTACCCTGCGTCATGGCTGGAGGGACAGAAGGACAGAGGGCGCGATGGTTATCCAAGCAGAGAAATGTCAACGTCCAGACACCGCTGTGACACACAAACAGGAGCAGCACAGACACACAGAAGTACACAAAGATCCAGGACAAAGGAGTCTGGAATCTTTGAGAGCAGAAAAGGCTGGCAGAGATGAGGAGATTACAGCTTCTCCATTTAAAAAAGGACGAGATGAGAATAAAGAGGGAAGAAAAGGCTAAGAGTCACAGAATCAACTATCAGAAGTCAACATTTTGCATTTAATTCTATTTGGTGTAGTTTCCCCCACATTTGTCCATCTTGTGGCGTTTTCATTAAAGCCTAACCTAATTTTGGCAAAGCTTATAAAATGTCCATATTGCTGCTCATTCGACCCCATTGATTTAGTGTTTGGTTAAATATTCACGACTGTGGATGCAATTAACATGCTGTTAATGAATAATTGATCGCATCTTAAGCGGCCATAAAACTCATGCATATTAATTATTGAAACAGGAAATATGAAAAAAACAACCTTCCTTGTTTTGCCTCAATCAACCTTCTTTCATTTTGTTTCTTTAGTCAGGAAGGCCTTTAGAGAGCGTTCGAGGGGAGAAAGTGCAGCTAATATGTGTGTGGAGACAGGAGGCAGAAAGTGCTGTGAACACTATGCAAATGCCTCCCGTAAACACCGCTTTTACAGCTCTTATATGCGTTTAAGCTCCCTTTGAGTACATCCATTTAGCTCGTACATACATCCCTATGTGTGTTTCCGTGCTTCGTGTGGCTTGCTGGGAGCATTGACAGCTGCGGTGTGACAGAGGTAGAAGCTGCCTGTTTTTGAGAGGCAAGTGTTTGCCAGACAGGAACACAACAACAAAAAAAAAACATCTAGGGAACATGGGAGGCTTGTCAGTGCAAGACTGGAGATCAGTCAGCCAACAATGAGCTTTCCTCTCCCACTGTGTCTCTACCTGTGTATGCTTAGGGCCTGGTGTCCCCCCTGGCACCTCCCCAGGCCCATGTGAGGGGAGAGAAAACGGATAAGGGCTGGAATCAGGATGTAGTCTTCCATGCATCTGTGGTCAGGTGAATGCCCCCTCCCTTCCACGCGTGTTTTTATGAGAGCATAACTGTGTTTGTGCCCCGTTTGGTGGGTTAAATTCATCACCCGTACATCCTGCACTCCCTAAACCACTCTAAAATGTCTTGACATGAAAAACACATCCCAGAAGCAGCCACACACACCAGGAAAACACCAATTTACATCATTGCTTGTAATTTATTTAGCACTCAAAAAGCTCTGAGATGTGAGGTGTGCGTTTGCATGTACCCCCCTCCTTCCTCCCTCTCCACCTCACTAACTACTTTGCGATGTTGGTGCCTAGGAGCTAAAAGTGACAAGCCGTCAATTGTGTTCCAATATTAACCCCCTCTCAATGTCTGTGTGCCCGTCTTCTTCTCTGTGATGTTGGCTTGATCAAAGAAGCGGCACTTTGGCAAAAAATAACCAGGAGGAGTGAGATGGAGGACACCATGCTGCTTACAGACTGATGAACGACGGCCAGTCTCTCAGCCCTCTTTTTCTTTGTCTCTCCTTCTCAGTCATTATCTCCATCTCACTCATGGAGAGGCTACATGAGGCGTTGGCTGAGCATGATTCGATATCTCCTCTATACAGGCAGCAGTAAGTGGTAGTTCATGAAGTGGACGGTATACAATTTTATGGAGAGGGAGAGCTGAAGCTTTTTATAAGGAGAGAGAGAGAGAGAGAGACAACATTTTTCAACTCATTTTGTTCTTGTTATATCGAAGAGAAATTGGAGGTGGGCTGGGCGGGGGATAAAAGTAAGAGGCAGACCACCAGAGAGACAGAACATGATAAAAAGATGCCCTGTGTCTGTGTTTCATCTCATCTTAGCAGGTTCACCTAGCGGTGAGATTCCTCAAACGCACCTTCAGTCATCAGCAGAGGGGGGCTGAAGGGAAAGGGACGGAGAGACGGAGAGAAAGGGGGAGAGATGGTGGATCTTTGTGGCTAATTCTCTGGGTGTGGGAAAGCAGAGCACCTAACACAGGTTGGCCTGGTTTCAGTAATGAGTTTGATTCTTCCCTCTGCCTCCTCTGTCTCACTGGGGACTAAGACTGCATAATAACATCCTCCACACACATACACACAAGCACAAACAGGTCTATGGGGAGCTAATTATTCTCACCTGTGTTAATTATTGCTGTAAGCCAATCAGCGGACTCTGTGCTAATTAGGCAGTGTTAGGTCTGATTAGTGTTTTGCAGCAGGCCCACTCAAACTGTTATCTACCATACTCGTCCCCTCAGGCGAGAGAGGAGAGAGGAGAACAGGTGGAGGCTTGCCCTGCCTGCCTGTGTGTGAGATTGTGTGTGCGCTCATCCTTAATAATAAATAACTGAGGGACAGCTTAAATTTGCAATAAAACACAAGTCCAATCAGCTTCTTTTCTAATCAAACTTTTATTAAACAAAAACGCAGAAAGCCATCAATTCCCCCGCTCTCTACCCTCAGAGTTAATTGGTCCTGGTTTGGGGTCATTTCTTTTATCTGGACAAACAGCCCCTCTGCCCTTTTAGTTAATGAGGGCTGTTCCAGGATCAGTTCTGTCACTAATGGCTCTTTTTTGCCAGGATAACCCCGCAGATTGATCCACACATCACACATGCAGCCCCTGTCCTGACCCAAGAGTGCTAGCTGGAAAACAAAGGTGCAAAACGGCAGTCGATGAAGGTATAAATGTAAGGGTCTGCACATGAGAGAGATAAAAAGGGAGAGAAGAGGATGAGAAGAGGAGGAGGGAGAGAGAGACAGAGGGGGGAGAGGCTGGAGGAAACCTTCCTCTTATGACACGATTGATTTTCTTTCAGAGGCTTGAGCCTGTCACTACTGAACACTTGGACCCCCACTCCTCCTCTCACTCACAGGCATACATACACAAACTCCATGCCCTGACCTCCACGTGTGCCTGCTGGTCCATACTGGGTCTAATGACACCGGGGCCTACCACAGATCAATACCAAACTGTCACTCAGCTGGCAGGCGTGCACTCGCGCATACGTGCACTCGCACACACAAAAGCAGTTGGACAGATGCAGACGCACATGCAAGGTAGGGTATGCGTTTGCACATTTGTGTATGCTGGAAGCAATGTTTTCTACAACCTCAGCAGATGCCCTCCCCCGCCCCCTCCACCCCCACACACTGGACCAAAGCCATATTCTCTCTCCTCAGCCGTTTTCTCACCCTCCTGCTCCCTCACACTCAGAGTCTGGGTCCTGATGTAATATTGATGAGCGCGGATGGAGGCCCTATAAAAAGTGATAGGTCCTTGTGATGGTAAATTATAAACTGTTATTGATTTGACATCCATGCCTGCATACGCACACAAATGTATCCAAATACACAGCAAAAAAAAACAGGAGTGTTGACATTTAAGTTTTACACATTTCAGAGTTGATTTTAACTCAGAGAAAAGGGCAAAGGTACAAGACTGTGTTCTTCTTTACAAGGACGAAAGAACTATGTTTCCCACAGTCCATTATGATTCCATTTAGTCATTTTTAAGGTAGTGTTTGTTTCAGACCATATATGAACCTTTTTTCTGGATGGATTTTCATTGTCAACTGTCTACAGTATCGGTTCACCGGTGCGGTTGTCATTTCCATGGTTGCAGTAGACCCAACCAACCAGAGACGTCGCTCTGGGCACTCTAGGACGACACTCTAGGATTATGGGTATTAGAGGTGCCAGAAAAAAAAAATTGATTCAGGTAGAATTGTTTTGTATTAATTGCTACGATTCTGAATTGATGTGAAATAACCAAGAATCAATATTTTTAAATGTGCTTTATTAGATCCTGAATGTATTTTTAACTGCAGACCTGCTGCAAACATTTTTCTCCGTGATGCTGCAGGTGTGTAGCGTGTTAGCTACGCTGTTAGGATTAGCAGCACTAGCTCTTATTGTTGGTGATGTTTACAATGCTGTGTCTGACACACTTGCATACTGCCTGCGCTGGAGCCTCAAGTTACTCAGCCTGTCCTGTTTTCCGAGGAGAAAAGCTTGAAGATTCACTGTGGATTCTACGATCCAACATTTGTTGGATCCAACATCATCCACTTCACATCCACTTCATACCTCCCTAAATGACCAAAGAAACAACGGTGGTGGATGGCTCCTCTCTTTTCGCTGCAGGACAGAAAGATATAGAAGATCTTTCATACCATCAGCAATAAGACTATATAATTCGGGGATAAATAAAGTTATTGTATTGTATTGTATTGTATTGTATTGTATTGTATTGAGGAAGTCTGACCTGAAGTATTTCCCTATTGTGCTAAACCAAAGTAATGTAGCATGCTTTAGGAATGGTTCATATGCCCAAATTCACATCATACATGCACATTCATCCTGACTTATCAGCGAACAACTGCTCACTGACACGAAGAAAAATAAATCCCCACAGGATCTATCCTCTGTTTTATATCAAACACTTTTTTTACAGTGTAACTAACTACCATGTTAATTGGTGACAATTTGTCGAATGCGTATGGGATGATAACAAATATCAAAAAGTTAAACAGCCCCTTTATTCAGTTTTTCGTTAAATCCATGTCTCCTAAGCATCTCTTAGACATAAGAGAAAATGTTCAGTGTTAGAAATTTACTCTCTCAGTGTATCATTTTAACTACTAAGCCTTACCCTCATATTAACACTGTAAGATGTATACATTTCTTAATAAAAAATTTGGAATTAAAGATCTTGACACATCAAGACTGTCACACCTGCAGCAAAGTCAGAAGTTTTCTGTTAAGGATGATTCAAGAGACAAATACAGAGTTGGGAAACACTTTAATTTCCAGTAGACCGTCGTATGGGTGCAAAGTCAGTAACTCAGTGGATAACTTCACTCATGGTGCAGAAGAGTCTAAAACCCAAAACAACAATAAATCACCGGAAACATGAGCAAAGGAACCCTAGCAGTGATCACTTTAGAAGAGGCAACAGCTAAACACATTCAAACGCACGTAAACAAATCTAAAAACATCTCAAACACATCTAAACACTTCATAGAAGCTCATGATGGAAAAAGTCAGCCCCAAGATTTGAAATGGCATTGCCCAGAGCTTCACTCAGTTGACTCTCCACACAGTTGGACTAACACTGAATGCAATTACACTATCTAGTAACTCCAACACAGGAGGTCATTTCACTCAGAATGAAGTTAAAATCACATGTTTGGGGTGAAAATAGACTCAGAAATGCTTAACACTGATATTTCAACAATTTAGGCTTAGCTGTGTGGTAACTCTAACTTTTATACTTCTGATAATATGGCTTATAATCAAATGTGCCTTGGAAAAAATGAATGGGAATTTTACTAACTAACCCACCCTGTTAAGCGATATAGGCAGTTTTCCCATCATGCCTATGTGCATAGTAATCATATGTGTTAAGATGTTGCCTGTTGTACAGTGATGACTGCTGGGATCTTGTTTCTGGTGCACTGTTGTTGTGTGTGATGTTAGACACTTTTGCATCATGAGAGAAGTTATCCACCAAGTTAGTCACTTCCTGTCTGTACCACTGGAAGGGTCGGTTTTTTAAAAGTGAGTTTCACCTCTTGAAGAAGCACTTCCTGCTGTAAATTCATAAAAAAAAAAACAACACCTCCAGTTAGAAGTAACTATAAATGTAGGTTTACATTACACTTTAATGTGCCAGAAAACAACTCTTCAGTCAAGAACACTCTCGTCATACAATTAACCATTTTATTGCAAAATGGATAAATAGTTTTACTTGGTGGAGAAGGCTCTGCTCAAAAAGATGCTCCCTGGGTTAGTCAAGCAGCATGCTTTGACTTTCCAGGGAGTGGATGGCTAGAGACTGTCATATGGACAGACACATTTATAAATGTAATATGAGTTCAAAAGCAATTAATCCATAGTAGCATGAATCTGATTATGAGGGTGCAACAAGCTCCATGCTATAAAAGGAGGATGCTGGGGTGGAGGAAGTTTTGCTAGCAGCAGCAGCGTGATGCATCAGCATTAATGCAAGCAGGGATCAATGAGAAGTACGTCATATTTAAATGGATCGCTGTGTTGAGAGAAAGAGGTGTGATTGGCTGTGGGAGCTGAGAGGCGTATAACTAATGCTAGGCTTCACTGAGGGATAAAAATGAACACTATTTGAGAATTCACTCACATTGAGATTCATATAAACTTGGGAAAAGTTAAATTCAACACTATGGGGGTTGAATTAACACTGAAGATTTTGCTCTGTATCAACACTGCTGAGAATAACTTACACTCTTCAGTTTATTCACTGCAATGTTAAGTTTTAATAACACCCTGCAGTGCAACTAATTTTTACTTTATTTAGACTTATTTTAACTAAAATTTTAACACTTGGGAAAGACTTAAACACCAGATATACTTAGATACAGTGGTTAATTTAACTCTTAACTGTGTAGACAAACAACAGCTCGTTTGGCCCCAGAGAGAAGAAGCAGAGTCCTTTTTCCCCTCTTCTTGACTAACTCCACGTCATTCACCGCTGTCTCTTCCTGTTCTTTTTCTTCTCTCCCCCCCTCCTCATCTCGCTCATTCACTCACTCCTCCTCAACAATCTCAAGCACCCATCCGCCTCTCTCCATACACATCTCAAGTGCCACTTAGAAAACCAGACTGGGGCTTGAGCCAAACTCTGCTCTCTGTGGTTCCGTGTTTGTCTGCGTGTGACTTTTCCTGTGAGTCAAGATCACAAATAACAAAAAAAAAAAAAAAAACACTCCCAGAAAGGCACATTTTCTTTTAATTCTGGTCACGCCAGATAATTTATGTCCAACTGCAAATCTGTTGACTGTGAAAATCTCTGGCTAAAAACATTTGTTTGTCTCTGTTAAATCACTAATTATAGGCTGGCACAACACAGGGCAGATGCAGGCTAATTCACCATTAGGCCGTTTGGTGTTTATTAAACTTTTATAATGTGATCACTCTGATAACGGCACAATTGTTTCCCTGGGCGTGTGTGATTATACTGTTGTACCCCCTCTGTCCCCTTGTAATGGCTCCCGCCGAGCGTGTGTGTGTCCGTGCATGTATGTGTGTCTTGGAGCTCGCGGAGCAGTGTTTTCCATTTCTCATTAGAGTGGCACAGACTCCTGCTGCAGGGTCAATGAAGGGGGAGAGGGTGTGCGAATATGTGTGGATCTGTTTGAAGGGGGAGTGGGGTGGTAATGAGCGCAGGAACATAATACTACGGCGTCCATTAATGCTCTGAGGCAGTGACATTAGGCATACTTAACTAATAGAGCCAGTCTCTGCAATTACCCACTGTTATCTCTGCAGCTTTAGAGGGGAACCGGCTTTAATAAATGTTTGTAGTGATGTGATAAATGCCAGGTTTGCTCATTTGTAATCCACACTGCAGGACAAGGGGAAGCGAGTGGATCTAATTGTTTTCCTCCGGATTCGTGAATGTGCTTGAGTTCAGAGAAACAGGGAGGGAAGAAAAGCAGAACATTTTCCTGCAGGTATATCTTCCCTAACTCTCTCTCTTGGCTCTCAGTGGGGTTCTGTTACAACTGTCCTCCTGTCAAACAGAGAAAAGCAGTCCATACTCGCGCTCACCGTCACGTCTCTGCCTCCTCTCCTCTCATCTCTCTTTCATCCCGGCCCACATCAGAGGCGCGGCCGTGATTGTGTGTGTAAACATCTTGTCATGCTTACACGGGCGTCATGACAGAAGAGAGACGCGCTTCATTAATGGCGTGCTTGTAAGTTTGTCTTTGTGTTTGAACGTGATCATGTGTATGTATATGTCTAAGTGTTTTTCTTGAATTTCCCAGGGTCAGTGGTGAAAATGTAGACAAGTTCTAAGAGCTTATTGTACAAATGTGACACAATTTAAGGACCAGCATTTGCAGCAATCCTGCAAAAAGAAAATTAAACGCCTCTCGCCTTGTTAGCTTTCCTCCAAACTCCCTTCTGAATATCTAACACAACAAATAACTGTCAATTAACAAGCTAGAAATCACCAGCTACAGAAAATACTCCAACTATTTCCCCTCCTTGCACACCCCTCTCTCTTTTGGCAGTAAATCTTCTGTGTTTGTGTGAAGACAATAGCCAGAGGAAGAGAGAGAGGGAGTGGTGGAGTGAAAAAAGAGGGTACAGGAGAAAACGGTGCTGTTAATTGTTTTCCAGAAAAAGGTTGCGAAGGTCTGCATGTTTGAACTGAATGTCACCTCATGTAAATCACAGCCTCTGTGTTGGAGAAGCCAATAACCGGGATAATTAGCGTGACTCTCTCCGGCGCCGCACGCCGAGATCGAGGAAGAACACGCCGCTGAGGAAGAGCGTTCAAACGCAGGGGGGAAGATTCCAAGTGTGATTAACCAAAAAAAACCTTCAGAGTTAAATCTGGAGGTTTGAGTGGGAGGACCAAAGAAAAAGAGACATAGACAGAGGGGCAGAGAAAGAAAGAGAGATGAGGAAGAGAGACACATGGATGGAGGAGAAAAGAATCAGAGACAAACACAGAAGGAGACATGGAAGAAAAGGAAACGAGTGAGCATTCCTCCCTGTGAGGTCAAGCCACTCGGTAAACAAACAAACAACGTGAGCAGTGCACACACAAAGGGGGTGAGGCGGTGTAAAACAACAAAGTGTCTCAGTCGATTGCCTACGCCTTACTTTGTCTCCCCACATCAGTTACATAAACACAAACAAAGGCCTTTAAATTCAGCTCTGCTTTTTGATCTGGAACAGTGACATGTGCTTGGGCCTCATTTGTTGATGATTAATGCAAAGTATAAAGAATATATTAGGAATGTAAGACTATATCGTCCCTTTGATGAACAATGCTGTTGACCATAATTGTCTGCGTGTTGACGTCCCTGCTTTACGTTTAATTACAGCACAGACACTCCCTTGAAGATTTCCTTTCGTCTTTTAACACTACAGCTCAAATTAGTCAAGCTCAATGTCACAGAACTCATATGGAGGAGCAGATATGAAAAGTTTGAACTTGGAAATAATGATCTGCTAACTTAGTGGCTAATATGAGTACTTGAGAATAAATTATTCTTTTATAGAAAATGGGGGGAATCATACATAAAATGAAGTGGATTTTAAAGGATAATTGTTGCAGGGTCCAGTACTATCACACTCCGTATCGCTCCCTCCCTGTCTCCCCCATGCCGTGCAGGTTTTCCTTCTATTGTGGCGTGTGAAACTGAGAGCGCCGCTCACAGTGCCTGGCCAGCGATCCATTCTTCCTGGACAGATTGATGGAAAACAATCAGCAGACTATACATCTTGCACGGGCACAGCGGGTCACCAGCACTCATCCTGGACACCTGGACCTACATCCTGGGCTACAGCGCTGAGGTAAATTGCCAGAAAAAAAGGGCCCAGAGCGGAAACTGGTTCTTATAGGAACTGAGACGCCAGGTCAGGGGGTACAGAGCTGGCGTGAAGTGTGCAGTCTGTGATCTCACTTAGCAGAAATAATCAGTAAACAATGAATCATGTGTGGAGGAGCTCGGCCTGCTGGGAAAGGAGGCCTGAGTATCCTCACTGAGAGGAACTGGTGTGTCTATTCAATTAGGAGCAGCGACACAGGCAGCCATGTAACACATTGGCTGTGAGAGAGAGCACTTAGAATGTCCACACACATCAGAGCACTGAGAAAACAAAGCATTGCCCCTGCCGCACACACGTCCAAATGTATAGCATCACACCAGGAGGCGCACGCTCGCGCTCTTCACGCCTCATTTGAAAAGCAAATTGAGCGCATCTTCTAGGGCGAGTCACGGACTAAATCCTGGAAAACGTTACTCCTTCGTCACTTGCGGCACCACACACGGTCATAGCAGCCTTTCGTATGGTAAATATATCCCCATTCTATTTTAAATCCCTTACTATCTCTATCTCTGTCCTGCAATTTCCAACACCAAAAACGTCTGAAATAGCTCTGAGAGAAGTAGGACGCTACTCATTTGGGTCAGCTCTGGCCGGCTGAACCCCTTCATTCTGGGACAGAACAAACACTGACACAAAGGCTTAGGGAACGGCCAAGGAGAGCGGCCAGGTCAGGCTGGGAATGTCGAGCAGTAATGACAAAGCAGTTTGCAGAGAAAATAAATCTCCAACAGCGCTATATTTACAGAAGCTCTGGCCAAAAATATCCCAAACTTTTCGTTGTTGACATTTGTAAATTACAGTTTATATGCCCTAATAAAGTGTTTGTTACCTGTATTCATCTGGGGAGCATTAACTTAACAGCCTATAAAGTGTGATAGCAGAGTTTATTGAGGAAAGAATTAGAACACAACAATGCAACACAACTTATTTCCAGCGTGTTCCTCATTATTTGCTCAACACAAAAACAAAAACAGCTTGTCTTAATTTAATATTTCATATCATGGAAACAAACCTGTGTTTACTCTGAGAATGATGTGTTAATTTTTTGTGGGGTGCTGGTGAATGAAAGCGAGCCTGTTGTTGAGGGTGAGAGTGCTGAAGGTCTGGATGAGAAAGAAGCAGCGCTGCTTTAAAGGCTCCTCGACCTCCAAACTCCCTGCTGTCAATCAGCGCGGCGGCCCGTCCCCTGGGGCCGCGCTTTCCTCCAACCCTGGGGGGGAAACCACCGCAGGGAAAAAAGAACACAACCAAACAGATGCAGAGAGCTGCAGGTCAATGTGTGAGTGTGTGCGTTGTATATTCCTGCACGCCTGTGGATTCCTCAAACTGCGCATGCGTGCTTCTGCATATGTGTTTGTGTACAAGTGTTTATGAGTTTATCTGAAGGTGAGGGAGCTGCATCTGTGTTTATGTGTGTGCGTTGTGATGTGTGTGTGAGGCAGATTTGTGAGGCAGCCAACACCTGAGGGAGGGGAGTTCTGCCTGCATATCGATGAGCCAGCAACTCTGCCTCTTTGCCCCTGAGCCCTGCACAAACACCAGAGCCAGCTCAGGGCCGGTCCTTTACAACATCCAATGCAGCTGTCCCCCCCATGAAGAAACACAGGATCAATGAGGAAAGACAAGGATGTGCTCAAAAGGGAAAAAAAGCTGCTCTAAAATATCAAGGCACAATCTAAAAAGATCACTCCCACCTTTGAGAGGAACAAAAATGTGAGGTTCTGTCAGCCTCAGGGTGTCGTGTTGTTTCTTTTTGTCCTAAAGGGGAATAAAGCTAAGGAGAGGTGGTCAAAGATTAGGGCTGTCAAACCATTAAAATGTTTGATCATGATTAATCGCAGAATTTCTGTTGTTGTGCATGATTAATCGTATCCTATTTTTGTGTCATTTTGTTTTGTTTTGTTTTTTTTCTACTGTCTTTAACTAAAGGTAATTGACTATGTTTGGATACAGACCTGCTTTTTTAGGTAGACTGAGGAACAAACTTTGCTACAGCAAAAGGAACTTGATATGGATAGGGAAGGAAATAAAATGCACATGTTTGATTACAAAAGTTATGGATGGTTTTAGTTACATTTCAGTCATTTCAGTTTTAGTCCAGTTTTAGTTTAAAAAAAACTCAAAAACATTTTAGTCTAGTTTTAGTCCATAAAAAGTCCTCACATTTCAGTCTTTAAATTTAGTCCAAGCATTTCTTCTCTTGCGTAAATCTGGTAGCATGGCATGGCATTTTGTTCTATGCAAACCTGGGGTCCCTGCTTTCTACAGCTGAGAGGCAGAAGAGAAACAGATGCATTGTTTTTTGACAGATTTACCCACAGTGGAGAAATGTCATGGATTTTTAATGTCAGTTTTAGTCATCACAGATCTATCTTTGGCTAGTCTTAGTCTAGTTTCTGTCGTGGAAAAAAGGCTGTCGACAAACATTTTTAGTCATAGTTTTAGTCAACGAAATTAACACTACTGCTAACATTGCCAAACTTAACTACTGGATTACTGTGTTTGCTGGCAAAGGCAGAGCCCTTTGGGTAGACATGCAATTAAGAGCCATTCTACCAGTCTCTCCAGTTTCATTTCAGATGGCACCACTTTTACTGAGTGCTTAAATCAGAATTTAAATCAAAACTTAGTCGTTAAAAACACAGTCAAAAAATTTGACCAGCTCAAAAAACATTTTGGTCTTTGCCCTTTAATTCAACCATCTATTCAGGCAATCTAAGCTAGACTCTAATTTTTTTTTGTTGTGGTGTACAAGTGGTTTTGTTTTCTTTTATAGACAGTCAAGGGCTTCCTACCACTTCTGTTGTTATGCCAGATCACAATTGGCCAGTCTCTTTACTTCACATATCTCCAGGTATACAGCTTTGCCTCCAAGCATATTTCATGTTACCCTAACTGCCCCCAGAAGATAGGTCATAATAATCCACTCAAGAAAGGCTTTATTTCCAAATTATACAACTTCATTCAAAATTAACTTTCCCCTATGTGGGACAAATCTAAATCTACCTGGGAGGCTGATATAGAGGGACCTTTTTGGATCAAACTTTTGAAAACATAGTTTCTACAGTAAACGCTTCATCCTTGTGTTCAGCATAGAGTCATCCAGTTTAATCCTCTTAGTCCTAAGCAATTTTTTTTATCCATTCTGTCTCACCTGGACTCTTTGTCTTAAAAGTTTGTACAACATCAACCCTGCGGTGCACAGTCAAGTTCTAAACATCCTTTTCCAGGACAACCTAGGCTTTAAGAATATGTGTGCTGCATAAAGTTCAGTAATTTTTTTTATAATTAAGGAGCTATAAAGACAAAACGAAAGAAGTAGCAGAAATTAAAACTCAAAGATTTTTATGTCACAAACTTGTTTTCCTTCTTTTGTGGACCAAAAAGTGAAACAAAATACATTCTGTGACAAAACTAGTAAAAATATTCATTTATTTACAAAAAAAAAGCACATTTTGGAATTGGCTTCTTTTGAGTCATTACTTAAAGCAGCTCCTGTCTACAGTAACATAGAGGGACACATCGCAGCCTTTCTGTGTCTCTTTCTCTCCATTATAAACTCTTCAGGCTGTCTCATTCAGTTTCAAAGTCTTGAAGCATGCACAGTTTGGCAAAGCAACGGAACAGAAACAGCTGATGGCACAAAAAGTGGTTTTAAAAAATGGATAAAAAAGACGTTCAATATCAGAGTTACTTGTGTGGATTTAATCTTAAAATGGCCAGGAAGGCTCACTAGAAAAGCCTTCCTAAGAGCTATAAGACATGGATAGCGTTATTAGAATGGCAGAACAGAGGGCTTCCACAGGTAAAAAAGAGGCTAAGATTTATGGTTCCGAAGTTATTCAACTTTAAATAACGTTTCTCTCTCTGTCGTATATGACAACGGTCACATTTCAAACAGTGCACTGGCTCCACTCCTCAAATGATAACTTGGCAAAGATTTATCCCAAGCATGCGCCCGATGTCAGTATTCCTCTGTCTCTCCTTATCATATGTTTTGGTCATGTCAATCTCAATCCAATTTTTGGACCTCGGTGTTTCAGTGATAGGCGATGAAATTATAAATCCTAACCCCCTGCAAGCAATTTTTGGAGTGCTGGAAGGAGGGATAAAACTCTTACATTCTTAAAGAATGCAATTGCTTTCGTGTTTCTGATTTTCTGTCTCATTTTGCTTCATCGGACAAGCAAAACCCCTCCTACTCTAACTGGACTTGGAGAACATCAGGTATTCTGTACATGGATCTGCAGGGAAATTCAGTAAGACCTGGTCTTTATTATATAACATGATAAAAACTTAATGCGTTTAGAAGTTGGGCTTTTCTTTTACATGTTTGCTGCATGTACAAGATTTCAGCTGCAGGAGATTGTGAAATGTGATATGTCATTCATTCTCTGGTAACACTGTGTTTATACTGCAAGTCTAAGCATTGGTAACTTCTTTTTTTTATACTATTATCATTATTTGTGTAATTTTTCCTCCCCATTTTATTTATCTATCACTGGCATCAGGCCAAGACCTCATATCTCCAAATAACCACTTTTCAGGGAATGAAAAAGACGCAGTATTTTTTCCAAGTAATTTAACACTCAATGGTCATTGTCATGGTTGACAGATGTAAAGGGAGACCAAAAGCACTGATTCATGAAAAAAAATAAAATCGTGAAAAATGGAGATAGAAGGTTTTGGCCCCACATCAGCGTTATTCTTTCATTCTGATCTTAGATGGTATTTTACTCCTATAAACCCTGTTGTATGCCTCCAGACAGGTGGATGGGGAGGGCATATGTCATGATCCTTCTTTTGATCAATGTATGTTATCGGATAAAGTTTAAAAAAAAAAAGATACTTTAGAGACCCAAACAGTGGGATAGAAAGGAAAAATAGGTTTGCTGTCTAGTAAAACAGACCTGGGTCTTTAAAAACAGGAAAAATGGAGGCCCCCATCATTCAGACATCAGTCAGCTCATCAGATACAGTCAGAGGCACATTTAGCTGCACTCTAGTGTGTTTCTACCTTCTCACAAACAGCCATGGATATGAAAGTGAAACTAAGCTGAGGGGACGGAAGGCGCTGCCAGTAAACCGCATTAGCATCGAATGCAAATGAGAATGAGGCTAATGGCTGGACAGGTGCAGACTGGGCCTCTAAATGACACACACATACACAAACACACAAATGAGATGGATGAATTAAACATGGGTGGGCTCGGCTTGGGGGGCTGGCAGGGCTGACATAAAGTCAATGACATACATTATTCACTAGCGCACGTTAGCCCAGCCAAGGCAACACATGACCTCTCACCCCAGGAAGTGCATCCAAACATAACAACCAAAACAATGAGGGGGTTCCCCACTTCACACAGAGAGAAAGGGAAAGAGGGATGAACAAGAAATGCAGAAAAAGATACAAGCTTGGAAAATGCTATCCTGTACATATGACAAAGTTTTGTGACCTCATAGAGTCAGGTGACCCTGCTTTAAACCGAGAGAACGTGAACCAATACCTGGTCCACTAGAGCTAACTAACCACCACCACCACGCTGAGAACCAGCCTGTATACCAGCTCACACAACAGGAAACTGTCGGCCATGACATCATCTTCCCCGGGAGGAGCACTTCCTGCCTGACATTCTTCACTCAAGACACACACACTCGCCAGGAAATGGCCTCTATCAACACACACACACTCTCCTAGGGAAATAACCAACACCGACTCGGATACACAAGCACATAACACGCATGTGAGGAAATGGGCCACATCGACGGCAGGCTGCAGGAGTGTGTGCAAATGCAAACACTCACAACTGCACACTCCAAAACAGCTATAAACCTGAAATAACATCGTGTGTGCATGTAAACTCGACACCCCTAAGCCCTCCCTGCACCGTGACTGGAAAGAGGAATCATGGGATATGAGGGCTGTCCAGCGGATCCTTATCTCTGGTCACAGAGAGTTTCTCTCACCCCTCAGGAGAGGCTCTCCCTGCCTGGGGGACACCCTGCGGCAGGCCTAGGGGAGCTGGATGGGCAGGAAAAGGACCAGGGGACACAGGTGGTAGGAGAGGACACAAGGGGCCGGAGGGACAGTCATACCCCCAAAGAGAGCAGGGATGAGAGATCAGTCCACAGTTCTGCGAGTAAATTAAGTTCTTTAGGAAGATGTATTCAAGAAAATGAATGCAGAGAGAGAGCAGAGGTGCACACGGGTGAGGAGGAAATGTGTTTGTGATTTGAGGCCCATCCAGGCACATGATAGACTGACGAGCAGTGGCTGCATATGATTAACCCCACGCTAACAGGAGTGATGGAGAGAGGTGGAAGTGGAGGTGGGGGGTTAAGGGCTCCCCTCATATTATCCTGCCTCTGTAAGAGGCTAAAGTGGACCACACATGTTTCCCTGGGGAAGACATTGAGAGGCGCACAGGAGCTTCTCCCCTTTCAGCCGCTTCCTCTGCCCAGTGTCAAGGACAGACATAACAAGTCATGCCAGGGTCTTTCTGAATTTCTGATCCCTCCAACTCAGAGGTTGAAAACATGAAATATGGAAGCTGTTGCAATCTCCAGCACGATGTGATTCAGATCAGATGGGCTTTGAAATCTATCTAAGTCAGTCAAAGATGACAATGATACTTGTAAAATTAAAAGCTGCTGCAACCATCCCAGCCATAAACCAAAACAGCATGAAAACAGGACAGATTGTGGGGGATGTTTCATTCGCAGTCAGTAAAAACGAGACATGTTAAAGTGTTTTTCTCTCATACTCTAAACAAACATGCTTTATAATTAAAATCTGTATCATATTGCTCCTTGTAGACGCTTTACAGCCCAAACAAATTCTCTTTTCCGCAGGAGGCGGGATAAAGAGCATGGTGAGAGAGATTCTCCTGGTAAGCGAGTACAGTACCCAGAGCGCTGCCGATCCTCACTGTACCAGATTTGTTCTCCTAACAATCAAATAAGTTTCTCATTAGCTGACTTTATTTTTCCTCATTCCTGCGGTTTTGCTGCAGTGGCCTGTTTCTCCCATCTTAACGAGAGAGAGCTAATTAGGCAATCAGACCCATTACTCTTCCAGAAGAGTTAGAGCTAGCCCAGCTAATTAGGGCTGTAAAATCTAATCATCTCTGCGAAACAGCAGAGGGCTAACGAGCCCTTATTTAACGAACTAAATAACTTCAAGGGTGGAGAGGGGCTGCTGATGGTATTTCTTTATGAATTTGAAGGAGGGGAACTCGAGGTAATTGAGTCAGTTTCACCCTCACAGTTGTTTGTTTGTTTATGAATCTCTGATTATTACAACTGCCAAGAATATATTGGTACTAAATGAGCAAACGAATAAACCCTCCTCTCCCTATTCCCCTCCTTCTTCAAACTGAGCCACCCCCAACCCCAATCGCTCTCCTCTCACCTGACCTATTTTCCTGTCCAGAAAGAGTGCCTGCTGGAGAGGAAAAGGGAGATATTGCTGTTGTTTTCCCTCCCCCTGTTCTAATTTGTTGTTCGTTAATGCTGCCCTCACACCTGAGCCATCGGGCGTCGGGGGAATACCGCCAGCAAGCGACCACAACACATGCTCAGTGTGGGAAAGCTGTTCTGCCGCAGCCTGTTTCAACCAAGGTGGCTCGGCTCAAACTGCAGCAAAACTGAGGAGAAAGTTTTAACCGGGAAGGCGCCTGTTAAGAGCAGAACGGTGAGATGAGAAATTCAACACATGAAAACAAAAATCAAAAATGTGGCACAGAGTGATGGGCAGGCGTGTTGTCTGAGGCCACGTGGTGGGGTGCAGCTGTCTCAGGGAGCGCTGAGGTGAGGCCTTCCGCTTCACCGGAGCGGAACGAGGGTGGCGCACGCACAGATACACGCACATAAAAACACATACATAGAAACACAGGTAAAGAGCAGCTTTTGACAGAGCGGCAGCGAGAACAGGACAGCTGTGTTCATCAGATAGCACAGGTCACTGCCTCATTAACACACCATATAAATACACTCAAATGTGACACATTCAAATCAGAGAGAACACCTAAATAACCCATAATGCACTTCTTTTTACCTGAGTTGTTTGACAAGTTAAAGATCAAAAATTACAGTTAAAAAAATGACCCACTTGCACTCTTTCTGTTCTGAACTCAGCGCCTTAAAGCCGCACACTCCAACTGCTCAAGTATAAACAAGTGATTTCCCTCACGCATGCACACAACTCCGTCTAGACTGTAAATCAAGCAGGCTTTGCTTTTTCCGACTGACCGTAAATCATGCTGCATCAATCAGAGGTAGTTTATGACGGCGGGAGAAAGGTGTTCACTCAAAGAAAAGTGCAAGCAGGAGTGTCAAAATCAACAGACAAGCCACAGTGGGCTCTGAGAGAGATTTATGCACAGATTTCCACACATACACACGTCAGGATGTAGCTGTAACCCTAACTGCTCATCAGCTAAGTCATCAGCCAAACCACACAAACACTGTTTGACCACACTTGAAGCAGAGCTCCACCGCTCTGTGATCACTCCTCCTCTTCACATACACCACTGGCATATTATTTACTGCTGTTTCACACATTTTGCCTCCACACTCGATTATGGTTGCCGAGATTTAAACAACCTGTGGCCTGCTTTATTAGGACCCAGCTAAAATGCTTGTTTAAACTTTTCAGCTGAATTTTAAGATATGTTTTTTGACGTTTTTTGTCTATTTGCATCTCTGGTAGCAACATTTTCTGCTTGTGCATTCTGGACACATTTTGATACAATGCCATGTTTGTGTTTATGATGCATCATGTCAGCTGAGGTCCAAGGGGAAAGTTTGCTTACCTGTCGATGATGACAGGGTCTGATGGGGTCTCGTTCCTGTTGCCACAACTCTTCTTATCACAGCATCGACTGCAGGGGGGTGTGAGAATGGGGGGGGGGGGCAAAGGGGGGAGTTAGTCGCATACATGGGAACAACAGAGAGAGCAGGATAACACAGAGCAGAGAGCGGGAGAGGAAGTCAGAGGAGGGATACAGGAAAGAGAGAGAGGTGTAAAAGGGCGTGAGATTTTTGTGGAGTGTAAGAATCGGTGTGAGCCGGATTTCTGTCTGGCTTTTTGAGGTAAGACTGGGCTCTAACGCTACATTTGGCGAGATCAGCGAGGTGTTTTTTTTTTTTGGAAAAGTTTGGAGGAGAGGAGCTCAAGCTGCGATCTTGAATGGGGCTGGATACAAACTTGAATTAGCCTCCAGGGCTCAGGTTAGCTCCATTTCTGTCAGACATCACACAACCAGACATCTTATGTTCTCTATTTTTCCTCAGTGCTCGTCCCCTCCCTCTATCCCGCCTCACTCTCTCTCACTCGCTTCTCTCTCTCAGAAGTGGGTCACAGAGTGGTCCCACTGGACCTGGGGAGTAGTGCATGCTGGGTAGAAGGGGGTTGCATACTGATGTGACGAGTCCTTTCTGAATCATTTGACTGCAGCACAATGTAAGAGTGTGTTGTGTGCCGTCAACCCCCCCTCCCTTAAAAAAGTATCATCACGTCTACCTTTTCTTCTGTCTGCTGGTGTGAGTGTACCTGTGTCTGCCTGCATGTGTACTTCTACTGTAGGATGGAGAAAGACACAAAAGAGAGACTGACCCTCCCCCCTCTACTTTCTTGAGTCCCCCAGGACAGGAGGCTTGGAGAGCCGGATCAGATTTCTGATCTCGAGCGTTTCCTGCAGCATATGAAAACAAGCAGTCCAAACTGCCTCGTGTGATAACCAGGAAGTGGATACACTTCGCCATCAGCCATTTTTCTAACATTGCATGTACTCGGAAATCACTGGTTTGTTAGGTGCAGTGACATGCTGTGTGATGCTTTTATTGATTGTAAAAGCACGCCCCTGCCTGTGAGATCTATGCTTACTTTAGTTTATCTGACTGCGAGGGTGTTTGCGAATATGTGTATATTATGTGTAATTTGAGCTCGTCTCCCTTTGCACATAGCTCACTGTCAGGACACGGCAAACTGCGTGTATTACACAGACTAAGGAGGATGGGTTTGAGTAATGAGCTTTTCCTTGTCCTAATTAGCTGAACATGAGAGGGATGCACACACACATATATACACATAGACACACACATCCCTATCAACAGAAATAGGCCAGGGCCCAGCTCCCCAACCCACTTTGAGGAAAATGATAAGATTTCTTTTGTAATTTAGCAGCACTGCTTGTGTTTTTGCCCCGTCTTTACACCAGCAGAGACACCTCCAATGGGGAGCTACATTCATCAGAATGCCAAGGGTGGAAAGACTTCTGTACTCAAGCAAAAATATAGTTACTTTGATTTAAATTTACTTAAGAAGTAAAATTACTGATTCACAAGTAAAAAATAAATCACTTAATATCTATTGAGTGCCAAGTTCTCTTTGATACCTAAGGGGTTGAAAAGTACAGTATAATTTTTTTCTGTGAAAAACAAGACGACATGAGCTGTCAACTAATGGCGGTGGTTTAATTAAGGCATATGTTTATAATAAGCTGCAGTGAAACAGCAAATTTTGGATGTAATGGGGAAACTTTGGCTCAGACCCATTCCTAACTTTTACCCCTACCTAGAACTGGACAGGGTAGAAAATTTGGCTATGGCTTTTTTTTTTTTGTGCGAAATGACCCTTTACTCCACGATATTATCACACTGTTTTGTCATACCCTTTAATAGTTCCAATCTATTTACTCCCCCAAACTGCTGCAAAGCTTAGAAGTAAATGCCTGTTTTCACTGATTCTTTTGCTGTCAGAGTTAAATATGGTGGACACAATATCCTTACTGAAGTAGAACTACATTTAAAGTAAGAAATTCTAACAAAACAACATCAAAAGATAAACTCACACTGGCCCCAAAGTGCATTGGCTCACTGGGAAAATGCCCTGTATGCCAAATCACATGTCCAGCCCTGCCCCGACTCCTCATTTTTCAGTGCTCCCTTGTCCCATGAACTATAGCTAAGAGTGGAAACTCTACCTCTGCAGAATGGGATGACCCTTCTGATATGTCAGCAATTGCACTTACATAAACAGAAGTGACAACAATACCAGATATTTCTACTTTGAGTATTTGTTTTAAATGCAATGAAAACATTAACCTGTGATATTTTTGTTGTAATTCTCAAATTCACAAGGCATTCTGGGTGACTTCTCCGATGCCACATCAATTTGCAGTGGCTCCGTATGTCACGCAGCAAACGTTTGCATGGACGAGTATAGGACAAAGTGGTCGAAAACACATGCAACAGTTTTGACATTGGTGAACTGATTTTGATTGAGGAACAAGAACTTGAATACTATAATATAATACTAAATACTATAGTTCTTGATTTTTATTTAACAACTCATCTCATTACGCTCTCTGCTAAAATAAAGTGGCTGGTAAAAACTGTGAGTGGCTGGTAGATTTTTGAGTGCTACCAGAGTGGCAGGTCGGCAACCCTGGTTATGTGAAAGGGGCAATGGGTAATTCTAAGAGAGACTTTCTCACTCTGTGTGCTTCTGAATGTCCTTGTGGTACCTGAAAAACAGGTAGCACGTAGCTGTAGGAAAGCTTGGACCTCCTTTTTTGTCATTTAGTAACTGATGCTGTTTAAAATGTAGTGAAGTGCAATTCTTCCCCAGAAGTACACTTAGGTAAAAGTAAAATTACTGACTTTTAAAACTACTCAAAAAGGTAGAAATGTTTTAAAAAATCGACTCAATTACAGTAATGTGAGTAAATGCACGTAGTTATTTCCCCCACTGCATAATCCAGACTGTAAATAAAACAGCTGGATCAGCCAATCACAGCTGTAGTTGTGTGTTTGGTCTTACCTGCACATGATCTCATGGGTCAACAGGACCCGACACATCTCAGGGTTTTTATCCTGGCCTTCATACACGATCGGCTGAAAGAGAAAAAGAGAATAAAGAACAGAATATTGAGAAAATTGTGGTTTATATTTTTTGTGCTTGAAGAAAAAAGAACTACGATGCAGTGGCAAATAAAAAGCAGCAAAGTGTGTGCGTGCGTCTTTCATCTGGGAATAGTGTTGTCTATCTGGCAAATGTGTGTATCGTGGGAATCCAGTCCTCCTGAGCAGAACGCTCTGTTCTGACAGAGACAGTCAGAGAGAAAGCATTTGTGCATGTGTGTGTGTGCTTTTGAGTGCGTGTGTGTGTAGTCTTGCGTGTGCATATGTGTTTGTGCGTGCACGAATGTTTATATGCTGTGTACAGTGAGCAGTTGGACTGCCAGACTGGAGTATAGTGCACCATCTGGTCCATACAGCGCTGCGTCCAAAAATCTAGTCTGGTTACCCCTCCAACCCCACTCAACATGCTCTCCAGGGCTGTGATCACCCTGCACATGCACACATTCATACGTGCACGCTGATCAACATGCAAACACACATGCATTTGCACAAACAACATCTCCTCCTACTCCTTTCATTCTAAGGCAAACTCTCTTCAAGCCTAATGGCACTAGCGGCAGAATTGGCAAAACAAAAGAGTTGGTATCAAAACTGTGTATTTTTTTCGTTATCTAATTCATCCAAAAGAAGAATTCCCTGAGTGTGGGTTGGCCCACATGTGCTGCTCTGTATTTCTTTGTGTGATTGAATCGGCCATAACGCACTCAGAGGTAGTTTGTTCTGTTTCACATTGAGGAAATGAGGGTCAAGGTCCTCAAAGAGTGAGCTGGCATGCATCACTGTCTTTTTCAAACACTAACACACAACAGCTTCTGCAACTCACCCACAGATTCACACACTGTATTCACACAGCCTTGCATGCACATTTACTACCTGAGGCTTGTAAAAACACGCACTCTATCCCCTCTAACTGGAGAGTATGAGGACACATGTCCTCTACTTTTCTGGGCCTCTGTAAATGTATTCCACAGGTAAGACAGGTCGTTTATCACACCGGCTGTGCCGGGCTGAAGTTGAGGGTCTCAGACACAGGCATGCAGCGGGGCGACGGGGGGGAGGTGGAAGCAGGGGGGAGGAGAGGGAGTGTTGAAAGTATGGGCAACATTCAAACCAACACAGGATACCTGAATTCTTTAAGTTAAACTTGCCTGTTTAGTCATGGAGTCGATGAGGCGAACATAAAGGTCCTGCTCTGTTCTGATGCCTTCACACACAAACAGAGAGAACGTCACCAGCAGGTTTCACATCACAGCTAAAGTTCAGCTTTCCCTACTTTTGACGTCACAGAGTTTATTCATTCTGATTTCCTCTGAGTCTAAATGAAAGCTGAATGAGTCTCAACTGTTCCTGATACTTTCAGCATTAATTTGCCTTAAACTTAAAATTTTAACTTACTGTTTCCCCCCTGAAACAAACATGTACTCATCTTAAAAAGTGAAAATGGATGTCATTTTTCTGAGTATGCAGTCAATTTAATTATTCAATAGGTTCATGTGGATTAGAAAAATAAGCTTTTAAAATCAGGATTGAAAACTATTTTGCTGCCTTGGGAAGTTTACTGTTGCAAAAGTAGTGTGATCAGAAATATTTATATTTACTTCTGGCAGAAGGCAGCATAACATTGTGATAATACAAGCATTTCTTATAATAGAATAATTCGAAATTGTTATGATAATTAATGCTGTCCAAATAAATACATTTGGAGAATTAGGCACCACAATTTAAAAATAAACCCTCAGTGATGTGAGCTCCTGAAACATTAGTTTCCTCTCTCTCTCTGCTTACTGGAATCACTTACTGACTGCTTTTGTTTTTGCTCCATAAAAATGATGGAAGCCAAACTCACCGTTACTGTAGAGGAGCTGGAGTCTATAATGGATCCCATTGTTGGTCTTTTCCCCCGTCGTTTCCTACGAAAATTCAACCAAACAGAGCCGAGTCAGAGGAAGCAAAGCCTCTCCTCCTGGGACTTTTCCTGCGCGTCCAACACTTCACAGTTTAGACATTAACAACACTAAAAACATCTTTTTAGTCCCTTTATTTCTATGAAAGCTCTGCTTTATTTTATTACTTTTTATGGAAATGTAAACGGACATTTTTGATTTACTTTAGTTTTTCAAAACAATCTTTATTTACAAGCAGGCCTGTTTACAACTTCAATGCCTTTTTAAAAATGCAAATTTAAAAATGTTTTGTGAAAAAGCAACTAATTAAAATTAATCATCTGACGTATTAATTATTTATTCATTTAATTAATCGCATCGAAATATTAAAATTCTAATAAAAATGATTTATTTGGATCTTTAAATAAACAAACCGAGTAATGCTGATAAATAAATCAGACATTTAAAGTGAAGACTTCTAACGCTGCTTTACAAACAGATCAATATGAGAAGAATATTGGTGTTTAAAAAATTAAATAGTCTGACTGGCTGCAGGAGCAGACAGCCCGCTGTGCTCCCTCATATTAATTCAATATTATTAGAAGGTACATGAGATTTACACTGTTAGATGGTGTGTGTTAAATTTACTCCGATGGTTTTATAATAATAAAGGGGAGTTAAAATAACCAGGGGTGTGTAAATCTTTCAGAAAACCACATCATAAAAATCCCACCATGACGCACGATCCCTGCTGTGTGCGTCTGGTTTACTTTGTTAACGCACGTCTGATAATTTATCACTTATTAACAGCACAGTGCCTCAGCCTTAATGAGGGCTATTTAATATCACCTTATTATGAAGGATTTATTCCAAACTCTGCAAAGGAGGAAATGTTTGTCTTCACTGTGTAACCTCACCTTTTCCTTCTCCACAAAGTCCACGAAGGTGGTTCTCTCTATTTCCACGGGCTGACCCTGTCTGTCGTATAACGCCAGCACGAAGTGGAAGAAGTTGGACTTGCGGAGGTTTGAGGGCGGCTGCTTCTCGAAGTGTGCCCGAGCAAGACCCACTCCGCTGCGGACACAAGCACAGACCGGCACCAGAGCCACAACGACAGGGATTAGAATAAAGTCACTGCGTTAATATGCAACAGAAAGCAACCGATTATTTTTCAGTCACTCCTCTATTATTTCTCTGTGCCAAAGCGAAATTAAAACCTGTCTCCAGTTCTTTAGAGATCAGCAGTAACAGAACAAATGTGTTTTAACAGGAAGCTAAAGGCCCAGATTTGTTAAACACACTAACAGATTTTAGAAGATGACTTTCTCATTATCATGCTGGCAGTCATAAATGTGATTTTCTTACACACAACTTCAGCTTCTTGGATCAATTTGAAGAATTTTATTTTATTTTAAGGGGAAAAAAATAAATATTCATGATGCAGTGTTTGAAAAGCAGCCTTCTGTGTTTTATCCCTACAGAAATAGAAACAAGTTCCGAAGTGAGCAAAAAAAATCTCCCAGCACACCAAAGTTAATCTGAGCCTACATTTAAACCCCGCGAGCCTTAAAGTGCTTGGAGCTAACTGTGCTTTCCGTCCAGGAGTATGTGAAACCTCTTTGAGTCGCATTATTTAATCATGTTGGACTTTAAGCTAAAAAACTTCTACAGCCAGCAGGAACAGCGGTGATCCAACAACTGCGTCCTCTGGGGACGCGAGCTGCCCCAAGTGATAGAGCCGCACCGCACATCTTTACGCACTGCCCCCCCCCCCCCCCTTTAACTCAGGTCTCCACGCCCCGGTGTCAGCGCAGCGCCAAGGCCGCCTCGGGCTCACCTCTGGGCGGCTGTGTTGGCGTCCAGCACTCCGGCGCCCTGCATCCATGTCCGAACCGCGTTCATCCCGGCCACCATGGGCTCCTCTTTCATACTACTCCCACTCCTCTGGATGCTCTCGTGGATGCCAAACATCAAAACGCACCTTCACACTGTCGCTATCTCTCTCTCACTCTCTCTCCTCTCTCTCTCTATCCTCCTCTCCTTGGCTCCCTCCTTTTTTTCCTCCCTGCCTCCCCTCCTCTTGTGTCTGTTTGATCGCGCTGTCAGAGGAGCAAAGTGGCGTGGTCTGTTTCACTTGGCGTTTAGTTGCTCGTGTGTTTTCTCAAAGTAAACAAAAGATGCGACATGTGGAAGGAAAAAGGGGAGCTGTCAGCATCCAGGGTTAGCTGCACCTCATGTCAGCGACTCCAGAAGGGAAAAAAAAGAGGGGGAAGCTGCAGCTGTGAAGATGAACACCGTGAGAGCGATGAAAAGGGAAGCGCAGGATGAGAGGCTGCTCTGAGTTGGCGACAGTCCCCGGATCAAGGTGCAGCTGACAAAAACACACGCAAAATGTCACTTTTTTTTTTGGCAACAAACAGTCCACGGTGAGAAAGAAAAACCAAGGAAGATGAAACACCTCCTTCTCCACAAAGTCTTCTCTGGTCAGATGGATGAAACGGAAGATTACGCGCAATTAAGAGGCAGTCCTGGGCAGCGGCGTCTCCGCTCCTCGTCAGCTCCTGCTCGGGTGATTTGCGCTCGATTCTTCCCTGAGGAATCACTTTGGACCATCTCTGGGATGCCAAACAGGAGAGAGAACTAGTAGGTGAGGGGGGCGTGGTCTACGAGGCGAGCAGACACGCCTCCAAACACAGTTAATAACACGGACAATCAGCTGTCCACCAACCCTTCCAGCACGCTGCTTCCCCGCCCGCCTGCCTGCTGTCCCCGCCTCGTCCCACGCAGCGTCCCGCCCCGGCCACTTAGCCAGAAGCTGTGCACGATGTGTGCGCCCTGCCTTGATGTGCGCGTGCTTAAAGTTGACAATTAATGTATTCACGACTATCAAACATGAACTCAGGGGAGGACATTAGTTTTAATCCACGCAGTTTGCCCGCTGAGACCAAAGGGCAGAGTGAAGCCTTGTAACATCCATCGTCTGTTTGCTGCTGCTGTGGAAATGTGCCATCATCTCTGCAACCAAAGAGCCATCACACTTTAAAAAAAAGGGATTTTTATGTGAAAAAGAAAAAGTAAAAAGTTTGGCTGCATCACTCTCTTTCCAAATTAATCGTGCGTAATTTTCAGCATTTGTCCAGCACATAAACGCCAACAAATCATCTCTTATTGCGCCCATTTTTGCGCAAATATTTCAACAAAACGACTTAATTTAAACAATTTAAATGGACTTTTAATGTTTTATTTTCTCCCAGGAAAAGAAACAACAGTCTAAGAGCTCATTCAGAGTATCAACTCAGGCAGATTAGGAGCTTAAGAAAGTTTCAGCTCACCAAAAAGCCTGGCAGCCGCTGCGCACATTTTTCTGTTTCAGCCCGATGGTTTGAAATGAGCTTTGATTAGATGCATTACAGAAATCTTGTGGGACTAAGTGCTGAATCCAACATAAATACGAGGATTACAGCTAAACTCTGCTGTGTCCCGTCGTCCAAAAAAATGCAATCAGTCTGAAATAACTGCTTAAAAACAATAAATTTAAAAAAAAAAATGTGTGAAATAAATATTTGCATGGCAGCTCACGGAGCCGTGAAACTGCACGGTGCTTCCACATGCGTGAAAAGTGCAAAGCAAAGACCAGCTTTGCAGAAAGTGGAGATGTGAGCTCCCCTCATCATGCTCCCCCATCATCATTACAGAGTCAGTGCTAAATTGTTAAATTGAATTGTCTGGGGGCCATCTGTTCGATAAGTACTGTTTGGTTTCTTCTAATGAAATGGGAAGAACAGCAGAGACGATTTTTGTTTATCAGAGAGGCGGGTTTGAAAATTAAGATTTTATCAAGAATTGTCGAAAGGAATCAGTTTGGCATGTTGATGCTTTTGGTATCACTTTAGTCAAAGTGCGCGATTAAGGGCCTCAGAAGAATTTAAACTCCTTCAAAAATCTCAGTATGCTTTTTATTTAGTGATCACATGATCTTAACCCACTCTGGATAAAAGTCAGGACATTTAAAGATATTCCTAGGTTCTGTTTCTCCTCTGCACACTCAAAGTCTCTCAGACACTTTCTGATAAATGCCATAAACGGTCAAACTCCACACATCACCTCATCATTGTCTGGAGCTGTTTATTTATGTCTCCTGCTGGGGGAGGAGAAATGTGAGCCCCCCCACCACGTGAGTACATCATACAATAAATAGTGATAAATAAAAGCAACGTGAGATAAAATGTCTCTCACGCTGACGCGCTTTTACGCACGCACACACAAACGCACGCACACAAGTCCAGGGCTATCCTTCAGCACATTTGTTTGATTGTGGCCGGCTCTCGCGCCAAGACCTGTCTGCCTTGGTCGGCATGCGGGCCCGCGCGAACCCTCCAGGCCCCCTGGGGTAGCATGTATTTATACCCTCGAGCACCAACACACACCGTTAGCCCAAATATCACCGCCTCAGTATCCAAAAACACAGATGTCAGTTGAGGCCCGACGATCCCGCCATGTTAATACTGTGATTTACTAACTCCATGGCACCCAGACGGAAAGGTTTGGACAACATCTCCGGTCATTACGCACAGGCGGGAATGCGCGCGCCATTTGAGTGATGCAAAGGTGTGTGTGTGTTGTGAGTGTGTGGGCAAATACGACTTCTGTTCAAGTGTCCACATATGGAGAGCCTATTAAATCCTCTCTGTTATAACTCTGTTAGACATTTTGAAGTAAGTGATCAGAAAGAAGCAGCACGCGCTGCTGTCCGCTTCCTCTACAACCAGCAGATGTTCCCGTAAATCAAAAGGTTGGGCTGATGATAATAATGGCCTGATTGAATTGAAGACTCATAAAAAATCACTAGTTGTAAAAAAAAAAAAAAAAAAAAAAACAGGCATATGCTTATGAGAATGGGCCTTATGTCTTGCAATATGCTCTCTGGTTTGACATAAAAGAGGACAAATAAAAATGTTAGACGTCCAATATTTAGACATGAGAGCTGGAGCATGCCATGTGATTGATAACTGTATTAAAGTGACGTTACAGCGAGAGTTTCAAATGCTTTCAAGACGTGAATAGAAATACTTTAAAACGAGCCAACATGACATGAGTGTTTCAGTCATCTAGTACCGAACAAAGTGTAATACATCCTCATTTTAACGTCCTGTGCGTCACATGTGAGGCCCATCCAAATCTGACCTCTCACTTCTCCTCAGGTAACTCGCACACTTCCCCGTCTGAAACCAAATTCACTGAATTTGGTGCAATGTTGCCATCTAGTGGCTACACGACGACAATGCCCGGTCAAAGTTGCAACACTGCTCTGAGTCACGTATTCTCCAATGAATGCACGCATAAGTGGAATGCAGATAAATGCCATCTGTCCCAATGTGGCCATTAATTAACATGGTCAACAAATATGGACAAGGTCAACGAGTCTGTGGATTCATTAAACAAGCTGTGAATGTGATTCACTGCGCAGCTGCATCATCAGAAGAGAAACACTTGTGGGGAGTTACTTCAAGTTTTCTGTCTTACAGGGAGAATTTCCTGATACTTTCTTGTTTTCGTGATTTTCTTGTTCCTGTTCTGAGTTAATGCAAGTCTCTATGTAGAGGGTTAAGTTACTCATGCATGAGTTCAATGTCAGTTTTTGAGAGGAAGTTATGAGCAACACTTCTCTATTTGCATTCTGAGAAAAAACATACAGCAGCTGTAGAGTCCTGATTTAAAGCTCCCAATATCTGTGCTGACCTTCTCCTCTCTAATGTACTAGCAGTGCATTTCTTAAAGTTGATTTCTATTATCTTTTACATGCAACTCTTTGAATCTTTGGCATGGTATTAAAACAAGTCTATCCTGCTGTTCTCCTCTTTAGACAGAATAGCAGGCTCGTACATATGTTATGTAATAATGATCCTCAGTATTTGCCCCGTTTATTCTTTGGATCAGGGGTCATAAAGTACATTTACACAAGGGCTAGATTTAGTCTTGGCAGAAACTCTGGGGGCTGGACTTTCAAATAAACAAAAATCAATTTTTAATTTTTGCCACTTTTCACCCATTTGCCACTCTTTAACACTTTTCTTGCTAATTATTGACTGTGCTAATCATTAGCACCTTTCCACTACTGTGCCAGGCTACTCTTGCTAAATGTTGCCACTTTTTTGCCCCTTTTTAATACTTCAACCCAATTTTTGCCACTCTTTGACCCCTTTTAAATCACTTTTCCTGCATGTTTTATCCCCTTTGTGCCACTTTTTTTTAAAACCCATTTTTCCACTTTTCTTGTGTTTATGTCAGTTTTTGACCTATTTTCATGCACTTTTGGGCTAATTTCAACCCATCTTTCATACTTCTTTCCCTCTTCTGGCCACATGTTAACCTCTTTTCGCCACTTTTCTTGCCATTTTTTGTCCCTTTGTGCTACAATGCAACCCATTTTGCCACTCTCTAACCCCTTTTCACCACTGAATCTGTCAATTTTTGCACCATTTCTGCCAACTTTAACCTTTAAAAAAAAAAAAAAAAAAAAAAAAAAAAAAAACTGATAAGGGCTGGCAAGTAAATTTCTACAAAGAATGATCATCAAATGTCAAGTCATTCTAAAACTACTTCACTACTAATTGTTTTGGGGACAGATTTAACAACTGCAGACATTTAAAGCCAACAGCATCTTCTTTTACTGCTTTTGTGAATTGAATGATCTTCAAGGGGGCCGGACAGAAAGCTTTGGGGGGCCTGATATGGCCCCCGAGCCGCCAGTTGATGACCAGTGCTTTAGATCATATACACGTCAGTTTTAAGTCATACTGTTTCATTGCCACATAAAAGCAACCAAATAAATAAATAAAAATAAACAAAGTATAAAACCAAACAACCTCTTCTCACTGCTTGTAGGCTGTGACTGATTCAGCTAAAACTATATTTTGCTATTATTAGTCTTATTACCCTTCCATTCTTATTTACTTAATTATTTATTCATCTATTTAACCATTTAGTTTGTTGGTTATTCAGTTGGTGAGTTATAAGGCCTTAAACTGATTTATCCAGAAACAAGCTAGCAATTAAAGGTCAAATTAGAGAGAAGTCTAGAAAAAAATTACTTCATGATCAATACTACATTTCAGCCATGGATACTCGCATCATACATTTTTCCATTTTATTGAAAAATGGATACAGTTTAACTTGGCAGAGAAGGCTCTGCCCAAAAGATGCTCCCTGGGCTAGTGAAGCAGCATGCTTTGACTTCCCAGGGAGCGCATGGCTAAACCCCCATAAGGATAGATACATTTATGATAATGAATGTGTGTTGATACGATTAGTTCAAAAGCAATTAATCCATAGTAGTATGAATCTGAATATGAAGTTGCATCAAGTGTTATGCTATAAAGGAGGAGGCTGGGGTGGAGGGGGTTAAAGCTTTGCCAGCAGCAGCATTGTGGCGCATCAGCATTAATGCATTTTAATGCAAGTAGGGAATTAATGAGAAGTTTGTCATATTTAAATACACCACTGTGTTCAGAGTAAGAGATGTGATTGGCTGTGGGAGCTGGGAGGTGATAATTAGGATCAGCTGGCCATCAGCTGATCATGGCTTGGCATATGATTAACATGTCCTACATAAACTAATGCTAGGCTTAGTTTTTCTCCCATGACCAATTTTTGTAAATACATGCATCAACCGAACGGATACTACAGATAGTTTGATATACAATAGGTCAGACTGCATAGAGAGGTGGCCTGGGATACCTTTATCTAGACTGGACTGGTAGTGTAGGGTCACTGTAGTGCACGCAAACTGGCACATAATAAAGACCACCCTGACCAAACGACACGATCTGCAGTCGTCTACAGAGTAACAGTTATTTGCGTGCCTGCCAGGAAATGGGAAGGTAACATCACTGCAGACACCACACACCTCTGACACAAACCATTTAAAGGTCACATATTATGCAAAATACACTTTTTCAGGCTTTTCTAGCAAAAATACGTACCCCTGGCCTGTCCAACTCCCCCCCAAGATAAAATCAAACCAAAGTTCCTGCACAGCGATTGGACCCTATTATTCCCACCATTATTAATGAGGATCAAACAGGGTTTATCCCCGAAAGGTAGTCATTTATCAATGTAAGAAGGTTATTTTATGTGTTATTTTCTCCTCATTCAACAGTTCAACCTGAAGTTATTCTAAGCCTTGACATCGAAAAGGCATTCAACAGGCTCGAATGGACCTATCTTTTCATAACTCTAGAAAAATTTGCTTTGGGCCCCATCTTCTGTAGATGGATTCAAGTTTTATATTCAGCTCCTTTGGCTGCAGTCAGAACGAATGGCCTGATTTCCCGATATTTTCCACTTTACAGAGGTACGAGACAGGGTTGCTGCCTGTCGCCCTTCTTGTTCGATATTGCAGTTGAACCATTGGCAATTGCTATTAGATCGGACAGCAGAATTAAGAGTGTAACCAGGGGTGGAACAAACCATAAAACTTTGCTTTATGCTGATGACCTGCTTCTGCAAATATCAGACCCAATAGGGAGCATGCCCCATCTTCTCTACCTGCTGCAAAAATTCAGTAGCTTGTCTGGATATAAAATCAACTTATCAAAATCCTTATTTTTTCCATTGAATACTCTGGCAAGACAGATCACATATGATAATCTGCCCTTGAAAATTAAAAAGGATAAATTGACTTACCTGGGAATAGAAATAGCAGGTTCAATTAAGGCTATATTTCAATACAATTTCAGATCTATTTCAGACCATACTAAAATTGAATTAGATAAATGGTCAAAACTCCCACTCTGCCTGGCGGGGTGGATAAATGCAGTAAAGATGACTGTATTGCCCAGGTTTCTCTATTTATTTCAAATGATTCCAGTTTTTCTCCCGAAGTCTTATTTTGCTCAACTGGATCGTTTTATCTCCTCGTTCATATGGAAAAAAAAACCTGCACGTATAAAGAAGTCAAGTCTGGAGAGAGTTAAATCTGAAGGCGGTTTGGGTTTGCCTAATTTCTTATTTTACTATTGGGCTGCCAATATTTTTAAGTTAACATACTGGATCATCATGTTTGCTGATAAGGAAGGTCCGGTCTGGGCTGATATGGAACTGAGAGCTACATTCCCAGTCTCCCCGATTTTGATCTTAACTACCCTTGTTCCACTAAAGGTCAAATTATTTGAATTGAACTCCAATTTGGTGGTCCAAAATTCGATTAAAATCTGGTGCCAGTTCAGAAAGCATTTAAATCCGACAAATATATGTAGCTTCAGTCCAATAATGTTTAATCATCTTTTTACACCATCTCAAATAGATCAGGCATTTGCAGTCTGGCATAGAAATGGCTTGGTTTACTTTCAAGATCTTTTTACAGATGCATCATTTAATTTTTTGAGTGAGGACCATAACTTACCAAAGTCTCACTACTACAGGTATCTTCAGGTTTGGAGTTTTGCCTCTAAATACTTCTCTGGGTATCCATCTCTACCCCCTAAAGATTTATTACATTCAGTCCTTAATGTAAACCCACTCAATCAAGGAGCAATATCAAAACATATGCATTAATTCTGAATAGTTGTCCTTTTACGTGGGACAAAGTTAGGACAGCATGGGAAGGAGAAGTTGGAGAAGCTATACCAGAAGATACCTGGAAAAATACTATATAACGTATACATGCATCATCTCTATGTGTCAGACATGGCTTGATTCAGTTTAAGGTATTCCACAGGTTGCATTACTCTAATGATAAATTGTCTAAATTATACCCTAATGCTGCACCAACCTGCCCAAGATGTCAATCTCCTGTCTCTTTGGGACACATGTTTTGGTCATGTCCATCTTTGCAAGGTTTTTGGTCTTCAATCTTTCAATCACTTTCAGCAATATCTGGCAAATCATTACAACCTGATCCCTTAATAGCTGTCTTTGGTGTAGTCAGAGATGAACTGAAGTTGTCCTGCCTCAATAAAAATGCAATTGCTTATGCTTCGTTGCATGCCCGCCATTTGATATTGCGGAACTGGAAGGGAAAGAACCCCCTGCCTATGTACATTAGATTAGAGAGGTGATGTTGGGATTAGCTTTGGAAAAAATTAGGTAGGTAGGTTAGAGGATAAATATGAAAAATATGAAATAACCTGGTCACAGTTCATTTCTCATATCAGGGGCCTGCCGTTTGCCTGACCCTTATCTTCATTTCCCTACCCTTTCCCTTTTTGTTTTCTTTTCTCTTTATTTTTCTTTGACAATTGTTCTGGATTTTTTTTAGCGCACTAACTGTGATTATTCACATTCTTTTTATTAATCTCTTCCATGTCAGAGGTCCAGAGTGTTGGCATTATGGATATAATGTTGAAGGTAGATTGGTTTGGCTCTTTTTGTAGGTGTCTGTTTCTTTCCTGACTAACTTCTGTTATTATTGTTATTTGTTGTTTCTTAGCCCTGATTAACATAAAATATCATGCACTCTCTCTTACTGTATCTCAGATACTGTAAGAAAGCTCACTGTAGTAAAAGCCTCTCCTCATATGCACATTTGAACTTATTTATCTATAAACTGCTACTTAAACCATTTTGGTAAAATGCCCCATGCCATATGCATATTTGCACAAATTGATCTATTTACTGTCCAGTGGTGTGCACGAGGGGAGGGTCCAATTGTTGAAAAACGCACGCTAAAGTGCCCTCTTGGGAGGCAGAACATGTGCTAAAGTGCCCTCTTTGAGGCCAAAACACATTCTAAAGTGCCCTCTTTGAGGCCAAAACACATTCTAAAGTGCCCTCTTTGAGGCCAAAACACGTGCTAAAGTGCCCTCTTGGGAGCCAAAACGCTTGCTAAAGTGCCCTCTAGAGCCAAAACGTTGCTAAAGTGCCCTCTTTGGAGCCAAAACACGTGCTAAAGTGCCCTCTTAGGAGTTAAAACAGGTACTAAAGTGCCCTCATTGTATGCGAAACACACTAAACTGCCCTCAACTGCCTGTTGCAATGACTTTTATGTTGGGTACTTTTTTGATCTATATTGAGCCAGAACTATATCTCACAGAACCAGTTTGGATTATCTGGTGCTAATATGGTGTTAAAATGCACTAGAATACAGGAAATGGCATCTACTTAATTGAAAATGTTCTGGGGGAAGACCCCCAGACCCCCTAGGGATTTATTTATTTATTTCTGTGTGTTCTTCACAGTCCAGCGTTGAATCTACATAGTTCTTGTGGATGCTGATCCTAACTACAAACTAAATTGAGTAGTCTGTCTAGTTAGTCTGTTTTAAGGCTATATAATGTGCCATTTGTATAACATATAGACATGTCTAAAGTGCCCCCGAAAACACGCAACCCTTAGTGCACTCTTTGGTGGCGAGAACGCGCTGTATGTGCCCTTTTTTTCTTTTCGCCCCTGCCCTTGAAAAAGTCTGTGCATGCCACTGTTACTGTCCCAACTGATAATTTAATATGTACATTGTATGAAAGAGCCTACAGTTTGTGCAGACTCTTGCTAACAGCAGGATGAATAATGCCAGGCATTTCACTACGTTCATGGCAAGAGAAAGTCAGATTGCGAGTGTTTATTGAATGATTACAGTGTATTATTTGGAATTTGTTGGCAAACTTTGTTCTGCCAATTAGATGACCCAGTCCACTGTTACTTGGTGGTTGAAATTTAAAAATCCTTTACTGCTTTGGTGAAAAAAAAAACATCCACTTTGTGAATTTCTCACATTAAATAAACATTTAAGGTCATGAGATACTTTGCTTCCTCTCAGTGCCACAAGAAGAAAATCACAGTGCTCTTGACTAATGACATTTCATGAATGCTGTTGATTTTCTTTTAATGCTAACTCCTGCCTCCTTAGATTTAACATAGTTTCAACATAGTTTAGCAGGTTTGGACACATTTAACATTATTTCCTTTCCAAAATTCAGAGCTATGAATCCAGTTTAAAATGAAATGGGAACATCAGGATTGGGAATAACAGAAACTGTGATGGCTTCGATTTCACTCAGTCCTCTCAACCGCAACAATCTAAAAGACACGGAAATTCTGTCCAATCATGGGACAGAAGTGAGACATACAGACACAAAGATGATATTTTTATAGTAAGCCTAGAGCAAAGGTCAAGGCTGACTCAACACTTATTCCCTGAACTGTCTCAGTTTCCCCATTCTAAACCGCTAACCTCTGGCTCTGATTGACGCGCTGATGTCAGTAGTGAAATAGGACAGACGTGATTTCTCATGAATGTTGATAACCCGGGATAATCTGCTCAAAAATGTATTATTTATTTATATTTATCCAATCAGGAGAACCTAACTGAGATCAATAACCTCATTTACAACACTGTCCTGGTCAAGACAAGTAGCACCACAATCACAGAAAAACTATAACAATCACAAATCAAACAAATCAATGTCACAGAATAAGTCATCAGTCAAGAACATCAACAACCAGATGTATCATCCTCCAACACCTTTAATTCACTTTTAAAAACATTTACAGAGACCAGCACCCCCAGACAAAGTCTTCTGTAGCAGATTACACCTTGCAGGAGCAGCAGACCTGAAACTTCTTTCCTCTAACCCTTTCCCCATCCTCTCCCTTGATCTTTATACTAGCCATGGAACCACTAGCAGGGAGAATCAGAAATAACCACAATATACAAGGAATACAGATTGGCCATGAAGAACACAAAACGGCGATGTATGCAGATGACATAATTCTGTATTAACAGGTGTAACTCACTTACTACCTGTGGTAATGGATGAAATTAGGCAATATAGTGAAATATCAGGGTATAAATTAAATACAGGTAAGTCAGAGGCATTGGCCATTGGCCAACCATTACCTCACGATATTAAATTAAGATGCAGGTTTAAATGGGAGCAAACATAATAAAATACTTAGGGGGGAGATCTCAGAAAATTATTTGAAAACAGTTACGAATTACTGGAATACAATCTCAAAGAAGACCAAAGGAGATGGTCAATGATACCCTTATTTATAACAGGACAAACTTAAACGATTGAAATGAACATTTTACCAAGATTCATGGTTATATTTCAAAATCTTCCAGTACACATCCCTCAAAATATATTAATAAATGGGACAGAATATTAAGTACTTTTACTTGGGGAGGGAAAAAAGCACGTGTTAAACTCAAGACATTTAAAAAAGATAAATTATCTGGAGGACTAGCATTATCAAACTTATCAAACTACTACAGAGCTGCACAAATAAAAATAATTTTAGCATGGATGAATACGGAGTACAATGCAAAATGGAGAAATATGGAAATATCAGAAATGGAAAAAACACTGAATGAAAATATATTCACCAAAATAACAGAACGGTCTACCAATAAAATAGACAATAGTTGTGTTAGAAGTACAATAAAAGCCTGGATAAAAGTCACACAGACGAAACAGATCCAAAGAAATTTGGTGTATCTAAGGGAAATAGCAAATGACAGAGATTTTAAACCTAGTAGTGTAGACAATACTTTCAAATCATGGGCTGAAAAAGGGCTGACCAGATTCAGTCAGTTTATCACAGATAAGGGAGTGGATACTTTTGAGAACCTCTCTAAGAAGCTGAACTACCAAATACCCAGTTCTTTAATTACCTTCAAGTAAGAAGTTATTGAACTAAAACAGCAGGTAACAACAAAGCTATAAATGACATACACCCCTTGGTTACATTTATAGCCAATACATATAATAAACCTAACCATGAAAATGTCTTAAGGAAGCTGTATAAAATAATTGAAAGTGAGAGGGAGGAGGTGACACTTAAAGCTGTTGATGACCATTTCAAAAGAAGAATGGGAAAGTATTTGCAGCAACACCTGGAAAACAAAAAGCTCCATATTCTGGAGGGAGTTCTCCTGTAAACTACAAATAAGATACTTTAAAACACCTATCATTCAGTCAAAATACAACCATAATAAAACATCAAGCTGCTGTTATAAGTGTGGAGAAAACTATGCCACCCACACCCATATACTATACACCTGCCCAGTCTTGGAGCAGTTTTGGTCCTCGGTAGAAAAGGAGATAAATAAGACTTTCAAATGTAATTTCCCTTTGGCCCTAAAATCCCCCAAATGTTATGTCCCAAAAATCAGATCAACGCTTGTATAGAATACTGAGAATAACAGCAATGAAACTGATAACCAGAAACTGGTTGAAACCAACAGTGCCACAAATAACCAAGTGGAAAGAATCAGTTAGAGAAATTTATTATATGGAAAAGATCACACACAAGATCAGGAATCTAAGCGATGTTTTTCAGTCAAGATGGAAAAAAATAATAAATAGTGATATAATTTAATAATATAATGCATGTATGTATGTAGATATGTGTAGGTAGGTAGTTATAAATGTGTGTATCTTTATGTTTATATGTTTATGTATACATATGTGTTTGTGTTCAGGTATATGCATGTGAAAATATAAGCATGTGCTGGCATGGATATGTGTGTGTATGTGTAAGCAAGGATATGTTCAAATAGGGCTGTACAAACTACACTCCAGGCCACATGAATGATAAAATAATATTTGATTTATTTATCTATTTATTTTCTCCCTCTTCCTCTTAGATCTGGAAGAATTTGGACAAATATTTATGCATGTGTATATGAATTAACATGTAAATTAGATGGAGTAAGAATAATGTTTTAGTTTTACTCCCTTTTATTTTCCTTTTCATTTTTCGATTTTCCTTTCAAAATGAATAAATAAAGAGTATTACAAAAAAAGTATCATCCTCCAACACTTTTAATTCACTTTTAAAACTTTTACAGAGACCAGCACCCCCAGACAAAGTCTCCTGTAGCAGATTACAGCCTGCAGGAGCAGCAGACCTGAAACTCCTTTTACCCATTTCAATACGGACTTTGGACACAGAGAGCAAAAGTAGATGTTGGGACTGAGTCATAGAGCGAAGACCGTAATTTCCAGAACTTTTCACATGAAAAAAATCCCGCAAGTATGAAGGAAGCAGATTTAGAATAGCCTCAAAAATAAGGATATGCCAGTGCTTTTGTCTGCGTGTGGTCAAAGAAAGCCACCCTCAATCATACAGAGTACAATGATGAGTTAAGGACATCAGTCTGGTAATGAACCTCAGTGCCCCATCCCAAGATTTAAGGCATTGAGAAGATGCATGCATGTACAGAACATCACTGTAATCAACCAGAAGGCATTAAAGTGGCAAAAACAAGTCTTTTCTTTGCAGTAAAGGAAGGTAAGACTTATTCCTGAATTAAAAACCCAGCCACAACTTTAACCTCTTCATAAGTTGCACAATATGAAGCTTTTAAGTCAAAGACTCATCAATCGAAAAGCCAAGGTATTTATAAGATGATACAAACTCAATCTCATCACCCTGAGGCATGGTGATAGAGGGAAGGCTCAGTGGCTTCTTCTTAGAGTTTGAAAACATCAGGGGTTTGGTTTCGTCAGGATTTAAGATCAATTTTAATGCACACAGTGTGTCCTGTATAGGATAAAAGCTTCTTGTTAGTGACAGAGAGCCTGATGCTGTGTAGGAGTGGAGCAATATATGACTGTATCATCTGCGTATAAATGACAATGACCTATATTTACTATGAAGTGTAAATAACAGTGGTCCTAAGACTTAGCCCTGAGGCACTCCTTTTTTCACTTCAAGACATTAAGGCTACGTTCATACTACAGGCCTTAATGCACAATTCTGATCTTTTCTCAGATCTGATTTTTCTTGTTTGGGGATGCACACTGCAGTCAACTTCCAAAAGATCAGATTTGTATCTAATTCAGAACCACATACGAAAGTGGCCTGAGTCTGATTAGAAAAGGTCAGACTCTATGTGGCTTGCGCTGTTCACACTGTCACAAAAAAATCAGATACCAGTCACTGATGAGCACAATGATCAGATTCAGGTCACTTTAAATGCAGTGTGAACGTAGCCCTGGAGAGCATTCTGTTTGAGAATATTTTCTAAACCAACGAACAGATTGTTCTGACAAACCAATACAGCTCAGTGTCTTTCAAACTGCCATTGTCAACAGTATCAAATGCTTTAGATAAATCAGTAAAAACAACAGCACAGTGTTCATTGTTGTCTAATTACTAACTACTTTTAAGGCAGCAGAGGTTGTCTCATGTGTAAAAGTCTGAGGGCTTTGTGTACCTCACTGACAGTAACTGGCTTGAAACTGAATTGCTAAGGAACACGTTCAGCAACGTATATGATGTTCAGAATGGACAGGGTTTGTTTGAAGATGGTTAACTTTGTTAAAAAGGGACCCTGAATCAGTAAAATGTTCATTAAACAAGTTAAGCATTGTAGTTTTATCATTGACGGTAACAGAATCTTTAACAATACAAGGGGGAGCTCAGTAGCTTTTCTATTCCCAGATAATGATTAAATCACCTTCCAAAAGAGTCTTTTATTGTTAAAATTATGTGATGTTTCAGAAAGAAAATGCTCTGATCCAACAGTGCAAGAATTCCTCAAACGTCTTAAATTCAACCAGTCTGAGTCGAGGCCAGAACTCTGGGCTTTAGCCCAAGCCAAATTATGTTCCTGCAGTACCTTGGATAAGTCAGCAGTAACCATGGAGTTTCATAGCCTTTTACCCTGCGTTTCTTATAAGGAGCTTGTTTCTAAATAATACTGATAAAACCATTATAGAAATATTTCCAGGCACATTTTACATGATCAAAGACATTAATTCTCTTCCGGCCAAAAGTGAGATCATCCATGATTTGGATATCACAATCATGTCAGTTGAATGTGCCCAATACTGCATCATATCAAGTTTAAAAATTAAACCGTGCACATCCAGGTGTATAAAAACCAAGTCCAGTCCTTGATATAAAATCATCAGGAGTATTAGGCTAAATCCTGAGAATCCATCCTCATTGCAAAAATTAACATCAAGTGGCCCTGGATTAGGCTGAACGTTTCTGGAAAACAGCAATAACAAAAATCATTTCATCAAACACAAAGAACAGTCTCAGCAACACTAAAAGTAAAACAGACAAATACTCACTGGCTTCTAATTTACAATAGCTTTTGATTCTGGGGGGACTGATGTACCAGCTGCACAGCTTATGCTATGTAAGCAGACGGTATTTTTTGCTTATCCTCATCAAACTCATCAAATACACAATCCAACAACTCCAAAACGCTCTCATGGACAAGTTGTGACCTGCACATGCACCACGCTATGAAATAATAACGTATAATTATGTAACATTACGACACATGAAGCAAATACTCAGAACTATTTCTTGAGTAAACCACTGGGCGGAGTGACACAGTGCAGCAGCCATGTCTGGAGTGTAGTTCCGGCTTTGCATTTAACTTTAAAACATCTCCGTCTCGTAATGTTCCATGATTATTTCATAGCACTGAGATGTTTTCCAAATTTTTGATGCTTTTAGCTAAAGGAGGAGGGGTCTCATATTGGTCTTTGCCCTGGGCCTCAAAATGACTAAAACCAGCCCTGCCTCACACCTGCAGCTCTCCTAGACACATCGTTACACCTCGTCTCATTCTTTTGACTCTTTTGACTCACTCTTTTGACAGTATTTATTATCAGCAATACATTAAAGATCAAGTAAAACACCCATGTTTGGACAAAGTTTCACTAGATATTACGTTATCTCAGCATGTGATCCGTGTTTGTGTGTGGGTCACTGACGACACATATCGCAGTGATCATCATAAAATACCAGTGTGGGAGAGCATGCGACTAAAGAAACTTGTTAAAATGAGGGCAGAAGCTTCAGTCTGAACACAGTACAGCACACCTGAATGAATGATCTTACTGAGAGACGCAGCACCAGCGGACTTCCTCTGCTCTACCTTACCCGCATTCCTCCATCGTGCACCTGACGATAAAAATACACAGATTAAAAGAAAACAAGTTTTCATTTAGATTTGGCACTAAAGAGCCACTGGCGACTGGGGAGCCATGGGCTGAGTATCCCTCCTCTATACATTAAGCAGTGGGTAACATAACGCTGTGGTGCATTCCTAAATTAATTTTGTCTCTGTTTTTACTCTAAGTATTGTTAGGGGGGGCTGAGGAACATTTTGGGGTGGTTTCAGCCCCCCAAAAACAGCCTAATGATGTCCCTGGCATTTAAGAATATTGATCAGTGAAAAAAGAGGACAAGTTTTGATGATTTGTAGACGACAGAACAAGTATGACCGATGAGATTGGACTGTGTGAATCCTTAATCAGGGACAGCCCTAGATTAACTGTGTTAGAATTCCATGTAAAGATATTTAACGGTACACTAAGATCCACCTGTAAAATGAGGACAGAGATTCATGCCACACTTTTACGTCACAACTTTCACTTTCAGGGTTGCAACACAGCTTTCTTTACAATAAAGTAGATTTCAAAGTTAATCCCTCTGACTGGAAACCAGTGATGAAAAGTGGAAACATTTCCAAAATGTGACAAGCATGTTCTGTTAAATAAAGCAAATAACTTAAAAATAATCAAAGGTCATGGGTGCTAGTTTGTGCTGAAATCACTTGACCTCTTCTGCTTTTTATGAAGAGGAAATGAACGGAGGATTTACCACAAACTCCTGAAATGACACGTGGACAAAAGGGGGAAAAAGTGGTGTGTACAGGTGTGTTTGTTGGGTTTTTTGCACATATGAACAGGAATTTACATGATTGATAAAACTCTGTTTATCCTTGTTATCACAGAGCTGGAAATTTCAGGCGGTAGGATCTGCTTTAATACTGCACCACACTAATAGTTTAGAAAACTATTAACCAAAGATTAGAAACAAAATACTATTACTATTACTTAATTGTGCTTAGTATTTAGACTAAATCCACTGCAAATTACAGCAGCATGTAGTTTGACCAATTAAAACCTGACCTTCTTGAATGCTAAGTTGCAAAGGTCGCTGATGCTGTCAATTCATAATGACAGAATTTTAATCACCTTTTTCACATTTTCAAGCTGTCACCATTTTCTCAAAAAGCAGATGAATTTAATGATATATAGGTGTAGAAAAATGTTGAAAGATGAGGCTCTCTGGTGCTCTTTAGTGTGGGGATCCAAGTTATTAAAAAAAAACAATTCAGCCTAATGGATGGACTGGTATTCTACCACAACTGTTATCAATTTTGCTTAAATTGCATTGTACACCTGGTTTTACTATGCAAGTTAGATGAAATGGGTTATAAGAAGAAATAAGAGCATGTGGCAAAAAAGATACATTTTCACAACCAATTACTACATAATACTTATTTTCTTTTTTCAGAATATATAATTACTCAAACATCAGATTACATTATTTGAATGATATAAAAACATCTCTCTTTTAAATGGTCACTATGTGTTTTCACTTGAGGCCAGAGCTGAGACACTTGACATTACTTCACAAGTTAAAAAAAGGTTGGAAACCACTGTCGTTGATTAACCTTAAAGAACTGGTGGCATGCCTCACAGGTATTGTACTATAAGAAAGTCACACTGCAGAGGGCTACGACTGAGTCACAGTCACTCTCATTGTGAAGTTGAGTCACACTTTCAATTTGTTTGTGGGAAAAGGTCTCTTAGGGTGCCAGCAGGGACTGGGGTTGAGTAATAAAGACCTCATCCAGAGGCCATTACTCTGTTGGTGGTACTTTACTATTATGACACAGTATTTTCCCTAAAAGAGATGTTGGAAACAAAGAATAATGAGGAAGTTTGTCTGAAAGCTCAGTTTTGATATAACTGTACTTCAGTCATAGGTTGTGAAGTCTATCTTATGACATTGTTTGCATTTACAGTGCCTATATAAGGTACTGACCCCCTAAGATGATTTACCCTTTACATGATTTTATAAATCAATCTTGGTCAACATAATTTAGCTTTTTTGACCAAGAATTACAAAATACTCTTTAATGTCGAAGTGACACAGATTTCTACAAAGTAATGTCAATTAAATTAAATATGCAATGTAAAATAAGTGAATGCATAAATATTAACCCCCTCTAAAGTGACTGACCTAATTCAACAGAGGGTCAGCCAATTTGTGCCAATCACCTGAATGCAGTGAATGTGTCTCAAGTGATTGTAGTATAAAGACATTTGTGTCTGGAAGGTGCAGTCACGAGTTAATCAGCATTCCTTGCTACCATTACGCCATGAAGTAAAACATTCCAAGCAACTCAGAGAAAAGATTATTGAATAGTTCAAGGCAATGGATGGATACATAAAAATTACAAGACACTGAACTTCCCCCAAAGTTCAGTTCAATCCATCATCAAGAAATAGAAGACATATGGCACCTGTGTAAATCTGCCTTGATCAGGCAGTCCTTGCAAACTGAGTGGCCGTTCAAGAAGGAGTCTAGTGAGAAAGACCACCAAGACACCTCTGACTACTGAAGGAGTTACAAGCTTCAGCAGCTGAGATGGGAGAGACTCTGCATACAATTGTTGTCCAATGTTCTTCACCAGTCAAAACTTTATGAGAGAGCTGCAAGAGTAGAGCTCACTAAAAGGCATGCTGGAGACTCCATGGTCAAGTGGAAGAAAGTGAAAGAAAAAGGCTATGTTTAGCAGACACGACATACTGCACATCACCACAAGCCTCTCAGCAGCCCTCCCTGGAAGGCTTGTAGAGGGTAAAATGAATGCAGCAAAGTACAGGAAAATCCTGGCAGTCTTATTCAACCTGCAAGAGAAATATAGCTTGAAATAAAATTCATTTTCCAGCAAGACAATGACCCAAAGCATACAGCGAAAGCTACACAGAAATGGTTGAGAGACAACAAAGTGACTGTTCTGGAGCGGCCGATTCAAAGCCCAGGCCTCGGTACAATTGAGAATTTGAGACTGGGCTTGAAAAAGAGCCGTCCTTAACACTGACTCAAAGGGGGGTGAATATTTATGCAGTCATTTATTTTACATAATACATTTTCATTTAATTAACATCCAAGGGTGTAAATACCTTTTAAAGGCACTGTAATAATAACTTTAAAGGGACAGCAATGAGCTGATTTTGTGAGATCCATTGCCAAATGTCTTCTACTGCCTTTAAATTTTCCATTATGTGTTTGAAAAACAAACTCCTGCTATTTAACAGAGCATCTGAAGAATCCAAAATTGCATTGGGAGGACAAAGCATGTGAGGACATGACACACAGAAACCACATCTTATGTCAAAGAGGAAATGCAGTACTATAGTACAAGCATTATCATCTAGAGAACAGACACTTCAAGGCTAAAGCACAGTTATTTATTGCTTTTGTGTGGACCAGAATTTCCAGCAAAAGCTACTCTCTCACCTGACTGTTCAGGGAGGAAAACAGAAGCAGCGGATATTCAAGCCTGTTGTTCAGAGGTTGAAAGCAAACCATTATTGAGGTTTCTGTTCTCTAAAAACGAGGTCAAGGTGAGGGGATAAGAGATGTGGGATTTTAAAGAAGACAAGTAAAATTTGCACAAAATTCTACAGACGCCTCAGGAGACACCTTAACTGTATTCTCTTTTGATTAAAAAACCTGTACCATGTAATGATGGATGAAACAGTTTATTGAAAAAGGGAAACATAAATATTCACTTATCACATATTAGGATATAAGACAGATTTATTGATTTTTTGTTGTTAATGACAAAGAATGGTCACATAATAAAAACTTGAAAAAAATAAATAAAAGCAAATAAACAAACAGAAGCCTTTGTTAGGATTCTCATGCTTCTTTTACACATTTATCAGATTAAAGAAAATGTGGCCCAGAGGCCCTGTAGGTAGTCGGCTGTCTGTGAACTCCAGGGTCATGGGTTTGATCCCCAGCTCCTGCAGTCACATGTGGATGTGTCCTTTGGTAAGATCCTTAACCAAAATTGTTCCCGCTCCTGCATCAGTGGCCTTTGAATGTGTATGAATGCATATGAATGGGATTAGTTAATAGTTATTACAAAGCAGCCTTCACCATTAGTGTGTGAATGTAGAGTTAATGGGTGTAGAGAAGAAGCATTTAGAATAAGTGCTAAACAAGCTTCAGTTCATTCACCTTCAAGTCAGTGTTTGTTCTTTTTGTTCCTCTTGCTTTTCTTTAATCTGTAATTGGAAAAAATAAGAACATAAGTTTGAAACACCTTTCATGTTCAAAATATACTCCAAGAAAGACAGAAAAACCACAAAGATGCAGAAGGAAGTACAAACATTTTCCAAGTTATGTCATGCTCGCAGATACAACTTGATGTTTCATACATTTTTTATTATATATTTTGGGCTTTTATGTTATCTACTCCATTATAGGTCAGTGAATCAATCCAGAAACTGGGGGGTGACATGGGGAAAGGAGCCACAGGCTGAGTTCAACCCAGGCAGCTCACTTTGAGAACAACAGCCTATAAACATGGGACACACAGACATAATCGCTAGGCTATCTGCACCCCATGTTATTGGAAAGTTGACAAAGTAAAGCATTTTATTAGTCTGATGTAATCAGTAACATATACACAGAAAAAAGCATTCATTTCTGCAGAAAAACTCTCCACATCTTCTTCTGGATATGAATGATGCATTAAATTCTGCATAATAGTCATCCCTCAAGCAGCTGCAGTTTTATTAATTTTTCACAGTTTAAGACCTCCAAAAACAAACTACAGTGAAATACAAACCTACATATCAGGGCTGCACAATTATTTACAATTCATCATTATCACAATATGAAGTCTTTGCAATAAATATACTGTTTAAGTCTGGATATATTTATATAAATACAAAAATAATTAATGCAAATGAGCAATGCATTCTTATTCAGCATGTTTACAATTTATATTCATCTGACACCATCCTCATGCTGTCAGATGAACTGAAGTAAGGTATTAGTAACTCCCACAGTAACTGCTTCAACTAATTCAGTTGTAACTAGAAAAGCACTGGAAGAGCGCAGACCTCCGCCATTAGCCCTATTTCCCAATAGTAACAAATTCTTTAAAAAATTCCTGGATCCAGACGGTGATCCAGATCACTCCCAAAATCTAATCAGTTCTTCCTTATGCCATTTCTGACATTCCTGAAAATGTCATCAAAATCCGTCCAGAACAAACTAACAAACTAACAAACCCTGCCGATCATATAACCTCCTTGGCAGAGGTAAAAATGCTTGATTTTTATTGGATTCATGAGATGCATGCCATAAAGATAACGCTAAAGGTAATAGAAATTATTTCTTAACATATGTCATTGTCTTAATTTACATTATTGAAGGCCATCAGATTTTTTCATATGGTGGAGGCCTAACATAAAGCAATGATGATAGTGAGATTCAAATGCCCAATGTCTATATTCAAGCCAGTAGAAACTCTCTGCTTTTATTTGGAATAAGTGAGGTCCACTGGTAAATATCCAAGGTTAATAAATAAGGGTTAATCTCTAATCTTTGTACCAGCTGGAGGCACTGACCTCAGGTGACTCCACTCGCTCCACTGTGAGTTACAGAGAGCATCCTTGGCTCTGACACAGACGGCTTTTGACCTGTGCTTAACTTCAAACTGACAAATTCCTGTAGAGTAGACTGTCAGGGTCTGGAAATAGAGATATAGACATTACAACAATGCCGTTTTTCAGAATTACTCCTTAAAATTTTTGTGTACATTTTAATGGGATTTCCTGTCAGTGGATTCCTCTTACCTTAGAGGGTTTTGAGTCAGTGCACGGGTTAACACACCTCTTACATTCCCTCTTGAACTGTGCAACCTGAAAAGTGAGGGGGAAGTAAGAGTAGGGACTGTTCCAGGAGCTTGGGTAACTCCACTCTATCAGGGTCGTGTTCACTCTGTTGATCTGCACCTTGTCAGGTTTCACTTTAGAGGGTGAGAAAAAAAATTTAGTACATGAAAACAAAGGCATCAGAAACAAAGAGGTAGAAGGAGATTAACTCGTCGCACCTATTTCAATCTGGTTGCTGTGTGACGGCACACGGGGAGCACTCACAATAAAAACATTAAGTACAAACAAGGTGAGTTTCTCCACAGAAATGCCAAGCAAGCACAAACTGGAAGAGTAACTATACATTGTGTATCATGCCTGTGACATAGTATTACTTTCTTTAAAATGTTCTTGTCTACTTTGGCCAAGAGAGCCATGAGGCTCTTCATAAAAACAGGCAAGCCTTCTATTCGCTAAAATCCTGACACATAGGGTGCACATATCAGCCAGGTGAGACGCGGTGGACATGCAGGCAGTCTGAAAGTCTATTTTTAGTCAGACTAACAAAATAATTTGACTTTTTCTAATTGCATGTAAATTTACTGAGTGTTGTCTCACCGATCTCTGACAGGTAAAAGCGCTTGGAGTAATTCTCCACCAGGAAGTACTCGCTCTTCACATAGACAGTGATGTGGATCTGCTTGCTCTCCTCAGCATAGGGGCAGTGCTGCTCATCCACACATGTGATGCTGTTCCCGCTGTTGTCCACTGAACAGCTGAGCATGCTCTGGTTAGAGGAGCAGTTCCAATGCTGACTGCTGGCGTCCATAGAGCACTGGATCTTGTCATCATCAGAGGCACTGCAGAAAATAGTAGAACATGAATTCAAGTGCATCACTAGTTCAGTAGTTTTGGCTTTGATTTATATCATATTAACAAGCTAGAATCCCCTCTCACTGATTGATAAGATATATACATTAAAACACTGCATAACGACATATTTAATTCAATCAGCTTAATTAAGGCTGTATTCTTTGCACATAAATCTGATCGAACAACAAGATCTTGATCCCACAGAGTACTATGTAATGTTGGCATTCATGGCTAATTGTTTAGTGTCAGCCCTGACATGATTTACTAGAAAGCTAACAGAAACAGAAGTTGGTGAGCTTACCGCTGAGCTTTGATAAAAGCTACTTTGCTGGCACGACTGCTGTCCCAGGTCCAGGAACAGTGAAACTCTCCATTGTAATTTTGTGCAGAGCACTTTAGATAATCTGTTAAGGACAAAAAGCACATAAACATTACAGAAATGAAAACAAAGATTAGATATGGGACAAATTGTAATTTGAAAGAACTTTAAATGTTCCCAGTTTAAGCTGCTGCAAACAGCTGCATCATTTAAATGTGACTTACCGTGGTCAGTTTTAACAAGAATCTTCCTCCTCATAGTTTCCTGCTCTTGGATCAAGACCTCGGTGTGATTGAGGAGTGATCCATCCTGACTGTAACAGGTGTAGCTGCCCCCTCCTAAGCTTTCCTGCAGCCACACCTGATAGGTGTTTCCTGTCTGTGCTTCCCTCTTGCCATCCTTCATCCAAAAAATACCCAGACTCTCGTTGCCTCGACTCTTTAGCTCCTCGGGCTGCAGGCAGCTCAGAGGCAGCCAGCCCTTCGTGCCATCCACCTCCACCACCAGAACTAACAGGAGACAAAAGATTAGAGAAAGGATAAATCTTTTTAACTTGAAAAGAGTAAAATAATACAATTTGTCTTCAACAGAAATAAAACTTACTGTTAGGCAGCAGAGTCCATTGGCTTGAAGAGTTTTGTTGACCGATTTGTATAAATGCACAGACAACGCTTAAAATGAATAACTTCATCTGGACGACAAAGAGAGAATAGAGAAAGTGAGGTAGTGAAGCCAGAAGACATCACAAGAAAGATGAAAGAAAGCAAAGCAGAAATTAATGAAAATAATCAGCAATGACAAACACACACCTGAGCATCAATTCTCAATTAAGACAAAAAATATTTGGGCCTCACAATAGTATTTTGGCCTGACACCAATACTGGCAGATAAAGAGTTAATTATCAGTAACAGCAGATGAAGATTTTTGCCAATTTGGAGTTTTAAGAAGAACCAACAGACTAATGTCAGTTTTAACAGACGACATCACATCACCTCAATTTTAATGTCCCTATTGGCTCCCTGTTAGATTTAAAATTTATTTTATGATTTCACGAATTACTTTCAAAGCACTTATGGGTCCGAGCCTGTCTGCAGCCTTGCATCCTCTGGTTGGGGCCTCCTGGTTGTTCCAAAGTCGAGATTTAAAACCAAAGGGGATCGAGCATTTTCAATCAGGCCCCCTCGACTTTGGAATGACCGGCCTGATGAGATAAGGTGGGCAGAATAAAGCAACATCTTTTAAATCACTGCTTAAAACTCATTTTTACAGACTTGCTTCTTATTTGGCTTTTATTGTCTGTCTTCCAGATTTTTAAAGTATATTTCATTTGCTTATATTCCATGTTAATCTCAATTTATTTCATTGCATTTTTGGCTGTTTTTTAATTGTCACTGTCGTCCTCTCCTAATGCTTCTATCTCTTATTGTTTTTCTTCTCTGTAGCTCTGCTGTTATATTTATTATTTTTACTACATTTACATCTATAGACCTATTTTATCTTGATTTATTGCCTTGCATTGCTTTGATCTCGTTTTGATTTTATTTATCTTTGTTCCTCTTTTAATTTCTCACATCTTCTTAATTTTGATCCTCTCAGTCTCACCCTGTGCAGCCGGGTTCCTGTGTTGCCTGGATTCCAATCATTTTTACGGTACCTACAATGTCAATGTGATATCTGCATTCTGATAATGTCTGTGAAACCTTAGCTGCAGAGTATCTTATTATGTCTGTGCTCTAATGATGTCCTGTGATGTCTTAGTTTGCATGTATTCTCATGACGTCTGGGTCTTGAAGTCTTTTGAAGACGTGGTTATTATCTTGTTCATTTTTTTGTTCAAGTTCTCGAACTGTTTGGATTCTGCTGTTGTTGTTGATTTCATTGTTTTGTTATCTTTGTCTTTTATTGGGTTGTGTTACTTTGTTCCTCTATTTGCTTCTGTATGTGTCAAAGCTCTTTGTAAACCCCTTTTTAAAAAGTTTTATACAAATTAAGCTATTATTATCATTACTAGTTGAGTTTATTTCTTTTTCATAATCAAAATTAGTTAATTTGAGGTAGCATAACATCAAATATTAGGAAGGAAAAATTAGTAATTCTAACAGGTTTTTATCCTCATTCCTTGCAGTTTAAAACTTTGTTCTAAGTCCAGAAAAAATAGGTCATAACTAGATCTAATTTAAAACTTTTGCAATTGAAATAATATGTTTTGTACAGTTTGGTTTTATGCTCATGGTTAAAAATACATTTGAACATAATGAATATTAAAAGAAATGACTGAGTTTTTCATTAGAGTACTGAGTGCCCATATTTGAAAAATACATCAGTCATTTATGGCAGAATCAAGTGGTTTGTGTTGTTTTTTACAGTTTCTGAAATAACTAGACTCTCATGTTACGAGGAACAGCTCAGTTCTAGTTGATGAGACTTGGAGTTCTTTACAATAAACAAAGAGTTAATACAAGTATTGATACTGCCTGGTACTGACTAGAATGAGTTTAGAACTATTGGCATATCAGATATCATGCATCACTATAAAAATATATCAATACAAAATCACCATTTATTTCTGCAACTCAGTTACTGAAGTATGAGTTAATAATACAAAAAGCATAACAGTGAATCAGACTATACTAAATTAAGAAAAACATGATTTAGAGATTTAGTACAAATCTCAGTACATCTAAAGTATATTACAAAAATTAATAAGCCCAGCTAATTAAGATTAAACATTTAAAGACACTGATTTATATTAATATTGCTACAACAAAGGCACATTTCTAACAAACTACCCTACAGGAAAGTCACTCAGAAACAGTAGCTGTAATGTAAACGTAAGCTGTTTACATTGAGAAATATAATTTCATCCAAAAATAAATAAATAAGCCTTCAGATATATTTTGATACCACTTAGGTCATTATATTTCACTTACACATCGAAAATACATAGTTTGTCCATTCATTGAATTACAATAGCCTGCCAATCACAATTACTCAACCACAAAGGTAAACAAGCATCTATCAGTGATATGTTCATCTTACCTTGGCATCAGTGTCCACAATGAATGACGATTCTTTGCGTTGTGAGAGCGTTTTATGTGGCTGACAGGCTGACATTTCTATTTCCCCTACGTCGCCACGAAAAGAAAAAGTCCAGAGGAACTTCGCTTTCCAGCCAGCCGTGCGGGCAACATGTGGACAGGATTTACTCTGCTTTTACGCACTGACATAACGCTTTTCACTGCACCAAACCTGTATCTTTGCGACCCTTAAACCGCACTGACCCTTCTGCAGACATCTGTTGCACCGGGAAGGGTCAGTTTGATTTGTTAGATGAGCAGCACCTGTTGGTTTACCTCCAGGTTGGCACATTCCCTTTTTTTTTCATTTTCCCTTTGGTCAGCGCCTTCTTGTCGCGATGGCATCTACAGTAGGGACCAAAGTGACCTATGTAAGATGCCATGCTCACAGAGCCTCAGTAAACTGCCCTATTATAGGCAGTTTAACAACGTTGTTTAAAAAGTAGCTTAAAATGTTCATTTTCCAACGCATAACAGAGGCAAATCCTACTACTACCGCCTGCCCAGCTACATGTCCGAAACCAGCATGTAAACAAAACAAAGTTGGAAGATTTAACAAGACAAAAGTTAGGTTAATTTGAGGTAGGCTAAATTTAAATATTAGGAAGGGAAAAAATAGCGATTATATCTTATTTTCTAGCAGACCTTTACCTTTCGCCCAAAGTTTTTCGTTGTTATCCCATGAACAGTTAGCTTAGTCGCTCACGCACAGGTGCACACGAGCGTCAGTAATCAATCTTCCGGCCATAATCCTTCAGAGTAAAAGAGTATTTCTAATACATTTAGTGTAAATGAGAATAGATAACTTCTAACAAAAACGGAAAATGGCATTCTTCTGTATCGAACTAGTTTGTTTACGGAATAAAGTGAAGAAACGTCTTTTAAAGCTAAGAAATCTGGACTAGATCTTGTGTGTAAAAATGTCAAAACACCTCCTTTGGTATTTAATTTTTAATTTTTATTTTTTTTAGTCACTGCAGAAATGCTGAGCTCTATAGAAATAATAACAATCAGAATTACGACACAATGTTACTGTTTTTAATTAATCAAACCCAGAGCACCTCATTGTGTTATGACAATCAGTTTGAGTAAAAGGCAGAGACAATGGAGACATGATATGACATCATTATGGTCACTTGTTTTGAATAACATAGTCAAAAACTGTTTATTTTTAACTTGACCATTGTTTTGTTCTCTCATTGTTAGCTTCTCATCCATTTCCTTGCGTCCCTTGTTGATGAACAAAAAGCAACAATTAAATTTGGGAAAATGACACAAAGGTGATTTAATCTGCATGCCATGTACTCTGTCATCTATAAAACAGGTTTGACAGTCTGAAGTTATCATGATACTGTCACTGAAAAACACACCTACAAAGTGAAACTATTTAGACAATAAGAGAAGTATAAAGCCAACCAGGTCAGAGAGGAGAGTCAGGACTCGAAAGCAAAAAATAATATTCTGGATGAAATAGCAAATGGAAATAAAAAATGGTGCACATCAGAGGTTCTTTTAAGGGGACATTTTCATCTTGAGTGAATAACTTATTCTTGTAGCGGTTGTGTTCTCTCATTGTCTAATAAATCAGGCATACACTTTTTTTCATCAAAAACCTTTTGATTTTGATAAATCATTTTCGAAATCTAACAGGCGCCACTGTAGTTATGATAGACTCTAGAAAAAAAGAAACAAAAATAGTTTACTGTAAGTGTATATGGTTTTAGTGAGTCACACCAAGGTGATTTGTGATGAAGCTATGAGCCAGATAACTCTTCCTGATTATAAACTAAGTTCTCAATGCCTAAACAGCACCATTACCATCAAAACAAACTTATTTTAATGTTGGCAATCAAGCAAAACCTCATAGGCTATATCAACACAACATGGAGTGCAGGTCTGCAGAAGCTCCAGCAGAGGGCGGCAGAGGGCCCTAATTAAATACACAATGCCAGCCCCAGTCCAAAGCTACTACAGAGACTTAACAGGAATTGTAGTAGCATAATTGAAATAGCAGATTAATGGCAATAATGCCATTTGAGGATATATGAATTTACCTGAGGTTTCTGATCCTTAATCCCTTGCCACTGCATCAACAGCCAGAATTATTTCTTCTGGCTAACTGCAAAGGCATACAGCAGAATAAAACGCTGCTGTATATGATGTCATGCAGTATCATAATCATGAAGCACCTTCAGTAAAACCTTCAGTCTCAGTTTCATGACCTGTACTGGTTTGTTCACAAGTCAAACAGAGCATGAACTCAACAGGGTTAGTTTCACTCTTTTTTTCCCCCTTTTACAACAGTATTGTAAACATGTGGTTGACCAACACAGAACTACTGTCACGTTGATGATTAGCTCATCATAATCTACTAAAGGTTTTTCTCACCCTTGGGGAAATAATTCACAGTTTCACATATAACCCTGAAAAGGAAAGACTTAAATTTAGACTCCATTGACCAAAAGGGGAAATACCTTCTCAAAGCACTGAATCCATCTGATTAGCAAATCAAGAGACAAAAGACAATACCATTGTTTAAACTAACCTGTTCGGCAACAAGGCCCTTTTTCAGGGCAGCTAGAATTAATTTCCTAACAAAGCAAGCCCTCCTGCTCCAAAGTGCTCTGTATCTCTGAGCAGAGAGCAGTGGGTCGAGGTGGAAGTTTAGTGGATTCAATAAGTAAAGTTTTCTGTGAATGATATAAGTTTTTTTTAGTGCACTTTTATACAAAAAGAATCCTCTGAATGGATTTGTCTCTACTGAGCACTGGAAGTAGTTTGTCCCTTGTGTTAGAAAAACAACTTCCATTATTGACAGTGGTTTATAATCTGTAAAGATTATATGACACATAGTGGTTAATGAAAACCAGTGTCTGGTCACTTAATGTAATTGTTAGTGTGTATGTTTCAGGTGTACTCAAATATTCTAGTTTAGTCTCCTGTTCACTGTTATTCAAAAGTTCTACCTTGACTAAATATATCCCAATCAGCAAATTACCTTTTTTAAGGGGTCAGGTTATCCATATTACCTTTGTCCTATTATTCTTTCATTTCTTATGTTTTGTTTTTCAAAGAAAACCCTGGCTAAATTAATATACAGACTATCCACATATATACCTTTTAAGTTTTCCATAACATGGAATGCAAAATACTTTGTCCACAGGAAGCAATACAAGAGCAAAATCCTTGATAAAAAAATGACTAAAGTAGAATTTATATTACTTCCCAGGAAGTTTTATGGCCCTCCCATAATCCAACTTAAATCCAACAACCTGCTGGGATCAGGATCCTGTGATTTTGGATCAGAGTTGGCCCAGAAACCATTGTCTTGTTCTGTTTGGTGTCATATCAACAATCCTCTACATTTTGGCTGCATTAGGTGTATTTATTCAAGTTAAGCAACTATTTTATAGATTTACAACAATACCTACAGTTATTTTAAGTAGTTAATCATATTAAATAACACTGTCTGTGTAATGTGCACGTCTGACCACTAAGGCCACATGTGTTGGTGTCGAGTTGTTCAAGTTTAGAGAAGATTCAGATATACTGTATACATTTACAATCTGCTTGTCATGTTTGCAGATCTGTGTAAATTCTTGAAAACGCATCTATACATTTTGAGATCTTTGTATGTATATCTAAATAATTATATCCATGCACCAAACAGTGGTGGTGCACTTAAGGGTGACAAATCCGATATTTAAGGTGAGCCTCTTCAAATATGAATGTTAGAAAGTTCCTGACTTTTCTGTTGAGACTAAGCCTGCCAGAGAAAAAACTACCAGCCAACCAATCAACCAACCAACCAACAAGACATCCAACCAACCAGCCAAGCAGCCAACCAACCAGTCTGCCATCCAGTCTAACAGCCAGCCAGCCAACCAACTAGCCATCCAATCAGCCAACCAGTCTATCAGCCAACCAACCAACCAACCAACCAACCAACCAACCAACCAACCAACCAACCAACCATCCAGCCAACCAAACAACCAACCATCTAGCCAACCAACCAACCGTCTAATCAACCAACCAAACACCAACCAGCAAACCAGCCAACCAACCAGCCAACCAACTAATCACCCATTTGACCGAAAGTTTGATTAATTTCTAAAACTATGTTGCTCCCACCTTTGGTCAGTGTATCCATTTAATAGAAATCTTATTTGTACAGCTCTGGTTGAATAAATGTGAAACAAAAACAGAAAAATACTTTGCACTGGAATCTGATGTTTTTTATTGCATGATAAGTTTTAGGTTTAAGGGATGTCATAGACTCGACACAGTAGTATAAACAAATCCTAAGATGGATCACAAACAACCTGAACAAGATCATACAACCTGCCTTACTTTAGAAATGTTATCAAATAACCAGCCACAATGTCTGTATCTGCCCTGGGAGCTTTCATTGTGAAATTCTGCTTGACTTACATGAAGTTAGACACTCCCACAGCACCACTCAGTGGATGTATGTATGAATGCATGACTACTCAGGATATCACTATCATTTATTAATGTGCTCTCTGTAATAATGTGGAGATCTCAGAGCTGAGTATTTTCATAGTTTGTGTCGGGGAACATCTGTGTCCACAGCCTCCACAAGTCTGCAGTCTTGAGAGCTGAGAAAAGTGTGGTCCTGATTCAAGTAGGAGGTGATGAATTCTGGGAAGTCTCTCTTTAGGACAACCTCCAGGAACATGTCTGCTGCTGTGTTTAGTCTTTGTTTTGACCTGAAGTAATAAAAAAGAAGGAGAAGAGCAGAAATAACCTTTATCATTCATCTATCACTGATACAATAAAAATAACCAAAAAAGAAGATTTATAAGTGAGAAAGTGAGAGGCTATAATCCTCCAAGAGGGCAGCCTGGGTGCGTTCCAACTTTTGGTTCCTTTCCCAAATGTCATCCCCTAATCTCTACCCAACTTCTACTTTATCAACTGTCCTTTTGTCTCAAATAAACAGAAAAAACATGGATACAGGTTCAAAAATTCATAAATGGGGGCTTGGCATTTAGAATAGAAAGCAGACTGGTTTCCAGCTCGAGCCATTTAGACTACTAGCCATGTATCAGCAAGCTTTAGTGTAAGCAAGAGAAACAGACTATAAAACCAGATAGCTGCATACAGGAGCAGCTAACAATCTATAGGAATCATCTAGAAGCTGGTTATCCTCTGTTGCCTGTGATGTACAAATGACCCAAAAGATGTGCTTGTGCAGAGTCAGCTCACCTATCAGAGGGATCCATCTCTCTGAGCTCCATTAAAACCTCGAGCACGAGGTCAGTCACCAGCTGCCTGTTCACCACCCTGGGGTCGTCCTCCAGCCTTGTCTGATGACGGATCCACTGCCACACCTGAAACACACACAAACACACACACAGTTTAATCTTAGATCTGTTTTTTTTTTACTCCACCATCTTATTGGTTCCCCAGGGTCATTGCTGCAGACAGATCTGCTTGACTGGTGCCACATTTGAAAGGAATATGCATTTGCGGGATGAGCAGCAGAGCTGAGTATGTGGGTTGCACCCATGACAAATTTGCCAACCCTTCTCTGCCAATGCCAGCTTATTTTGCTGTTTCTATTGACTCTTGTTTTGAGCTTCTGGTACCCCCAAGTGCTGACAATCAAGTGCCTGATTGGCTGTTAAATGAATAAATTGTTAAACTGCCAATGTCTCATTTCTTCAGACTTCAATCATCAAATCCACCAAACACAAGTCAATGGCAGAATAAGCTGTTTGGCATTGGTGGAGAAGATTTGGCAAAAAGATTTTGTGCAAGAAACATAGGTTGTTCATTTAGATATTTCAGTGAAAAAAATCTACATAGTGCACCATCAAATACTTTCTAGAAATAATTTAAAACTAACCTTCACTTTGCTTTATAGCCCTGTAATGTCTGATCGAGCTAAATGTATGAACTCTCTGTGGCTCATTTGTTGGGGGTTGAAGTTAGATCATTTCAACAAAATCCCACCTGTGATCTGGAGATCTCTGCTGTGGCTGAATCTTCCACCTGGCCTCTGTGGAAAAAATGTCCATTACCTGTGAAACAGAGCAAAGTTCCATCACTCTACACAAGCGGTTTTATCACCACCACCTCCTTATACTGTAACTAAATATGAAAATATTTTCAAACCACTCAAGTTTCTTTAAAGAAATTTGTTGCAGTTTGGCCCTAAGATGAACCGAAACATTTTTTGAAAAAAGACACAGGACGTAAGAAGCATGAGCTTTAAAATAGAAGCCCTGAGAAGACATTCATGCTGACACTTAATTTTACTCCTTTTTCCCAAGACAAACAGTATATTTCTATTTCTTTTTTTTTTTGAAATCTCAAGAAATTACTTTGTTATCAAGGGAAAATCAGCTTTGTTATCCTGAGAGAAGGAGCTAAACTAGTTGAAATCTTAAGAGAACAACAAATTTGCCAGATATAATGGGAAAACATTGAAATAAAATGTCTTAGGGCTTTTGTACTTGTACTTTATTTCCATGCGCATATTTGCAACCCACTGAAAACAGGTCAGCAACCCATGTTAGGGTCTCAACCTACCAGTTAAGAACCACTGGCTTCAAGATAGGAGTCCTGTTGTTCCTGCCTGGCCTCACATGAAAAAGTCAGAGTGTGTAAATGTACAAACCTGACAGCCATGCATTGATAAAGAGGATGCCAACTCCAATGTTGTACTTTAATCCATAGAGGGTGACTCCTCCCTGGTGAAATAACAAACATAAAATTAAACTTTCATTCAGGATAATCTGTCATTAGAGAATGCTATTATAGCCACTTTCACTTCACATTCATAGCTGAAGCTTTTGGTTGTTTTTTGGGGGCAAATCTCACCTCTGAGTCACTATTGAGCTCTGTGATGACAAAAGCCGGTACCACATACAGTATTCACCCACCTCTACATCAGCCAATAGAAAAAATCAGTAGCCAGGTTTCAATCTGCAGGTAGTCCCCATACATATTCGTTACACAATAGAGCTCCAGTCCTTTGTACTCAAACGTCAAGATTTAGGTCCAAATTGATTACCAGCACTACTCATTTACATCAGTCATTTGCTTATAAAAAGTGGTCAGGTGGCTTAGTTAAGCTTTATCTTCTGAAACAAGGTAAAGACTGACCGAGGGCATGGTCAGGAGATCGTCAGGAGTCACAGAGACATCATTTCGAAGCTGGTGAAGCTGGTTATCCCCTTTAGTGTGGAGCTGGAAGAGCTGGAAGAGATGGCAAAGACTTAATTAGTGTCTATATTCTTATTCAAAGCTGTGAAAAGGTTTATAATGGTGCAGTGCTTACTTTCTGCATGGGCTCAATCAAACTCAGGTCATACACCATGAAACCGTCCACTCCAGCCTTGATCTCTAGCAACTTCAGTCTGAGAAAGAAACAGAAAGTGACACAGTAGAATTAACCATTGACTCTAAGCTAAGTCACTTTGAGGGTGCTCACAAACACAGAAGCTTGAGAAGACTGGAGTAAAGGAGGATATGTACTTGATGGCTCCAACAAGTAGGAGCACCTTTACAGAGATTTTTCTACCTGGTGACGGTGGCTAAGACTCTCTGGTAAGAGTTGCTGAGTGGGTCCTGAGGCAGAAGCATGGCAGCCATGCCTCCTGTAGCCAGTGCTCCTCTACGATGACAAGTTTGAACTAACAGGTCCATGTAGCTACGCAGAAAGCGCTTCTCCATGTTGACATATTTACTACGGTCAGGGAGCAGGAAGTTGTGACGATGACCTGGAGGAGAGAAACTTCTAGACATTACTGAAACTAATTCTGATGTGCATTTACTTGAGGAGCTTTGACAGTACTGTATGCACACTGACTTATAGAAAAAAATGTTTAGGTAAGGATGTGAAGAGCAGCTAAAAGGGAGACATTTTCTCACCAAACTTGTTGACGAAGGAGGCTGAATAATCCCAGATTCCACAGTTCAGTCCAGCTGAGTGATCTCGAAGTTCAAAGAGAATTTCCTCCATCTCGAATGCTGCTAAGACGTTTTCTATCAGCACTGTTGCCTTGATGCAGCCTAGAGGAAGGCCCAGCTAGACAGAAACAGAGGCACAGAAATACATTTTAGCCCCTTTAATACATGCTTTTTATGTCTGAACTGGATAGATTATAGGATTTATTCTGAACAACTAAAACAAACTTTATCACCTAAGAATGACATATCTTTAAAAGATATTGAAAGCCTGGCAAATACAGCAGTTTTCATCCTCTGCTGAGGTCCATAATGATCTTAGGTGATACAGTATTGTCCCTCACTCTTTTAGGTCAAATAAGAGCTAGGGACAATGTTGTGTAAGCAGATGAAGCTGTGTTTTTTTTTATTCTTAGTAGTCTTGTTCTGCAGCAGACCTTCTCTTGTGTCCAGACAAATATCTTGTTCCACAGTCGGGCCTCCATGAAGCTCTCCACCTGGAACAAGAAGAGACAGCTTTATGTTGACTTTTTTCATATAAAACATATATCTCTGAGTGTGAGTGTGATTGTGTTTTACTTTGGAGAGGTAGAAAAAGGGTCCACTCTTGTTTTCATATAATGTCTTTCCACAATGAAACATGAGGAGTCCAAAGTCAAAGAGAGGACCAGGGACCTCTTTTCCCTTCACCTGATGAACAGCCAGAGACAAGCAGGGATATCCATTCTTAATGTTTGGACTATTTTCAATGACTTAATATTATAATTTTCATTAAAAACACAACATGAATGACTGAAAAAACTGTAGCTTATGCACCTTTGTTATGAAAACAACATAGGGTTGGTTTCAGACTTTATCATTTAATGATGATTTGTGTAAATGGCGTGGTTTTAGAAATATCTGACTGAGGGTTGGCTGAAGCTGTGGTGAAGGGGCCATATGTAATACCTCTACTGGGGCCCAGAAATGCTGGAACACCCCAGATAGTACAGATATATTTCCAAAACAAAATAAAGCTGCACATTTTTTTATTGACCCCAACTTAAATCATTATATTTAATTTACCACTAAAGGTACAGTTCTATGAAATGTAAAAGGTGTATAAAATGCTGACCTACCATCATATTGTGCTCCACCATGTTCCAGGCGCGGGGTCGGAGCATCAGCACCGGAGCCTGAGATATATGTGGAACATCTGTCACCACATGGACAGAGATATGAGAAAACTGTGACAGTGACAGTGATGAAGATGTGATAGTATGAATTCAAAGTGGACACTTACCAGGGAACTGGTTGTCAACGGCCTTTAAAACATTATGAATGCCTTTTATCTGATTGAAGTATGTCGGACAGTTTCCATCATCAAAGTCAACCTGCACAAACAAACAAACATGGCTTTAATATAACAAATAAACTCAGTTCTTACTCAGTTTTAAGATCAAAAAGACAACCAGGTAGCAAATCAGCTTCAAGACTTGGTTAGAAAGTTTACTGTGGTTGACCTGAGGCAAATGGGTGTATTTGTGACTTTCTACTATAACAGCAGTAAACAGATTTGGTCAAACTGTAGAATAATACATGATAATACTGTTTGTAGCTTTTTATACAGTACACGAAGGTAGACCTGACTTCTTCTATTAAGCGGTTATCAAGTGGAGATGTGTGTAAACAGTGCCACCTAGTGGACTCTAATGAAATACTCTTATGGGATATTCTACCACTGACTCTGATAAGGAGAATAGAAGCAGTAAGAATCACTATCCTACATAGATGATTATTTATGTTTCAGTCACTTCCTGTTAAAGAACCAAACTATATTTTTAAAATACCGGACAAATTTATTTTTAAATTTATGTGGTAAAATAAAAAAAGCAAGAACTAAACACAATATTCTTCACTGACCAAAAGAAAAGGGAGGGTCAAATCTACCCTGCAGCATAACTCAGAGATGTTATTGTTATAATAGCTAATGATACAGACTGTTTGAATAGGAATGGAACAAAGCTTAACTGTACCACATTTCTGGCCAAAGTTAAATGAGATTTGGACCTGTATGCCCTGTGCTGGAGACAGGAGAGCTTTAATGAAGCGCTGAGTATCGCAGGGAGCCAGATCTCCAATATCCACATGTCTCCTCTGGAGTCTCGGGGGGACGGGCAGCACCCTCCACTCTGGGTCCCTCCTGATGTGTGATGTTGTTTCTAGAAAGTTTGGTAGGCCACCCGAAAGGTCCAGGTGAGCCTTTCTGGAAACTCTTAACCGCAGAACCTGAGTAGAGTACAGAGGAGGAAATGTTTTTAAAGTCTTCAAGTCCAAGCTCAAACAGAAACTTTTCCAGGTTTTCTACCTGATCCACCTCCTCGTCAAATGTGGAGATCAGCTCATGGAGGAAAAGGAGGCACTCTGTGGTGAAGAGAGCCTTAAACTCTTCCTCTAAATGTGAAGGAGGAGGACACAGCTCCATGCTGTGGGGGCTCTGTGGATCAATGCAGATGGTATATCAGAGTCTCTTTTGAGGAGTCGGAACAATTCATGATTTCAGAAGTTCACATGAACACCCCTCAACCTGAAACATCAATTAAGAACCAAGATGACAAACCTGACATCATTTTTGCAGATTTAAGCTTCTATTTACTGGACTTTCAAATGATCTGTTTTCAAGATGATACTCATGATTAATTACTATTTTAAATATATGTTTAAAATTCAGCTACTTTGCATCCCATTGGCATTTTTGTTCTATTTTCAGGTCAATATTAACAATGGGAAGTTTTGGTGTGCTATTTTGCACAACGAAACTTCACTGTTTGGAGAGTTTGCATTAAAAATCACATTAATTCTTTAAATTTTAGGTGACATCTTGCTTCTTAAAATTTCTTTGAGCTTACAGCCTATTTAGTTATTTTTTGCCAGCTAGACATTGATCTTCCTGGATTCATATTTCAACCACTTTTACTTCGGCAAAATCTCCTTAGACTGATCACAGTGCAGACATGTCTGTAGTTATACTCTTACTTTAAGAGCTAATGAAAAGTTCAAAGTTCAGCATGAATCACTCTGCCAGTGCTTCCTCACTCTCCAGTCATCTCATCACCTATACACTTTCATTCTTTATAAACTATAAGGAAATGTGCTGATACTCACAAACATGTTGGTGAAGTCCCCTGTTCTCTTGTCAGAAGTGGACTTTGGTTTTGGATTTTTTTTCTGTCATTGTTTGAACAGGAAGATGTTTTCCCGTGAGTAGAGTTTAAAGTCCTTTACCGTCCTGATATTACCACATTACATTTTTAAAACATTACAACACCATTACAGAACTTCTGACATATCTGTTCTCCATACAATTCATTTATCATAGATTGTAGTGGGCGTGCATGTGTATGGAAGAGTATTAGGGCCACTGAAAAAAAAAAATTTCGAGACAATTTTTTTTTTTCAATTGTGAGAAAAAAGTCAGAATTCTGAGATTAAAGTCAGAATTCTGAGAAAAAAGTCAGAATTCTGAGATAAAAGTCAGAATTCTGAGATTAAAGTCAGAATTCTGAGAAAAAAGTCAGAATTCTGAGAAAAAAGTCAGAATTCTGAGATTAAAGTCAGAATTCTGAGAAAAAAGGCAGAATTCTGAGATAAAAGTCAGAATTCTGAGAAAAAAGTCAGAATTCTGAGTTTAAAGTCAGAATTCTGAGATTAAAGTCAGAATCCTGAGAAAAAAGGCAGAATTCTGAGATTAAAGTCAGAATTCTGACTTTATTCTTCAAATGAAAAAAAGTCTCAAATGTTTTTTTTCTCAGAATTCTGAGATTAAAGTCAGAATTCCGACTTTAATCTCAGAATTCTGACTTTAATCTCACAATTGAAAAAAAAAAAATTTGTCTCAAAAATTTTTTTTTTCAGTGGCCCTAATACTCTTCTGTACATGTGAGTGTGTGTGTGTGTGGGAGGGGATTTTCAGGAACTGTTAGTAATGAATGCATGAATTTGGTTTGATATTTCCAAGAGAGAACATTTATTCTGCTTTTGGATGGCAATGAAGGACCAAAAGCCTTAACTATATGTCCTCAGTATAACCTAATATATCTTCTATGCTTCCGGCCTCAGTTCTTTTTTTAATCGCAAAGGCTATAAAAAATAAAGTTTATTGTCAAATCAAGGCTTTTTAATTCTACACAAATCCTATAGAGTTCTTTTGGTTGCTTTTTTTAAGGAAAGTGGCAAACACATCAGTGCAAAACACGTGAAGGCCATTTGGCTTTCACGTGGATTCTTTTGCAAACTGCAAACAGGCTATATTTATTTTTCCACAGCGTTAACTTAATATGATATATATATATATTTTTTTTATAAATTGCAAATAATGTCTAAAAGTCTGTGTCCACTTTGTCATGATGGGGTACTGAGTTTATCTTTATGAGAATATTTTTTTAAAATTTTTTTTCGACTGTAGCATCAGGTTGCAACATGAGAAAAAAAAGGTGGTCTGGATACTTTCTGAATGCACTGTACTACTTAAATATATTATAGTGTAGGTCTAATTGGCGTCCAGTAGATGGCGACAATGTGCCGCTCATGTAAGTGAGTTGTTGGTAACAGTAGAAGAAGAAGACGTATTTCCGTGTCCGTTTAAAACCACGGCAAAAGCGTTGACAGCTGGGTTTCAGGCGGTACGAGATACCGGTGAAGTTGTTTTAAAAACGCCATGGAGGACAAGGCTCAGATACAAGAAGCGATTAAAATCCAAGGGGAAGTCGTCCGGAAGTTAAAGTCAGAGAAAGCGAGCAAAGAGCAGGTCAGTACAAGGTTTAACAGTGATCACTGAATCTGATTAAAGCTAGCTCTATACATGCGGTGAGCTGCATGTCTGTTTGGCTGTTAAATAAGCAAGTATGTAGCCAGGGACGATACAAACAAGCCTTCATTCATTCCACATGTCTTAAAGGAAATCCCTGTAAACCCACTGAAGTTCAGTAGGTCTGTTGCGGTCTGTCTTGTTTGCTCTTGTTTTACTGAACAGCCACTCCGACGCATTTTTACACCAGAATTAAAGCTTGTTATCACAATACCTGCTTATGTTAAATGAAACCATTACGTTTAATTTCCTAGCCAGCCATACCCATATAGATGATGCGAACTTGGTTCATTCCTCAGGGCCAAAAGGAAACCCCTAAACCTAGTCGACTTTTTCAATTCAGTGCGGTCTAATAGAATGGATTTAATTTTTAAAGTTCAACATTTACGCAAATTATATATATGCCGAAATTTCCGACAGGGATCAAGATTAAACAGTATGCCTTTGTTTGTATATAGGGCCTGTATGTTTCGGTCGTTAACTGAATTCATGTTAAAATGCACTGGATTTGACGGATGTTCACCTCTATGGTAAAAACGAAACAAACCCCAACCACAATCTATTGTTTTCAGTGGTAAGTTGGCCAGTTATCACATCAGTTACTCGATGAGTCATTTCTTTCAGTTTAATGTTAGAAAAGAGAGGCGTGGTAAAAATAAGACGAACGTTTTTCATTCGTAGGACTAAAAGGAAAACCCTCATACCAAACCGTGTTGGACTTTCCATCAATTTAAAGTGAACCATATAGTAGCTGAAGGTTTCAACGTCCTCCTGTTATACATTAGCTTGATTTTCTTCGATTTAGCAAGAACTTCATCCTTTTGTTATTAAAACATTACATGTAAAACAAGTTTGATAAAATTGCCCCTGCTTTAGGTGATATTGGCCACGTCTTGAATGCTCGAGGAAGTTACTTGGAATAGCTACCTAGCTCCATTAGCTAAGTGCGACTCTGTGCGCAGCTAGCTAACAGGAGCTAATTACTCAGCATCCCCCCCCCACTAATGAGAGCTAAATAGTCTAATGCCATCACCTTAAAGGATCGGTTTAAAGGCCAGTTTTATTCGGAAAATGCCTTTAAGTCAAGGATGTCAGGAAACACTTAAACGGTCAGCATATCTGTACACAGCGTGTAGCTGTAGCTGATGCAATAACTTGCCATAGGCAGGCGCGTTCAGGCTCAGTAATAGCATGATTCTGATCAGTTTTTTTAGCTGCTGTTTTTCTTATGAGGTCTGTGGTGTGTTTATTTGGAATAACATGCAACTTCCAATGCCACTCATAAATATGAAATTAGTAGTCTCAGCAAAACAAAAATGTAGCATTCTATAATAATAATCAGCATCCAACAGCAATTAGACTTTATAATGCTACCGTAAACAGATGAGAGAGACTCCAGACAACTGAATTTCCCTGCAGGATAAATAAAGTTATGGTATTGTAAAAATAACTGTTATAATGTTTTGTTTGTTTGTGAAGTAAAGAAGCAAATCAATCTATTAATTAATCAGTCAGTTTTTTTTGACAAAACCAATAAAAATGTAATACAAACCATCATGATAAATCATAAACTTATCTTTAAAATGGGACTCCCCAGAAGCTACGTGGAGCTTGTAGATGAGGGCCCAGACATCATTAAACAATTCACTAATAAAAATAGAATTCGACCAGCTGGCGCAATATTAACTATATACTGTACTCTAAAATACCCTGAATTACTCTTAAGGTCCTAAATGTGACACAAATAAAGTACATGTAGACAATGGCACTTTCAAAATAACAATTTAAATTACTTTGCATATATTTTGTCTATGGGAAGCTATTAAGAAATGATCAGAGATCCCATATTTTAGTCACAGCTGTTGTCTCAGGCTCTTTATGAGGACAGACAAAAATTTGGACATTTTTATTGTGCTTTCAAGCCTGTTCCAGATTTGTGGACTGCTGCAGGTCACGCTGAAAATTGCACATTTCATCTTATGTTTCTTACCGGTACTATAGTTGTCTGTTCCTTTTGTTATGTGCATGAGAAGGAGAGCAAATTGGACTAAGGTCACATAGTCTATCATTGAGTCTAGATACTAAATCATACATCTAAAAGCATTTTGAAAAATGTAACTATCAATAAGCTTCAGAAGTTTGAGGTCATAAAAAGAGGGTCAGAGGGAGCATTTAACTTAGTCCTTGACAAACAGAGGCACTATCAGATTTCAGTGGCTGAAAGTGTTGTGTTTCTGTATGACACTATATATAAAACAGACGATTAACTGAAGTTCTATATATACTGTAAATGGTATTTAAATTGCCAGTTGCATTGAGTACACTTGATATTTAGATATGATGAGAGGATCAGAGCAGGAACCTGTCTTTGTGCATGTGTGTGAGCTGCGTTTGGCTCGCTGCTTTGATTGACTTGCGACATCTCATGTTCTATCCTCCACGCTGTGATGATGATGATGATGATGATGATGCATCATGCCTCGCCCTCCCCTAGTGCTAGGGTTGCTTACCACTTTTCTCCTGTTCTTCCTGCCCAACCCTGGATGTCCCCGGCTTGCCTCGCCCTTCATCATCACCATCATCTACCTCAACCCTCCTTGACATCACTGCTGCTCTCCCGCCCACACTCCTGTCGTCCTTCTGTGGACCATTGTGATTGGCTGCTGATGGACAATGCTACGGGACATTACTTTACCCATGATGCACTCCTGAACTTTTTCTTGCCCGATTTTTGGACGGGTGTAAATTTTTCCAAATGTTTTTGTACCCGATGAACTGTGGGATGAACACTCTGGGCTTGTTTTGTGTTCGTACTTTTGCTCTGGTGGGTCGTCGGACTGCCCAATCCCTGCACTCTTTCCCTGGGATCACTGTGGCTCAGGTAGGCCCCTGGTGCTGTATGAAAGGGTGTTGAAGAAATAATTCCTGTTTTGTTTTATACTTTTCCTGCTGATGTTAATCACACAGCACATCATCTACAAGTAATGTGTGCATTGTTCTTGTTTTCATTGCAGATTGATGAAGAAGTTGCCAAACTGCTGGAGTTGAAGGCAAAGATAGGCGGAGATGAAGGCAAACAACAGTTTGTCCTCAAAACAGCAAAGGTGAGACTGAGGTGTTACTGTTTTCAAACACACAGTTACTCAACTCATGCTGACACTCAGCAGATATTTTATTATACATCCAGAACAATAAATTGTCCTATGAAGCCCCCCTGCACATTATAAAAGACTCTGACATTAACCATATGCAAGATTTAGAAAAACAAAATAATATATAATTTTGAAAAAGTGAAAAATTTCTGCATTGTTATTATCATCAAAAAACATAAATACATTATTTAAACCTGACATTTTTTGCCTATGTATTTTTTTGTTAAGTTGGCACAGCAGTCGGACCGAAACATAGTAAATGTATTTTTCCATCAGGGAACAAGGGACTACAACCCCAAACAGATGGCCATCAGAGAGAAAGTCTTCAACACCATCATCAACTGCTTCAAACGCCACGGAGCAGAGACCATCGACACGCCTGTTTTTGAACTTAAGGTATATTTGCACACAGACTTTAAATGTAGTTTAAGCTTTAAATCATGGCATGCAGAGGTTTGTTATCCTCCTGTTGTTTGTAGGAAACGCTGACAGGGAAGTATGGAGAAGATTCAAAGCTCATCTACGACCTCAAAGATCAAGGAGGAGAGCTGCTGTCCCTCAGATATGACCTCACCGTATCCTTCAATCAGCAGCACATAGACACTCGGCTCTGTAAAGCCCCCTTCAGACCAAATATTAACAACACAATGAGAGTTTCGTAGAATAACGCAGGAAACAGTTACAGCTGTGTGAGCTGAACTGTTGCAGCTTGAATCAGGTTGGCTCACTGTGTTCTCTCTGTTTGAGTTTGTCAAGTCACATACAGCTGGTTTTTGAACATAAAGGATGTCATGTGATTCAGAAGCCAATCAGCCTCAATCAACTCTTCCAAGCCTGTGAAACTGACTACATTATACATAGGCTACAGTTTATGTTTATCAACTGTCATGGCCAAGAAGTGCAGTGTTACCAACCTCTGTTCTTGGTGAAATACAGTCTTCATAGTGAGTGTTTGCTCTATTAATTAGAGGCAATGCCAGTTTATGCTCACTGTGAAACTGCTCTATGAATCTTTATGACAGACCAATTTTTTTTTCATCATAAAATTTCCATCCATAGTCTCCTTGCAACAGGTTCTTGGTTTACCTGTTGTGAGGAGTCTAACCCTGGCAAAGGATCAGTGGATGACAGGGCCACTACAGCGCCATTGACAAAGAAAAGTTAACCATTTAGTTAGAAAACCACTAATTTTTAATAAAACCAAACATCTGTTGTAGCAAACACAAACCTTTTAACTTGCTAGTTCACTCACATTAGAAGCAATAAAATCATGGAATCATGTTGAAATGAATGACAATTGAACCCCAGAAAAGCAAAATAATTTGCTATTTACATACTGTTCCCACCTGGATCATGGCACAGGCGGAGTATGTGGAATTTGGAGGTAGGTCAAAAAAACTTGACTTTGGGTTCAAGCATGTATAGGCACGGTGTTGACTGCCTAGTATGAGTGCGCTCTCACACAAAGCTGGTTATAAGCTTCACCCTTAGTTTTTTGAGTACGACCACATTAAAAGGTTGCTGCAGTATGTTGTCGTAAAACATTTAAATGGAGGAAACTTCCCATCCATGATTACTGGATCTGCTGTAGCCAAATTGGTCACGGTCTACTTAAGCTGTTAACTTACTCTTTGGGGTAATATGAAGATCTCATGAATTTAGTAAGCATAAATTGATTTAAACTACATATTGATTAGTTGGTTGAGGTGTACATCCACAAGGCTGTGGCCATTACTCTGTTTGCCTTGACCTGACCTTCTCCAGGTGCCCTTCGCTCGCTACCTGGCGATGAACAAGATAACCAACATCAAACGCTATCACATCGCCAAGGTGTACCGCCGCGACAACCCAGCCATGACCCGCGGGCGCTACAGAGAGTTCTACCAATGCGTGAGTCTCCATCAAACTCATTCTCTCCTGTGTGTTTTTCTGCCTGACTTGTCGCATCTTGTTTATTTTAACTTGTAAAAGTAATAATCGTGTGCGTTTCAGGATTTTGACATAGCAGGGCAGTATGACCCTATGATTCCAGATGCCGAGTGTCTGAAGATCGTCCATGAAATCCTGAGTGAGCTGGACCTTGGAGACTTCCGTATCAAGGTTTGACATGTTCATTCACATGTTTTCAGGTCTCATCATAATTTTGCTAGAGTTTGGAGTAAAAGAATTACCATACATTTAGAGTAAAACACAGTTGAACAACAATATTTCAAGCTACAAAGTTAGCTCAGTCTTATATACTGGTGCAACCAACATGCCAGGATAAAATGCTGAAATATGCACCAAGCAGACGCTACCATTACCTGATGAATTGGAAAAATGTATCCCCTTTGTTGTGTTTTGCAAGTGGCCACATCACTACTCAAAACATGCTGGGGCACAGCGATGCAGGCTGGCCACTTTTAAGATATTTTCTCCCTCAATAGGTAATAGTTGTGCATCTGAAGAAATAGTAGTAAACTGTTAGTAAATAAACCTTGTGGAGGGCTAATTTGATTGAAAAGACTGCTAAATTAAACACAATAAGTGACTGGAAGAGTGCAGAGAAACGCACTAGCAATAGATCTGAATTTCAAAAAAACAAAAGTTACCACAGGCTGGGAGCTCAACTATCGCTGTTAGCTAGCAGAATAATAAACTCCAAATGATGAAAATTGATGGTAGTAAAAGAGCAACACTGCGGCTTGGAAACCGCACATTTAGGACTTTGCTAAACTCAATGGAAATCATCACATAAAAAGACGGTTAAAAACTTTTCCCTCAGAATACTGATACAACTTTTTCCCCCCAGATTTTACAGTAAAGGCTTTGTTTGGACACTTGTCCCAAATAAGCTTATAAGTAAACAAATGAAAACTTGGCTACTATGGAAGATTTCTGTTTGAATGGTTCAGTCAGTGTCATACTGATTGATGGATATTTGTTGAATATCAAAGTGTCAACAGCCATAAAATCTTAAAGACTTTAATAAATATTTGTCATCTCTCTAACCACATTCTTTGTTTCCAGGTCAATGACAGACGCATCCTTGATGGGATGTTTGCTGTGTGTGGTGTTCCAGATGACAAGTTTCGGACGATCTGTTCAACAGTGGATAAACTGGACAAGGTACACACACATGCATTAACTCTTGTTTCCAGTTTTAGACAGAATTTTTAAGATCCTGATGCTCATGTAAAACATTTGCTCACTAAAAGACTGTTCTTCATAGATGGCACTGTGCTCTGTAAAATTAAATACTGTTATGAAAACAAGAGCCTGATTATTTTAAGAGGCCTTAAAAGATTACAAGATATGTTAAAAACTTGAATTAAAAAAAAAGAAATCATTGTGATCCTAGTAGAGGGCTGGATTCAGGAGAACTAAACAAAATGCAATAAAGCTAAACGTTATTGTTACAGAGATGCTAATGACTAACACAGATTGTTGTATTCAAATGAGTTGCTAAATCACTACAATGATAATGGGTGATGATGATGATAAAAAGATGATAGGTATATATTTGTTGGGTGAAGAAAATAAATGAATATTTCTTTGTAAAATATTTTGCCAATGAATTTCAGTTCACATGGATTTCAGCACCCCCATGTGGACAAAGCATGTTATAGAAGTCCAGTCTCAATCTCCGGTTGTCTATATTTGTCATCTCTCATAGTCTGTGCCTGGATTAAGTTGATCCAGTTCAATTCTTGATTTAAAATTAGGATTATGTTGGGACGGATTATCTTATCATGAACAGAAAAAAAGATGTAACTTTTTAAACAACCTGGCCCAGACATTTAGATTAAATTGGTGGTTTTGGTTTCTGCTGAAAGCATCCCTAATCAGCCCTTTTTCTCCCTGCTGAGCTCAGATGCCATGGGAGGAGGTGAGGAAGGAGATGGTGGATGAGAAGGGCCTGTCAGAGGAAGCTGCTGACCAGATCGGGGAATATGTCAGCATGCAGGGTGAGACTTTTCCCCCCTCACTAACACAATTTATCACATCAATAAAGGAACATGCCAAACCTTCATCCAGCAGCTGCAGCTTGTGAAATATTGGCCCTAAGTAAATCAGAACCTGCTGTTTGTGTGCTGGATGTGCAAACAGGAATGTGTTTTTTCTTTAGGGGGAAAGGACCTCGCAGAGCGCCTCCTTCAGGACCCAAAAATGTCTCAGAGTAAGCAGGCCTGTGCTGGCCTGACTGACATAAAGCTACTCTTCGGATACCTGGAGCTCTTCCAGGTCACAGACAAGGTGAGACACACTGTGGTCAACACTATTTTTATCAAGAGGGATGGGTATTGTTGAAGTTTACTGATACCAATACTACCCTAATAGGGATGCTTCTAGGCCAAAAATTTCTAAGTTGGTTTTACAGAAAGTTATATTCAAACTACATGACTAGTCTATGGTAAGACAACAATCACAAAGTTGAGCAAAATGTATTTGCACTCTCTGTGGGTTGATGAGGTAGTACAATTTTCCAAGTGTGGCAAATGTTAGCAGTGCTAGCATCACCAGCCTTCAGCTTTAATCACATGGCCGTGCTAAATATGGTCACACAGCCTACAGATATTTTATCTACATTTCCAATCAGAATACTGCCAAAATGAAAATGGGATAAAAAATTACATCAAATATGGCATATCTAATGTTGTCTACACTGCTTTTGGGACTGAGTTCCTGATACCCATCCCTAATATAGTTGAATAGCATTATTGTTTTTTCTTCTCATTTTCCTCTTTGTTGTTCCCATCTTTACCACATTTCTTTTCTACTCTAAACACTTTTTATCTTTCCCATCGTCCCCTCCAGGTGGTGTTTGACCTCAGTCTGGCCCGCGGTCTGGACTATTACACAGGAGTCATTTATGAGGCGATTCTGACTCAGGCAGGCGTGGTCCCGGTGTGCAATGAAGCCCAAAATGGTTCCCCTTCAGAGGAGAGTGTTAGCGTGGGCAGCGTGGCTGGCGGGGGGCGGTACGATGGCCTGGTGGGCATGTTCGACCCCAAAGGAAGGAAAGTGCCATGTGTGGGTGTGAGCATCGGCATTGAGAGGGTTTTCTCAATCATGGAGCAGAAGGCAGAGGTGACGTGTCGACTGTTCTAAGATAATAAGGATAAATTTGTGTAGATGTCTGGATTATAACTGTGCCATGTTGTTCAGGCCTCAGCAGAGAAGGTTCGTACCACGGAGGTTCAGGTTATGGTGGCATCTGCTCAGAAAAACCTGCTGGAAGAAAAACTCAAACTCATCACTGAGCTCTGGAACGCCGGCATCAAGGTGTGTTTGTGTCTGTGCAGATTGCATGCTGTCTGTGAGCTTTCCTTGGATTAAAAAGTTCCAATTTGGGGGAAGGGGTCTGGGATTTGTTTTAGATTCAGGTGGGATGTGTGACAAACATGGATGTTGTGTAAAACATCAAGAGGTAATCATAGAAACTGTAAATTACGTATAATATGCTCGCTTTATCTTTTGTTTATTTATCCCAATGTATATCCTTATTGCAATACTTAAAATATTACCACACATAGCAGTTTTTTTTCATGTTGTGCAGGCATAATGGTGGATGCATTGTGTGAAAACAGGGTGAAGTTAATTGCAATGAAAAATGATTTTACATTGCATATGCCTGTTTCAGTACAATGTACACAGAATAATCTACACATCATATATTAGGTAGTGTGAATCTGCTTTTACTTGGTGCTAAGCTGATACAAAAACTTAGATCTGTAACAGAGCCTCTGATTGGTCAGTACACTCACACAAGGCATCAGGAAGTGGCTTAATGTAGGGCTAATTGTTTTTAACATGTATTAATAATCACAAGAAGACAAAGTTGTGAATTTATTGTTGTTGTGCATGTCTTCAGGCAGAGGTGATGTACAAGAAAAACCCGAAACTGCTGAGTCAGCTGCAGCACTGCGAGGAGTCTGGGATCCCACTGGTGGCCATACTGGGAGAACAGGAGCTGAAAGATGGAGTGGTCAAACTCCGGGTGGTGGCTACCAGAGAGGAGGTACAAACACACACAGTCACTCTCCTGCTGTCAAATAGATACAGAAAGACACAGGAGTTTTAAATGCACAGTGTTTTAGTTCAACCTTTCTCATCAAAACAATAAGAAAAAGATGGTGCTGTGGCAACCTATGGGAGGGATTATCTTCTACTCCAACCCTTACCTCCTCAAGAACACAAACTGACAACTATAAGGTTCCTGTTCCAATAATGTCAATAATATCGTCACACTATCCATACTGAGGCCATCTTAGGTTAACTCTTAGCGTTAGCTATCGATGGCAATACAAACAGGAGCCATGGGTGGTATGAAAGTAGATAAAGTGTTAAGCCTGGCTTACTTTGGTTAGCATGGTTTATTTTAGAAGTAACTCTATTCCATCAGTGTGGCTAATTGGAGTCTCAGCTGAGTAACCATGGTTACTTAGTCTTCAGAACTAGCCTGCTCTGGAGTAGGTTAACTGTCCAGCTAAGTCTGGGGCTGAAACTGGTACGTCACATAAGGTTCTGCCGAGCGTATTTTTGCCCTTGTTTACATATTTAATTAATTCAGGCTTCAAATTTCAAAGCTTTTTAACACCACATAACACGGATCTTAAAAATAACAGGCAGTGCCCTTTTTGTCACAATAAAACTACGTGTTGCACAGGTTTACTTTAGTTTCAACGACTTAGTTAAAAAGAGCCTCCAAACTTTGCAACATCATGAGTCCTTGAAGAAGGAGCCAAGATTGTACATTTAACTCTTATTTTAAATCAACCTGAGGTTGTTAGAAATGTATGGCTTAAGAGTTGTCCACAAAATCTGTTATGGATGCATTAAAAATAGTATTAAATAATTTTTATTACATAGTGGTTGTAAGATATACATTTCGACAAAGTAACTTTATGAATGATATATTTAGTTATAGTTTAGTTAATTTGAAACATTGTTATTGTAGTGAAAACTGTGGGGAAAAAAGTAGTTCTCCTATAATAAAACGTTGCATTAGGCCTACTCGTGCTGCCATTTATAAATTATTCTAAAGATCAATGATCGCTGGTCAGTTTTTTATAGAATTTAATGTGTCGCTTATTTCTGCTTTGAAGGAATGACGCACAGAGACTGCAGACTCATGAAAATAATGCGATATTCCTACCTCCCTCCCAGCCAACGCACCATCCACCTCCACACACAGACTCATCCTCATTCATTTTTTGTTGAGCTACACTCAACAGCAGCTCAACTTAACAAGAATAACAAAGAATTTACGGTGCATTTTTGTGTTTTCATGTAGACGAGGATGTTTTAAAACCCTATGTGTACGGACAGAATTTTTTTGATTATGAATTCTCCAGTTTTAAAAATACCTGCCTATGTGTGGATGAGACCTTACAAAGATATTGTGTCATTATGAAACTGACTACATGAGTAATTTTTGTACTTGGAAGCAGTCTGAAAAGGATACGGTCTGAGGGCTAGTGAGCTGAACAGCTAGTGTGTTGAATCGAGGGATATGCTCGCTGTGTTAACTGCTATCTGCTGCAAACAGTTGGACATGTTCAGTTTACATGTCATCACTTTGTGGGGTTTTGGAGAAATTAGACAGCATTAGTTCAGCATTAGTACTGGCTTTCCTATAATTTTAGCTGCCAGGACAAGATACATCCTGTTACTACTAAATTTAAATACATTTTTTAGGTAACTTCAGTGCAAAAATTCTGCATCTTGTGCCCTTTAAAGTGTGAAGGTTTTATCCCTATCCCCTAAGTCAGGCCTATTCAATTAGCGGCCCCTGGGCCACATGTGGCCCAGCCTAAACTCTGTGTAGCCTAGCAACAGTCTACCTACAATGCACTGCGTTGTTTTGAAGCGTGGCTATCGATGCTGACAGAAGTGGCTCCAAAATACCAAGTATAAAACATTTCCTTTCCAACTGTAGCTACAACCGTGCAAATTTAGTTTTTATGCACTCAAAGATATGCCTGAGTAAGATGTGACCAAAATTGTTATTTACAGAATTTCATTTTATTCTTTCATTTTATTGATTTTATTTTTATTCAAGTGAAACAAACATTTCTACTACCTTAGGTTATGTTTAAATGCAGCTCTGTTGTTGTGTTGTTATGCACTTTTTGAAGCGCTTTTGTCATGTTGGCAAACTTAAAAGGGAAACTATGAATAAAAAGTGCATATTTTTCATCAAATTGATCTGTATAGTTTAGAATTTTGACATTACCAGCTACTTACTGGGCGCCGAACATGTCTGGCCCGGCTACATTTCTTGATTTTGAAATTTGGCCCAGATGAATTTGTAATTGAATAGCCCTGCCCTAGGTTGTAGGACTAAGCTAGGCTTTTGCTTGTCTGCTCTCTCCACAGGCTGATATTTCCAGAGCAGACCTTATAGCCGAAATCAGGAGGAGGACATCTGAGGCATAGTCCCCACCATGTTCAGCTACAATACCCAGCCACATCACCCCGTCGCTTCACACACTGCAGACTCCTAAACAGACCGGCCTATCATTCTTCAGTCAAGCATGTTGGACTTGGCACAACTCTGGAGACACACATCCATCCTGTTGTTCTTGTAGCAGCCACATAGAGCGCCATTACAAAGCGTTTGGTGCATTCAGGAGGGCTGTTACACGAGCAGTGAACTGACTGGAAGTGAGTTTAACAGGATTTGCTTCTAAAGGGGATGCTATTATAAAAATCTACAAGGAGAAAACAGTGACATTTAAGAAAAATAAAAAAATCCCCTTGCTTTCAGGACTTCTTAGAAACATATTTTATCCCAAAAATGATGTCTCTTGAGAGCTCTGTGACTGTCTCAGTGAAGGTTTTTGTTTTTGCCTTGTCCAAGACGCAACTTAAATAAAACATTAACAAAATATAAATGCCCAACCATGACCTCTTTTTTTAGATGAACCAATCCAAATTTCCTCCAAACAAAACCCCAGCAGTTTGATCTCAGATTGAAATTAAAACTCTTGTTTGGGGCTAAAAACTAATAAGCTTATGAAGTGATGCCTGGAAAAAGTATTGATTGGCATTAAGGCTGTCAGATTTATTTATACTTTGATACTTCTTTTTACACCACCTCTTTTATTATCATTATCATTAATATTGAAAATGACAGAAGCTTTAAAAAACTGCATTAAAGCAGTTTCATGACATGCAAGGAGATCGTTGTGGTCCAGCAGCATACAGTCTTTGGTCATGTACCAGCCACATGAAAAAAATATCACCAACCCACTCCAATTTCTCTGAAAATATCCTGCTGCGTTCTCTCATCAGCTCAGAGCTACTACTTGTGGAAACATTTCTTAGGGGGGGTGGCAGGAAAAAGTATTGGTGAAAATTGTCTGGTTGCATTAGGCTCATTGTGAGGTTTGTGAGAGGGCGAATGAGGTTACAGTTCCTCTTCTGGTGGCTTTTGATTTAAAACATGACTGAAAATCTATTTCTTTATAAAGCTTCTGTACTTTTTGATGCCATCAATCATGAAAATAACACATTGTTTCCGTTCAGAATACTTGTCCAAAAAGTATCACAAATTTTGACATTAATATAATTTGATTTTTACTAATATAACAGAGTTTAAGTATCTGCTATTCTGACAATGTTTTTCATAATGTTCATCTAAAGTTGTCCACATCTTCTTTTAATGTTTGAGAAATGTCAAAACAATCAAATAGTCATTTGTCAGGCATGTCAACAGTGAAGTTGCAAGGACCAAAAATCTGTCTTCACAGATCCACAATCACAAGGGCTTTGGATGAAATATATTCCATCCAAATTTCCAGTATTTTCTCATGAAATGTTTCCAATATTCTTTGAAGGAGTCCATAGCTGCTTCCTGTGTAAGAAATGGTTTGAACAAAGTATATTAAGTCAACAAGGAGATGAGTCTGTCCTTATCAGATTCATTATCACTATAATCTTAAGCTGCATTCCATCTGGAACCGTTTGTCTGTGCTGGATGAAGGACAATAAACTCTTTTCTGCAGTTAAGCTCTTAGATAATTTGTGTCACACATGCCTGTACGCTAAAGTGTCATAAATAAATGCATTCATCATTCAGTACCATACAGAAAAGCTTCTGCTGTGTGGAGTGTGTTACTCTCTGTGCATACAGTGCCTTTAAAAAGAATTCACCACCTTGGATGTTTTACCTTCTTATTGATTTTATAAATCAATCATGGTCGATATAACTTTCTTTTGATGCCAAAAAAAAGTACAAAAACCTCTTCAATATGGAAGGGAAAAACAGATTTCTGCAAAGTAATGTCAAACAAAAATATGTAATGTGAAATAAGCGATTATATTCACCCTCTTAAATGGAATGACCTAACTGACCAGAGGAGTCTCCCAATTAGTGACACTATCAGACTCTATACTTTACCACAAACACATCCTCTCCACTGTGAAGCACAGTATTGGCAGCATCATGCTGTGGGGATGCTTCTTGGATGCAGGCGGTGGAAGGCTTGTAAAGGTAGAGGGTAAAATAAGTGTAGCAAAATATAGGAAAATCCTGGAGGACAATCTTAGTCTGCAAGAGAACTACAGCATGGGAGATTTATTTTCCAGCTAGACAATGACCTGAAGCATACAGCCAAAGCTACACAGGAATAGTTGGAAGACAACTAGGTGACTGTTGTGAAGTGGCCCAGCTGACGCCCGGATCTCAGTCCAATAGAATTTGTGGTTGGACTTGAAAAGGGCTGGTCACGCCCGATCACTGTGCAACCTGACAGAGCTTGAGCAGTTTTGCAAAGAATGGAGTAAAATTGCTGTGTCTAGATGTGCATGCCTGATTTAGACCCATCCACACAGACTCAGGGCTGTGATTGCAGTCAAAGGTGTACGGTGGTATTTAACTGACTTCACATTATAGAAATATGTTTTCACTGACATTAAGGAGGCTTTTTGTATGTCATAAAAAATTATATCAACCATGATTGACTATAAAACAATAAAAGGGTAAAACATCTGAAGCCTACTTTTATAGGCACTGTAAATACTTCCTCCTAAAAGGGTGATTTTTGACCTTGATTCCTCATGTGCAATGTATAACTCAAGATGAGGTGGTAGGAAGTTGCTCCACTCTTTAGAGGAAGGAACAGAGGGTTAACAAGGAGGGACATGATAGTGATATGAACATTAGAGCCAGCAGGATAGTTCCCCTCCACTATGTGTTCACATGCTAATTCTCTGCGTTTCCACAATGCTGAATGCAATCTGAAATGACACACTAGGAAACCAACATTACCATATTGCAGATGCCATCTACAGAGGCAGAAGCAAATGCACAGCAATATATAAAGGGTTTTCATGCTTCAATGGTGGTTTTAAGCCAGGTAGTCTACTTAAGGGTTTTAAGTTTCTTGTTTTAATTATTTATTTTCAGTTAGGTTACTTAAGAGCTGGACAGAGCTGTTCTAAACTTGTAAAGCTTTGAAATGTGGAAAATTTCTTAATGTGCTCCCCCAGGGCGTGCTAGGATGGTCGCTAACAAAATTACCTTACATCTATAGCAATCACAATCTACAATCAGCCAATCATGAAAACTCTTACTATCTAAATGCGACCATATTCCTTCATTATGGACAAAAATAATAAACACATTTGACATTTTTGAGTCAAATCTTTTTAGTTAAAACAAGGAAAACATTAAACAGTAACACACAATAAAAAGCATGCATGAAACAAACCATACACAACCAAAACACAAACACATCTATGTCACTAATAAAAACGTGTTGAATTCAGCCGAATAACTACATTCAGATAATATTGAAAAAACAAACAGTAACAAACGGTGTGGTACAACATGCACAGGAGATCAACATCAGCACATCATTGAGCGACTTGCTTGTTGTAAATAGTCAGCAGAACCTGCTGGGCTGCAGCATGCTGAGCCTCCTCCATTGTGGCCAAGGCAGATGGTCCTGGCAAGATCATGACGAGGCCTCTGAAGGCAGTGGGGATCCCAGGGATGCTCACCTCATAGGTGAAGTAGAGGAATCCATCAGGCCCAGCGTGGCTGAGGTGTATCTCATAGTATGGCCGGCCCATGCCACTTGCCTCGCAGGCCCTACACAGGAGAACCATGGGGGATGCTGAGGGGACAGGAGGCACCAGATGCCCCTGGATGGGGGGGAAGTTGGGAGAGGGGCCGTGCTGGAGGGCGATGGGTTGTCCCACAGCTCTGCAGAAACCCGGGGGGATGGGCGGAGGGCGAGCCAGGCGAGGAGGCAGGACAGAGGGGCGAGGAGAGTTCATGATGTGGCGCGGCAGCTTCTGGGTTGATGAAAGGAGGCCCTTTGAAGCTTTCTTTGGCGGCAAAGGGTCCTCAGCGTTGGGCTTCACTGATGACTGCCATTTAATGGAGACGGTCAGCGAAAATTGTTTTTTGAATGCTGGAGACCAAATAGAGAGAGGAAAAACATTAAAGAAATTATCCTCACTACCTCAAAATGGCTGCAACTATCTGATGTATTTTTTTCATGTCCTAACAGCATGCAACCAATGGATGCTCTTTCTGCACTGCATCTGTTCAAATGTTTTTTTTTCCTGTTCTGAATATCAGTTTCCCTTTGTAAACAATGGGACATCTGCTGCTTCAATTCAAAGGTGAAGAAACACAAGTGCAATACTCTCAACTATTCTGTAAAATGTTTTGTTAGACCAGTTTAATAATTTTCTTACTTTTATTGTCCCTGCAATCCAGTGTGAATCCAGCCCTTAGCTAGGATCAGGATAACCCTGACTTTTTTAATCAAAGTTATCACATTCCTACTCTAAAATTAGGGTGCATGATATTAGATTTTTGCCAGTATCCTATATCATGCACATCTGATATTTCCAAACTCTTTAGCCAATATCGATCTATACACACCTTTTATCATTAGAAAGAGCACCAAATGTTTCCTGAAAAGAGAGGTGGAAGTAAACAGTCTTCTGCTCATAGGGGGCCCCTTTCAGTGTGTAGCACCCAAAATGTATGGTCATTATATTGGCTGTAAACATTGGCAGCAATTTTCATATCTGCGGATTAAAATATTTAACTTTATCTGCTGATACCAATATCTTACCTGGAACATTGTCCATCTAAAATTTAAAACCAAAACTTAAAATACAACCTAATTACATGACCTCATCTGATTATGTAAATCTTTTCTGCCTTTAAACAAACTTGATTTCCAGATTTGATCCAATAACATAATGAAAACTCTGTTACATTACTTGAACAACCAGGCTTTAAATGTTGTAGCTGCATCGGTCTATCCAATCTGCTTTATCTTCAGAAAATCAGGATAAATGTGAAACATTTGACAAATTGGGTCCTGGAACTTGCCTACCTTCTACCAGCACCTTCTTAGCCATCGATGCAGCATGGTGCGATGAAAAGGCGACAATAGCAGACACCCCTTCTATCCCAGGGCCAGCCTTCAGTGATACCTGCTCCACGCCGTCCGTCAGAACACGCAGCACCTGAGAGTTAACAGTGGTTACGTAGCATACATTTAGCTAGAATTATTACTTAAAAATCTAGCTTTTAAAATGAGCTGTCTCATGATTAAGATCATCTTACATTAGGGCAAATACAGTAATGATCAGCTAGCAGGGAAGGAAAGTAACTAACTACAACTAATTACATTAACTCAAGTTACTGTAATTAAATAGCTTTTTACTCGAGTTTATATGAGGGAAGTATTTTACTTCACTACATTTTAAAAAGCATTAAGTACTGGGTTAAAAAAAAAAAAACATTAAAAGCCAAAAGGAGAAGATCCTAGCGTTCAGCAAACAAGACAATGGCCTAAAGTTTGACTTTCACAGCACATGATGGTCAGTGGCGAGAGAATGATTCCACATTTCATCTGAAACAGCTTTTGCATTTGACTTTTAATTCCTCCTCAGGTATCAAAAGTAGCTACTGAGTACTTTAAGTAAATTTCAAATGACTTACTCTCACTTTTATTATTAATTACCCTTCATATATTTATTGCCTTATTAAAGAGTGCTCTCACATGCACTCCTTCAAAAAAAAAGTTTTAATTTCAACAGAGCACTTGTACCTGCAGCAGGTCCTCCTGCCTGGTGGAGGCTGGAAGCTCTCCCACACAGAGGTGTCTTTTTTCAGTGCTGCGGCGGACACTGAGGCGGGTGCCAGGTTCCAGCGTGTGGCCGTTCAGCAGGCGGATGGCGTCAGCGGCTACAGCTGGCGAGCCGTATTTGGCGTAAGCAAAGCCACGGTTTTGGCCACTGAAGTTCATCATGAGCCTGAACTCCCAGAGGGGCCCCACAGAGGAGAACAGAGGGATCAACAGATCCTCATAAGCATCCCGCGGTATCTGGCTGATGAAGACCTCACAGCGGGCTCCTGGGAAGGGGCCATCCCACACTATGAGGAGAGATGGGAGGGAGACGTTTGTCCAAATCGTTAGTGACATTAATCACATGATGATAGTTTGTCTGCTAACGCCTAAATTTAAGGGCAAAACAAAGACATTTTCCAGATAATGATGAGATCATTGAAGAACATGTTGTTTTCCTTCTCTGGTTTTCATTAATTGTACAAATAACAAAATCTATCTTTCTAAAAGTATTTTTAAGTGTTATTAAACAGAGCAAGGATTTTTAACACAGCTTTCAAAACATCCTAGTTTTATTTTGTATGCTTACATTATTTTACTTTGCAGACAGAAACAAAGACATTTCACGAAAAAACAAAAACAACCAGGGTCTAAAATATTAGCCCCTCCATGATGCTAATATTCAATAGTGTCTCCTTTTTTTTGGTTAGTCAACAGTCTTTTTTTGTAGTTTTCAACAAGTCTCAGACACATCTCCTGAGGAATCCCAGCTCATTCTTTGTGGCCAATCTATCAAGGTCCTCCAGATTTGATGGCCTTCCGGTGTGGACTTTGGTCTTCAGTTCACCACACAGATTTTCAATGGGATTCAAGTCAGAGCTTTGTGCAGGCCACTCAATAAAGTTCATGTTGGCCTTCCAGAGGTAGTTCTTCACCAGGAGCCACGCATGTTTTGGGCCACTGTCGTGTTGGTAACAAGACCCTGTTGTGCTGCTGACTGCTTGAGGTTTTCTTTTCTTCCTCCTTTCTTCATGATTCCTTCCACCTTTAACAGATACCCAGTTCCAGATGCACTGAAGCATCCCCACAGCATAATACTCCCACCACCATGTTTCACTGTAGGGACGGTGGTCTTTGGGTGATGCTCCTCTCCCTTCTTTCTCCAAACATCAGCAACGTCTGTATGACCAAAGAGCCCTAGTTTGGTCTCATCTAACCAAAGGACACGCTTCCAGTATTCATAATCTTTCTCCAGGTTGTCCTTAGCAGACTTCAGCGTGGCTTGGAGGTGTCTCTTCTGAAGAAGTTGTTCTTGGTCTGAAACCTTGCAGTCCATTCCTATACAGGGCTCTAGAGACTATCTTCTTTGAGACTACAACTCCCAACTTGGCTAGGTTATTCACTAGTGTCATGGCAGTTATTCTGGGGTCTTCAGACACATCTCCTACTAGTTTTCTTTTCAGAGTCTTTGAAGTTATTCTCTTCCTGCCTCTGCCAGGCTTGGTCTGTAATGTGTGACTGTCTGAATTTCTTGATGCTACTTCTCTCTCCAGTTCTTGACAACCTCAGCTTTAGCTTGATTTTACAAACTTTGAGCATTACAAAGTTAAAGCACATCATTGCACGACAGTGGTTTGTCCCAAGGCTCAATGAGGTCAATTCTAAAAAGGCTAATAATTTACACCCAGTTTTTTTTTTAAATAATTTTGTTTCTGTGTGCAAGGTAAAATAATATAAGCATCCAAAATAAACATCTTCATCGTCCTCAGTATCAGTTAAAATCCTGAATCTTCCTTCATTTTTGGTGTGTTACTGTAACTTCTTTTGATTGTAACTGCTTTGAAACAATCAGGAAATAAAATCTTCTCTCCCCTTATCAACACTCTGTTTTAGCAACAGAACTCGCTCCCATTTGATCGTCCATCGCTGTTGTCTAAACTGGTTTCTCTGACTCTGTCATAAGCTCAATAACACAGGCACAAAAACTAATGAATTGACAGGCTTTTCATTCATAGGCTTATATTGGGGAAATGGCTGATTTTAGTGATGAACATTAAACACGATAGATTTTATTATTTTTCTTAATAATGAAACATAACATTACAGAATGCGTGAAAATACCATGCAACGGCTATGAGATCAAAAAATGTGGTTCGAATGGGAGTCAATGGGACGTTTTCGTCCAAAAGTGACTTGACAGGGTAGTAAATTTTAAATCGGATGCTACACCAAAACTAATAATGCATCAAAGTCAATATTTTGGCTAATGTTGGACATACCCAGGACTGAAGTGGAAGTGGACATTTTTGTCCTTAATGGCTTTAAAGGGTCGTAAATTAAAGTGATGCTTGAGGGTTAATCAAACATTATAATATCTAAATCTAACATTTAATCACACAATTTTCACAAACTCTCTAGACCATGATACTATTGTTATCTTTGGTAAAGTTTAAAGTGTTAAAACTAAAGACTGTGTTTGATCTGAGCAGCCTCTCTCACCTTCAGGAGGTCCTCCATATTTCCTCTGGCCATTAACCTGAGTCAGCTTCGTGTTAGTCGTCTTCAGCCATGTTTCCAGCTTCTCCACCCGCTCCAGGTTCAGAACCTAAGGGAAAAAAAATAATTCCACACTACACATGAGGACAAAATTATTAGCCCTCCCCTATGAAAATTTCATTGATCTAAACATATTTCTCAAGTTCTGTTAAACATCTTAAAGAATTTTTAACTCAGCTTTTTCAAACATCCAAGTTTAATTTTGGATGCTGAAATTATTTTACTTTGCACAAAGAAATGACAATATTCCACAACAAAACAAAACTACTAGGGTCAAAATTATTAGCCCCCCTGGTGCTAATAGTCAGTAGTGTCTCCTTTTTGCTGGGTAACGTCCTGCAGTTGTTTGTTGTAGTTTTCAACAAGTCTCTGACATGTCTCCTCAGGAATCCCAGCCCATTCTTCTTTGGCAAATCTCTCAAGCTCCTCCAGATTTGATGGTCTTCTTGCATGGACCTTGGTCTTCAGTTCACCTCACAGGTTTTCAATGGGATTTAAGTCAGGGCTTTGTGCAGGCCTCTCAATAATGCTCACTTTGGTCATCATAAGGTAGTTCTTCACCAGGGGTGTGTAAACTGCGAAATAACCATTGGTTTTAACTTGATTTTACAAGCTTTGAGCATTGCAAAGTTAAGGTGTATCACTGACCAACAGTTGTTTTTGCTATGGCTCAACTAAAAGGTCAGTTCTAAAGGGGGCTAATAATTTTGATCCTAGTAGTTTTTGGTGTTTGGGAAATAATTTTGTTTCTCTGTGCAAAGTAAAATAATGGAGGCATCCAAAATAAAATTAGGATGTTTGGAAAAGCTGTGTTAAAGAATCTCCACCCTGTTTAACAGCACTTGGGAAATACTTGAGAAAAGAAAAAAATTCATAGGGGGGCTAATAATTTTGTCCTCATGCGTATATCAATTTCATGGGACAGAGGAGAGAGTTATGATCCTCAAAAACTGAAGGCACATTCCTTTACACAAGGCCATTTATATTGCACAAAATCATCTGCACTGTTTTTGTGCCTGTTTCTGCTTTTGGAATCTGGCTGCAGTCTCTGACAACTGATAACAAGAAACTGCCCAATACTAATTTAGTTGCATTTATTTCAAAACCTTTCACTAGAATTGTATCATGGTTGTCATGATTCAGGTATCACGAAAACCCTACTAAACTTAGCACATAAAGTAAGGAAATTAGTGTTTGGTAGATTAATTCTTTGTTGTAACAATGCTTCTTGGCAATAAATCTTATACTTTTATAAAGCCTCTTTACCTCCTTTTAAATGGTGCCACATTTGTAAGGAACAGGCATTTGTAGGATGAGCAGCAGAGCTGAGTATGTGGGTTGCGCCTATGACAAATTTACAAAATCTTCTCTGCAAATGCCAAACAGATCATTCTGCTCTTGACTCTTGTTTACAGAGTAGAGTATTATCTTTAGATGGAGGCAGTGTGAAGGTGTGAGGCAGCATCTCCCTCACTGGAAAAATGAGGCCTGTCATCATTGGAGGCTCTCTCAAAGCAGAGAGATATCTAGATGAGATTCTGCAACCAGTGGCAATCCCTTATCTCCACAGTCTGGGAATGAACTCTGTCCTTCAAGATGCCAACGCTCGCCCCCACAGAGCGGGGTTTATCAGAGACTGCCTCCAGGATTTGTGTTTCAAATAGGGCCAGACATGGCTATCGAGCAGGCCAGGTGGATCTGGCACCTAGAGTGCCTAGGAGGGGCTGGAGCCTATCCCAACTGTCATTGGGCAAGAGGCAGGGTACACCCTCAACAGGCAATTGATGGGCTGACACAGAGACAAACAACCAGACACTCTCACACTCACACCTGAGGTCAATTTAAAGTCACCAATTAGCCTAACGAGCATGTCTTTGGTGATGGCAGGATGCAGGAGAACTCTGAGAGAACCCACCCACGCATGGGAAGAGCACACAAACTTAGCACAGAAAGGCTCGGATCAGGAAGCTGACCGGGAAGAGAACCAGGAATCTTCTTCCTGCTGTGAGGTAGCCCCGTGCAGTCCAGCCCTGGAGCATCACAGCTCTTACAAATTTTAAGCCAATATCAATGTCTAAGCTTGAACTGAAGCTCAAACACTGACAGTAGAGGATGTTTTTTACTAGTCAGAGGAGGCTGAGGTGGGTGGGGCAGAGTGAGTTGATGTGAAGATTGGAAATGTTTGAAAGCAAAAGTGGGTTTAGCAGCAAATCAATAATATAAATGATCGAACACTTGACAAGTTCATTTAAATTAAAAGGTTAAAATCTGGTTTGTTTTTGTGTTGAAGGTTATTTGAGACATTAACCCTTTTTAGCTGAACTAGTCAGGTAAAATAAACAGTGGTGCTGGTAACAAGACTGACAACACAACAAACTGTCATTTACAGGAATAATAAAGACAAGTCTGAATACTCAAATTTGAACAGAAATTTGGGTTAGATGTCAAATGTATCAATGCACATTTTCATAATCCCTTCATTAAAGATTGAGAGCTTTTTGGTAGCTCCAGAAACGTTGCCAATGTTATTGTGCAATTTTGTTTGATTGCAATTTCCAATGATAGTAAACCCTCTCCCATCTGAAGAAGTAAATGTAGTCATATGTAAAGTTTTGGAACTTTTCCATATCATTAGGTGAAGATTTTAAAACTGTTCAAACACATAACTCTACATGCCCATAATAAACAGGCCTATTGTAACTTACAGTTTAAACCTCACCTGCAGTGAAGCAGATTCTAACACACCTGCATCCACTGTTAATCAGCTGAAGTCACACCAGGCTGTTCAGTCTTTTGTTGATAAAGTTTTACATTAATGTTCACCCACAACGCTTCCTCTGAGTTAAAGACTACTTTTTAAACATTAGTGTAAAACCAGTTAACACAGTTAGCCTTCATGGACCGAGTAATAAGGCAGTGGAGGGGAACAAAAACGCTACAGCGATGTCAGACAAGAGCAGATACCTTCCAGAGAGAGGACTCTTGCAACAGTGTAGCCAGCTAAACGTTTTTAAAACAGCTGTCCAAGCGCGCGATGCAAACTAACCGTACACATTAGCCAATCAAACTAATGATAGAAACGACACAAACTAAGACTACAGACACAAAGTAACGATAAAGTAGGAACCATGGGAAACAAAACCTACAAGTAGGTCTATTTTTCAATTAACGAGAACGGTCTCGTGCCGCCTCTCCAATAAAATCTTTTGCACCTAGTTTTTAACTCTTTTCAACTTCTTATATAGTTTATAAACAATGACACTTAAAGCGAAAACACGACAAAAAACACATTAATTAAACCTTACCTGCCCCTGCTTGTTCTCCATCTTTACCCTCGTTATCTTCGCGCGCACAATGACATCACTCTGATGCTAGCGGACACACCTGGGGCTCACCATTGGTCGACAGGTCACACTTGGCACAAGGACCACTTCACTGTCCGCTGGTGTTTGGAACTTCTGGACCAGCCCACATCATAGGACTCTTCAGGGCGATAGGGGAACGTATTCTAATCAATACTGAACTCATGGGCTGATTCTTGATGAAGTTTGTTCTGATGGGTCACCATGAGCTACTAACAGGCCCCTACCAATCATTTCGTAAAAACGCCTCTGCATTTTTGAGGGGCTATAACCATTTTTCTAACAAAACAAATAAAACACACACACACGCAGTATCTCCATAAAGCTCGTCAGCAGATTTGAGCATGAAGTGCTCTAAAATCTCCTGGTAGACTGCAGCGTTGACTCTGGACTTGATAAAGCACTGTGGACCAAGAGCAGCAGATGGCATGGCACCCCGAATCATCACTGACTGTGGAAACTGAAAACACTAGACTTCAAGCACTGAAGGGTTCTGTGCATCTCAGATCTTCCTCCAGAATCTGGGACCTTGATTTCCAAATGAGACACAAAATTAACTTCCATCTGTAAATAGGAGTTTGGACCACTGATCAGTGATCCAGTTCTTTTTTCTTCTGAGACCAAGTGAAACACTAATGACATCTTTAGTTCAGGACTGGCTCAACTTTAGAAATAAGACACTTGTAGTCCATTTCCTGGGCCCATCTCTGTGTGTGGTGGCTCTGTATTCCAGCCTTAGTTCATTCCTTGAGCTCCCCTAAGTGCTTGAGTCTGCCTTGTTTGACAACCAGGCTGAGCTAATCTCTGTTGCTTGTGCACGTCTTTTTACCACACGTTTTCCTTCCAGTCAACTTTCCATGGATCTGCTCTGAGGACAGCCTGCCCTTTCAGCAGTGACCCTCTGTGGCCAGCCCCCCCTCTGACGGGTGTTAATGGTTGTTTTCTGGGCACTTGGCAAATCAGCAATCTTCCCCCTTGATTGCTTTTGTGTGCACTAAACCAGTGAGAGGATGAAGGCTCGGGAAACCTGTGGAAATTGGAATTTTCCACACTTTTGGTAATACTTTGAGATAGTGGATTTTTGATTTCCATGAGCTGCTTCTTAAACCAAACCACCGACTACTGCCATAAACCTGCCAATAAAGGCATAAACACCCAATACTTAGTCCTTAAAAACAACATTTTAAAGTGTTGTCCAAGATGCAAAGATAAAAAGCAAAATAAGAGAATATATATTATACCAATGTTTTCCTTCTCGTTTTACAACAGTCGTAATACAAGTATATGACCACAAGGTGTCACTGTTGGACCAGGTCTGTTTCCTTGCACAGGACCTCTTAAGAGAAAAATACGTCAGACATGCTCAGAAAATTATGAACACGAAAGTGTAACATTTTAAAAACATGTTAAAAACATGAAATATCAAGATCTTTAACATCTGGAAGAAAAGCAATGTTTGCAAAAAATCTTCATAAGGAATAACATCAATCGAAAATGTAGACTCCATTTAGTAAACACTTTGAGATCAATATGTTGAATAAAAAAAATCCCATTATCAATATTTGATAATATTTGATTTTTTTTTATTAAAGAATGTTTATGAATTAAATGAAATCTGTTAACACTCATGACATTGTAAACATGCACTGTTGTCTATTGGTCTTTCATTAATTAAACATTAGTTATTATGCAATAAATGCTGAACTGAAGATAAAAAAAAGGTTAAGAAAAAATTTGATCAAATTGACCCAAAGTGGTCTGTTTAGAGCAAACATGGGGAATCATTGCTCTTCGGCCTCCAGTGCAGGGGTGTCAAACTCAACCACAGCAGGGGCTGGATTCTGAATTTAGGTCTAATCTGAGAGCCAAACAGGGTCAACATTTAACCATAAACTGTCAACCTCATTACACACAGTGAATTATGTGTAAAATAAAAATATTTTGAGATTGAAAAAGTCAAAATAATGAATTTAAAAGCTCAAAATTTGAAATAAAAAGTCGAATTTATTAGTTTAAAAGGTCAAAACACACACAAAAATAATGTGTTTAATCTACAAATATATGAGAGATAAAATCAAAACCATTACTTTTTAAAGGGTCAAAATATGAGATAAATTTGAAATCATGAGCCTTAAAGGTTAAAATACGGGATTAAAAGTCAAAATAATGGGTTGGAAGGTCAAATATGAAATAAAATTGAAACAAATTAGTTTAAGGGTCAAAATATGACTAAGAATTTCAAATTGGGAATTCAAAAGGTAAAAATATGAGGAAAAAATTTGAAATCATGAGTTTGAATGGTCAAAATATGAGTTTATTTTGAGTCTTTGAGGTAAATATATGGAATTAAAAGCCAAAATTAAAAGTTAAAAGGTCAAAAAATGAGATAAAACTTGAAAAAATGAGTAAAAAGGTCAAAATATGAGGTAAAAGTCAAAATTAAGAGTTGCAAAGGTTAAGATAAATGACAAATAAAATCATAGGTTTAAGTTATAATTTAAGCTATAATTTTGTGAATCAAAAGTATGAAATGAAAACACAAACCTATTTCTTTTCCCCTATTCCTCATTTTCTATCTTATTATTTTTACTCTTTACTTTTTCAAATTTTTATGGTTTAACAAGGATATTTTAAATCATATTGGTTTAATTTACATTTTTATTCTGGTGGGCCAGTTATAATAAAAATATGATATGATCCCGTGGGCCAGGTTTGACTGTACCACGGGCTGGATTTGGCCCCCGGTCCACGAGTTTGACACCCATGCTCCAGTGACTGAAGTTAGCACTAAATCAGTAAATATGAAAACTGTGTTTTTTATTTTTTGGTTATCTGCACAGGGAGGATGAAAAAAAGAGATAGTGCCCTCTGCTGGATAAATTCAGTACTGTGATTTCACCAGATTATTGTTTAAAAGTTATGGTTAAAGCATTGTTATCTCACTTATTTATTTTATACCTTATTTATTATTTATTCTATACCTGAACTTTTCTATAGTGTTAATGAACTGGATTGGCCTGCTAGAGTAAGGCCCTAAAACAACCATTTTTCTTCATAACTATATTTTGAGTTTTGATGTTTAGTTCTTGTTTATCCCTCTCTAGGATTTGAATTCCAACTGTTTTACCAGTGAGCATTTTTCTGAAAATTTGTTAGTATTTCTTTTATTAATCCCATGAATTATCTTTCCAAAAATGTTTCCAATCATCCAGATGGTGGCGCTTTTTATAAGGAAAGAAAAAGCAGTTTTTAGAAGGCCACCCCCTCACACTTTAATATGCCCTACAAGAAGCCTCATAGACCATCGATGTCGGCCATGATGGATTTTACACCATTTTAAATTATTTTGAAAATCAGTCAATGCTCATTGTAAGCAGCACAAAGCATGTTGGATTCTATCTGTTTTCAAAGATATTGATCAATGATGATGACTTTCACTTTTACTTCACCAGTAAAATGGTCTAAGCTCAAAAAGGATTCATCCAGTCACCAAAATTCTTGATACGGTGCCTATAAGAAGTATTTACCCCCTTGGATATTTTAACCATTTATTGATTTCATAAATCAGTCATGGTCAAAATAATTTGTTTTATATATTCATTTATTTTTACCAAAAAAGAAAACAAAAAAACTCCTTAATGTCAAAGTGAAAACAGATTTCTACAAAAATATCATTAAAAGAAAATCTAAGGTAAAATGAATGAGTGCATAAATATTCATCCCTTTGAAAGTGACTGTCCAGCTGTTTGGTGCTGGTAGTCTCACAATTAGTAGAATGGGGATCACCTGAGTGCAGTGAATGTGTCTCAAATGACTGTAGCATAAAGACACCTGTGTCACTAGTTAATCAGTATTCCTGGTTACCATTACACCACAAAGACAAAAGAACACAAGAAGCAACTCAGAAAAAAGGTTATTAAAAAGTATAAGTCAGGGGATAGTTACAAAAAAATAGGCCCTGAACATCCCGTGGAGTTCAGTTAAATCCATCATCAAGAAATGGGAGGAATATGGCACATGTATTAATCTGCCTAGATCAGGCTGTCCTCACAAACTGAGTGACTGGGCAAGAAGGAGACTAGTGAGAGAGGCCGCCAAGACACCAATGACTACTCTGGAGGAGTTACAAGCTTCAACAGCTGAAACTGGAGACTCTGCACAACAACTATTATTAAGGTTTTTCGACAGTCAAAGCTCAATGGGAAAATGACAAAGAGAAAGCTGTTGAAGAAAAGTCATATTAAATCTCAACAACAATTCACCAAAAGGCACGTGAGAATCTCCATGGTCAAGTGGAAGAATGTTCTTTGATCTGATGAGACCAACTGGTGCTTTTATTGGCCATCAGACAAGACACTTAGTTTTGTGGGCACCAAACTCTGCACATCAACGAAATTACAACATACCCACTGTGAAGCACGGTGGCGGCAGTATCATGCTGCAGGGATGCTTCTTGGCAGGTGATTAAGAAGGCTTGTAAAGGTAGAGGGTAAAGTAATGCAGCAAAGTATAAGAAAATTCTGGAGGACAATCTTAGTCAGTCTGTAAGAGAACTTCAGCTTGGGAGAAGGTTTATTCTAAGACAATGACCCCTAACATACAGAGAAGGCTACACAGAAAAGTCAACAAAGTGAATGTTCTGGAAAGTCAAAGCCCAGACCTCAGGCTAATAGATAATTTGATTTGTGGCTGGACATGAAAAGGGCTGATCCCAATGCATCCTGACAGAGCTTGTTCAGTTTTGCAAAGAAGAATGGAGTAAAGTTGTCCAGATGTGCAAGCCTGATTGAGATCTGTACACACAGAGTCAGTGCTGGGATTGCAGCCAAAGGTGCATCTACTAAATATGACTTGCAGGGAGCGAATATTTATGCAGTCACTTTATTTACATTACATATTTTTATTCAATATACAGTTCTGTGTAGAAATCAGATTTTTTTCTTGTTAAAAACGTCAAATTAAATTGGCCATGATTGATTTATTAAATCAATGATAGTGTAAAACATCCAAAGTGGTGCAGAAACATAACTCTACATTGGTTAGACAGAATTTCAGCAGGGAAAAATGAGTGGTGTGGCCTATATGTTACTTACCAGTAACTCAAGGTGCCTTTGATGAATCCTGATGAAACTCACTAGAGTCATCCTAAAGTGTCTTTTAAAGTCATGCGCCACATTTCATTCAAATCAAACGAAGGTTAAAAAAATGGCACAACTTTGAGTGCTCAGTTATAGAAATGCTGCAGGCTTTATGATGATGACATGAATGTTTGATTGTTCTCCCTCCCTCTTTAAACAAAAGTAAATCCACTGATGTGACATTTTTCAACTTTGGGATTTCTGAAACCCGCTCATTGCTGTTTGTATCTTAAAAGGTTGGAACCCACAGTTTTCATTTGCATCTATACTCATAGGGGCTTCTTTGGTCCAAAAAGTTTGACTAGTTTGAATGAAGCGGTCCTTGAACAAACAAAATAAACCCTGAATTCAAATAAACACATACAGTGTAGGTTTGAAGGACGAGGACAAGTGTGTTCCATACAAAGAGGAGTTTTCTCTCTGTGCTACAATGTGTGTGTTGTGCCGTCTGTCTCAGGATAAAGCACAGGTGTCTGGCATGGATGGAAGAGTGCTGCTTTGTCAGCGACACAAACATTTTCAGAGTGCACGACGCCACATTAAGCAGCAGCTTATAGGGAGAGCAGAACACTGCCATACCGCTGACTTTGATTTTTCAGCTCAGCTATTTGTTTTAGTTACAAGGCCGTCTCTGTGAGGGGTGTGTGTGTCTGGATGAGCACCCACACACACACACATCAACATACACTCACATATTCATGCTCTTCTGACTGAAGCTGGAACTGAGAGAGAAGAGAGAAAGTCATCATTCAACCCAAGTTTTGATTTTTTGAGGTTAGGGAGGCCACATGTGCCAGTCCACCATAGATGGTACTCCAAACAACTACAGACTTTTATCTAAGGGTGCAGCAAAGGGAAACAGCTAGTCCAAAAACTAATCCTTTTTATCCCAACAGTGTACTATTTAATCATGTTTAGCCTGGTTACAGGATGACATCATAAACACCTGCTAAAACACACTGTATCGTCCATTTCTCTAAAAGAAATTACTCATTGTTTTTTTTTTCACAGAGCTCCTTAAAAAGGCACAATAAGTAGAAGTTTTGCACTTTGAATTTATAAAAAATGACAGTGAAATAAGATGTTTTTACTAAACACTAAACCACTGTTTTTGTTTCATGGATGAATTTCCAAAAATGAGAGGAAACGTTTTAAAAGTGGCCTTTCTGGTTCATGCTATTCTAGAATGCTTTGCAAAAAGCGCATGATAAAAGGCCACTTTTAATAGCTTTTCTCCCTCCTTATGTAAAACTCATCCATGAAACAAAAATAGTGGTTTACTGTAGAGAAAATACACTTCAATTTTTATGGAAAATACTCCTTAAATTAAAAAAAGTAAAAATTCATAACAAGTATTTGTTCAGTGATTACCCAAAGATCATGGAACAAACCCTCACCTAATGAAAGTTTTGCCTTCTGGCTCAGCTCCCTCTTCACCACAACAGTACGGTATAACATCTGCAATACTGTCGATGCTGCACCGATCTGCCTTTTAAATCTTGTAGTCTGTACCCTCACTTATGACCAAGACCCAGAGATACTTGTACTCCTTCACCTAGGCCAGGAAAAGGGTTAGAGAACCAAAACCCTTCATAACCCTAACCCTTACCCTAACCACAACCAGAGAGCCAAGACTCTCCCTAACCCTAACCCTAACCCTTGGCTCTCAGCTTGGGCCAGAGAGCCAAGACCCTACCTTACTGTAATACCGCTTTCCCACTAAAATTAGCGTGTAAAAGCGAGTTTTTTAAATGCGGGTAAACCTGCTAACAATCAGTAAGTGACTCCTTTCCCATTGCCAGCAGACCCGGGTCTGATCGCCAGCAGTAGAACTGAGGGGCTGTTTTTTTTTTTTTACCTCTGGTTCGTCAAGCTGATGTCATCACGTTGATGACATCATCATCAGTGCGTCGAAACACAACTAGGTAAACAATGGAAAGGAGCATGGAAGCCATGGATATGGTGGTCAACTGTTTTTCATACTTTGTACTTTTGTCCCTCTTTCCAAATTTTCAAACTCAGTGCAGACTGAACGACATTCGAGCGCTGATGATACGAAGGTGGATGGAATTTGTTGCTGAGATGGCAAAGAGTCGCAGAAGTTACAGACGGAGCTCACTCAGAATTTTAGCTATATTGTTGTATATGGTTGTGTCTCGCACAGTCCCTGTGACCTGGCGCCAAATCTTCTCTTCTCCACGGACCAATAGAAGCTTTCTGATCTCGCTGTCTTGCCAGTGCTGTGCCATCTTGCAAATATAAATCTCACGCTGAGTCCAAAAAACAACAATGCTCATCCCTCAGCTGCCGGTGTCCTTTTGCTGCCCCAAGTTACGGGCATGATATTATGACGTAGGCACGTTATGCCAGTCATCCCGCGTTCACCCGGGTGTGACGTTCCCACTGGAGCTGATCAGAGGTGAACTGATAAAAACCTGTGTCCATTGCAGAGTCAGTCAACGTGGGTCTGAATGCCAATTAGAGCCTTTCCCACTGCCAACAGAAGCAGATTGTTAGCGTGTTTAAACAGGTTTTTCAGCCAGTGGAAAAGAGGTATAACTCTAACCCTTTGCCCTCAGCTTGGACCAGACAGCCCAGACCCTCCCTAACCCTAACCGTAATTTGAGAGCCAAGACTCTCCCTAACTCTAACCCTTGTCCCTGGGCTGGCTTCAAGGGTAGATGGGTGGTGGTTGGGGATGGTGGTGATTTGTGCAAACTGGAAGAAACCAGAGACTCGGCTGGTGCACCAAGAACTTTCAAAAATGAAAAAGTCTTTGCTCCAAACTCTAACCATCCCCATCTGGAGGGAGCTAGCCACCATTTAGTCAAAGAACCATGGCCTCGCATTCTGAGGTGCTGACCCTCATCTTGACCACTTTGCACTCATATACAAACCACCCCAGTGCCTGCTGGAGGTCACTAGCTGAAGAGGCCAACAGAACCAGATCATCTGCAAAAAGCAGAGATGGAATTCTGAGGTCACCCCCCCCCCCCCATCATAATGGTCGTAAGCTTTCTCTAAGTCCACAAAACACATGTAGACTGGATGTGTTTTGCAGCCTTGGAGAACACTGACATATAAAGACAATCATTAGTTGTAACAATCACACTCATGGGCAATTTAGAATAATTTAATAAGAGCAAGGATGTTTTAGTCTGTTGGAGGAAACTGGAAAACTCACCCATGCACAGGGAGAACAGGCAAACTCTGAAAAACAAAATGTCTGATATGGATTCTAAACCAAGAACCTTTTTATTGTGAGGTGAGCTCTAACCATTTCACCACCATGCAGCCCTCTATTTTATTTATTAAATATCTATGTAAAAACATTTTTAGTGCATATGCTGATGATGCAGTAATCTCCTCTCTTGTCAAACGCAATTACAGAAAAATCTTGTAAATTAAAACTTTCACTTGCTGCTGTGTATATAAAAGAAAAAATATTTGAGAAGGAACTGTTTTTTTCTTATCACCCCAAATGTAAACACTAGATTTTTGTGACTTCTCTTCACAGGGAGTGCAGAAATCAACACAGAAGGAAACATCCTAATGATACTTAAAGTCTCACACAAACTCATGGGCTGTGCTTGTGTATGTGCTGTCTCGCAGCGGCTGTGTGACGTGTGACATGCGGAGCTATCTGAGTGTGTGCACTGAGAGAGGAAGGTCTCCTGCTGTTCATTCATCTCCCCGTCACATCTGCACATCAAGGCTTGCAGTGCTCCCCCTGCCCGGCCTCAGCTGGTATAAAAGTCCGTTTACTCATGTCTCAAATGTTTTATTCAGTAACAACCGTCTGTGCCTGACAGTTTGTTTAAGTGTGTGTTTGTGTGTGTGCATGTTGTTTGCTCTCTATCCTCGTGAAAAACAGATTGAAGCCACTTTGGGCGCTTCCTGCTTTTTAAAGGGTTAAATGGAGGATAAAGCTTTGGATTTGGAGTTGGGACTGGGAAATTCAACTGAGATGAGTCAAGCAGTGGGATTTGGGTTTAGGTTGAGGTTTGAATAGTCGGGAATAGAAGATGAAGAAGTAAACTGCTTGTCATTGAGGATGCAGAGGATCCAGTAAGCACAAACTTCTTGCAGTAAGCAGACCAGGTTAAAACCTAGTATATGGCTAACTGCAACTATCTGGGGTGCCTGCTGAAAAGCGTGACTGAAATGGAATGTGTAAGACACATTCCCTGCACTCAGGTGATCCTCATTTCACTACTTGTGAGGCTGAATTAGGTCAGTTGCTCTTAAGGAGGCGAAAATGCATTCGCATATTATACATGACATATTTTTGTTTGATTGACACTTTGAAGGAATCTGTTTTCACTTTGACAGTACAGGGTTTTTTAGTACTTTTTTTTGTCAAGGCACTGTATGTAAGGAAAAAAGGAAGCCGTGGGGCTCTTTTCAAAGTCCTTTTCATATGAGGAGAGTGTGGAAAACAATCAAGTGTAATGGTTGTGTTTTAGCGCCCAGTAGAGCCTCCAGATCTCAAAGTTTCCTCTGCGCTCTCCGCTGATGTTCTGAAACTCAGCACAGTTCACCGGCTGCCTGCAAGCAAGGAAATCAATCTACAAACATATGGTATAGTTTGGAGAATGGTTGGCAGTAAATAGGCCATTTATAGTTTATGGGCAAAAAATATGGAACAGCACCAGCACAGTCCTTCAACAGTACAGCAGACTGCAGGGTGTCCGGTCATTGCAGCTCTCTGAAACAGACTAACTTCAGGTCTGAAAATATGAGAGCTGCAGTATGGCCTGATTCAGCCTCACAGGGCCCTTTGAGTTACCCTAAACCACAATGTCAGTTTACAGGATCAGAAGTTTTCTTATATTCTTCACTTTATCAGACCAATGCATGGGTATAGAAATGATTGCAGTTTAGTCTGTCTGAACAGGCTTACAGCTGTGTTAGACTGACTACAGGGCATCTTCAAAAATGTCTCCCACCCTCTCCATGGCGTGCTAGACAAACTCAGCACATTCCCCTACAATCCAATGTCCCAGGAGGCCATTCCTACCTGTGGCCATCGTCCTCTACTACTCCTCCCCATGGAACTGTGGCTAATCTCCTTGGACGTGGATGGAAGAGAAAAATTGACAAAAGAATGTGATGCAGGATAGTTAGAATGGTGGATAAACATCCTCAGTCAACTTCTTCACAAATTCAGGCTGTCCTGCAGACTCAGGGTGCAGAAGTGTCAACTACCATAAGTCGTCATCTGAATGAGATGAAGCGCTATGGCAGGAGGCCGAAGAGAACCCCACTGCTGACAAAGAGACATAAAAAGCCAGACTGGAGTTTGCAAAAATGTACCTGAGTAAACCTCAATCCTTCTGAGAGAACATTTTGTTGACAGGTGAGACTGAGGTAGAGCTTTTTTGGAAAAGCCCCCCCATGACTCTCCACAAAGAGAGGACAGATCTTAAGTTCATTGAATAATTTTTTAAACATTTGCTTTAAAGAGGGGGTATTATACTTTTCGGATTCTTAAAACATAAATATAAAGTCACAATGTTGGGTGTCTATACTTCACGTGTGCAAATTTTCAAACCGCAAGATAAACGTATGTGGCAGAAATCTTGGAATTGGAGTGTAAACTGATGAAACGGTTTGTTGGGAATCTCTCCGAGTGGAGTCAACTGATGAGGTCATTGCAATAGGAGTCCACCATTATCAAAGCCATTTAGTAACACAGTAATTAAACACTTACCAGACAGATACATCCTGCTGCTGCTGGTTTTCTTCCCCCACTCTCTCCAAACTATCAGGATCAGACTCTGGGTCTAACACGTACAGACGTATATTAAAATTTGCCATATTTTACTCAGTTGGACCGGTTCATTCAAAGTTTACAAATACTAGCAAAGCAAATTAGCCACATTGGAGGGGGCAGGCACAAAACATTGAGTCCTGCCGCCGGCCAACCTCTGGAAAATCGGCCAGTCGGAGGAAAGCAGGTCCGTGTGGGGGTTGGGGGATGTTAAAGAGACAGCAGCGAAAATGAAGCGTTTCAGACGGAGGTTAAAATAAGGGTTTTTCAGGATGCCAGTATAAGAAACATGAGGAGTTTTTTGAGCTGTAAACCATGTGAAGCTACTACGTGGGTATCAGAGAGATGTGTAAAGCCTTGAAAAAAAGGCATAATACCCCCACTTTACATATCAATAAATTTATATGAATATAGATAAACTCTATCATGCATTGTATAAAGATGATTTATTAAGAGATTTAAATGTATTGTGCAATAAATCATTAGATCACGAATGTTCTAAGCATTTGTCCTTACCTCCTGTTCACTCATTTCCTCCCTGGGGCACAGAGCTCCTGCGCCCACAGCCTTCCATAAACCTTTGTTATAAACTGCGTGTGTGCATTCGTTCTTCTTCAGTACAAGAGATCTGTGGGTGCTACATGACTGCGCCCCCGAAGGGATTACCACTTACCACTCGCCAGACACCAACAGGTGGCAGCAGAGAGACACGCGTCGTAATTTGAGACACACAGAGGAAGTCATGCACCGTGGCTGTACACCTCTGGCTTTCTGTCAGAAATTGTGCCTGCGTTCGTCCTTTAGCTCATCAAGAGTTGCCAGGAAGACAGTTGGCAAAATTCAACAGGAAAACTCAGTCGAGTGTTTAAGAATAAGGCATTTGGAGAGGAGGACATTGAAGGGGAAATTTAGAATTAAAGAGCTTGGACCAGACCTTAATATTTGTTCACCAACCAAACAAATGCAGACGTATAAAAAGGCATATTCATATAACTTAACCCTCGGTGTAGTAACATTTTTTGATATACCTTACATACATAACATATCAAATTGGGATTTTGTTGTAGCCCCCATGAAGAAAAATGCACCAGCAGCCACTGGTAAAATTATGCCGATTTTGGCTGTTTTCCTTTGCATTTTGTGTTGTTCCAATGCACATAAATGAAATAAACATGTATACCAAAAATATTTGTAATTGCAACAATTTCTGGGAGAAATGGTGTATTTTCTGGAAAAATTCGATGGGTGCCAATACTTTCGTCCATGACTGTGTGAAACGTCAGTCAACAAATGTCTCAAGTATTGGTCTTTTGGGTCATTAGGTAACATTGCAACTTGGCAAAATTTAACCATTTGTCAATCAAGGTGTGAGCTGATACTCCCACACATCCATGAGAGAGGGTCTAGATCAGGGGTGGGCAACTTGTGGCCCCCAAGTCAATTTAAAATACTAATGAAATATAAACTTTAAGAAAAAAGTAGAAAACAGAAACATTTCTCTAATAGTCTTTCACTACTGGTATATGGTGAATTCTTTTATGTTTATTTATTTTCATTTGACTACAATTTAAAACTTGTCTTCCATTTCTTTTGAGTCATTAAGTTTTTATTTTTTAAAGCTATATTATTTTTGTATTTATTTTTAATTAATTTAATCTAATCTATTTTTTTCATTTGTTTACAAAATTAGAAAATTATTTATTAACCTCTTCATTACTTTAATTTTATTTTAATTGCTTTTAAAATGTGTGTATTTATTTCAATTTATCGGTTTAATTAAAATTTATTTATTCTTTTTTTGTGTTTCTTTGATTTTTTATTTTGTCATCATTGTTTCTTTAAGTAGATTGTACTGGTTTCAAGCGTTTCAGTAAAAGTTTCTTAAATTCTTCAATAAATGTACAAAGATAAATATGTAAGTAAAATAACAAGTAACCATCACAATCACTGCATCAGACAAACAACCGGAAACAATTTAACTCTGTGTTTGTCAATAAATTAGCTTTTTCTATATAGGCTTTACTTCAGAAACATAAATGTTGGTAAAATAAATGATCAGGAAAGCAACATATTCTTCCTTTCATTGAATTATTAGTAATCACAGGGTTTGAATTGAGAATATCTGTACGCAACCCTCTTGGTCTAAATGACCAAATAAGCAGTTTTTGAACATGGCTTTGCCACAGTTATGAGTGTTCATTTTCACTCAGATTTTGAGGATGCTGAGCGACACATTTCAAGGGAATTCCTCATTTTGAAAGAATTTTAAATCGAAGCCAAAACATGCTTGCTAAAGGAAGTCATTAAAAACAAACTGAGCAGAGTGTAAGTGTTTGTGATGAGAGGAGCAGATTTAGCCAGAGGTTTTAAATAGCTCCTTCACACTCTCATATTTTGATATCTGCTCCTTGAAGCTGTGGTATTTTTCACAGTTAAGCCTTTTTTTTTTCATTAGCAGTCGCATCAGATATTTCCCTGCACAGAGAAGGTGGTAAGTGTTTCTTGATTTTAATGGGATACATGAACACATTTATTCAGCCTTGAAGAGCCGGCAGAAAGAGAAAATATGGTGACAAAACAGCACCCACGGGAGAGCTTCTCTGCAGCTTACAGCTGCTCAGGTGATCAGTGTTAGCGAGCCAAAGCATGATAGCTGGGCTGTTAGGATCATGAATGGCCTCCATGTACATGTGTGTTTGTGTGTGTTGGAAGTAAACCTCAGAGGTTTTGCTTGCCTGTTTGTTTATGACTTGTAGCGCTATCGAGTCAAGGTCAGGATATCAACAAATATCTGAAATATGTTTCTGGTTACCTTAGGAGGGATTTAATGACTTTATGATACTGGATTGGTTGGAAGCCATAAATTGTATCTCACTTTCCTCCTGTTTTGACTTACTGTAATGTTGCTAAAGTGACTGAATGAAATAAAATCCCTGTCAGAATATGGTGTTTTATTTTGAAGTTGACTAGTTGCTCTGTTCAGTCCTGTGTCTGGCTTTCTGTCTGGGTCAACCTGCTCTGTTTAGATTTCCTAAAATAGTCGATGCAAATGACTGTCTGTATTTTTTCAAGTCATTAACTGTTAGAGCATAATTCAGATTCTATTGAACAAACCTCCCAATGATACCTATTTTTTTTTTCCAAAAATGCCCATAGCAGCCAATGACACAGAGATATTCTTTGCAGCGTGAGATGGTGCATTATCTTGCATGAAGATAAGTTTGCTACAGAAGGCACAGTTCTTCTTTTTGTACCATGGAAGAAAGTGGTCAGTCAGAAACTCTATATACTTTGCCAAGGTCATTTTCACACCTTCAGGGACCCTAAATGGGCCTACCAGCTCTCTCTCCATGATTGCAGCCCAAAACATGTCTCCACCATCTCCTTGCTGATGTTGCAGCCTTGTTGGGACATGACAGAAAACGAGTCTTTGTGTATATCTGGGCCCACTGCAACCGTTTCTGCTTGTGAGCATTTGTTAGGGGTGGTCAAATAATAGATTTATGCACAACTGCAAGCCTCTGGAGGATCCTACACCCTAAGGTTCGTGGGACTCCAGAGGCACCAGCTGCTTCAAATACCTGTTTGCTGCTTTGTAATGGCATTTTAACATACAAACACCCCAAAGTCCAGTTTGTTTATTGGATAAGGGTGCGCCATACAGCGTCCGGCAAGGTGAAGTTTCTTGGTCTTGGCACAGATAGAAGAGGTGGGCTTCAGCATGATACGATTGCTTGGCTTGAAAAGTGCATGTGACGTACAATCACTGTGGCTGATCCTCTTAAAACTCATTTAATACAACGATGGCTCAAAATAAGCTTTATCGGCTAAAAGATCTCTTTATTTTTGTTGTGTTGAGGCTCTTGATTTTGGATAAAACCTCTGACTATTTTGCACCACAATGTTTTACAGAGCAGAAAACCCAAACTGCTGTTAATGAGGATGTTTTATTTCATTTGGAAGGACAGAATGAAACAACAAGCTGTGAAAGACCGCTGACTGTACCCCAATCCAAGAGCCAACTGCCAGCCCTCAGTGTGTGTGTTTGAGAGGGCGTAGCGTTGGCACTACTCTGAAGGTTTACTGATCAACTGACCCTCTTTCTCCCTCCGACTGCATCAGGGGGGCTGAGCTGAGCTTGCTGAAGCAGCAGGTTCAGAAATGAAAAACAACAAAAACACTGATGACTTTTATGGATTTTTTTCAGATAATGCCGCTGCTGCAGGATGGGGGCCATGTGATTAATTGTGCCAAAACAAACAAAAAACAAAAACAAAAGATAAGATAGGAAGGTGCAGATAAGGAGGAGGGAGTTTATCCATGGGACAGTGCCTATAAGAAGTATTCACCCCCTTGTTTTACCCTTTTAATGATTTTATAAATCAGTCATGATCAATGACATTTGGCTTTTTGCCAAAAAAACAAACCTACCTGAAAGCAGATTCCTACAAAATAATGTCAGGTAAATAAATGTGATGTTACATCGGTGGCTGCATAAATATTCATCCCCTTCAACTCAGTATTTAGTAGATACACCTTTGGCTGCAATCACAGCACTGAGTCCGTGTTGCTCCATTCATTTAACCCTCTAACTTTACAGGCCTTTCAGAGCCAGCAGCCAAAAAGGATCCCCACAGCATGATGCTGCCACCATGCTTCAAATGCTTCCTGGCCTGCTGACCTCCCAATCAAAGAGCAAAAGGTCACTTATGTACCTGACGCAGCTAGCTGTGTATACGAATGCAAGGTCAGTGAGTATATCTCCGGCTAACCTTGATGGAAAGATAGACGAGAAGAAGACGAGATGGGCGAGGCAGAATTGGAGGTCTGTGGGGGAGGATATTGATTTAAGAAAACGGTGTTTCCTCCCGTCATGTCTGTTTGATCGTTCCTGTGTTCCCAGCAGAGTTTATCTGAAGTATCAGGATCTAAGTGAATTACTGCATCCTAGATAAGCAGCGCAGGCCGCTTTCAGGACAATCAGATCTGCATCAAGGTCTCAGGGCATTTTTATTGACCGTCTGAGGGTCCCCGTGGAGTTAATATAGAGGTTGTTTTTACATGGCTCTGTGTGTGGCATTTAATTCGTGCTCTTTTCAGGTGGTTGCTAAGCTACTCTGCCAAAGGTTCACATCAACACTTTTTTATTGGCCTGAGCACACAAACGCAGAGACAAACACCGGGCCATTGTATGTCAGCCGGGTAATTTCCCACAAGAGCCGGCTGAGTGTTGGGTCGTTGATGAGAGGACGAGTGTGAATGTGTTTGGGTGAAACTGTTTTTACAAGCCCTGCCCTCTGCAAAGTAATATCAATGTGACTAACTGTGTTGGCTGGTTACTCATGAGTTGGTGTTGAACTTCCTCCAAGAGCCTTTAATTCTTATTAAAAATGGCTCTCTGTCTTTATTTCTTCTTAGCTGTGTTGTTTCACACAATATCTACACAGAGATTATTTTAATCCACTGACAATAAATTAGAGAAGTAAAGGCAACTTTATTGATAGAGCACCATTCTTACACAGAGCAACTCAAACTGCCTTCAAAAAGCTAAATGTGAAACATATTTTAGCTGAGATATATACTGAGATATAAGCCCAAGGCCCATTCATTTTATCACCTTTAAATGGCTTAATGCAAAATACCCTTTTATTCAGTCCTATATATTGTGCAAAGGTTGCCTGCTAATTATTTTTTGAGCAGGTAATCAAACCCAAAATTCTGGATGAGCAATTGTCAGAAAGCTCAAGAGTGGCATTTACTCACAGATCAAGCATTTACAGAGCATGGTGAACTGCATAGGAAGCTTACTTATGTGACACCTCCAATGCTGTTTTAAATGAACCGTTGTAACTGGCAATGACTGACATCTGCTTTTTGACAACTAAAAACATTAAAACAAACTTCAGGTAGTTACAGAGTTCACACATGGGGTTTATTACTTTCTGCAAACCTTCTTTTGTTGTGGGCATTATAAATGTGTCACCAGCATACAACAATATCATAACTTGGCTATAAATTGCTGAGTCATCAAATGCCATTCTATTGTAAATTTTTCTCAAGGTTATTAAAGGTCACATGCCTGTAAAGTTTGTTTCTGAAAAAAATTCCAGTATAGGATTTTTGCATGTCCAAAAAAACCCTCTGTTTCAGCCCTGCAAAGAACGAGCTCAAAGGGGGTCAAAGAGTTTTCTTGAGCCTGGTGGGACAGCTCAGGGCTTGTGCCCTTTCCTGTCCATGGTTGGGTTTAGGTGTCCACAGAAAAAGAGGAAGCAGAGGACTCAAGAGGATGAGACAAGTGGGTACCAAGGCAAAAGGTTGAAGGGTGCTTGTTTTTGTTTTCTTTATGTTTCATTCGTTTTTTTTTTTATAGATTTTTGTTTTATTTGTGTTTTACTGATTTTTGTTTTATTAGAGTAAATGTTAATGATCAGTGTGTGTGCATGCTGTGTAATGTGTAGAGTGGTATTGTATGGTGTTGTGTAGTGTTATGTAGTGTATGTTCATGTTGTATGTTGTCTCAGGCAGCAGTGATCAGGGTTATGGATGGTTGGGAGGCTGGGGGTCTTTTCCTGAAGGATGAGTGACAGAGGGGTGTTGACTGATTGATGACGGATGTATGCTAGGTAAACTTTGATTATTGTGGAGGATGAGGCACCATGCTTTCTGCAGAGGGATTTGAGGTGGTTGGGTCTGTTGTTTGTTTTGTGTTCCAGGTCACTGATGTGTTTGGTCCAGGTCATGTCACTTTGGAAGGTGATACTGAGGAATGTTGCTTCTTTGTTGATGGTTATGGGCTGGTTGTGAAGAGTGAGGTGGATGTTGTTGGACTGTAGATGAAAGAACGAGCTGTTTCTGTGCCTGTGGCTTTAAATGATACTGAGCTCCCTGACTCCGCCCCGGACTCCGCCCTTCTCAGAAAATGGATGTGGCTTAATGGACGTGGAACTCCAGATCCTCCTCTCCAGCTAAGAGGAGGATCAGGATAGGAGGGCGGAACTTTCTTCCAAGCAGGGAGGGCCAACTGAACCTGGAGGCGGTACTAACTCCCCAAATGACATCATGAGGGGAAAATCTGAGAACGGCTTGTTCAAGCACACATTTTCTGAAAGGTGGAGAAAGAGAGAGGGGAAGGAATGGATTTTTCTGATTCTTGGTGGGATTGTGGACAGGCCCGGGGCACATATTTTTTATTAGAAAAGCCAAAAAAAGTGTATTTTACATAATATGTGACCTTTTATAAATAGTGCAAACAGAAAGGGTGATAAGTTTTCACCCTGGCCAACTCCTGCCAAGCTTACAAAAATTCACATTTAACACCATTTACAAATGATCATGCTTTTATGTTTTTGTACATGTTCCTTACCAGCTCCAAAAATGTGCCGTTAAAACCTGTTCTTAATAATTCATACCAAAGTGACAAAGTCATTCCAAACGGTATCAACAAAGGAGCAGAACAGACATTTATCTTTGAAACAACACAGATTTAAGATGTGTTCCAGTAAGAAAACATGATCAGCAGTAGCCAGGGCCTTGAGCTATGACATTTTAGGGGCCTCTACATTCACATTATTGGTAAAAACCAACAACACCAAAGCACAAAGTGTAGACAGTAAAAAAGCAGATCTCCAGAAGCACCTGCAATACACTGATTTTTCTATTTTTCAGTTTTCATATAATTTCATTTCATTGTGCTGGCAGCCCTCACAACCTCAATCGTCCGTCTTTTCATTGCATTTACTATTGCCAGACTATTAAAAGCTGACTTCTACTTCCCTCGGTAATGTCTAGCAAGTCTGTCTTATAATGGGCTTTATACATATGGATAGGAAATATCTCAGAAAATATAAAAACATAAAAGAATTCCTGAGCATTTTTTTTTGCTCAGGGTGCTGATGAGGCTTTAAGTTGCATTGCTTTATGAACAATAGGTGCTACTACTGAAAAAAGACCCCAATGGACACTTTAGCACTAAAGTTAAGATAGGAAGTGTGACTAAATATTTGAATATTAAGTTCATATCTGAATATTTGTAACACAAAAATCTGACATACCTTATGTAAATATTTTGTGGTTTAGAGATTATATTCTCTGCTTAAACCCCAGACCAGGCCTGGAGCTGGCTCAGGCCAAAATCCATTTGCCTCCGATGGGTCTAGGACAGGCTTGGCCGTCTCAGCCATAGCTAGGTTGTTTCTCTGCCCCTCCCTTAGTGTGAGGAAAGAAGGGAATAGGAACGCTCAAGGATAAAAGGGTGTGTCAAATAAGAGGTCTGAAAATCATATAGTAAGCTTTTTATGGTATAAACTGTCAACAATGTCGGTAACATTATTTTTCAAATAACTTGACACATTATAAGATCACTGTCATTTAAAAGTAGTGTGTTAAAGAAATGTTACTGAAATTCAAAACCTTTTAGTGACTCTTTACTAGGGGTGTGACGATCAGTCATTGTACATCGATATGTTGATTAATTATCCAATCAGATTGATAGAAAATCAAAACACCGTTAAAACCATTGCAGGCTTTTCAAGGGCCCCTCACTACTGTGGGCCCGGGTAATCAATACCTTTTTCTCCCCCTGCTACACCCATACAGGTATCTGTGGTTTTGGTCACCTTTCTTAGCGACCAGGTCTTAGAAGAGTCCTGGTTGTGCCAAACTTCTTCCATTGGAGAATTATGGAGACCACAGTGGTCTTGGGAACCTTCAGTACAGGAGAAATATTTTTGTGGCCTTGCCGAGATCTGTGCCTTGCAACAATCCTGTTTCTGAGCTCTGCAGGCCGTTCCTTTGACCACAGGGCTTGGTTTTGCTCTGGTATGCATTGAGGCTAAATCATGCCCAATTAATTTACCATAGGTTGACTCCAGTCAAAGTTTAGACACATCAACTGTTGTTGCAAACGGACGGAACACTTATGCCAATGTGCTATTTGTTTTGTGATACATCATTTGCCACCTTCATTTCACCCTCTACTTTTACCCTGTATGTTTCCTGGAATGGCTGGCAAGCCACATCCCCATCGCATGATGCTGCCACCACCGTGCTTCACAAAGGGGGCAGTGTGTTTGCGTGGTAGTGTTTGGTGTCTGCCAATCATAGCGTCTCGTCTGATGGCCAAAAAGATCATAAAACTTTCTTCCACTTGACTATGGAGTCTCCCTTATGCCTTGATACAAACTGTAGTTAAGATTTAATGAGATTCCTTCAACATTTAATGTGATAAACCAGCTTTTTATTTTTTAATAAATTGCATCAGGCTGCAACATAATAAAAATTCAAAAAAGTGAAGGGGATCTAGATACTTTCTGAATGCACTGTTTGAATAAGTTAGTCCAGCAAAATGGTACAAATTGTCTAACACGTCCTTGAAAAAACAGTTGGAGACAGTTATATTCTTTTATGCTTACACCTCAGTCAGACCCAAACTGGTCCCATTCTGCTTCTACTCCAAAGTTACTGTGTTGCTCTGACCCAAATGTTGATTGATGTTAATGCTAAGTACAGCAGAAGTGGGGTTGGGGTAGTGTTTAGTTCATTTATGCCAAAAGTAAAGTAGAGTATAAAATGTACAGATCTGTAAAATAGATGTTTCACCATTCAATTCTATACTAAGACATGGACTGTTGTCAAGCTAAATTGCCTAATTGAGCTTTTAATGTAGCTTGACTTCAACATACACCTACTGACTGTGTTCGTGCATGCCTGGGTGAGTTTATGTCGAGTGTTTAAGGTTGGCTCGTCATCCTCGTCCTCGTCAGCTCGGCGGTTTATTTTCTCCACTGGCAGGATGAGAAAAGTTTCATGAGCGTCTTGTGTCGTCTTCCTCAGAGTCAAATTAGTTTGTGAAAATCTGTCAGTCTGTCGCTAAGAAGTGTCAGCTGCTTAGCGACAGCAGATCCTCAGCCGCGGGGTCTTGTCTGACACACACACCCTTGTGCAAACACGTACACACACACACCCCCACCCCCACACACACACAAGCCCAAAATGTCAGAAACACACACGATCTGCTATGCACACACTTAAGAGAGGATATGTGTGTCTGGTGTGCATGATTTTACTGTATGCTCGTTTTCTCTCTCTCTCTCTGCACCCTGACTCCCCCCTCCTCACACACAGCTGTGCTCTCCGCCTCCCTCGCCTGAACATCAGCAGGGGTGATCTGTCTTCCCCAGTCTCACCTGAGGGCGAGCTGTGAGCGCCTGCAATCTGTCGGCTGTCACTCTCCATCACTTTTCAATCGTCATTCCTCTCCGATACACACGAGGCAGAGCCCGGCTGCGACAACTCTTTAAAGACTTTCAAATCAACTTGAGTCATCTGACTGCGGCTCAACAGCTGCTCACTAATGAGGGGACCTTGATGTTGGGAGGCCTGGCCCTGCGTGCACTCTTATCTTTCTCCTCTGTATTTTTGTCTTGTCTCTTCACACCATCCACACCTTTCAACCCTGAGACAAACTGTTGGTGTCACAGGTTCACTAGCAGATGCACAGATGTCTTTATCTCCTGTAATGTGACAAACCTTAATAAACACAGTATCTCTGCATGTTTCAGTTCAAGGAGAATTTAGATCAGTCCAAAGGTCATTGGACAGCTATTTTCAGGTCTCTCCATTGTTGTTAGATAGGGTTCAATTCAGACTCTAAATGGGCCCCTCTAGAACCTTTACACTTTACAACCCTAAGCTGTTCCTGTGTTGCCTTTGCTGTGTGTTTGTTCGAAGGTCACCTTCAACCCAGTCTAAGGTCCTGAGCGCTGTGGAGCAGGTTTTCATTTAGGATATCTCTGTACTTCTAGCTTTCATTCAACCCTGACAAGTCTCCCCCTCCCTGCTGCTTAAAAGCACCTTCACAGCATGATGCTGCCCCAACTGTGCTTCATTGTTGGGATGGTGCTGGAGTGATGGGTGATGCCTGGTTTCCTCCAGAGATAATGTCAAGATGTGAGGCCAAACGGTTCAGTCTTTGCTTCATCACACCAGAGAATCTTGTTTCTAACAGTTTGAGAGGGCTTGTTTTTGCAAACTCCAAGCGGTCTTTCAAGTGTTGTGCACTGAGGAGAGGCTTCCTTAGCCACTCTGCCATATAGCTCAAATTGGTGGAGGGCTGCAGTGATGGTTGTCCTTCTGGAACTTTGTCCCCTCTCCACACGGGATCTGTGGAGCTCAGTCAGCGTCCATCAAGTTCTTGGTCACCTCTCTTACTCACGCTATCTTCACCATATTGCTCAGTTTGAAATTTCTTCCATTGGAGGATTACGGAGGCTCTGGAACCTTCAATACAGCAGACTTATTTGTAGCCTTCCCCAGATCTGTGCCTTGCAACAATCCTGTCTCTGAGCTCTGCAGCAGTGTTAATTTTGTTGACTTAAACCATAACAAGAAATGTTTGTCGACTACCTTACCTATCATACTTGACCATGGTTTTTGGCAAACACTAATTGAGATTTAATGAGTTTTCAACAGTGTGATATTTCAGCTTTTTCTTTTTAACAAATTGGTAAGAAATTCTAATATTCTGTTTTTACTTTGTCATGATGGGGTACTAAGTGCAGATTAATGAGATTAAAATGTTTTTTCTACTATACTTTTCTACAGGCTGCAACATAAAACTGAAAAAAGTGAAGTTGTCTGAATACTTTTTGAATGCACAGCACATGCACACTGGTGCTGAGTCATGAATAATGCCTTTTAGTTGTAGATTTGAAACAATCAGTGGATCATTGTTATTCATTTAGATTAAATCTTTACGGGATTTTGATTGTGAGGACCCTTTCTAAAGAAGCAGGAACTTTTAGGTTGAAATATTATGAACAGGAGAGTACAGTGGCGATTCAGATGTTAAATTAAATAACTCCACAAATCACTGAAAATCATTTCCAGTTATCTGACAGATGTGTTGATTTTGAGAGCTTAAATGAATCATGACAGAGAACAGTTAAGGATTTCTAACACTCATATATTGTAATCTGACAGAGGCATCATTTTGAATATAACGCTTGCAGCTTTCTAAGATGACTGGTTCATTCAGCTCACTGCTTCAGGTCAAAGATGCTGCCAACAACTGTTTGGATGCAGCTGTGAAAGGTTTAATCATGTTTCACTTCTCATTTCTTCTGCTGGTTCAGTCACAGCCGTCCTACCTATAAAGTGTTGCCTATAATCACCTGCAGTGTTGCGTGCATTAAACAGAGGCGTTCCAATGAATCCTGCTTTCACTGATCTAATTAACAACCCTCCAGTCCGTTCAGGAAAAGGTAAATTGGCTTTTGTTTCCTTTCTAATGTAATTACTGAAATCTTTTAAAACACAATTAAGCGACAGCAGCAGTCGCCGTTAGAAGGGGTTTGCACACCAGCACAGCCTGGGTGTTTTTAGTTTCCTCCTTTATTACCGATGTCAGGAAACACTTTCCAATACATTAATCAAAGTCCGCTTTATTATACACAAGATTTAAGGCCTGGAAAAATTCTTACCTGTTCAGCTGGACCTACAGTGAGGATAATAAGACTACCTTTGGGGTTATGTTAGGTTATTTGTATCCTTTTTTCTTCTCTTTTCAGTCAGTGGTAATGGTTGTTTTTTATTAAACAAAATGGTTTATTGATATGTGTTACACTGTAGAGTCCAACACAGTAAATTTGTGTTTCCATCAAACATTTTAAGGTGCAACATAGGAATGTTTTGCACTTAAATGTCTACATTAATTCAAAAAAGGTTACCTCTGGCCAACCTTGTGGACAGTCTCTGAATGCTTTGTAGCTTGGAGCGTAAACCAGGAAGTGCACTTTTAACAGCTCTTCCGCCTCATTAAGTGAAGGAAGGGTCCTCAAACAGCTGTTTTTGCCCACATACCAATGAACAGTGTTATCCTTCTCTTAAAAATTTCAGTTTTTCATAAATACAACAATATCAGGATGAAGCCAATACTTGTTAAAATGCCCTGTTTCCAACGCAAATGTGTTCTCATCATTATTTTATGTTATCAAAGTAAAGGTGGATGAGTAAAAGTAGTGCCATAGAATATCATTATATTACATAATTAAAGATTACATGATCATGTTGTATATTTATTATGATTATATGATGATGTGATAGCATATTAGATGATGCCGGGTAAAAGCTGGCTCCCATTCTAACTTCTGCTGCTGCGTATTTGGGCGCAACCATACCTACGACATAACCAAGTACACAGCAAAACCAGGAGTGTTGAAATCTCATTTCATTTCAAACATTTCAGAGTTGATTTTTAGCCCCAAAGTGTAATTTTAAATCCATTCAGAGCACAATGGCCATCAGTGTTGGAGTACGTTGACAATGTCAGTGCAGTCAGTGTTAATTCAACTTTGAAGAGAGTCAGTTGATCCAAGCACTGCACACTGCTATTTCAGATCTGGATGGTGGAGTTTCCCATCATTCGTTGTGTGTTTTAAATGTGTTTGGATTTTTACCTCTGCCAAGGAGGTTATGTGATTAGCAGGGTTAGTTAGTTAGTTTGTTTGTTTGTTAACAACAAAACTCAAAAAGTTATGGACGGACTTTGATGAAATTTTCAGGAAATGTCAGAACTGCCATAAGGAAGAACTGATTTGATTTTGGGTCTGTGCTCTCTGAATGCTTTTCTAGTTTTTATATGTGTTTACTCATGTTTCTGGTAGATTATTGTATTTTTGATGTTAGACACATCTGCACCATGAGGGAAGTTATCCACTGAGTTAGTGACTTCCCACATGTGGCTTAATGTGTTCTGTAGAAATGGATGTTGAAATGCCATCCATCCATCCATCCATCTATGTTCTTCCGCTTATCTGAAGCTGGTTAGCGGGGGTAGCAGCCTAAGCAGGGAAGCCCAAACTTCCCGCTACCCAGCTACTTCATCCAGCTCTTCCCGTGGGATCCAAAGGCATTCCCAGGCCAGCCGAGAGACATCGTCTCTCTGGCGTGTCCTGGGTCTTCCCTGGGGCCTCCTCCCAGTGGGACCTGCCCGGAACATCTCACCAGGGGGGGCGTCCAGGAGGCATCTGGGCCAGATGCCTGAGCCACCTCTTTTGGCTCCTCTCGAAGCGGCGCAGCAGCGGCTGTACTCCGAGTCCCTCCCATGTTTCTGGGCTCAGCATATCTCTAAGGGAGAGCCCAGACACCCTGCGGAGGAAACTCATTTCAGTCATCTGTATCCACGATCTTGTTCTTTCAGTCACTACCCACAGCTCGTGACCATAGGTGATGGTAGGAACATAGATCAACCGGTAAATCGAGAGCTTCGCCTTTCGACTAAGCTCTTTCTTCACCACGACAGACCAATGCAGAGACCGCATCACTGCCGACGCCGCACTGATCTGCATGTCAATCTCCCGCTCCATTCTTCCCTCACTTGCGAACAAGACCCCGAGATGCTTGAACTCCTCCACTTGGGGCAGGATCTCATTCCCAACCTGTAGAGGGCATTCCACCCTCATCCCAATCCATGATCTGATTATTACGAAAAGATGAATGCCAACTCTATATTTCTCTCTCTGCTCCATCCCCACCAGTTGGCATTGCCACAGGTGTCCAATATAAAACAGCAATATTTAGTAATTAGGAACAATACATTGCAAAAATATGTAAAAAAAAATAAAAAGAAAAAAAGAAAAAATCTTCTGAAAATGTTACACAAGAGAGTAAATTTCTAACACAAAGACGTGTTGAGCTATAGTAACGCTGGTCAGTATTAAAAGGTGCCAAATTTTAACTCCAAAAAGAGCCAGTAATGACACTTAACTAGTGTTAAGGTACTAACTCACCAGAAAGAATCAAATCCACACTATGTGGTTTGGACCCATATATACACTGTAAAAGTGTCAGTATTAACTCTGACAGTGTTAATTTGAGTATGCAGTTTTTGCTGTGTACTCTCACTAGCCTGTAACAAATGTGTACACCGGCCTTGTTTTAAAGAGACCTGACCCTGGAGGATCCTTCAGACAGAGGAAGGATCAAAGGTTTGGTATAAATGAATCTAGGCTCTGGGAATGGTATGGAGTCTGGTCTGGGAGTCACATGTAGAGATCTGGTTTTGTTATGGTTCAGACACTGCTGTCACACACTTGGGCCTGATTTGGGCTGTCATTCACTTCCCAGATTTGGGAAACATCTTTGCTGTTCATCCAGCCCATACTGGAGCAAAAGTACTTTTTCTGTCAAGGTAGTTTAAGCTAACATCCAGCAATGACATTTGGCCCAGATCTAGCTCAAAGCTGGAACAATTTGGCCCAGATTGGGCTCTAAACCAGCTTTGAGCCGGATCTGGACCAAATGTCTTTATCAGGCCTTCATATGCCTGCATATTTGGGCCAAACATTAAATTGGTTTCTGTTAATCTGGACCCTTGCTGGTCCAAAACTATTACAAATCTGCCATATGAGTCCACAACAGATCAGGCCTATTGTGCAAAAAGACACTGGGGTAGACCCATTTTCCCAATATGGACCAAAATTGAAGAACAACAGGGCCATATCTGGCCCAGTCAGCATGTCTCTACTCTCACCTTCTGTTATTGTTTTGATTGAGAACCTCCTGGTTCAGGAATTGCCATCCTGTCATTTTTATTGGGTACATATTTCACCAAAGATGTCTGATAGAGCACTGGCTGTATAAAAAGAAAGATGATATGATAGAAACATCTTTATCACCTGAATTGAGACTGGATACATCATTGGTCATAAAGCATCCACGTTAACAGAGTTCTAAAATTAACTAAAACAAAATATATTCAAATACAACCCTCACAACCATGAATTAAAATCAATTCTGTCTGCATTTAAATGTTAAAAATAAAATAAAAAAAAATAAAATATTTGAATTCATGCATACAAACAGCCCAGCCTGTAAACAGAGCTGGTTCTGTATTTTAGAAGTTCTCTGTTGTACTCTAGATTTCAAAGTTAAGTCTACCTCCATTAAACTATCTGACTCACACATTAATTTGTCTGTATTGAGACACGTCCCACTGAAAGTGTTCAATGAGCAGAGATAATAAGCTCCATAAATACACTAGAGCATGGAGTGCATACTGATGCTCAGAAACTTTTAAAATACAAGTGAATTAAAAGTAAATTATCAAATAATATTTGTTAAAAACTTAAAAAAACGACAGGAGATGGCACATTGTTGGTTAATTTAAAAGGAAACCTGCATGATCAGACAAGTTCATCTTGTTGGATGGATATTTTTTATCTCTCAAATGTATATTGAACTAAAAATCTCCCTAAATACCCAGCATATCTACATTTTGAGTGAATTTGAGCTCATAAACTTACCGTGGGGCTGCCATGTTTTGGTTTGCACCTGTAGTGTGACGTCACAGCTCCGCAGCGCTCTCTTTGAGCTCCTCACCGTTGCCAGCAGTAACCGTTTATCAGACGGTTTTGCTGCTTGCAGCTGTTGCTGACATGAGTTTGCTGCGTGTTGGTTTTGTCTCCCTGCTGTCAAAGCTCTGTCATTCCTCCTACACTTTACCTTAATAAAACTCTGTACAAGTGACTGGATTCAGTGTGTAGTGGAAGCATGCTGGGAGCTTTTCAAAATAAAAGAACGGAGTTTCTCCAAAGAAATGCTTAGGGGACTTTTACTTTGAAAAGCACAAACCAGAAGTGCTTTCCTACGTGTTTATCTTTACCCAAACTGTGTGGAAACAGAAAGCTCCATAAAGAGTAGTAGTTCGAGGAACACTATTAAACAGATGCATTTTAGCTTGTGGCCTTCATCTGCTTCATCAAGAAACTGATTTCAAACATATTCTACTGATGTGGATTTAAATATTTGATACAAGGTAAATATGGCTGTGTATTTATCATTTTCCTGTCTAGATGGACAGATAACCACTCGTGGTGCAAATAAAAAATAGAAGAGAGCTCAAATTTTAAAACTCTCTGTGAGTTAGACATGCTGCGTTTCTGAGATGCAGCCCTAACACTGGCTGAAACAGGTTACTGCATAGGAACGGTGAGGAGCGCTGCAGAACTGTGATGTCAAAGCGCCAGTGCGGACCAAAACATGACAGCCTCCTGGTGAGTTTATAAACTCAAATTACTCAAAATGCAGATATGTAGTGAGGTTTTAGTTCAATATATATACTAGAGATACAAATATCTATCCAACAAGATTCAGGATTCCTTTTACAGCTAACCGGAAAATATTAACCTGACATGCCTGTTGACTGTTTCTAATATGCATTTAATGGGGCACAGTGCCTTTAGAAGATCTTTTACTCTTTTGTTGATTTTATGAATCAATCATGGTCAATATATTTATAAAAAAAACTCTTTAATGTCAAAGTGAAAACAGAAAGAAAAAAAGGTAAAATAAGTGAATGTATAATATTCACCCCCTTTAAAGTGACTGGCCTAATTTAACAGATTATTGGTGCTGGTAGTCTCACAGTTAGAGAAATGGGGATCACCTGATTGTTTCAAATGATTGTAATATAAAGACATCTGTGTCTTGAAGGTCCAGTCACTGGTCAATCAGCATTCCTGGCTACCATTACACCATTAAGACAAAAGAACACTACAAGCGACTCAGAAAAAAAGGTTACTGAGGAATATAAGTCAAGAGACGGATACCAAAAAACTTCAAAGGTACTCAATATCCCCCTGAATTCTGTTAAATCCATCACCAAGACCTGGAACGAATAAGGTATATGTATAAATCTGTCTAGATTAGACCATCCTCACATTATTACTGCACGGAGCAGTAATACTTTTCAACGTATGTACAAAAGATGGTAGAGATGAATAAAAAAAGGTAAATGAACAAAAGTAAACACTAGGTACAAATAAACAAACATGCCTGCTGCATGCCCAGACCATGTGTGGCTTGCCCCCCCCACCCTGTGTCGTGCTGGTGATCAGTCTGACAGACGGACAATAATTCATCCCGCTGATAAGGCGTCTCATTGGCTCTTGGAGCTTGTCGACTGTCGCTACTGTGCTTAATTTGACCTGCCGCGTGTCGCCCAGCGGACTGGTCAATATTAGCTCTGCAGCCACTGACTCAAAAGGATATGTTTGTTCACCCTTCGACCTCCCTCCTCCTCAGAAAACAAACACACACACTTCCAACACACATCCACTGCAGGCCCACATGCAGGGTGGTGATGGCTCTGATAGCAGCATGAAACAGTCACTCAGCGAGGATCAGAGCCGACAGCGAAACGCAGCAACAGCAGATGTTTGATAAAGGAGGAGTACTGTGTGTGCTAGAGCCACAGTGCCACATGTGTTTTATGATTCAGATGGTCTAGTATGTTTGTTTATCAAGATTTTGTAATGACAGCTCCCCTCCAGCATTTAATATTGAATGTTTGACACATTGCTGAATCCTTTTAAACAACTCTATCTGCAGACAGTACCCAAGTGATCACACCTGAAGAAATATGGCACTCAAGCTGATGTTATTTCATATATTTTTTTTAACAAAGCCCACATAAAATTTTGACATTTGTTTAACTGTTAACTTGTAAACTTTTTCATCATCATGCTAACTCCTTAGGTTTGGCTCCAGAGGGGCCCCCTGGTTTCTCTATTCCAGGCAAAATGACCAAGCTGTGGACTCTGTGAACGCTACCAGGGGCTAAAGCTCCCAACCACACAGCTCCAGGGTTCACTGGAACTCACAAACCCCTCCACCATGATAAGGTGGTGATTTTCAATGCATCCTCCGAAGAGTTGGACACATTTACAATGCAGCCTCCACCAGGGCTGGCCCCTTGTGATTTTCATGGACAGGATCTCAAGGCACAGCTGGAAAGGGAGATTTGCTTCAGGGAATTTCATCTCTGCTGTTTGCAGATGATGTGAGGTGGTTTGCAGCTGAGTGCAAAGCAGCTGGTATGAGAATAAGCACCTCCAAGTCTGAGGCCATGGTACTCTGCTGTTACAACAGTGGATTACTCTCTCTGTATGGAGAGTGAGTCTTTGTCCCAAATGAAGGAGTTAAAGTATCTTGCAGTCTTGTTCACGAGTGAGGGCAGAATGGACTTTGTGATTGACAGGCGAATTAGTGCAGCATCAGCAGTTGTGCAGGTGTTGCACTGTTGCACTGATGTGGTGAGGAAACAGAAGGCAAAGCTTTTGATTTATCGGTCGGTCTTCGTTCCAACCCTCACCCATGGTTGTGAACTCTGGGTAATGACTGAAAGAATGACATCATGGGTTTAAGTGGTCAAATGAGATTCCTCAGGAGGGTGGTTGGGCTCAGCCTTATAGGATGAGGAGCTTGGACATCCGGAGTAGTAGAGCTGCTGCTCCTTCACATCGAAAGGAACCATTTAAGATGGCACCTCATCAGGACTCTTCCCAGGCAACTCCCTGTGGAGGTCTTCTGGGCCCGATCAATTTGGAAGAGACCCGGGGCAGACCTAGAACTCCCTTACTTGAGTCACTTGCCTGCTGCCACCATGACCGACCTCAGATAAGAAGATTGATGGATGGATTTTATGCACATAAATGTTTGAGTGTGCATGTTTACTTTTAGACCTATGTGTTTACATGTATTCATGCATTCCATGGCAACACAAATATTTTTGTATGTATATATTTAGGAATTTTCTTAGACAAATTGACAGGTTCAGGCACAATTTTGGCACTGTGACTGTCTGGTTTTACTCTCTGTGTTAAGTTTAATGCATCTGGTGCTTGGGAAATCTATATTTAAGCATTGGAAATACTAATTCTCATGATGGCTGACATAAAAACAGTCATACATATGAAGTTATTTAACATCATTATTTATCTCCAGATGATACAGGATGGTGAATTATCTCTCAGAGGAAAAATTAGATGGTTTATGTTAATCTCACAGTTCCTCCCTGATCTTTTCATCAACCCCCAGCAGAGCTCAAGGATTATTAATTGTAAATTATGTTTAATAAAGGTTTCATATTGATATTCAAGTGATCCAAGGCTGCCTTTGAAATAAAGCTTTGTCAAACAACAACCAATCACTATGTCATTTCTCCAACATCTTTAGGTGTGACAAAGAATATTTTGAGCATTGTGGATAAAATGTACAACAATTCAAAACGACTTAAAAAGACTGTCACATAATGGCTCATAAATCAACTCAGCAACACAAGTCTCAGTGTCTTTAAAAGTGAATTGTAATTTGATTCAAGCTCACTTTTGTGCTAAAAATAAAAAATAAAACGAGCTAATGACACATCAGCTCCCATGGGCTGTATTTTTGACAACTTTTTATTGATGTCATTAACAGAAAAAAGCAGTGCACAGTCTCTGAAACAAATCTGCTCCACTGCAAAAGAAAATCAGTGTTTGAAATCCCTGACTTTCTCTTAGGTTACTGGAATGATCAGTGATGGGTTACTGAAAATTACTGACTGAGTTACTGCATTGTAATAGTAACTAGTGACTTATTTTTGCTTCACTACTCATTAATATACACATTACATTAATTAATGTTGTGGCAATGTGAGAGGAAATACAGTAGCTCAAATTTCATGCAACATTGCAGCCATTATCATCATGTTGGAAAGTGGTGAAACAACTGAACCCAGTAGAAATCTTTCCAAACTTTTGATAGTGTTAATGCATGTATTTCAAGTCAAGCATTCTCTAAAGTAAGCAGAATACAGTTGATATTAGAAGCAAGTCGTCAACAATATACCTTGCTATCAGTCTATCTAGTGCTTCCTTGGTGAAACGCTGTGCAGCTGGCAGTGATTCAAAATCAAACCTTGGTTGTCTGGCTGGAGTGGCTCTTCCTTGAATTCCCGTCTCCTGGGCCAAAACGAAGATCCAGGCATTTGGGGATGCCTTGGATGCTGCCATTGAATCTGTGTCTGTGAATGGTGAGGGAAAGGAAGTTGAAGAGCAGTTCACCTACCTTAGTGTAATCCTTTAAAATGCTGACTGGCAGGCTGAGATCAACCACGGACTTGGACTTGTGCATGGAGCGATAGGTTCACTGAGCGAGACAGCATGGCGTTCCCGGTATCAGAGAATGCAGACAAAAGTCTGAGTCTTGTGAGGCTGGACTCCTTTGGGATTGGCTTCTCTTCGGCACATCTTTGGGTATTGTTGGAAAGACCATGTGTCTGCTGACGTGCTCAGGAGTGCTGGGATTGGAAGGGTCAGCTGCCTGATATGGGAACAGCAGCCCAGTTTTTACAGGCACTTAGCCAGCTTTCATGGGCTTGATCCAGCTTGCGCATGCTGGGTGCCCTGGACCTGGTGGACTGGTCCAAACGGGGGGCATGGAGGGGGCAGCTGGGAGGATACCTGGACAGATGGGGCAGGGGCCTACAGGATGGCAATCAGGCAGCCAGAGTAGTACAGGACCATGGTTGATGTGGTGAAGTGCTGAACCAGCATATGCTCCCACCCCCGACCTGAACCGCTCCTCCTTGGTCTGCCAAGCTAACGTCAACTGCACCTGGGTTTCCAGTGTTTGTAACTTCACTAGCCAAAGAGTGTTATTAAACTTGACTTCTTCGTGAGGTTATACTTACTGTTCTTGGTGTGGAAAAAGTTCTCTTTCCTGCACATAAACGACGACTCACTTTGATATTTTTGTCTCCATCTCGAGGAGGGAAAATAATGCTGGTATTTCCAAGACAGAAAGCTCACACTTGAGTTTTCAGCTATAGTTTGTATGTGTGTTTCTCAGAGTATGACATTGTGTGTCTTTGCAGCAAGTGATATTCTTTCTCCCAGGATGCTACTGTGCTTAGAACAAAGACTGAACAAAGGTGAATTTGGCTTGTATTAGGTGCTATGGTTCATGTTATTATGACAAACCAGACTTGAAAAGATAAGAATGTTTGCAGCGTAGACAGACTTTTAATACAAAGACACACTAACAATCCTAATGAGCATATAAAACTCTAAATTGTTCCATCCCTTAGTATTTTGAAGATGCTGAAGGAGAACTCTCAGTCATGCTTGAAGCCGAGAGTTTGAAAACATCGCAGTATCTGATGCTACCGCACTCTGTCTCTTCACACGTTAAATCCAAAGGTTAAAAATGACTTTGTGTTTGCTGGTGCACATCTCGTGTTTGTGTATGTGAGTGTGAAGTGTCTGAATCCTATATGAGGATTTATGGCGGGCTGGTGGGGGCGGATTGTGTGAGCGTTTCAGCTCATATCCTGTTTGTTTAGACTCCGCGGCTCTACGAGGGCAGCAAGGTAGCGGCTCACTGGGTTTAGATTGTTTGTCATTTGGCATTTCAAGTGGAACTAACAAGCCTATAAACGAGAGGAAGACGGGAAGAGGCGGAGGGCAACCTGGAGAGGGGAGAGAGATATTCATGCGGAGGTGGGAGGAAGGAGGGAGGAGATGAGGAGAGGAACAAGAGATGGATGGTTGGAGACAAAAAGGACGGGAGAAAATGAGAGGTGTAGGTACGAGAGATTGGCGGGGGTTGAGTGGGGGAAATTTCATGTGAAATTGTTTGGTAACAATATCGGGTTATTTCATGCTCGCGTGGGTCTACATCCCCTCCTCCCCTCCTCTCTGATTATTTCTCCTTGTTCGTGATGGGATGCAGTTGGCGTGTTGATTTCTATGCTGAAAGGGTCAGTGGAGTCTCAAACCGTGACACAAACACCTCCCAAGAAGCAAAAACTGGTGACCACCACGGACGTTCAGGTTCAATCAGAGTCCCTCAACACCAAAATAAAAAGACGCAATCCAGCTTCTTTTAACAAAGGTTTCATATTAGTATCAGTGAATCACCACAGTGATGTTTAAAAGGTCAGGAGCAGCAATAATCTCTCCAATGCTCTTTCACTTTTAGCACACTATTCTTTTTTTAAGGAGATGCTGTACGCTGGTCAAAAATATATGAATATGACTCAGGCTTCCAGTTGTCCAATAAATTCATCTTTATGGATGAATGGAAACCTGATGGAACTACCTGTAGCTATGAGCAGAGGAGTCCTCACAGCTGACAATAATATCAGCAAAAACCAAGCCATTAAGGTCAAAGGGACTGCCTGCAGAGTTCAGAGACAGAATTGTTGGAAGGTCTGAGGAAGGCTTACAAAAACCTGCTGCACTGAAAGTTCTCAAGAGCTCAGTGGCTCTATAATTCTCCAATGGAAGAAGTTTGACACATCCAGGAATCTTGGCCAAACAAAGCAATCAGGGGGAAAACGCCCTTAGTAGGTGTCCCAAGAACCCGATGGCCACTCTGACTGAGCTCCAAGGATCCTGTGTGGAGATTGGACAAAGTTCCAGAAGGACAACCTTCATTGCAGCCCTCCACCGATCTGAGCTTTATAGCAGAGCGGGCAGATGGAAGCCTCAGGTAACCTGACACTCCAGATGTTTGTGTGTTTGGGAAAGGGCAGAGCCTTTGAAAAAAATCTTGGAGGGTGATTGGATGTATGTTCTGTTTGTCACATCTTTACGGGCCAATCAGAGCAACAAGACATGTGACGTAGCCGCTACAGAGGTGCGCCCCTACCGAGGAGTAAACTCCATAGACAGCTGCATAACATGAACCATGGCGACTGTAGACATGTCAGTACACCACTTTTGTCGTTTTTGAAAAGAAAACAACTCACTGCTGCTTTTTGTTCTTTTAACGAAGAAATGTCATCAAGTTCTGATAAAACTGACGCTTTAGCAGCATCCACGCTAGTTTCTTCTGCCATAATTGCACCGGCTTCTTCTCACTGATTGCTTACGTCACCACTCCGCCACGCCCGAAAGTATTGCCCCTCGACACTGATTGGTCCTGTCACTTTCTAACCAGGCCCAAGTGGCTCAGACGGGAGCTTTGCAAGATGGATTCGCCAGTAAGACACGTGGAAACGGACGTATCCATCTGCTTTGCAAGGTTAAGCCTCAGGTTGGTGCAAAACACATGAGAGCCAACTTTAAGTTTGCAAAAACTGCATATGAAAACCAAGCAGGCTCTCATGTGTTTTGCACTGAGTGAACTCCAGTATCTATGTACCTATGTACCTATATTTTATGGTCACATTGCTCTTTAGTACCTGTTTTTAAGAGTACAGTGGACACATGATTGCTTGAGCACACAAGCTAACAGCCACTGAAGGCTCACTCACCACTGAAACCAAATACTGAGGGGTTTTTGTTTATTCCATTTGTACAGTTTTAAGTTGTCCCTCACAAATTCATACAAAAATAATGATTAAAAAATAACAGTTTTCAACAGTTTATGCTTCATTGCATGAGTCAAAAAAAGAACAATTTGTTCTTTTTTGCGTTTGTTGTCTACACTTAAAAAGCAGACAGCTAAAAAATACCTGTATTCAATCCATGTAAAATAATATATATGAAGCTAATTTTAACTCATACAGTGCCGTGAAAAGGTATTTGCCCTCTTTCTGATTCCTGATGTTTTTGCATATTTATCACACTTTAATGTTTCAGATTATCAAACCAATTTTTATATTTCACAGACAACCCCAGTAAATAGAAAATGGGGGGGGTCCAAACCTATCTGGCCTTGTTGGAAAAAGTAATTGCCCCCCTGAACCCAATAACTGGTTCGCACCCTTAGCAGCCATAACTGAAATCAAGCGTTTGTAACTGGTGATAAGTCTTTCTCATTGCTGTGGAGGAATTTTGACCCACTCTTCCTCACAGAATTGTTTAAACTCAGCCATTTTAGAGGGTTTTTGAGCATGAACTGCCCGTTTAAGGTCACACCACACACCACAACATCTCAACTGGATTTAAAGCCGGACTTTGACTGGGCCACTCCAAAACCTTAAATGTTTTTCTTGACCCATTCAGAGGTGGAAAAATTATGAAACAAATGCATAAAGCATGTAAGCTGTAGTTAAATAATGTAGATAATGAGATAACAGCAGATGAAGGGTGATATTTGTTCTGGTCTCCCTGAGCTTTAAGAGTTCATTTTCGCCCTGCTTGCGAATTAAGTAACATACTTTTCTGAACAGCCTGACCCTGAAAACACCAATCATTAGCTGTTTTTTTAATTAAAAATTCAGGATAAAAATACTGAAAATAATGCTCAAAGTCTCCAGTTTGATCACCAGCATCATACTTTGGTGTCTGCTCCCGAGAGCAGCACTGTGTGAAGTGTAATATCATTATATCAGCTCATTGAATTTTTTGTGTGCAACTATTTACACTGTTTAGTCTTTTCAGTAGGTTTTTGTTAAGTTGCACCTGTTCTCTTTTTCTCTCTCCTCTTCTTTCCCCTGAGTCTATCATTGTTTTTGCTCTGCATGTAAATAGTTTTAATGTAAATAAGATACATTTATGATAGATGTAAAACTTGGAACTTGTTTAAAGACACTCCAAAACATGTTGAGAGTTTCACACTCTTCTTCTGTAGCTTGTAGAAGTTTCTGGCTCTGACGAAAGCTTCATTTATTCAGTCAAGTCTGTTTTGCAGCTAAATATAACATTTGTTTATGAAAGCAACATAATCAGCATTTATTAGTATGTAAAAAAATCCATTAAAATAATTTCATTAAAATGATTGCACATGATTGCAGTGGTTTCGTTCTCTCACTGTGATTCTTCATTAACAGCCTACGTGACAGAGTTGTTGTTTCAGAATCCATCAGCATGGAGGTACCCCATGCTACTCTGCTAAAATTGAACTGGTAATTTAGTAAAAAAATGTGCAGTGTCTGTTCACTTTTATTGTCATTTTCATGTTTTAATATCCTTTTGTGGGGAAGGGAATCATATCAGTCAGTGTCATGGAAAGTGACGTCACACTATCTGACCAATCAGCAGAGGCTCAGAGCATCTTAAACTACCTGTTTCCTCCAGAACTTGCAAAATGCAGTTTTACATCTGTCAGTCCCAAACTAATGACCCTAACAAATTAGCCATTTTCATTTTCCAAATGAAATGCAACATTTACTTTCATCTGAAAACAAGACTGTGGACCACTGAGCAACATTTTCTCCTTAGCCCAGGTGAAACACAGATGACATCTCTGGTTCAGGAGTGGCTCAAAACTCGGAACACGACACTTGTAGTCCATTTCCTGAACCTGTCTGTGTGTGGTGGCTCTTGATCCCCTGACCCCGGCCACAGTCCACTTCTTGTGAAGCTCCTCTAAGTTCTTCATTCTGCTTCGTTTGATAATCCTCTGATTGCTGAGCTCATCCCTGTTGCTGGTGCATCTTTTCTTACCACACTTTTCTCTTCCAGTCAGCTATGAAAATGAATGAATATGCTTTGATACAGCCTCCATAAACAGCCTGCCCTTTCAGGAACGGCCTTCTGTGGCTTACCCTCCTAGTGAATGGTGTCAAGTCAGCAGTCTTCTCCATGATTGTGGGGTCTTGAAATATTTCACACTGAGATAGATCCAGAATAAATGGAAGTTTAACTTTATGAATTAAATGACAGCAAAAAGAGAACTTTTTTACGATGTTTATAGTTTTGAAATACATCTATAAGCTTAGCTTTGTTGTTGTTTGGCTGTGTTTGGTTAGTTCTGTTCTTAAGAACATTCTAACAAGTTATCAGGTGTTTTATGTCCTTTTAAAACTTGATCTTAAGAAATTTTAGACATTATACTTATGATTTTTATTTATGGTAAATGACCTCTTGTGGCCCACTTGCAGTACCTCCAGGGACCACCAGATGACCCACTTTAGGAAGCCCTGGTCCAGATTAACTAAAAAAAAAGACTGACTATATTTTGTTTCTGTTTTTTGTTGTTAGTTAACCCTGCATTTCCAACACCTTCAAAGTCAGAGAAATCAGTGCGATAGAGTCACTGTGACAAAATTATTGCTTGTCAAACCACATTATAAATGTACAGTATGTAAGTGCTAACTTTATTTTTGTGTTTATTCTAAGGATGACCGTGCTCTATGTGCACTGTGAGCACTGTATGAAAAAGGGAGGGACAGCTCTGACTGTACCCTTCTTTAAATGGCTGTAAGAATGAGTAAGAGAAGGGGGAGGGAGGTTTTAATGTAATCTGACATCATTTCATGACCTATAAGATAGCTTTAAATTACTGTGACCATCAGCCCCACACATTGTTCTGCACTTGCAGGTGGATATATAGACCTCACATGGCAGCAGACCGCGAGGTGGAGCCAGATGTGGTCACAAAGAGATTTATGACCCTGCTGAAAGGCCTTCACTTTGTGATGTCACAGCTGTAGTTGTTTGTTGTGATGTCACAGTGTTGTTAACCATATGTCTCTCCCTGGAGAGAGGAGGCTCTCCACTGATTAGCTGAACAGCTTGTCGCCCAACAGGCCATGAGGGTGAATGACCTCTGGGGGTGAACATAGAGGCATGTAATTTGCTTGATGGGACAAGGTTGTTACACTTCTGTGCATGTGTGTGTTCATGTCATCATTAAAATGGACTCTCTGATTAGGGTTTGGGATTTGTAAGTGAGGCTGAAACAGCCGTTAATACATGAACAAAAGCCTTCTGCCCATCTTTGTCTCTGTGTCTCCCTGTTGCTCTGCATTGTATAATCTCAGGCTCATGATTCTGTGCAAAACAAAGCCAAATACTTTGGATAGATTTTAATTCTATTATTTTTCCCCTTCTGTTGTTCATGAGACTAATCTGTAACAGTTAGGCCAGGGGCTTCACTGGGATTTCTGGGCCTTTGAAAAGAAATCACATCCCACCAAAGCCACAGTTAACTCTGAAGTCAAAATCCTTCATACTTTTTCCAATATCTGAAAAATCTGTTCAACAGTACCAAAAAGTATGTAAAAAGTACCCAAGTTATGAATGAAAGTGACTTAAACCATCTCAAGATAAGAAGAGAAAGAGCAGCAGTGAGATGAGATGTTATTTTCTGATTGGCTCATAACAGTTACACTCCAAAGAACTTAGAACATGTCAACACCTCAGCACAGATGTGCAGGAAGGTGCCCGATTTAATTTGATTGCTTTTGAAGTCGTGCTTGTTCCTGTCAGCTTTTGTGCAGATTATAGTGTGGGGGAGTTTGGCTGCAGTCCTCAGTAACCTTCTGGGACTGATGTTGAATACACCAAGAAGAGACACGGGTTATTTAAGCTTAAATAACTTTTAAACCATAAATTGTAGCCACTTACATTTTGTCCTCTGGAAGCCTGTTGTTTACGTTCTAATGATGCTATCCATGCCTTCATATCCCTTATGGTAGCTTTTTTAGGGAGCCTGGAACTTGGGTGACTTTTTGGAGTCTTGAGAGATTAAATCCACACCTGTAATTTCGATATTGAACATCTTTTTACCCACTTTTTAATCAATTTTCTATCATCTCTGCGGCTAGCTTAGCATTAGCCACCATAATGTTTTCCCAAAATGGATATCACATGGGCTTTGACAACCAATGCTAAAAAAGTTTTCATCTTTTAGTTTTAATTCTGTTCAGCATTTTCTTTAGTCTTTACAATAACCTTTTTACAATTCAAGAGAGATTACTGCAGCGCACATATTCTTAAAGCTCAGGTTGTCCTAAAAAGGGAACTGTACACCACAGTGTTGATTGTTAATAAGCTTTTTAGGACAAAAAGTCCAGGCAAGACAAAATGGTCAAGAAATAGCTCAGGTCTCAGAGGGTTAAAAACTAGAACTACCACTTGGTGGTTTTACAGCTCTGCCAAGTATGCAAGTGCTGGACCAGGGTTACGCAACCCTGCTCAACCAAGGAGCAAAATTATTGAAAAATACCTCTGCAAGCGTCACAATCTAAGTGGTGAAAAGTGGCCAAAATGGTTTAAAGTGGCAATAAAATGAGTCAAAGGTGGCAAAAATACATGAAAAGGGGCAAAATTTGCATAAAATGGCATAAACTGGGTGAAAAGTGCCAAAACTGGGGAGAAAACGTGATTAAAAAAAGGGCAGAAAGTGGCAAAGAGAGGTGACAAGTGACAAAAAATGGGTTACAGGTGGCAAAAATGTGGCAAAAAAAATAAATTAATAAAAAAGTGACTAAAATGGTTAAAAAAATCAGTAAAAATTTGGGAAAAATAGACAAAAAGTAGCAAAGAGTGGGAGAATGGGAAAAATCGGCATTAAATGGCAAAAGGCAACTTAACTGTGTGAAAAAGGGAAAAATTGCAAAAAGGGGCAAAATATTGCAAAAGGCAGAAAGCAGAATAAAAGGATGAAAAATGGGCAAAAAGGATGAAAGTGGCAAACATTTGCAAAAAGAAGGTGTAAAATCAGTAAAAATAGATCAAAAGTGGCAAAAAAAGAAAAACGGGCAAAAAAATGCATATAAGGGCAATGGAAATACTCAGACAAAAAAATAAAGGTTAAGTTTGACAATTAAAGCCTGCTGTATAAGTGTGGAAACCAAACTGATAAAACTCACTTGCAATGGACAATTTCTGAGGTCAGAGTTTCCTTTTTTTAAGGTTTTCTGGGGGAATAGTATTTCAAATTAGGACATAAAAGAGCCACAAATCATCATCATCACATGTGGCTCAAGAGCCATGTGTTGGCTAGACAGTGAGAGGACCATTGCGGGTCAGAGGAATGGCTGAGATGGCCTTGACCTTGTACCTCCAGTGTATTCAGTATATCCCCATGTCACAGTGAACATTTGTGCAAGTTTGAAGATAATCCCTCAAAATTTCTTGAGGTACCATGTTTGCATGGCCCAGGCAGTATAGGATAGTTCAGATGGACCTACAGCTCAAAAACATAATGCCACTGGACTTAGGAAATAAACCAAAAATTCCCAATAATGGTCGTCTGGAGACTTCTATTTTTGCTGTGATGGCATACAATCAGCTAGTTTGAGTTCACAAATCACATCAACAATTTTACATCCAGTTTTGTGACAACTTTAAATAAATAAGTTTTTAAAATGAACTTTAATCCTAATCAAGGTTAAGAAAGCATTAAGAATCATGTTGATTTCAGGCCCCTCCCCCATTTGAGTCCTTGGCGGTCTCCTCCTCAATTTGACACCCATGATCCAGACATTAGAATTTTGCAGACTCTCCTCGTAAAAACCACTTGCCATCTCAGCTGCCTTGATCACAAATTAAAGAAAGTGCATGTGTGGAAACTGAAGCATGCATAATGGGAAGAACTGTATGCATGTAAGTGTGTGTAAGTGTATTATGGGCTTGTACCTCTGTGTTGATGCTTTTTATGGTTGACCAGCTGTAAAAGTGTCTCCTCTAGCTCCTCTCTCCTACATTTACACAATCATACAGTCCAGCAGTGCACCCAACAGCCTGCATCACAGCCACGGCGCTCTGCTCCACACTCACTCTGCACCAAACCAGACAACATTCATTCACTGTCTGAGTGGTGAACGCTGAGATATACAGTAAAAGAGCACAATGCTAATAGTTTCTTAAACATTTCCTACTTCACAATACCATAATGATGTCTTTAAAGAACACAGCTGTATATTATTCCATAAATAAACCTTGTGAACTGCAAAATACTCTTTGTCTTATTACACTTTTCATCTGACAGGCCCAGATCTAAATGTATCATTTTAAGATATAAAACATAAAAAAAGGCCTTCATTGTTTTTAATATATACATTTATTCCATGTCTGTGTTAAATACTTCATTTTGATTAACCAATAACTAATAAAAGTGACATTTTTTTTTCCGAAAGATGGCTTTTGAACACATCATCACAAAAAGAACACACCATTACTACAAATTGCAGACAGTTGTTAGGAACATCTATAATCACAGACTATGGAGGACAAACTGTAGAGGACAACAGGAGTTTAAAAATAGGTACAAACTGTTCAGTAAGAAAGAGAAATTTCCTCCACTGAGGATGGTGCCTGATGTAAACAAAGACAGAATGTGTAATTAAATACAGAGATATTTAGAGATTAAAGACAAGAAAATAAAATACAATCAGGCTCTGACATGGCGAGGCAAAACATTCAGCTTGTTGTCTTTAAACATTTCTGTATAGCTTTTGCAGCATGCGTCAGGTCATTGCTGGGAAATCAATCTTCTCTCTAGCTATAGTTGTCTTGCAGACTGAATAAGATATTTTGCCACAATCATTTTAACTTCCTTCACAAGCCTGCCAGGGCTGACCATTAAGAAGCATCCCCATAGCATGATGCTGCCACCTCTGTGCCTCACAGTGGGGATGGTGTGTTTGTGGTGATGTGTTTGGTGTTTGACAAACATAGCGCCTCGTCTGATGGCCAAATAGCACAATTTTATCCAAAGAACGTTATTCCACTTAGCCATGGAGTCTCCAACATTCCCTCTGGTAAACTGCAGTAGAGATTTAATGAGTTTTCTTCAACAGTGGCCTCCTCTTTGTCACTTTAACTGTTGAAGAACCTGGGCAAGAAAAACCTTTTGACAGTTTAAATCTGGCCCTTTATGTTGATCTTATTTAGTGGCTAACACCCACTGATGCCTCCACTTGTTTTGCTTGACCTTATTATTATCATTTCCTTTTTTTTTTTTAGATGTTTATTTCCCTGGCCTCATCACAGTAAGCCCTCTGTTTTTTGTTTTTCCTTTTTAGCTGAATAATCCTTCTTATAGTCTGCACCAGGGTCCTCTATCTTTGCTTTAAAACCTCATTGTCATACAGGAGGCCACCAAAGGGGGACTTTTCGGTTGCTTTCAGCCATAATAAGATTAAAACCTACGTAAATTACTGGAGAAAATAAGCTCATCTTACCTTTAAAGGGTCTTGAACATTATCAAAATCAGGGAACTCCCTTGAGATGGACACATAAATAGTTTCTGCTGTGATGAATGTAAAAACATGTTGACACTTGCAGGCAGTCAGAGAGTACTTCCTCTGTTTTTCTCTTGTGTTTTGATGTGCAAATGAAATGAAAGTGATGCTATAGTAGTTTTACAGGTGTCGCCCCTGCAGCCCTCTAAATGACCCCACTTTGTAATCCACTGCTTTAAAGAAACCAAATAACTTTGAAGACTACATGTGGGGAAATACTGTATTATGGTTTAATCCCCCCATATTTGCCTCCTTTTATAGTTTCCATCCCATGCTTGTCACCCGAGGTTATCTGAGCCCCCACAATAGACTTACTTTATGTGTATTCAGTGTGTGTTTGACTCCTTTGGGGAAGCAAAATCTCTGTTCTCACTGAAAAAAGGAGAAATGCATCTGTGAAATACACTGAGCTAAATAACAATGCAGTTTTACATGATTAGGTTCAACAGAGATAAAGAGGAGCTTTACATAATAGCCAGAAAGTAATTGAACGTGGTGTAAAGCAGAGTTTTATTCTGTATTCAAATTTAACTTAAGGGTGTGTGGCAGAAAGAGATTAAGACTGGAAATTCACTTGCTGTTTAACCTAGTGTACTAACCACAGAGCTCAGGCTGTATGAAAATACCTCATCTGTGGGATGTAAACAACAAACACGGCGTCACATGAGGAAGTTACTGCAATGTAACTCGGACTCGCCATCTGTTTCTCAAACATGTTCATCTGTGCATGGACGTTACATTGTTTCAGTTCAATAAATTACCATGGTAACTAGTGACTATCAACCACACGGGTCTGATATGGTTGGATGGTAATAGCTGTTGTATCCCTTTAATTACTGTCATGAATAATCGTGCTGTGTAGTGTGCTCATGTTTATAACGAATGCCTTTAGAGTCTGTCTGTTTCTAGCAGCAGCACCACCGCCTGTCTGAAGATGTTTATAAGTGATGACAGAGCTGTCCAACTCAGGTATTCCTGAGGGGCAGTACTTCTCGCACAACAGAATCATGACGTATGCAAGCAGCGAGAAGAGGCTGGTGCAGATATGGTGGAAGACATGAGCGTGGATGCTGCTGAAGTGCCAGTTTTATCAGAACTCGACGAAATTTTTTAGTTAGAAAGAAGAACAAAGAACAGCAGTGAGTTGTTTCCTTAAAAAAAAAAAAAAAAAAGTCATGTACTGACATGTCTGCAGTCGCCATGGTCTGCATTAACCAGTTCTCTGGAGTTTACTTCTCCGTAGTGGCAAACTTCGGTAACGGCTACGTCATGTGTTTTGTTGCTCTGATTGGCCCATAAAGATGTGACAGAGCGTTCATCAATCACCCTCTGAGTATTTTTTCAAAGGCTCTGCCCTTTCCCAAATGCCTTCTACGGAAGGTTTTCCAGTTGGATGTGTGAAACAACTCCATCTGGCGTGTCAGGTTAGTTTGGCCCACTTTAAACAAACTCTGGTTTGGTTTATTTGGATTAGTGTGAGAGCTCATTCAAACTCTGGTGAGGACCAAACATATAACTTCTGGTCTGCCTAAAAACAGGGGTCTCGGTTTGCTTCCAAACAAATCCTGGTGCGGTTTGTTTGAGGTGTGAAAGCAAAGTGGAGCAACTTGTGGACCAAAGGCAGGACATGGCATAAAGTGTAATAATTTACGGATATATTTAAGTCATTTTATAAACTCAAATATATGTCTGTACTTTGCTCTGTGTCTGTGTAACCCATGGGCATTGTATCTATTGTATATGGGTGGGACAAGTCACACACATTTTTTAAAATCACTTATTTGGACTCCTTCACTTTGACTGCGTCACAACCTGACCACACCAGTCTGCCCACTGCTTTCAGTTTAATCCAATCCAGGTTATCACTGATAGAATAATTAAACCAATCAAACCCTGGACTGGCAAAAATGACTCAAGAGAGATACTCTGGCAGTCACTTCAAATCTTATTTTCAGTTGATTTAATATTCTGTTTTTTATAAGTTTAGTTTCTTAACTTTGGTTTAGTTTGAAAACTTATGGTCCATTGAAGAGCCTACAACAAATCACAGTTAAACATGAACATTTTCAAACATATTTCATAATCTTTTTTTTTTTTTTTTTTGGTATACAACCTACGTTAATAATCTAAATGAACCAAAAAGAAACAATAGAAAAACTGTCAAGGCGCCTTCACAGCGCGGTTAACGTGCTGTCTGGACATGGAGGGTTGAACCTCTCCTGCTCTGACTGCAGCTGAGAGGGACTGCTGCATGAAGACTGGGCTGCCTGTGAGTGCTTTGGGATGGGGAGGGTCCCACGGCAGCAACCACTGCTCACTGAGAAGAGTAACAATGATACGTGCTTTCACGTCAGAGTCTCCAAAAGTCTCCAATAAAACCAGAAGAAGTTGTTAAATTAGTCGCCAGTCGCTTTTTTGAAAAAGTGCCGCTAGAGGGGTCTGAAAACTTGCTGAATATAGCGACAAAGTCGCTAAGTTGGCAACCCTCTACACAGAGCACAAGTCTGACATTTATCTTAATGTTGATAATGAACTCACCTGTTGCTCACAAACTTGCTTTAGTTCACTTACAAAGTCTCTTCAGCCTCATTGCTTTGTTAGCTAATGCTAACATCAACAAAATAGTCATGAAGAGGAAGGCTAAGAGAGTGAACTGTTCATTACACCAACAGGTTTAACATGTTCAATCCCCCAAATAGACCTCAAATAGGATTTAAAAGAAGAGAAAGGACATTATTATAATCAAAAATCTATTTCATCTGACAAGTAACATGTCAATGGTAAAGAGCAGCCAGTTATCACAATAATAAAAGCCTGACTCAACATCATGACCAGAGATGCCATGATAGGCTGTAAATTTCCAAGAGGGTCTGGCTGCAGCCCTCGAGCAAACCTCCACGCTGGGGAGTTCGGCTGGAGACCTCTACAGTGGGGCAAAACCTCTTCACTGGGGTGTGACGTACATTGCCCAAGCCTATGCTGGGGTGTGCAGTAGCAGACGCCAACTACGCTATTAAAACCCGGCTGGTTAGGTTTAGGCGTTTAAATCCGACTGGTTAGGTTTAGGCATTAAAATCCGACTGGTTAGGTTTAGGCATTAAAATCAAACTGGTTAGATTTAGGCATTAAAACCCAACTGGTTAGATTTAGGGTCAGCCTGTCGGCAAGCGGATAGAGCTGAAATTTCGTCGCGGGTAATATACGTCACGCCCCAGCGCAGAGGTTTCGCCCCACCATAGAGGTCTCCAGCCAAACGCCCCAGCGTAGAGGTTTGCTCGAGGGCTGCAGCCAGATGCCTTTCTAAATTTCTGTCAGCTGACAAAATTACTCATCAAAAGCAAGCCTAACTCTTTAATAAATGCTGTTACTACCAAGGGTAGTTTATTAATACTGCACAATAATAATAGGCTAATAAGAATAAAGAGAAGAATGATAAAAGTACTAGTAGTAATACTAATGCACATTTACTAGTAACTCAGTCTTCATCATCATCTTCCAAAGGAGTTTCCTTGATTTTAATCATTTAGATGTAGAGATATGCCAAGTATTTTGTTACACAGTAAAAGTGAGGGGGTAAAATCAGGTGGTTTTAAAAAGTGGATGGAACTCATATACAATGGGTTTGTTGCTGATGCTGAATGGTTGTTGAAAGTGAGTGCTCACCATGATGGAATAATCAAATGATGTGGAGAAAAGGACAAAAATGTTACTTTTACAACATAAAGACATACCAAGGCCAGTTTGATATGTGGATTAATTTTTTATTCATAAATGAGACAATATGTAACACCAATGGAAACATCTGGACTTTGTTGAAAATCATGAAAAAGTTTGTATATACAATACAATGGACACAGATTTGGTGAGAAGACACACACCTGCTCCATTCTCCCTGATCAAAGTAAGCTCCCTTCAAAGACAAAGCACTTCCCTCTGCACAAATCAAACAAGGTCATATGAAAGATTAGCTGCACTTTGCTGTTAGAGACATTTGCAGAGACATCAGGATATAAATGTTGCTGGTATTTGATAATATCGGTCACCAATACTGAGCATGTGCAGTGCCTATAAAAAGTATTCACCCCCTTGGATGGTTTACTCTTTTATTGATTTTATAAATCAATCATGGTCAACATAGTTTGTCGTTTCAGAAAATTACCAAAAAAAAAAACAAAAAAACTTTTATGTCAAAGTGAAATCTGATTTCTACAAAGTAATGTCAATTGAATAAGAATATGTAATGTAAAATAAGTGATTGAATAACTATTCAACCCCTTTAAAGCGACTGACTTAATTCAACAGAGCCAATTGATGCTGGTAGTCTCATAATTAATGACAAGGAAATCCCCTGAGTGCAACAACTCCAAGAAACTCAGAGAAAAGGTAACTGAAAAGTAGAAGTCAGGGGATGGAAACCAAAAAATTCCAAGGCACTGGACATCCCCAGGAGTTCAGTAAAAATCATCACCAAGACATGGAAGGAATATGGCACGTGTGTAAATCTGCCTAGATCAGGCCGTCCTCACAAACTGAGGCATGTGGGAGACTCCTTGGAATAAAGTTCTTTGGTCTGATGAGACCAAAATGGTGCTTTTTGGCCATCAGACACCAAACACTGCACATCACCACAAATACACCATCCCCACTGTGAAGCACAGTGGTGGCAGCATCATGCTGTGGGGATGCTTCTTGGCAGCCGGCCTGCAAAGGTTGAGGGTAAAATAAATGGAGCACAATATTGAATATCATCAAATATCATCGATGGTAGCTGGTTTGCTATCAAGCTCCACCTGCTTATTATTGTTGACATGGAACATTTTATTTGATTTTTTTAAATATTTATTTTTGGCCTTTTTGCCTTTATTAGGTAAGACAGTGGATAGAGTCAGAAATAGGGAAGAGAGCAGGGAGAGACATGCAGGAAATAGTGCCACGGGCCGGATTCGAACCTGGGTCGCCTGCGTACCGGCGCACCCCATGGAACATTTTATTAACATGATTTTTTAATGCAACCTGGACTTTAATGTACAACAAGGAAAAACCCAAGCCCTTAGCATCCAGAAAATCCCGCTCCTCGTGTACAGATTCTAGATCTCTGTAGAATTTGTAAATAGATGTAACCAATCTAATCTGTTAAATGATGAGCCGCAACCACTTAAAAATGAATTTGGCCATCTTTAGAGTCTGTATCAGAACCAGGTTGATTAAGAACATTTTTCTTTGAAAAGTCACAAAAAAGTATCAACAGATCCTGGATAGCCAGTTGTGACCAAATTCAGATTTCTCATCCTCCAATCAAACCCTTTAGACAGACGGGATATCAAAAGAAGATTCACTCTGTTTTATTAATCCTTGCTCTCTGTCTGATTTTATCAAGGAGATAATGTTTTAACTGACACTTTCAGACAAAGGTTACAATTGATCATCAACATAAAACTCAAATGTATGATTACTTTTACAAGGAGAGAAAATAGGTAATCACTCCAGAGAATATAATTTCTTTTGCAGCAGTTTTGATGTAACTAATGGCAATTAATATTTCAAGAGTGTTCATTTACAATTTTACAGTCATAACCATCTCTGTAGTAGAAAACATCTTTGTTTAAGAGGAGCTGTCCCTCTAAAGATACAAATAATCTCACAGTTCTTATTTTCAGCTAATTATACACATCAAAAATACAATTTTACACCAAATATCAGCCTACTTAATAAAACAGTTTCAGTTAAACTGTAGATCAAACACTCATTTCTTGCTAAGACACTAAATTCACACATCATACCCACAATATTTTGTTCTTTGGTTGGTTATGATAAAACATCCACTGACTGCTGAGAATCAAGTTAGAGTCTTTGGCATTAAAATGATCCTAAATGTTCCCCCTCTCTCTTTTTTATCCAGTTGCGCTGTTTTTTATTTCACCCATCCTGGTTGGTTAAGGAGACCAAAAGGTCAAAGGGTGCTCATTTTGGTTCCAGCTGTACAAAAGTAATCTGATATCAGATTAGATCAAATCTTTCAAATCAGGTTGTTTAAAAGTCAAACTGGATTATAAAAGTAGATTAGATCAGGTCCAGTCTTGGTTATTATCTGGATTAGTCCTCTAGTTTGTGTTGTTAAAACTACAGAGTAGGATTGGAACAATAAGTGTCTCTTTATAACCTACTGAAGAAAAACAGACAGCCAGTCACTAGACCCAACTTCAATCCCTTAAACCAGTGGTTCCTAACTGGTTTAGCCTCAGGACCCACCATCAACTTCCCTCCTGACCCAAATTTCTGATATTTAAGACCAATCAATTCATTAAATGAATAATCATGCAGTTTGGACAATAGATGGTGGAAAACAAACATGTGCAACCCACTTTTGGGTCCCAACCTGCCATTATCAGTGCCTTACAGCACAGCTGGTGGTTTTGTATCAGAAGAAGAGTTTAGCTTCGCACTCCAAAGATTCTTGATGCATTGATACATTGACTGTTTTTTATGGAAAAAAAAATCACTTTACCCACGTGTGCAGCAAAATCCACACAATCCAGCAAAGGACTGAAACCTGTTTGTCCACAGGTCTGACAAGATGCCACAGCATCTCAATCGAGTTGACGTTAGGACTCTGACTGGGCCACTCCAGAAGGCGTATTTTCTTCTGTTGAAGCCATTCTGTTGTTGATTTACTTCTATGCTTTGGGTCATTGTCCTGTTGCATCACCTATCCTCTGTTGAGCTTCAGTTGGCGGACAGATGATCTTAAGTTTTCCTGCAAAATGTCTTGATGAACTTGGGAATTCATTTTTCCGTCAATGACAACAATCCATCCAGGCCCTGAGGCAGCAAAGCAGCCCCAAACCATGATGGCCCCTCCACCATATTTCACAGTTGGGATGATGTTTTGATGTTGGTGTGCTGTGCCTTCTTTCTCCACATATAGCATTGTGTGTTCCTTCCAAACAACTCAATTTTGGTTTCATCTATGGACAGAATATTTTGCCAGTAGTGCTGTGGAACGTCTAGGTGCTCTTTTGCAAACTTCAAATGTGCAGCAATGTTTTTTTTGGACAGCAGTGGCTTCCTCCGTGGTGTCCTCCCATGAACTCCATTCTTGTTTAATGTTTTACTCATTGCAGATTTGTCAGCACAAATGTTAGCATGTGCCAGATTTCTGTAAGTCTTTAGCTGACACTCTAGGATTCTTCTTCACCTCATTGAGCATCCTGCGCTGTGCTCTTGCAGTCATCTTTACAGGACGACCACGCCTAGGGAGAGTAGCAATAGTGCTGAACTTTCTCCATTTGACTGTCTTACCGTGGACACATGAACATCGAGGCTTTTAGAGATACTTTTGTAACCCTTTCCAGCTTCATGCAAGTCAACAATTCTTCTGAGAGCTCTTTTGTGCAAGGCATGGTTCACATCAGGCAATGCTTCTTGAGAACAGCAAACTCAAAACTGGTGTGTGTTTTTTATAGGGCAGGGCAGCTTTAGCCAACACATCCGATCTCATCATATTGATTGGACTCCAGGTTGGCTGACTCCTGGCTCCAGTTAGCTCTAGGAGAAGTCATTATCCTAGGGGTTCACATACTTTTTCCCGCCTGCACTGTGAATGTTTACATTGTTTGTTCAATTAAAACATGAAAACATATCATTTTTGTGCGGTATTAGTTTAAGCAGACTGTGTTTGTCTCTTGTTGTGAATTAGATGAGGATCAGAACACATTTGATGACCAATTTATGCAGAAATCCAAGAAATCCCAAAGGGTTCACATACTTTTTCTTGCAATTGTGTTAGCAGTACTATAACACTTAATATGAAGAAAGAAAAGTCAGTCTGCAACATTTCAAAAATATACAGAATAAAGGTCAGGGATGTAATTCAGGCTCAGATTAGCCACACGTTTTAGAAGTAGTTACATGAAGAAAGGCTCTGGGCATCCTGAAGGACTCATCTCACCCAGCACATCACCTGTTTCAACTGCTACCCTCAGGAAGACGGTTCAGGACAACAAGAGCCACAACTAACAGACTGAAAAACAGCACATATCCCAGAGGAGTTGCAATAATAAATGAACACTTACCAGTGACTCATTCCACCTCACAACATTACATTATTTATTAGAATACCTTCTTTTTTTTATATATATATCAACTTCCTTGTTTATTTTGAGTGATTTATTTTTAGTATGAACAATACTGTCCTTGATCTGACCTAACTACAGATAGCATTGGCGTACTTGATGGATCTTCAGAAGAAGATTTGGGTGATGGGCGGGTGCAGAGGATTCAGGAGGACTACTGTGCACCTTCTCTGAAACTGTCTTGAGAAGCTTTTTGGCGAAACTGATGAGCAGAGCTAACATCTATCCAGATAATTTTGTGTTGAATCTGAAATGTGACTATGGGAAAAGTGCCTATGGAGCAGCCTGGTTGGGAAACAAAGATTTAAGGTTTTGTTTACTCCTGGAATTTTCCTGCATGAAATTCCAACAAAATAGTGTTTTTCTTCTGCATCACAATTTATCATCCACTTAAAAATGCCCCTTAATGAGCACAGACCAAACTTGTGTGCAGTTATTAGCTATAGAAATAATTTTGAGTTTATTCATAACAAAGACATTTTACTGGGATAGGTGCAGATTTAAAAGGCCTGTTTTACAGGATAAAAGGAATGTTGATTCAATTAAAAACGAAACCTAAATGTCTGCATCTTACCTCCGTATAAACCTTTTTCTGTTGCCCTAAAGGTGATAATGATGGTGATGGTCCTAGGAGGGAGGAGGGCTGAGAGTAGGAGGGGGAGGGATATCACCAGTTAATACCCCCATGCAGCCTCCTCCTCCTCCTCCTGTCAGCATCATGATCGCAGGATGTACCGGGACCTCTTCAGCAGCGCAGCCGCATCCTGATGACTGTCCGCGGGCACAGCTGCAGCCCGGTGACGCTTGACATCTCCTCGGTGTGAATCTGGAGTCTTTGGCACAGACACACACACTCTCTCACACACTCGCGCACTCGGAGGCTGCGCGCTCTCAGCTCCGTTACATTCCTCCGAGGTTTCTTCTTCTTCTTCTTTCCATCCTGGGATTTGAAACTTGAGGACTTTAATTCGTCGCAGAGGGAGAACAAACGCTACATTTGACGGACCCTGTGGTGCATGTAGCGGGCAGGCTGGCTGTCTGTCTGCGCGGCGCACAGCGGTGCTGCTGGACCAGCCGAGAACGCACCAAGTCCCGTCCCACACCCCCGTTTTTTCCCCACGGTGTCCCGCAGGCTTCAACCATGATTCTCCTCGGGATTGTGCTCTTTGTCTCCTTCTCAGGTACGTTCACTGATTTTCATTTTATCGTTGAAAAAGAGAAATTGAACAGACATCACAGTCTTTGTTTGGATGATCTCTGACGCGCAAGTTGGAGGAGGCTGGAGAGCGAAAAGTCACACTTAATCGTTGCCTCACATGAAGACATATCCTCCTGCCTCTTTTTAAAATCTTTTTTCTTTAGTAATCTTACTTCTGTTTTCAGTTAAACCATCTCCTTCAGTTAAACCGAGCTGGACTTCTTTGGCTCGTTTGGTCAATTTCACGCTCTTGGACTCGCTGGGATGTAAAAGAAGCTTCTTCTTTTTCCATCTCAACTTTTCAGCCACTATTTACACCATGTGGCTGTAGCTTTCTGTGTAAATCCAGATCTATATCTTGTTCTTTTTACTGTTATTTTGTACGGAAGAGGATAAGGGCCAAGGTCATGTCTTGCACTCCTAAAAAAGTCAAACTGTCATGGGGAAAAGTGGAAATGTTGAGGAAAAGGTCAAAACGTTCAAGAAAAAGTCGAAACTTTAAGTAAAAGTTGAAAAAAAAGGTTAAAAAGGTGAGGGGAAAATGATCACATTTGAGGGATGACGGTCTAAATGTTGAGAACAAGAAAAGAAGTTGAAATGCAGTGGAAAACAGACTAAATGTGGAGGATAAAGGCAAAATTTGAAAAAGTAAAATTTTGAAAAACAAAATCTAAAAGGGAGAAAGTCAGAAAGTTAAATATATATTGAGAGTAAATGGAAATAAAATTTAAAGAATATTTAAAAAAAAAATACAATCTGCAAATGTCATCCTTCTCTCATTCTTTGTTCGCATGTTTGACCCTGATCCTCTATTTTGCTGCTCCCTGTTCAAGCATGGCAAGAAAAGGCTAATTTGTGTTTTTGCTTCCGAAACGCCACCAGGCTACGCCCTTCTACTCTAAATCCTCAGAGTACTGAAACTTTCGAACAGTGAGAAGAAAAAGGCACGGCTGTTTTCATCGTTTCACCTCCTCTAGGGAAATTTTAATGTTTCTTACTAATGTAAGGCCTCCTTCATCATTTTTACTTATAAAGTAAAATATTTTAAAAAGACTGCAGTCAAGACAATTTTAAACTGCGTGTGCAGTAGGGTTGGGCAAAATATTAAGATTTTGAGATGCGTAGATATATTTCCATATAAGTTAAAGGACGAGACAGTATCATTATTGTCTTTTTTGTTGATGCTTATTCGCAATAAAGTGACACCAAGCCAAATGCTCAGTAAAAAATTGATTGCAAGATCAGCATAAAAGCAGAACTATCATTTTATTTAATTTGTGCTGTCTTTATCTTATTTTAATGACGAAGCATTTAGTATTAATCAAGTCATATAGGCATCCAAAAATGCAGGCAAACTCCTGCACCCTGTATGAACTGCACAAATATGTTGGCAGCATTTGGATAAGTAGGTGGAACTTGTGAGGAACGAGGGAGACCCTCCCTCCGTTTGTATGGGAATCAAATAAATTTGGTATTATGATGACCACTTGTTTTTCCTTTACAGAAAAAAATCAAGGTACACATGGTGTGTCACCATTCAGCTAAAAATATCAAGATTTGATCTTGTTCTGTAAGCGTCCAAAGGGTTCAAAGAGCACCTATAAAAGGATGATCGATAGAACATTTTCTACATTAAAATAGCAAATACATGGAACCTCACGGCAAATCTTGATGCGTCAGAATAAATTTTAAGTGTATCATGTAGTTTTACAGAAAAAAAAGTGAATTTAAGCATCAAAAACAAAGATAAACGACGATGATGACGGCTTGAATCCATTTTATCCCATTCATAATCTTTTTTAAGCTTGTATTCATGCAGACTCAGACGTACATTTTAAGGTTTTGATGGTGTTCCTCCTCAGTGTGCCGACAGTTTTTATGCTTTCGACACATCTCTTCACAGTTCCATCAATGCATTTTAAAATAATTTCCAACCACCTTATCCTCTCTTATGTGACTGCATATCTTTTGTTTGTCTTCTAAGGATGTCTGTCCATGCTGAGAGAGGTCAGACTGTCTTTTAATGTCTTGAGAATGATTCATGTACAAAGTTGGAGCTGATGATGTGCATGATTTCAGCCAAACAGTGTGGAAAAGTTACTCTAGATTTGATGAAAAATTGGTTTCTGAAAGGAATCAATCTTCCTTGCTAAGTTAAGAATCACACATTGAGTGTAAAAATGGATTTTTTGTATATTTGGGATGCTTTGAGAACAATTTTACTATGTTATTGCCTCTTTTTTCCTGCTGGCTTTGTACCCAGTGAAGATGTGAGTGATGTTTTCCTGACTCTGACCGTCTGAAGTGTATTTCTTGGTCTGTTTGTGGGTAAAGTCTGTGTTCAGAGTCCATATGTGGCCACTAAATGTTTGTAGAATAGAAATAAAGCAGCCTTTGTCTGAACAGAGCCATAAACGCGCTGCAGAGAACTTCTCCAAAGGGCCGTTTATGGCATAGTGGCGTACGAAACAACCATTTTGTGTCTCCATGCAGCTCTGACCGTCAGTGACAGGTGTGACGGTGGTGTGAAACAAAGAGTGGGACTTTAAGAGGAGTTTTATCATCAGGGCAATGAGTCAAGCCCAGGTTGGGGTGTCAAATGTTCATTTTTACATAAATTACACACTTTGTGCAGCTGACTGTGTAGAAACGGATATAACCAAGGGCTTGGCGATATGGACTGAACATCATATGTTGATATCTTTTAGCTGAATGTTGAAACAAGATCAGGATGTTTCTTTTATATAAAGAAATATGAAATGCTTGCCGTAGTGCCACAGATATAAACTTTGAAATGATGCTGGCACAAATCAAATTGTAATGAACCTGTCTAATACAAGAACAAAAATAGAAGTCCTAGACACCATATATTAGGCAATGTATTGCCTTTAATTGTCAAAAAAGGCAGCTAAACCTCTATATTCTGTCCAGGCCCACCCCTTCCTGCACGCAGACCACTCACAGCGCATAGGGCCTTGTCATCTGTGGGGGGCCTTGCTTTGAGCGTTTTCTTTTTTTGAAATTTCTCTCCATCTCTGCACATCAGGCCTGTTTTTGCATGATAAATATGATCATGGTACTGCTTATAAAGCGTTGACCAAATCAGCTTTAACTGGGGATCACACATTAGTAATCAACCCTCAAGATATCTATTTTTGAAGATCGGTGCCATCAGTGATCAATCAATAAGTATGCAGTGTCCACTCGCTCTGCCTCTCTTCCTCTGCTGCTGACTGACACACACTCACTTGCTTCATAGAAACTCTCTATGACATTTCAACTGTAAATCAAGTCGTCATGAAATATCCTGTCAGACATCAATTTCAGTGATGTTGTTTTTTGTGAACGAGTTGGTTCAAAGAGTCGGCTCTTTTTCCAAGAGACGGATTTTTATCATTATTTCTATTTTTGTTATTACTATCATGTGTGTTTGTATGTTATGTTATTGATTAGTAGGGGTGATCTTGCCTCAACCCTTCTCTACCGTAGGGACACCATGCACTAGTGTAGTATTAATGTTTCATACAGCTTGTCAGCAGATTTCACCTGTCTCAAAAGGTGTTTTGGCGAGACAGTATGTTTTGAAAAATTAATATATGGAATTTTTATTATCCAAAGATCACTGAGCACAGTTTAAGTAAAATATCAGCACAAATATCAGTTATATCGTACCCAAATGAAGAGCCATTTGAAAGCCAAAAGAGTTGGCTTTTCTTTGCTGAGCTAAGACAAATGATCTGGATCACTAAAGGGAGCAGAAATTCCCATCACTGAACTTCTGCCAATGTTCAGTTTGTGAATTTACAATAAAACTCTGTAAAGGTCTTTTGCTGGCCTGATCTTTATTTAACAAACATCAAACTTCCTTGCGCAGTCACATGTTTTAGAACTAAATTGTAGTTGAAACAAATAATTAAAGTGTATATATAAGGTGATGTAGTTAAAAAAACATCTGCTAATGATGATAACACCAAAGCAGATAGTGAGGGAGAGAAAGAAGCAAAATGAAGGAGCTGTTGTGTGTGAGGAAAGGAGACGGGTGCAGGGGTGTGTCTGAGGGGGGCTAGAGGGGTGAGATGAGCTGATTTGGATTAGTTTTATTTTAGGAAAAGACCCCAATAAAACATCTAATAAATTAGGATTAATGTTAATGTTGGCAATGTAAAATGTATCTTTTTTTATTGCAACAGAATATGATCAATGAAAGCAGTGAGTATTTTTGTGATTTTTTTGCAGATGATAAGTTTGCTGAAAGAGTGGAAGTTTTTGGTATGTTATCTTTGTTAATGACTTTATTACAACTTAGATTTGCTTCTTTTATATCTAACCATCTCAGGCTAAAATATAAATTGCAAAGACTTTGTATTTACTATCTGTGAAATACCAAGTGAGTATATTGAGGCGAGGATGGTGGAGGGGTCATGCATTGTAGGAGGGCCTCATACCGGAGTCTTCCTAGGGCCCCACTTTTACCTGGGGTGGCCCTGACACTGTAAATTGCACAAAAACATTGTCAACACTTCAAAGAATTAAACACTTGAACTGCTGCTGTCACTGTTCCATATTACTCACTGAATGCCTGTGATAAATATATAGTTCTGTTAATGGAAAGTTTACTGCACTTGAAATGTCAGTACCAATTGTGTGAATTATTTTATGAAGCATGAAACATTTTCCATAGCAACATATAATTAATAACAGAAGCAGTGACGTGTCTGCAAACGGTCTGTTGTTTTAATTTTATATTTGATGAAACAAGATCGAGCTGGTGATATTCCTTTGCCAGCCACAGGGGGGCGGTGTGCTCAGGGTCACAGTTATGCTCAGCGTAGTGATGATGTAATGATGATAATGACTGCAAATTTTGTGCTCGTCTGCTGCTTGCTGGGCTTTTTGGTTGCACAAAAAACAAATGCTTAGGCTGCACACACTACACACTTTTAAGCCAACTTTGGACCAGATTTGCTTCCTCTGACGATCAGAGAGCCTTACACGTCAGAGAAATGTAGAAACTTACAACAATAAAAACACACAATCAACACAACAAAACTGTCTAAAGTAAAGTATAGCCTGATTTAAAGCTGATCAGTGATGACGGTACTCTCTTTAAGAATTTTAGTTCAGTTGTGGATGTTTGGAACTCTTCATCACCATAAGTGAACTTTACAAAATTATCTACAAATAAAAGAACAAAACACTGACCAACAGGTACAAAGTCCTGACGTCTAAGGAGCCTCATTATGTAGGTCTTTATAGATGAGTTCTACATGATTAAGTCTGTGTTTAATAGTGTTGGAGATGTGTTTTCGTGGGGTCCTTCAGCTATAGTTTGGGCTCATTTTAAAACTGTGCCTTTACATCTCAGGGTAGGAGAAAGTCGAAGCTGTTTTTATCCTTTGCTTAAGCTTTTATGTGCTTTTAAAATCTACTTTTCATGCTTTTCGCTGGCTGCTGTTACAACTGACCTGGGTCAGAGGGAGACTGAAGCGTGTCTCATGCAGACGGGCTCAGAGGAGGACAGTTACACACACATGATGCTGCAGGGATATAAGGAGAGCATGAGTGAAAAAGAGCACAAATGAACACACAGTCCCTACCATGAGTTTATGTTTGATAAAAAGCATTTAATCCTACTTTCATCTTTGAACAATTGGGGAAAACACACAAATTTATGGATATTTATATTTATGTATTTGCCTGTGAATAAATGAAGAAGTCCTGTGCATGCAGTGGTTGTCCACTGGTGGGTCAGGGTGCAACAGTGGGTCACAGAGCTGCTTTAAAAAGATATGGTAAAAGTCTGTGATGTATTGGAGACAGCAGTGGAAATACAGACTTAATAACAAGTAAATTTTGGTTGTCTCAAGATCTTGACCATTCTTTTTATCTTGTGCTAACAAAGCTGTTTTTTTCCGTGAGAATACATGAAATGTACATGTTATCATGAAGTATTTTTTGTCATTGTACTCAAATTATTTGACAATCATGCCTTAATCTGCATACTTTCCCAAGATTTCCTTAGGACATTCAGCACTTTTGCACCATGAGTGAAGTTACTGACTCAGTTCAATAAGTCCCACCTGAGGGATCCTCAACACACAATGAACGGTATACTAAACATAATTGAAGAGGATGTCCTGGTTCAGTGTGTGTACTTTTCCAGTTAAGTTACCTTCAGTGGCATAGAAGTACAAAATTAAAGGATTTGAAAGAAAAAAAGAAAAATTGAAGTGGATGCAGAACATGTAGCTTTACAGAAAGTACGTAAACAGAATTTTAAGTGTAGAAGAGTTTCTACAGTTAGGTTTAACTTTAAAAAAGTTAATTTAACCTAAAATAAATGTTTGAGTAAAATTGAGTACACTTTTTTGGCCTTTTCTAACAAAAATATGTGCCCCTGGCCTGAACAAGCCACTCTCAAATTTCCACTTTATGATGTAATTTGCAAAAATCCAATACTGGAGTGTTTTATCAGCGACAGGCTTCACAGGCATTTTTCATTGGGGATTGTAGAGTAAATAACATATTCTAAGTTTAGACTACTCAAAAATGTATTTTCACTACTTAAAAACCTTGACATAATCAGTTTCAACGAATATTTTGACTTTGTTTAACAGTGCAGAATACCTGCAGTAATGAATGAGAGTGAGCAGCCTGGGAAGGATCACTGGCTTGGTATTATACTTTTATAGCTCACATATATGACAGCATACACAAGTAAAGCTATACCATTGTCTCACCCGAGATTTCATCATAGCACCTCATATCATTTACATATTTATCTGCAGAGCATAAAACATGCCAGGACAGCCAGCTGATGACATTGATAGTCCTCCAAATTTCTTTCTATTGAAATTACTTTTAATTACCCAAGATTCTGTGAGATCTCATGTCTGTGGAATCGCCACCGTGAATTTGTCACTCCAAACAGGTGTGTGGTTTTTCCCTGCCAAATCATCTAATGTGTGCGTTCAGAGGTCACAACGTTAAAAATAAGTTGTATGTACCATTTGTCTATTTTTTTCAATGTTTCTCAAATTGTTTAAGGTTTAAAACTCAAAGCCTTCACAGAACAGAGATCTGCCATCTATTCTCCTTTGTTGTACTTTTTAAAATTGTTCTCCCCAGCAGCAGAACTTCCCTGTAGTGTTTAATCCTCTCTGATCTGGACTCCGTGTTTCTCTTGGTGCTGCAGCGGGCTAATGAAATTCCCCCACAGAGGCTTTTGTATGAGTAGGGTCTGTGCTGCAGAGTGGCTCGCTCTGATCATTAGCCATGTTAATGATTGTCCAGTGTGTAGTGACAGTGTAATGTTGAGTGATAGGCTCGTATATCTGCCAGTATATCTATCTGCTTCTGGTCCCCCCTCCTCCTGCAGGCTTACAGGTCGTGTCTGATTTTCTTTTTTTTTTTCATCTCAATCTAAATTCCCTCTCGGATTCAGCGGCGCGTCAGAATAAATTGTTCGAGTCGTTCAATGAGGAAGTGCAGTCAACCGACACCGGTGTGCAAACACATTTGGAGCGGCGGTGGTAGACGTCTTATCGGTGCGCAGGCAGGTGTGCATGGTTGTGTGTATTTTTAGGGATGGGAGGGTGCGTGACAGGGCTCATTTTACCCTGAAGCTACTAGTTGGTTTTTGAGGACCCACACTGATACGGATACTTTGAGAGTGAGGCAGCCTGGAGGGAATATTTACCTTCTCTATCAATCGTAGCCCTTAAACAGTCTGCCCCTTTTCAGCTCTCTTTTAAAATTTTCTAAGATGTTTTCTTCATCATCCACTTTAAACTCAAACAAAGACAATTCTTAATAACACACTCAGTGCGTTTACATGCACAGTTCATTAACTGTGTTCATCTCATTGGTCTAAAACTGCAGTTCTTTCTCAGTCACTCTAGATGCTGATACCATATTCTTGTTCCCCTCTTAGCTAGCTTCTTCCCTGGTGCAGGAAGTGTGCAGCACGCTTAGAACACCAAGGCCAGCTTGGGTCTGATTAAGGTGTATAAATACAAGGGAGGATGCATGTCTATCCCCCTTCTCCAGTCGCCTCACTGACCTGCCCTCAAATTAGTTAAAGCTGAAAGGCGGCTTGATGGAGTAGTTTGATGTAGGAGAAGAAAGCAGGGGCAGAGAGCAAGATGAGGATGACAGAGGAGAAGAAGGCAGGGATAGAGAGCAAGATGAGGATGATAGAGGAGAAGAAAGCAGGGACAGAGATCAAGATGAGGATGATAGAGGAGAAGAAGGCAGGGAAGAGAGCAAGATGAGGATGATAGAGGAGAAGAAAGCAGGGAAGGAGAGCAAGATGAGGATGATGGATGAGAAGTAAGCAGCAACAGAAAGCAAGATGAGGATGATGGAGGAGAAGTAAGCAGAGACAGAGAGCAAGATGAGGATGATGGAGGAGAAGAAGGCAAGGATAAAGAGCACGGTGAGGATGATGGAGGAGAGGTATGCAGAGACATAGAGCAAGATGAGGATGATGGAGGAGAAGTAAGGAGCGACAGAGAGCAAGATGAGGATGATGGAGAAGAAGAAAGCAAGGATAAAGAGCACGCTGAGGACGATGGAGGAGAACTAAGCAGAGACATAGAGCAAGATGAGGATGATGAGAAGAAGAAAGCAAGGATAGATGGCAAGATGAGGTTGATGGAGGAGAAGAAAGCAGGGACATAGATCAAGATGAGGATGATGGAGGAGAAGTAAGCAGCAACAGAGAGCAAGATGAGGATGATAAGAAGAAAGCAAGGATAGAGAGCAAGATAAGGGTGATGGAGGAGAAGTAAGCAGAGACAGAGAGCGAGATGAGGTTGATAGAGGAGAAGAAGGCAGGGATAGAGAGCAAGATGAGGGTGATGGAGGAGAAAAAAGCAAGGATAGATGGCAAGATGAGGATGATGGAGGAGAAGTAAGCAGAGACAGAGAGCAAGATGAGGATGATGGAGGAGAAGAAAGCAGTAACAGAGAGCAAGATAAGGATGATGGAGAACAACTAAGCAGAGACAGAGAGCAAGATGAGGATGATGGAGGAGAAGAAGGCAAGGATAAAGAGCACGGTGAGGATGATGGAGGAGAAGTAAGCAGACACATAGAGCATGATGAGAATGATGGAGGAGAAGTAAGCAAGGACAGAGTGCAAGATGAGGATGATGGAGGAGAAGAAAGCAGGGACAGAGAGCAAGATGAGGATGATGGAGAAGAAGAAAGCAAGGATAGAGAGCAAGATGAGGATGATGGAGGAGAAGAAAGCAGCGACAGAGTGCAAGGTGAGGATGATGGAGGAGAAGAAAGCAGAGACAGAGAGCAAGATGAGGATGATGGAGGAGAAGAAGGCAAGGATAAAGAGCACGGTGAGGATGATGGAGGAGAAGTAAGCAGACACATAGAGCATGATGAGAATGATGGAGGAGAAGTAAGCAAGGACAGAGTGCAAGATGAGGATGATGGAGGAGAAGAAAGCAGGGACAGAGAGCAAGATGAGGATGATGGAGAAGAAGAAAGCAAGGATAGAGAGCAAGATGAGGATGATGGAGGAGAAGAAGGCAAGGATAAAGAGCACGGTGAGGATGATGGAGGAGAGGTATGCAGAGACAGAGTGCAAGATGAGGATGATGGAGGAGAAGTAAGGAGCGACAGAGAGCAAGATGAGGATGATGGAGAAGAAGAAAGCAAGGATAAAGAGCACGCTGAGGACGATGGAGGAGAACTAAGCAGAGACATAGAGCAAGATGAGGATGATGAGAAGAAGAAAGCAAGGATAGATGGCAAGATGAGGTTGATGGAGGAGAAGAAAGCAGGGACATAGATCAAGATGAGGATGATGGAGGAGAAGTAAGCAGCAACAGAGAGCAAGATGAGGATGATAAGAAGAAAGCAAGGATAGAGAGCAAGATAAGGGTGATGGAGGAGAAGTAAGCAGAGACAGAGAGCGAGATGAGGTTGATAGAGGAGAAGAAGGCAGGGATAGAGAGCAAGATGAGGGTGATGGAGGAGAAAAAAGCAAGGATAGATGGCAAGATGAGGATGATGGAGGAGAAGTAAGCAGAGACAGAGAGCAAGATGAGGATGATGGAGGAGAAGAAAGCAGTAACAGAGAGCAAGATAAGGATGATGGAGAACAACTAAGCAGAGACAGAGAGCAAGATGAGGATGATGGAGGAGAAGAAGGCAAGGATAAAGAGCACGGTGAGGATGATGGAGGAGAAGTAAGCAGACACATAGAGCATGATGAGAATGATGGAGGAGAAGTAAGCAAGGACAGAGTGCAAGATGAGGATGATGGAGGAGAAGAAAGCAGGGACAGAGAGCAAGATGAGGATGATGGAGAAGAAGAAAGCAAGGATAGAGAGCAAGATGAGGATGATGGAGGAGAAGAAAGCAGCGACAGAGTGCAAGGTGAGGATGATGGAGGAGAAGAAAGCAGAGACAGAGAGCAAGATGAGGATGATGGAGGAGAAGAAGGCAAGGATAAAGAGCACGGTGAGGATGATGGAGGAGAAGTAAGCAGACACATAGAGCATGATGAGAATGATGGAGGAGAAGTAAGCAAGGACAGAGTGCAAGATGAGGATGATGGAGGAGAAGAAAGCAGGGACAGAGAGCAAGATGAGGATGATGGAGAAGAAGAAAGCAAGGATAGAGAGCAAGATGAGGATGATGGAGGAGAAGAAAGCAGCGACAGAGTGCAAGATGAGGATGATGGAGGAGAAGAAGGCAAGGATAAAGAGCACGGTGAGGATGATGGAGGAGAAGTAAGCAGACACATAGAGCATGATGAGAATGATGGAGGAGAAGTAAGCAAGGACAGAGTGCAAGATGAGGATGATGGAGGAGAAGAAAGCAGGGACAGAGAGCAAGATGAGGATGATGGAGAAGAAGAAAGCAAGGATAGAGAGCAAGATGAGGATGATGGAGGAGAAGAAAGCAGCGACAGAGTGCAAGATGAGGATGATGGAGGAGAAGAAAGCAGCGACAGAGTGCAAGGTGAGGATGATGGAGGAGAAGAAAGCAGAGACAGAGAGCAAGATGAGGATGATGGAGGAGAAGAAGGCAAGGATAAAGAGCACGGTGAGGATGATGGAGGAGAAGTAAGCAGACACATAGAGCATGATGAGAATGATGGAGGAGAAGTAAGCAAGGACAGAGAGCAAGATGAGGATGATGGAGAAGAAGAAAGCAAGGATAGAGAGCAAGATGAGGATGATGGAGGAGAAGAAAGCAGCGACAGAGTGCAAGATGAGGATGATGGAGGAGAAGAAAGCAGAGACAGAGAGCAAGATGAGGATGATGGAAGAGAAGGCAGCAGGAACAGAGAGAAAGATTAGGTTGATGTAGGAGAAGAAAGCAGTAACAGAGAGCAAGATGAGGATGATAGAGATTAATAACAGACAGGTGGAACAAGTGGTTAAAAGGTTTTAATTCTGAGCCATTTTTGAAGTCGAAGACCCACTGAGGGAGGTGCCAGTGTTCTCAGAGGGGCACAAGGCTTTGTCTAAATTTGTCAAAATTCAGTCAACATATGTTAACTGAGATCATGGCAAAACTCTGCTGAAATATTTATACAAAGGTCTTTTGGTATGATAAATATATATAGGCCTATTTTCTTAGGGTTTTGTCAATGGAACAATTAAAATAGTTGATGTTTGGAAGCAATTATCCAGTTTTTTATTAGTGTGGGTCTTGGGGGGCTCGGCTTTTCTTAGATAACCATAAGGGGGGCTTCAAGGTTGGGAACCACTGCTCGAAGGCATTTTTTTTCTGAGATGGTAACACAGGAATGACAAGTTAGTTTTCTCAGCATGTAAGACAGAAATACCTTAGTTTTATAAATAACACTATTTTCTAGATTTCTACCTGTCAGTTTGATAATGAAGGACTGATTTTTGTTGATTTCATATCCTGCTGATAAGTGATTGGTCCATATAGCTTAAACTCTTCTCATTCTATCATCACCCTACATTTGTACGTCTGTAAACAAAGATTTAAACAGAGCTTTTAGTATTCTGTAAATTGGAGTTTTCAAACAAGAAAATGTAACAAAACATATTAGATATTAAAACATCACTGTACCAGACTAATATCAGCTGATGGTGTTGGTTGACTGATGTATAGGTCTTGCTGTAGTTTGCAGTCAGAGCCCAAGGCTGTGGAGCAATCTGCCAGAGGAGATCAGGTCAGCTGAGTCAATGGCCTCTTTGCAGTTCCTACTTAAACCCTTTTTATTGGAGAGCTCTCACTGATTTTATGTGAGTTTGAACTTCTTTACAGTCTAAGATATCATAGTTTTTCCTTAATGAGGCCTTATTTAGTGATGGCTGTTAAAGACCGGATTATTCTTAACACCAGTGGCGGCTGGTCACAGATCCAGAGATCCAAAGCCAAAAACATGAAAATAAGGGTGTCCCAACTATTTACATCATTTAGTCTGACTGGTCAGATTTTGCCTGTAGATGCCTACTTATTAAATGTCTTTTTTCAATCAATCATAATTTGCATAGAGTAAATTCATAACCAAAGTTGTCTCAAGAGGGCCGATCTAGACTGTACTTTTTGTTACATTATTGTGAAGACCACGTATTTATTTATCATGAGCTCTTAGCAACAGTAGGCAAAGTTACAGTGGCAAGGGAAAAACTTCTTTTAACAGTTAGAAAAATTGAACAGAACAAGACAAACAGCCATCTCCTGAAGATATAAAGAGAGAGACAGGTGCAGAAAGAGAGAAGATAAGGATAAGGAAAGTAGAAAGAGGGAGATGCAGAGAGGGAGAAGAATGAATGTCTCCTAACTTCTCTGTTCACTATAATGATAAACCACATCTGTGTAAACTTGTTGTGACGTTTGTAGTCTGTTGCAGTGTGAGCTGCTGTTAATTTTGATTGTAAAAAAACATCCTGAACATTCTTTAATTTTCAAATCAGTGAATTGATAAAATACTGTTTTCTGCAGCAGAAAGTTTAATGTCATACAGTATGACTTCCCATAGCTATAACTGAAATCAAAAGCATCATTAAAAGCATCATAATACAAATTTGTGCCAAAAAACAGGAACTCAAAACCCCTTCTTTGCTCTCTGCCCTGGCTCAGAGCCAGGGAGCTGCGCTCTGGCCAGAGTTCACCATAAGGTCAAAGGGTGGACTAATTGCTAGAGTATTTGTGTGTTTTTCACTTGAACCAGATCAAACATCTTACTACTGAAGCTGTGTTTTAATCCATATTTCACTTGTTTATAGTCCTGGATGAGTAAAAGAGGCAGGCTGTGACTGTCTCTTTCCGAGTAGCCATAGTTCAATTCCTCATGTCTGTTTGCTAAAGTTTAGTGAAGTATCTGAAGTTGACACATTCTGTTCCCGCCAGGTCTGTCACAATGAAAGCCTTCAAACTGTCAGTCGCGGCATAAATGTGATTGTTTCTCTCGCGCCTTGAAAAAGAAAGTTGTAGCATAGCAGCATAGTAGACAGAATGTTCCTCCAGTCAGGTTGTAGCATTTTTTTTCTGAGTTTGAGAGGATTTTATTTTTTGTGAGTGGGTGTGGCTTTGGTTCATTTAATGACACGCCCACACCATCCTAGAGCAGATAATACTGCTTGGTTTTTCTGATTTTGAAGCTTCATTTTATAAACTTAGAGATGTTTTTCATGACTGAAAATTGGCTGGGTGGTTTGTAACACAGTGCCTGTCATACAACAAACTTAACATACAGATTGTTTTTAGCACTTTAAACACAGGGACTTTAAGTTGTTCAAAATGCTCCCAGACTTATTTACTTTTTTTTTTCCTGACAGTGTGAAATATTGGGAGGTAAAAAATTTAAAAGTCAGCTGAGATGCTGCTGCTTTAAAGTCCCTGCAAAATGAAGTCGTTCACCTTAAATATATTAATGCACACACCAAGGATTTGATTAAATGTACGTAACTTTTTTCAAAATGGAAAAAGATTAATATTTATGCCGAGATAGGGTTTGAGTAGGGGTGTGACGAGATCTCGCGAGATGAAAACGTCACGAGATTTCTCGTCAAGGTGAAAACCGTCTCGCAATATTATTATTGCCCAGACACCAGGAGCAGCAGCTCTCCTGACAAAAAACAATACCAAACTGGAAGTTATTAAAGATCACAAAGATGCCCTGGACAATTAAAAATTGTTGGTGTGACAGCTAATGAAGTAATGGAGCTGATCCGTGACCCATTAATATCACTGCTCCAGCCCCCACCCCCTCCTCTGTGTGCGCGACTCGGGGCTGTACATGACCTGCAAATGCATAATAAGTTTGTCATAAGGACGTGCAATGATTGAATGCTGCTGCTGCTAGAACCTGTGCAGTCTCCGCGAGTCCGTGTATATGCACAGACTCGCTCATATTGCCACTATCTGTGTTTGAGCACCATGTTTACACAATTAGTTCATGCAGGACACCGTCATACACCCAGCTGTGATCAGCTGATCTCAAACACAGCTCCCACAGCCAATCACAGCACTTTTCTCAACACAGTGGCTTACTTAAATATGACGTACTACTCATTAGTCCCTGCTTGAATTAATGCTGATGCACCACACTGCTGCTGCTGGCAAAGCTTAACATCCTCCACCCCAGCCTCCTCCTTTATAGCATAAAGCTTGTGCACCCTCATTTTCAGATTTATTTTCTTTTGAACTATTTCTATTCTATTGTATTCAGTTTGCACTGTCATAAATGCATCGGTCTAAATGAGGGTTTCTTGCTAAATAATAAAGATAGGAATAAATGATGATTGTAAACTACTGACAGATTAACAGACCTGTACCCAGCTCAGTCATTACTGCATTATTGTCGTAACACTTATCATTAACTTTTGATCTTTATTATGATTATTTAAACTCTTCCTTTCCTGAAACACACACTCAGCCACACTGAAAAATGCGGGCTGTGGGCTAGAGAAACTTAAAGTGATGAGGCCAGAGTGCTGTGGGGGTTTGAACTAAACAACAGGAGACTTTAGTGGGCCAAGAGGGAGAGAGAGTCTTATCTGTATTGATCTTCGGTGACAGACGATGACATCTATGAAGAGCAATGAGGCTGGAGAAACAGGCATCATAAACCTGCTTTGATGAGAAGTGGAAAAAAACTGTTCAAATAGGAGCGACCGGAGAGTGTGTGTGTGTCTGTGTGTGTGCATGCAGAGAGGGAGGGAGGGAGCGGGTGGGTTCGAAGTGTGTTAGGTGAATGAACTTGGAGAAAGAAGTGAGGAAACCCATCTTCCTTCTTCTGTCACGTTTAATGAAAAATGAGCAGCTCACCTGGCCTCCGTCCACCTGGTTCTCCTGATCTGTGTGCACGGGCGTGTGCGTGTTTGTGTGGTAGCGTTCTCCTCAAAGGGAATGGTGTATCCAAGGGGCTAGTTTGGAGGTCTTCTGTGTGTTTTGTTGATAACTGGGATTTGGAACTCAAACACAGGAGCGGCAGATGGTGTGTTGGCTTCTGCATGTGCGTGCGTGTTTGTGTGTGTGTGTTTGTCAAGTGTGTAAACAGGCGCTAGATTGAGAGCTGTATGTGTGTGTGTTCTTACTCAGACACAGACACGAACCGTTGGTCCCTGAAGGTAGCGCTGCTCTCTGTGGTCAAAGCGCGGTCTGATCCCGGGTCGGCGGCGGTCGACCTCGGGCCCATCTGCTCTCATGATGACAGATGTGTCAGGAGCTGGCTGCAGATCCGTCCCCCGTTAGGCTTTCTGACAGACTGCCCTCCATGTTGGCAGGAGGCGCTCATACCCCATTAAGTTTGCTTCTTCAAATTGAAAATATTGAGAAACTCACTGAATTAAACAAATTTGGTTTAAAAAAAAATCACTTTCATCAAAAGTTTAGTCAGAAATGACTTGCTCTGTATAAAGGAAAAAATAAATCTTAGCCATCTCTGGTCATTTCTTCATTTTTTTTTCCACTTGTCTAGGGAATATCAGCCTGCCACTGAAATCTCTGCTGGTTGGTGAAGAATACTTTAGTAGTCCAAGAGGGGTGTTTAAAACATAAAAGAGCACCTTTCCTAACATGTATATTCTTCCTTGACTGGAGATCCCAAAAAGGCACATGGGAGACTCCATGCTCAGGTGGGAGAAAGTTCTTTGGTCTGATGAGACCAAAATGTCGCTTTTTGGCCCTCTGATATCTTATTGACCACATCAGGTGGTTGTGACAGTCCTGCACTATGCCAGAGGCAAGACTTGTATTCAAATAAAGTTGTATTACTGACACTATTTCTGTGGCATTTTAGTTGGCACTTTAAGTCTTGAGATAAATCTTCCCTCGGAGTCCTCAAAGAAATATGAACTCTAGATTTGTGGGGTGCTACTCTGTCATGTTTTTTCAAAGGTGGAGTGATGAAATTGAATTTGTGTTGACACTGGCACTTTCTGTGCCACACAGTGGTACATCTTGTCTTGGTAGTTCTTGTCCTATACAATCAATGGGTCTTTCTCTTTTTTCGCAGTCGGAAACATCACTCATTCAGTATGTTTACATGTATACAGTGGGAAATTTGATGAATTGATACCCCCTCTAATATGCTACCTCTTAGCTTGACTAATTACTGTACACTTTCTTCCTGTTGATCTTGTTAATTACTTTTAGTACAAATGAGAAGAGCACCTTGCCTCTAGCTAGTGGTGTAGTAATGTCTGCAAATCTGTCTGAATTTAATTTTTTTTAGTTTTCTTTATAACCGAGAGAGTAAGTGACAGAGTTGGACAATAGCTGGACTTTGTTGAAACATGCCCATAAGGAAATGTATTTGGCACACCTGGATGAGATGATACACCTGCTCCATGCTCCCTGGTCAAAGGAAGCTCTCTATAAAACACTTCTCCATACTTATATTATACAAGATGATAAAGGAGATGTGATGCTTTGTGAAAGCTCCACATAAAAGTGCCCGCAAAAGCATTGTTAATAAGTCAAAAAAGGGCAGCTTGAATGCTTCCCTTAATTTGCCATTGGCCTATCACCACACATGTGCACCGGCATGCAGAGATGCTGAGCCATTGTGCAGCTATTTGGGGAAAAACACCCCTTTCCATGCACGTACAGTGTTTAACAAATTTATTAGACCACCTGTCATATTTGTCTCAAAGACCATCCAGCATCATGAAGTGCTTTAATGTGGACTCTTTCATTTTCAGTGAGCTCTCCACATTTTACCATTTTGAACAGGAATGAGGGATTTCAAACTGAATTCACCCAAATTTGAGCCGGCTCACTGGGCTTCTCTGAGAAGTCAGAAATGAATCAAGCATAACATTCAACCACTAAAACAAATTTTGCTGTTCAGGAATGCAAGTAATAATTATAATTTGACATATTAATCAAGAAATAATAATGTGCTTTACTATTTTTTCAGCTTTTTGGAAATCAGTAAATTTGAAAATTCATGGATAACAATAATAATTATATTTTAGCATTAAAAATATCATTTGGGTTAAAGAGCTTCTACATATTGGTTTATTAACCACTGCAGAAACATAAAAAATGATTTTGGTAATTACCAATGCTGTTAATTTAGGGCAGCTGTGGCATAAACCTTACTTTAGGGTGGTCTAATAAATTTGTAAGCACAGTTGCTGTATTTGACAAGAAGAGACACAGCAAATAGGTAAATAACTTAAGAACCGTAAATTTTAGCCACTTACTTTTTCCCCTTGCAGTCTGCCGCTGTGCCATTCTAATGGTGCTATCCATGCTTTGATAGCCCTTAACTGCAATTTCTACATAGAACATCTGTGCCGCGCTCTGCAGGGCCACGGTTTTACTCCGACCAAAGGCGAGCGATCTTTCCCACTGGAAGCATGTCTAGAACGCTGTGCCACAGCTTTCTGATCGACGGGAGGTGATGCAGTTTGGCAGCGGCCAGTGCTGAAAATAGACCTGCAGCGTATGCCCAACAAAGCACCACAGTGTGGTGATTCAGGGACGCGCTAGTGGAAATTGAAGGAGACAGAAGCTTTTAAAGTGAGCCTCGAACTCTGGTGGCTTTCCAGGGTCTTTAAAGCCCCAATCCACACCAGTAACTCTGATATTGAATACCTTTTTACCCATTTTTTAAATTCATTTTCAATGGTTTCTGCTGCTAACATAGCATTAGCTACCATATTGTTTTCCTATAATGGTTGTCACATGGGCCATGTCAACCAATGGTAGGCTATTCCGTAGTTGTGTCACACTTTGCCAAACTGTGCATGCCTCAACACTTGGATCCTGGTGGCTCTGGCCAGTATAGCTCATAATGGAGAAACAGAGAGCCTGTGATGTGGCCCTCTGTGTCACTGCAGACAGAAATTGCTCTGAATAATAGCACAAATTTAGGCAATTCAAAAATGTGCAGGTACTTTTTTGTAAATATGTTAATATTTTAAAGTCTTTTGTTACAGAATTTTTTTTTTTTTCACTTTTTGGTCCCCAACAAACAAAAACAAGTTTTTGCATAAAATGGTTGAAGTCATTATTGTTTACTATGTATCCACATGGATATCTGAGTTTAATGTCCATTTGGGTTTTTTTTTTTTTGCCCTTATAGTCCCATAACTTCTTAAAATTTAAAGTGACATAACTGCAGCACACATCTTGAAGTCCAGGTTGTTCTGTTTAGAGCTTAACTATGCACCACAGGGTTGATGTTTACAAGCTTTTTAAGACAAAAAGTCCAGGTGAGATGAAATGGTGAAAAAATAGCACAGGACTCAGAGGGTTAAGAACAGGAAGTTGTGACATTGCACTCTTACCTGCCTGCTGTGCATTGAGAATATGAGGAGAGATAGAGCTAAAAACTTTGATCACTCAAAGCACTTCTGTAAATAAACTCGATGATAACAGTCTAAAACATTTTTGATAATAACAAAGGTCTGGACCTTGCAGACATAACTGCCTCCCCCTGTAAGAAGACTCCAGTATTAAAGTTATACCGGCGATTGTAACTATTCTGTTATTCTGACAGGTAAAGAAGTGAGAAGGCTTATAAACAACTTGGCAAAACACTGAAAGAGGAGAATAAAATCAACTGAAACTACGACAGGCTTAGATCTGCCTCTGTCACACTCACCTCGACTGACTGCAGGGTGTGCAATCTTGCAAACTGTGTGCAGATTGTGCAAATACATGTTTTTTTGCACCCTGATGGTTTCAAGAGCCACAAAGCAGTTCAGTAAAGGGTATTGAGAGCTCTTTGTAAGGACTAAATGTTAAGTTTAAGTTTTGGTTTCAGTCATGAATCACCGCTTCATTGGGTAGCAGAAGAGGAGGGGTGAGACAACAGAGAGCTGCAAGGGTAGAACAGGCGATGAGGAGATTTCTGTGCTTTGGCAGATCATTGATGCATTTGATTTTTCTATAAACTGAGTGCATTTTATAGGCACCCCTACTTCAAATCACATCCGCTGGTATTATGTTGTGCTTCCAGTTTAAGAGAGTGCAACTTTGTGTTACTCTGCAGGCCTCAAACACTGTTTTTTTAGTCTTTAGTAAGAAAACAGAGTGATCCCACTTTGCTGAAGCACAAGGACTAGAGGCAGCAGCTCCTTTTAACACACAAAGACACTGTAGGAGAGCTTCTGCAAAATGGAACGAAAAATAGGAGGCATTCATCACAGCCTGAGACCTTTGCAACCGTTCAGACATTATCCATTATTTTGCTCTTTGATCACAATTACACTAATTATGGCCTCTCTATCAGCTCAGTTTCTCACAAACAAGGAGGAGAGGGGAATAAGAATGGAGAAGCCGGGTGATTCAGAGTCTCTGAGTGTCTGTGAAATGTGATTAGAAATGTGCAGGTGACACGCTGACTTCATACGGATGATTCTTCTTAACGCAGGAGAGGGAAGAGCAGCAGGGTGCTGGCATAAAGCTACAGAGAGGGGAGTCAAAGCTCTGCTCATATTGTTGATTTTCTGAAAACTGCTCCACACGCTTCTGCTTCCACTTTTTTTTTCTTTTTTATCATTAGATTGGTTGACCTACCCGGGTGCTGCAGAACTAATTTTACCAATATGATGAAGTTTTTGCTCTGTTAAAAGGTCACTCAGACTCCAATTATTGGCTCTCAACTTAAACACAGAATAAGGAGCCAAAGTCCATGCAGCGATCCTCAGATCCTTTACTCCCTTGCTGCAGACACCCATTCTGTCTGCAGCTGTCTCGGTAATGCATAACAAAGTAATCTGTTAGAGTACTCAAGTTCAACATCATGTGTTAATTCTGAAATTCAAGTAATTTGTTAAACAGTACCTTTTTCCCAAACATAATATATCCACAGCCTGGGATATACACATCACCACCCCATGGACAGCATCTTTTCTACCCAAAAAAGCTTTCAGTGAAGTTCTTTGCTTTTCTTTTTCTTTCAGCTTGTAACTCCTTCAGAGTAGTCATAGGTGTCTTGGTGGCCTCTCTCAGTAGTCTCCCTCTCAGTTTGTGAGGACGACCTGATCTGGGCAGATTTACACATGTGCCATTTTCCTTCTGTTTCTCGATGATGGATTGAACTGAACTCTGGGGCATGGTCAGTGCCTTTTTCGTATCCATTCCCTGCCTTATACTTTTCATAACCTTTTCTTCTCTTTTCTGAGTTGTTTTGAGTGTTCTTTTGTCTTGAAATGGTAGCCAGGAATGCTGATTAACAAGTGACTGGACTTTCCAGAAACATTGTAGTATATCATGTCATTATACTACAATCACTTAAAACAATCAAGTGATCCCCGTTTCACTGATGGTGATACTACTAGCACCAGTTGACTGGACCTCTGTAGAATAAGCCAGTCACTTTAGAGAGGGTGAATGTTTATGCAGTCACTTACATATTTTTCTTCAATTAAAACTACTTTGTAAAAATCTGATTTCACTTTGATTTTAAAGAGGTTTTATTTGTCAGTGATTTCCTCTGGATTGCATTGAATATGTGTATCACTGCATGAATGGATTATGTGTAATTTGAGGGTAAGAGTAATGCACAGGTAAGGGTTGTGACTCAGTCTGTGTGTTAGTGCCACTAAAATTAAGTTTGAGACAGCAATTCCAATATGGCAGCTGCCAGTGAAGAACTTCAAAAGTGAGCTTCAGAAACAATGGGGTGATGTCACTGACACCATGTCCATGCTTTTTATAATGTACAGTCTATTCTGTCCATAGCTTGTCTTAAAATACAGTCACAGGTGCAAAATTTCAGCTCTCATCATGGGGTATTTTGTCTTCAGCTGTGTACAATGGAAGGAGACAGGGAAGTGCTATTAATTAGGTTACTGTCGTGTGACTGACCAATACTTCTTTTCTTCTCCTCTTTGTTCCAAACAAACTCAGCAATGTGAAATCATCACTTCCTTTTCTCATCACAGTGTTGGGAATAGTTTCACCTTCTGTCCTGTTTCCTCACCACAGCTCGCAGTGACTCTCTCTGGGTTTACTAAAAGTGGAGGATATTTTTCTGGAGAGCAGAATGAGAGCTGAAACCTGACATTATAATCTTTAGGTTAGTGAGACTGTAGAGCAGCAATACCGAGAGGAATTCTTTCATGGATCAGATGTTTCATACAATAAACCAGCAGGTCTGAGATTAAATCAAGCCCTGTGGCAGACAATGTAAAATACACTGTCATGGCTGATACTGATGCTGTTTGCTTATGGTAATTACATGCCCTCCTCAGTATGCCTGTGGTACAGATTAATGGATGCTGAGGAGCGTCGTTATGAGCTGATGAGCTGCTGTTGGAGCTGTTACCTGTGATAGGTGAATCAGCCTCAGGTGATGTTGTATTGACCTCTGTGTGTCGCTCTGGGGTAGCGTCTGATTGATTTGTTTATGTGTTTATTTGTCTGCTCATCTCCCCCCATACACAATATATCAGAGAATTATGATGATGCTCGGGGGTATTTTGTTTGAATATTTTCACAGTGACCCAGAGAGGCCGCTGCAGTCACTGATTTAAAAACTATTATCATCTCTCTTTAGTAAAGGCTTTTTTTCTTTCTTCTATTTTGCTTTTTTTTTTCTTTTATAATCCAGAGCTGTTTCATTTGTAAGTTTTTTTTTTGCTCAGACACCTGACTTTGACTGTTTTTTTCTCACCCTTATCAAACACCATCAAAGAATTTTATTGTGGACATTTGGAAGAAAGCCCTGATGTTTTCATAATTAATTCATTACATTACATGCATTTGGCCGCCGTAAAGAGACCTTTTCCTCCAGGTCAGCGGGATTATTTCTTTATGATAGAAGCAGTTTCATACACAATCCTTTCCAAGTCCTCTTTGACAATGTGACGCTATTGTACCATTAACAGTTTAACATTAAAGAAGCTCCACATTCCTCATTTTAGCATAGGCAACTGGATTAATATATGGACAGGAAAAGAAATGAAACCATACTTACTCTTTTTTGTTGTCTTTGCCTGATGACAACATTATGAAACATTTTTATATGAGCTCCATTACCTTCTAATAAAGATTATTCAAAATGTCCTTGATACTGCTGGTTTCTCTACTTGGCATTTCAGAGCACTGAAAAATGATCAGATGTCTGTTCTTCTTTTTCTGGCCATTTTTACTGACCTAAAAATCCAGAATGCAATAACGCCGGACACAAAAGCTCACTACACAAATTAGTTTTTCACTTATTTTTGCACTTACAAAAACTGAGATCATTGCAGCAACTTTAATTCTTAACTTTAACAAAATACTGAAACAAATATTTCATTAAGGTAGACTTTTAAAAATGTGTGGTATGATCCCCCAGTTACCCAACGGTTTAAGGTACAGTGCCTATAAAAGTATCAACCCTCTTGGATGTTTTACCTGTTTATTGATTTTATAAATCAGTCATGGTTCACATAATAATAAGAAATTTTTTGATCAAAAAAATACCAATGCTCTGTCAGGTTGCACAGGGATCGGGTGTGAACAGCCCTTTTCAAGTCCAGCCACAAGTACTTTATTGGATTGAGGTCTGGGCTTTGGCTCAGCCACTCTAGAACACTCACCTTGTTTTCTTTAAACTATTTCAGCTGCCGAGAAGCATCCCTGCAGCATGATGCTACCACCACCGTGCTTTAAAGTGGGGATGGTGTGTTTGTGGTGATGTGCTGTGTTTGGTGTCCACCAAAGTTTAGCTAAACCATTTCTGTGTAGCTTTCGCTGTATGCTTTGGGTCATTGTCCTGCTGGAAAATGAATGATCTCCCACGCTGTAGTTCTCTTACAGTCTGAATAAGATTTTCCTCCAGGATAATTTGCCACATTCATTTTACCTCCTACCCTTTCATGTCTTCCAGGGCCAGCTGCCAAGAGGCATCCCCACAGCATGATGCTGCCACCACAGTGGTGATGGTGTGTTTGTAGTGTCTGCCCATTCTAGTGTCTTGTCTGATGACCAAAAACACCCATTTTGGTCACATCATACCAAAGGACTTTCTTCTACTTGACCATGGAGTCTCCCACATGCCTTTTGGCGAACTCTAGTCCAGATTAAATATAAGTTTTCTCTGACACTCTCCCCTAAAGCTTTTACTGGTGAAGAACCTGGGCGACAGTTGTTGTATGCAGTCTCTCCCATCTGAAGCTTGTAACTCCTCCGGAGGTGTCTTGATGGCCTCTCTTTTTTCTTTTTTTTTCCAAAAAACGACAAATTATATTGACTGTAGTTTTTTTTTTTAATGAAATTAATAATCAATCCAGTATTGTTAAAGTTGTTAGTGAGGATGCTTAAGAAATGCCTCAACTCCACCTCTTTGACTGCTTCTAGGTAGATATAATGTAACCATTTGCAACCCTTTTTTTCAATTTGGTAACTGCCCTGGAATTGCCTCAAGTGGCTGATATCACTCAGGCTTTGTCAGATGTTTTCTGCAGTCTGTGGTTGAGACTTGCTGTGTAGCTCTGCTCACTTTTGCAGCTTGTTTTTGAGTTGAGATGTAAAGTGGTGATGTCCTCCTGATTTGCTCCATGAGAAATCCCAGAAGGCCTTGCAGGAAGCATGATGCATGCCACCACTTTGCACATGAAACACTGCTTTCCTGTTCTTTGCCTTTATTATGTTAAATCCATCCAAAAAACAAAAGCAGTGGTATTCAGGTTGTAAAATACAACTCACAAAGTGCAGTTTATATTGATTGCACATTTTTCCTTACCTTATATTAAACTTATTTTATCTGTTTTTCAGACAAGGCTGAATGAAAACAAGAACATTTCTAAAAAGAGCACTCTCTGTACAGGTCAAAGGGGCAGGTGCTGAAGCCCCCTCTTTGTCTGTGTGCACATGCCTGCTCAAACGGAAGGAGCTCTCCGGGTTCTTCAGTGTGCACACAGAGCTGGTCTGCAGCAGATGGCACACTGGATCTTCATTGTTTTCAGTGAGACAACAAAGATAAACTCCTGCAGCAGTGATGGAGAGAGATGCTGTCCACCTGCAATCGCATCATGGAAACAAAAGTCTAATCGTCCCTTCTGCTGTCTGCAGACAACAAACAGAAACTCCACTGAAATGGAGGCACGTTCTTCTATTTGTTGACGTGTTCTCTCTGTTCTTTAGTCGAGATAAATAAAAGAGGAGTTTTCTTCCTCTGACCGACAGCTTTGGAGTCAGAAAGAAAAAAGGCGTACTGCCAAAGTAAGGGTTAGCTAAATACTTTCAGTTTCCCGCCTGGCTCTGGCTGCAGTCCGGCTCGGAAACAAACACACTGTGACTTGGACTTCCCGTGGGAACACCTCAAGGGGCCCACTGCTACAATAACAAGGCATCCAAAATCCTGGCTACCATTCATTAAATGGAGGCTTACTTTGCATCAGCTGGTAGTCCTGTCACAGAGGACTGTGGTCAAACAGTTCGTTTTGGCTCTGGTCTGTTAGTCTGTGTTGTTTTTTTCCCCTCTTTTTTAACCAACACTGAGATTGAGTGGAAAACAATGAAATCAACTAGAACTTTATTAATAATGCTTAAAAATACAACTAACTCAATGTGTTAATGTGTAGTTTACACCATTTATGTAAGAATAGTGTATTTGAATACAAACAAACTGATGTCAATATGGTTGTTCTGTATAAAGTAAACTTGAATACTTAAATTACATGAACTTAAATTTCTACAACAGTAACTCTGAGTATTATGAATCAGTATTTAAAAGTCCCCTTGTTATCACTTTCTAGCATTCATACTTAACCTGCTGATTATCATACATTTTTATAAGTTTACACTTGAACTGGTACTTTGTATTGTACACAGCCTCAAATAGGATCACAGAATGTGACTTACTGTACATTAGCATTGCTAACACTAGCAGCCTTTAGTCCTGCTTGCATAGTAGTAGCAGTGGCAGTAGTGACTGATCAGTTACAGCCCCAACTAGTGGAGGCAGGCAGTGTTACACCTCATTTGGCCTGCTTGTTTGACAAAGTGGAAGTGCTCCAACAGTGTGCAACACTTACAGTCTACCCTGCAGTCTTTGCAGCCAACCACTGTTAATTTTGTTGACTGAAATTGTCAACAGCCGTTTGTCTATGAGGAAGACGACATTCAGTACCCCATCACGACAAAGTGCAAAATTTATTAAAAGTAAAAACTAAAATATCACATAATAAGTATTTGGACTGTTACACTTAAAATTTAGCTCAGGTTCCTCCCCTTGCTCTAGATCTTTGCTGAGAAATTTCTATGCCTTGACTAGAGTCCACCTGTGGTAAATCAGATTGATTGGGCATGATTTGGAAAGGCACAGAGCTGACAATGCATATCAGATCCAAGCCATGAGGTCAAAGGAGCTGCCTGCAGAGCTCAGAGACAGGATTATTGCAAGTCACAGATCTGGGGAAAGCTACAAAAAGTTCTGCTGTAATGAGAGTTCCCAAGAGCACAGTGGCCTCCATAATTCTCAAACTGAAGAAGTTTGGCACAGCCAGGACTCTTCCAGTCACCTAGCTAAACTGAGCAACCAGAGGAGAAAGACCTTAGTAAGAGTGGTGACCAAGACCCTGATGGGCACTCTGACTGAGCTACAGAGATCCTGAGTGAAGATTGGACAAAGTTTCAGGAGGACAACCATCACTGCAGACCTCCACCAATAGCTTATGGCAGAATGGCTAGATGGAAGCCTCTCCTTAGTGCAAAACACGTGAAAAACTGCTTTGAGTTTCTTCTGGCGTTTTGGAAGAGTCTTGACTGTGCCAAACTTTTTTTCTATTGGAGAATCAAAGAGGCCACTGTGCTCTTGTGCTGTTTTTTGTAGCCTTCCTCAGATCTGTGCCTTGCACAGGACAAGACACATAATTCATTCAGTTGGTTTGAGGAGAGATGCACTTTTGTTCCCCAGAATATAAACAGAAGAGTTCTATTAAAACAGGATGTTGTCTAACTGTTGTTATATTCATTAAAACCTTAATTTATTTAAGGAGTATCAATTTTGGTATCAGTATCAAGAAATATGAATGGTCACCCTCCAGCTGTGAAAGGATTTTGAAATTAGATTAATTTCACAATTTTGCTGATAAAGTTAAATTAGCTGAACAAAATGAACCCTTTGATTAAATGTGACCTTTTTATCACAATTTTGTTGACTAAAACCAGACTAGAACTATAAAAATGAAAAATGACTGAATGTGACTTTAACAAAGAAACATTTTGATCACAAGACTTAGTTTAATACCCTTCAAAATAAACACTGCTGTGACTGTGTTGGCTTCTTTGTGAATGTAAATGAAATAGCAGTGTGAAAGCTAACAGAACCAATCAAAGAATGCAACAATATTGCAGTTTCACCACCTCCAATAACTTGCATATGTATATAAATGTAAAATTGACCTAAGTGAAAGCTACGGAATCAGATTTTTTTTTTTTTAATTTTCCAAAGCAGAGATTTTCAAAGAGTGATACATGTGACAGAAGGATGCAAATGTCTGCATGTGTGTCCACTCAACAGTCTTTGTGATGAGAGGAGAGAGTCCTGGCCAGAAGTCCTACATTGCTGGCTGCACCTGAAGACCTAAACGGTTAGCCATCACTCCCAGATGCTATCCCGTCACTTAATGATCAACATCATACCAGAGAGAAAATTTAGGGAAGAGTATCTGTTTTGTTGTAGTTGCAGACTTGGGTGACTTGAGCATGTCAGGACACCACAGGGAGCTGCTAACATTTGGACTCACTGTGCAGCAGACTGATGAAAGTGACTGTCAAAGTTTAGCCTGAGATGCTCCGATCACAGATGAGGTCTGTGTCAGCGTTGTGCAAATTTACACTAAAAGGAGCTGGCTTAAATTTCAGTTCCTACAGATTAAAATGAACTCATTAATATTAATTGTGTACTGTTGTGAGTTTGAGCGCATGTGTTGCTGAAACTGTGCATTGTTGCCATTCTTGGTCAGGTCTCCCTTAAAAAAGAGATCTTTGATCTCAATGGGACTTACCTGGCTAAATAAAGGTTAAATAAAATAAAATAACAAATTTATTATGTTTATTTTAGCTAAGCCAATCTCCTCTTCCAGTGAAGCCCTTCAACTTTCCTTCCCTCATTATTTAACCACAAGTTTTACCTAAATTAAGCCATAAATTGTCTACTGTTTACAATGCCTTTAAAAAGTATTCACCCCCTTGGATGTTTTACCCATTTATTGATTTTATAAATCAATCATGGTCAATAAAGTTTTGCTTTTTTGACAAAAACAAAACAAAACAAGAAACCTGAGTGGAAACAGATTTCTACAAAGTAATGTCAAGTAAATAAAAATATGTAATGTCAAATAAGCGACATCATAAATATTCACCCCCTTAAAGTCAGTATTTAGTAGTGCTGCAATCACAGCACTGAGTCTTTGTGGACAGGTGTCAGTCAGGCTTTCACATCTGAGCACTGCAATGTAACTCCATTCTTCTTTGCCAAACTGCTCAAGCTAAGGCCTTTTTATGCCCAGCCACAAATTCTCTATTAGGCTTTGACCCAGCAAGTCCAGAACATTCTCCTTGCTGTCTTCAAACCATTTCTGTGAAGCGTACTCTGTATGCTACACTGTATGCTCCCAAGCTGTAGTTCACTTGCAGACTGAATAAGATTATTCTCCATGATTTGCTGTATTCATTTTGTCCTCTACCTTTACAAGCCTTCCAGGGCTGGCTGCTGAGAAGCATCCCCACAGCATGATGCTGCCACCACTGTGCTTTAAAGTGGGAATGGTGTGTTAGTGGTGATGTGGTAATTAATGGGTGACTCTAAATTTGCATTGGGTGTGATTGAAAGCATGCCTGGTTGTTTTTCTGTATATGTGTACCCTTTTGACCAATCCTGGGTTTACCCCGCCTTTCGCCCAATGACATCTGGGATTGGCTCCAGCCCCCCGTGGCCCTGAAAGAAAATGGATGAATGGATGATTGCCCAGCACTGCTGCATATGTGCTCATCTACTGTCAAACACAGTGTTCAGCACCTCTCACTACCTCTCACACCATGAGTGGTAAATCTCTAGAGTGAACTACATTTATGCTCTTGTGCATGACTTTAAAATTGAATGATTCAGTTTACCCCAAATATGAGTCTCTTCAGGCCTAAAACAGGTGCACATCAGGTGTGTATCAGGTCTGATGTCTGCAGTCAGTCGGGCAGAGTGTGGGGGCGTTTGTTTTATGTACGTGGTTAGCCTTTCATCAGCACTCTCAGTATTCAATTTACATACTGTCTACTGATCCGGCACTGAATGTTAAGCTGTTTATGCTCTCTCAGCCACTTTATTCTGACACGAATAAGTTGTGTGTGTGCGTGTGCACGTCTGTGTGTGGGTATAAGACAGATTGCTTTGCCCCCCACCCCCCTTGGTTGTGCAGTATTGTGTTCTGCTAGTAATGATGGGTTCTGTGCCTCCCAGTCTCCCTCTCAGCAGGACACACACATAAAAGGGTCCTTCTAAGGGCAGCCATGCGGGCGTGTGTAAGTGTTGTTTTCTGCTATTGTGTGTGTGTGATTCCAAAACATCATTTTCAGCAGTGCATGCTGATTGAGCCTCACACTGAGCGCGTGTCCAACCCATCAAGGTTCACATTGGTCCTTTCTCTCTGTCTCTGTCTCCCTCCCTCTCTCACCCTCTCCTTCGCTCCCACCTTCCTTCCTTCTCTATCTTTCCGCTCCTCTGTTTCTCCTCCCTGTATGACATTTCTTCTGTCCTCACACAGCTTCTCTGCTCTTCCCCCATGTGTGTTTGAGCTATTGGATTTTGAGGAGGGGAGCCTCTCCTTTCGTTATTGTAAATCGAAGAAGACACACTCAAGAAAACAACAGTTCTGATTTTGGGGAAAGTTTGGGTTTCACAATAACTAAATGATATGTTGTTTTAGAGACATAACCGGGATTTGCACATCAAACTCAATTCAGTTCCAATAAAGAATCCGTATTTGTCCCCAGGGGGCGATTCAAGACACTTAGAGCAGCAGCATTACAAAAGGCAAAGAGCAGAAGTCAAACAAAAAATAACAACTGCAAATATGAAAATATATGGTGAAAATATAACTGCAATTAAATATATGAATCAACTGATCAATTACAGTAAAAAATTGAAGGCCAAGAAGGGTTGTAGTGCAGAAAGAGAAAGATTTCAGTTGGAAATAAATATATATACAGGGAAATGTAAAGTGGTCAAAAACTGAGTAAATCAAGTTGTTGCAGAAATATAAAATAGAATATAAACATATAAAATCAAGTATAAGGAGGGGAGTATGAAATGGACCGGGTAAAAAAAAACTTAGTTGTGCAAAAAATACAGATTCAAATGCAACTGTTGCATGTCATCAGAGTTACTCTGTGACTGTTGAATGTTCATCAGAGTTACTCTGTGACTGTTGAATGTTCATCAGAGTTACTCTGTGACTGTTGAATGTTCATCAGAGTAACTCTGTGACTGTTCAACGGTCTTCAGAGTAACCTTGTGGCTGTCTGTCTTCTCATCAGAGTGACTTTGAGACATATGAAATCATCTAATATTAGAAGGATCTACTGTATAAGGATCCTGAAGGGTCCTGTTCTCCACTCTGTCCTACACAGCCTTCCCTGCCCTGGCCCCTCAATAGCTTGGTTCAGAGCATTTAAGGGGTCCTGAATGATTGTGCTTTTTATTCTGAGACTTTGCTGCTCATAGATGGATAAAGAGTTTTTTCTTCGTGCAAAATATACACTTTGCAGGATGTGTAATGTTGGTCTTGTAACCTGAAATGTTGCTTGTTGTCACTGTTTTGGCGCTTAAAGGGTAAATGTGCATCCTGGCTTGACCGGGTCACTCTCATTTTTAAACATGTTCTATAAAGTGTTAACACATACTGGTTCCAAAAAGCCTCAGTCCTGGTTTCTACCAAATGAAACACCAAAACAGTGCTCCGTGCTTACAAGGCTGATTTGTCCATCTAAATTTCAGTTATGTTATTGCAAAATCTATTTTAGTTCATTTAGTGGATGTTTTAACCAGTAAAATAACATCATCAGTGCTCTGTAAAGCAAAGTTCAACACTGCATTTTGTTTAATAGGGCTCCCCTTGCACAGCCCATATTTTAAAGCTTTTCCATTTGTTCAGTCATCAGTAAGGTGAAGTCCAAAGAGCACTAGTTTAGAATCTGTTCCCTCTATTTGATTTTTGAGGTCTTGATTAACCAGCGTGGGCTTTTCATTAATCCTCAGCCCTCTGGAATCTGGTTGTTGTGCCAGTATTTGATAAGTGTGATACTGTGCCACTTAAGGAGAGCGTCTTTTTTCTTCAAATTAATCACCTTTAATAGTGGGCTTATCTTTGTCATCCTTAAAGAGAGACTGCTGGGAAATAATCTGTTGTGCCAGGATATCACTGAAGGAAAGCTTGGTATAGGAGCTCCAGCTCATTTATTTTGGTTGTTTAGTGTGACGTCAGGGCAACAGAAACTTCCTGCATTTTTTCCAAAGGTTAAATGTACCCCCATGTATAGCCCAAGTCACAGTTTACTCAGTTTCAGTGTTTGGATTATTTCTTTCAACACTGGTTTGTCTCTGCATGTGTCAGTCAGTCTTCACATGCTGCTGTTGCTTCCCCTGCCCAGCTTACCATACTGACAGAGCTGTCTGTGTTGCATCAGGTAGGCTAGCTGTCATTTCAAGAATGAAGTGCCGAAGCTGATTAAAGAGCATCTCTAGTACTCTGTGTTGAATAAGACAGGGCAGGAAGAATAAGACAGTAGAAATATTTGCAAAGAACACAGCCTATAGACTTAGCAACATTATTAGTATGATGTCTGGTACTTAAGGGCCCTACTTTGTCAGCATAAAGGCCCTCATTTATCAAATGTGCGTACTCTTTGGGAGTACACTCATTTTCACGCAAAGATCAGCGTTTATCAATCTGAGCGTGGACATACGATTCACACGAATCCCATGCCAGGTCTGAGCTTGTGAACGCAAGTTTCAAGTCTGTATGGACTTGCTTTGCAGCTTAAATCTGGCTGTGTTAGATCAGATATGACTTTTAAATGTTTTTAACTTTAAACCAAAGCTTTGATGATCCATCTAAGCAACATTGCTATTTAAATTTTATTGAGCACTGCAAGCCTTTAACTGATTTCCTTGTTATTTATCTTTGAAGAATGAACGTTTCTATAGGCCACTGGTTCATTTTAAATACTAAAAGAGACAGGTTGTCTTTAGTAATCATTAAAGTTTCATGGTATCTTGACATCGTAATATCACTTGGAAAATATTGTGGGAGATTTAACCAGAACCACTGGAGTTATTCAAAGGGAAAAGAGAGGAAGCTCGGAGGAAAAAAATTAAATATTTATCTTATTTGTTATTGGGATAAGGGCTTAACAGGAAGAGGACTGTATTAACCTGGCTTGTGTTCAAGAGCCGACCATAGACAAACATAAAAATAACTTTACATTGGACCATAATCAATCAGGATATCTAGAGATCTAAATAATCTGTCTAATCAACTACTGTGGATGTAATTACACACGGTCGTACGGCTGGAGGCTAGAAGAGATAGGAGGTCATCCAGCGCTCAAAGATATAAGAATTCCAACTGAAATGTTTGGACAGAAAACTATTCAGATCAGAAATTCTTCAATTATGTGTTTTATATTTTAAATTTCAGACTTTCTTAAACATTTTTTTAAGTCTCATCACAGTCAGAAGAGAGAAGTTTATCTTCACATCACTGACACTAATAATTAGCCTAAATTAATAAAACCTGAAACTGAGGTAATGCAGCCGCTCTCCTCAGTCTGGAGCAGTTTTAGTCTGACCTCCTTCTGTTTGTGTGCTGCTTCTTTTAAGAGCCAAAACACGCTTTTTTTTGATAAGCTCTGTTGTCCAACAACGTTGTTAACCTCAGTGATGATTTCATTCCACACGTGGTGTTTCTGGTTCACTTTCATGTCAATTTTCAGGCTGGAAAAACAATCAGAAAGACCAGACTCAGACTGACTAAAAATAGATTTTTGATGACTAAAAATGACAAAAAGCAAGTTTAGTCTCATCAAGATGACTAAAACGAGACCAAAGTGTAATTTAGTTTTTGTCAGACTTTCCAAATCTTTGATATTTCCCCACTGTGGGTAAGTCTTTCAAAATACAATGTATCTGTAACTATTCTGCCTCTCAGCTGTAGTAAGCAGGGATCACAGGTTTGACAGGGGCATAGAACACACTGTTAAATGCTTGGACTAAACTTTAAGGCTCAAATGTAAGGACTTTTTATGAACTAAAACTAGACTCAAAGGATTTTAAGTTGTCATTGACTAAAAATAAACGAACTATAAAGGGCAGAAATTACTAAAATGTGACTAAATCTTAAAGGCATTGAATCTAAAGACTAAGACCGAGACTGAAATTAGAAACTGTCAAACTAGCTGTCAAAGTATTTATCAGCAACCACTCAGTTGTATGCTGATATTAGCCAGACACGTTTCACAAATCACATGTAGATTTTATACTAAGATGATTTATACACCCGAGTCCGTGCAGGTTTCCACAGAAGTTTGATAAATGAGGGTCAAAGTGTGTGGCACTCATGGCGCTCACGGCACACATTCAAGGCACAAAGACAGGTGCAGAATGCAAAAAGGATGGATTAAGTCGCTTGATTTTACAGGTGTGCTTTTGGAGTGACATGATTTAAAGCAGTCAGCCTGACGGCTCTCTTCCCTTTGAAGAGCCGGTTGATCCTGCAGACTGTCACGCTGGTATTTACCTGTCAGATTTTCCAAGCTAACTAATAACCACTGCTCGCTACAAAATCAGAAATGATAAAAAAAAAATGTGGTGATAACCACTGCATGAGGTACAAAAAATCAGCTCCGTCAATGATTCAAATCTCCAGATCTGACATGATCTAGCAAAAAAGGAAGCCTGTAAACATTAATTTTCATTTTTCAGTGCTCTTTGGTTACAATATCTGAAAATTTACTCTGGGCATACTATATTGATGTCTGTGAGATGTCTTTTTAGTGACACTTAAAGTTCTGATTAGGTTTATCAAAAATCCATCTCTGTTGCACGAGAGTGTGTGAGTGTGTGTGCTTCTATATGTTTTCAAGTGTGTGTAAGCCTGATCTTGTAAACAAGCAGGAACAGACACTAAAGCCTGGCATCTCTCAGCCTTCATTTCTATGAAAAACCTAATGTGAACATAGTAGATGCAGTGATATTTACCTGTGGAGAGAGTGGGTATCCTGTGTGTGGCTCAAGCTCAGTAGAAGTTAGCGTATTTAATACATACGTACATAGCTACATTTTTAGGTTGAATGGTCTCCTGGAGTAATGTAATGTAACTTTTACTTTTTCTCCCTTTTATCTTAGGTGTGTCACCTCTCTCAGCACCCATCTTCCCCTACCCGCCCTCATCCACTGACTGTGTGGAGGCCCACCGGGTGTGCGCGATGGACCCCCGGTGCGAGGCGTTATACCGGGGTTTGGAGCTGTGTGCGGCTGATGCTGCCGTGTCTCCCCTGGGTGAGCAGGTGGCTGCTGAGTGTCTGGAGAGACAGGACGCCCTGCTTGCCCGGCATCCCGCTCTTATCGCCTGCAAGTGTCAGCGTGGCCTCCGCAAAGAAGAGCAGTGTCTACATATATACTGGAGGGTTCGTCTGATGCCAGGTCAGTTAGAGATGGGGTGTGCATGTGTACATAAGGTCATCTGAAGGGAACAATATTTAGGAATTTGGGATGATGTCAACATGCCAGTAAACATGCATAGTGCCTATAATGCAAAAGCTGTTGCATTTTGAGTGTCTCCCACCTCAGCTGCTGAAGCTTGTACTACTTTAGAGTAGTCATAGTTGTTGGTGGCCTCTCTCACTAGTCTCCTTCTTGCACGGTGACTCAGTTTGTGAGGATGGCCTGATTTGGGCAGATTTTCTATATCCCTTCCGTTTCTTGATGATGGATTGAACTGAACTCTGGGGCATGTTCAGTGCTTCGATATTTTTTTGTGTCCATCCCCTGACCTCTACTTTTCAATAACCTTTTCTCTGAGTTGCTTGAAGTGTTCTTTTGTCTTCATGGTGTAATGGTAGCCGGGAATGCTGATAAACCAGTGGCTGGATCTTCTGAGATTTTCTGAGATGTCTAGCACCAATAGGCTGGACCTCTGTTGAGTTCAGTTAGTCAAATTAAAGGGGGTGAATTTTTATCAAATCACTTATTTTACCTTACATATTATTGTTTTATTGACATTACTTTGTAGAAATCTGTTTTTACTTTGACATTAAAGATTTTTTTTGTATTTTTTCTCATCAAAAAGCCAAATTATACTGACCATAATAGATTTATAGAATTAATAAAAGGGTAAAAAAAATCCAAGGGGATAAATATGTTTAAGTGCTGTACTTCCCCCTCAAAGACAATGTGCATTTGTTGGTGAGAAAGACTTCTCAATATTCTTTGAAGCCCCCAAAGTGGTTGAGAGAAGGCAAAGAACTATGCTGACTGTTAAAGTACAGTACAAATATGACTCTGCAAGCACTTTCAGCCAATTGTTTGCTAACTGTTTATATGTAAAGTATCTGGATATTACTCACCGACCAACAGCAAAACTCTGCTTTATCTGTTTCAACTGTTTCACAAAGCTCTTGCCAACATGTAAAGACCTCTCCAATATTGACTGTCGTTTGGCTCCTTGCTCGGTTGTTTCTTTTTTCTCTCTTTTTAGCTCCATCTTTTGTCGTCCTTTTCCATCTCTTTGCCTCAGACATTGTATAAAACAGTTGTGGAAAAAAAGTTACACAATGCTGAAAGCAGGCGTCTGTATGGAACTGAGACACATGCCAGTCACTCTGTTGGAAGTTATTCTTCTTTAGATAGACTTAAACCTTTTATTTTAAGTTGGAAAAGTGACATATTGAATCAATTAATCAATTTCTGATGATGATGAATGTTATACATGAAGAAAAAAGTGACATAATCTTCCATGAAGTAGCCTGGGATGACAATACAACAGCACACATAAAGAGCAGATGCATTAGAGGACAGAGGTGGACAAATACTCAGTGCATTTAAAAAAGTAGGTAAAGGAAATACTCGAGTTTCTGTTGAATACTCTTTTCATTGCATTGAAAAGTAGCACAATTGACTCTGCCCTTGTGTTAAGGGGATTAAACTAAGTGTGACTATTTACATCTGAGTCAAAAATATAAAGGTTGCTACAATAACGTCTGATATCCACCTTATTCCTATGCCCCATGATTCTTTGCATGAAATATGGGAGCAACTTGCGCTCCCCTCTATCTAAATAGGACTTTGCATAGAAACGAGATGCTGGAAGTGATTATTAGAGCAATTCGGATACCAAAATATGTAAACTTAGACTGCTTCACTTCAAACAGGATAACATTATTATTTGTCCGCCCTCTACTAGAGAGTACAAAGTGACGACATTACCTCAGTTAGCCTAGACAAGCATCTTTAGCTAACTTTATTAGCTTCACATCAGTATAGAAAGAGACAATCACATTTTGTTCAGGGAGTTTGGACACCACCTTCAGATAAATTTCTAGTTTGTGAAGTTGCTGAAATTTTTATTTCACAAACTAATCCCTCTTAAAATGTGGGAATTATATTCATAAAACTATCTATGACTCAAGTTGCCAGCTCTTCAGTCTGGTAAAAGTCAAGTTTAGTATTAAGAATTAATGATAAATTAATATTGAAAAAAATAACATCCCCAATGCTCTTAGACAGTGAATAGCATGTTTAAAACATATTTTGTCACATTATTGGTACCACAAACGAAGCAACAGGTACTGAGCATTACAGAAAATATCATTTAGAACTTTCAGCTCATATTGATTGAACAAAAATAAAGCAGTATTTATTGCAGCAAATATTTATTTATTTCAGAACAACCACTGTTGATGCTAAATCACTTTAGTAAGCCCTCAGAAGAATCGCGTTTTGCTATTATTGCTACTGTATGGGAAGCTTGACCCACATTCATAGCTACAGTAGATCCCCCAGGAACAATGTGCTTTCCACCTTATTTACTTACTTACATCTTACAATACCAACAATGTGAACATGTGATTACAAAAATATATCAATATTTACAAATTCGAGGTGAAGTCCTATCGAATCAACTGTGGTTCGTAGTTAGCATCTATCATTAGCTGCTGTATTAGAATAGATGTATTTAATGTACTTCTGCTTTTAGCATCAGATGTTTTGCCCATATTCAGATTTACAGTAGCGGCCCCAGGAATAAGGTGAATATATTCGCTCCTTTTGTTCTGTCGGGCTGCCAAGATTACCTTTGGTATTGCACTCTATATCAACTTATATAACCAAGATAAAGTTTTGTTTAGGCTGTGCCAGGTTAAACTAACATATCAACTGGAGCAATGTGTAGCCACATTAAAGGGGACATATTATGCAAAATACACTTTTTCAGGCGTTTCTAACAAAAATATGTGACCCTGGGCTGCCCTCAATCTCCCAAGGAATCAAAAAATGTGTGCTGAAACAAGCCATTCTTAGATTTTCCCCTCATAATGTCATGAGTGAGCACCGCCCCCAGGTTTGGTTGTCCCTCGCTGCTTGGGAGAAAGTTCCGCCCTCCTCTCCTGATCCTCCTGATCAGGAGAGCCACATCCATTTCCTGAGAGGGGTGGAGTCAGGGGCAGAGTCAGATAACATTTAAAGCCACAGACACAGAAACAGCTCATTCTGAGCAGGGCTGAAACAAAGGAGTTTTTAGACGTGCAAAAATCCAATACTGGAGTGTTTTTTTCAGCAAAAAACTTCACAGGCATGTATTGGGACCTCTGAGACCAATATAAACTTGTCTTAAAGGGTAAAATATGTCCCTTTTAAGTACTGGTATATTGATGTGAAAAAGGATGATGATGCTGCTAGTGTTAGCAAAACTCTGCAAACCAATCTGACATTACTATCCAGTGTTTGGCTTTGTTAAATAAATGGTTTTTAATTTTTACAATTTTGTGTTTTTTTTTTCCTTCAGACCATTCGACAATATTGAATTGAAATTAGTTACTTATCGGCAGGGGAATTATTAACTAGGAATGTCCCTCTTTCAAACGCCAGTCGCTCTTTATTCTTTCATTATCGTTACTAAAATGTGCAGCTGAAGGTTAAAGGGGTGAGAGCTGATGGATTTAGTGAGAGGTGAAACCCACTATGGACAGGGTGAGGGTTTATCAAAGGGCTTAAAGCTGCATTGATTTACATATTCATAAAATCAAAGACTGAAACAATTTTGTTGAATATGACAGAGGTTACTTCTGTGAAACCAAAGAGAGTCATAACCATTTTTCCTTTTCCTCTCATTCCTGGGAAGGTTTTTGCTGTCGGGAATCCTCTGGTTTGTTTTAATGCCAAAACTTTGACTCTCAACTTACTAAACAGGCTACCTGTTCTTAGTTTTGATTAACTTAAATTTTGCTGTGAAGTGTGCATCATTGCTCCAGCAATCTATTTTACTGCATTATTAAATTCAAAACGCAGGCCATAGGGGATGCGCAGATGGTCGAGTGGTTTAAGGTGTGCACCATGTGCAGCCCATCTCTCCTCTCTCCCATCCCTGTTTCCGAGTCTCTACACTGTCCTCTGCTATCTAATAAAGGCCCAAAAATAAATCTTAAAAAAAATGCAGGTCTAGACTGAACTCTATGTTCTGTTTTTATAAAGATAGACCTAACGTTAATCCTAAATGAGCATTACACTAGGCAACATTTAGCAACCTTGAGCAGAACCAAACATGAAGCTGTGCTGGTGGTGTTAAAAAAAAAAACCCAAAGCTTATTCAGTGCATTCAGGAAGAATTCAAACCCCCTTCCCTTATTTTCAGTTTTGTCATGTTGCAGCCTGATGCTAGAGTCAAAAAATGATGCCATTATTCTCATTAATCTACATTTCGTACTCCTTAATGACAAAGGGAAATCTGAATTTTAGACATTTTGCAAATTTATTAGAAAATAAAAAAACTGAAATAACAAACTGATTTAAGAATTCAGATCTTTTGCAAAAATACTGGATCTTTGCTGAGATGTTTGTACACCTTGGCTGGAGTCCACCGGTGGTAAATTAAATGTGATTGGACATGAGCACAAACTAAACCATGAGGTCAAAGGAACTGCCTGCAGAGCTCAGAGACAAGATTGTTGCAAGGCACAGATCTGGGGAAGACTACAAAAAATGTCTACTGCACTGATGATTCCCAGGAGCACAGTAGCCTTCATAATTCTCAAATGGAAGAAGTTTGAGACAACCAGGAATCTTCCAAGAGCTGGTTGCTGAGCGATCAGGGATAAAGGGCCTTAGTTAGAGTGGTGGCCAAGAACCCGATGGTCACTCTAGACTGAGCTCCAGAAATCCTGTGTGGAAATGGGACAAAGTTCCAGGAGGACAACCATCACTGCAGCCCTCCACTGATCTTGGTTTTATGGCAGAGTGGCTAGATTGAAGCCTCTCTGAGGCAGTTCCTTTGACCTCATGACTTGGTTTTTACTCTGATATGCGTTGTAAACTGTGAGGCCTTCTATAGAGAGGTCTGTGCCTTTCCGAGTCATATCTAACCAATTCCAATCAATTTAATTCGGACTACAATTAAGGTGTAGAAGGGGAGGGACCTAAGCTAAATTTTAAATGTTTCTGTTAAGGGTCTACTTACTTAAATCAATGTGTTATTTCAGTTTTTTATTTTTAATAAATTTACACTCATGCCAAGAGTGTTAGAAAGTTTATTTTCTTCAACTTCCTTCCGGTTGCATGGTTCATCTGCAAAAACCTTCCATCTGCCGGCTAAATTATATACATTTTCATTCATAAGGAGCTTTGCATTGACCATTTAAGGTTAAATGTAGGCATGTAAAGGACGGAACAGGAGACAAATTTACATGCACATTTTTCCAGGTGGACCAGGATTTACAAAGAGATAATTGCGTGGATGCGAAGATGTGCGTGGGCACAGTTTTATAAATCAAAATAATTTTGGGCTCACGCCATTTCTGAGGTTTTGGCGCAGGTACACTTTTAGTCTGGATTCTATGCACCATTTTATAAATGAGACCCCTACACCTTTGCTCCGCGAACAGCTAAGTTCTCATGCTGACAGAGCTGACGTCTGTCCACATAAACGTGATTAGCTTGGAGAGGAGGGGAAAATTTTTCAGGTTCTATTTTGATGCCAGTCTACAAAAGTGTAATTTTAAATTCAGCATAAATGAGAGATTAAGAGATGGTTTCTTTTTTCTATTTTTGTTGTTGTAAAGACATGAAACATCAAAGTGGTACCAGTGGTACTGATTTGGATTGCTAAAAACAATTCACATAACTATGAATAAGGCTGGATGGACATAAATAATAAAGTGTTCTTTGTCATGGAATTCATGTCAGCTGAGGGGGCGGCCTTTATCTAATGCCACTCCAGCCCAATTGACCTATGGCTAAGCCACGCCCCCTCCACTCACTCAGACAAACAATGAACATTCAGTGACGGGCGCTATTGCAGTTGTCACAGTAGGAGACATTTCACAGAAGGCCATTGATGATTTCTGGAGACAGAAAGATCACATATCATCTAAAAGTCACCAAAAGGGTCTCAACTACGCATTGGAGGGATCTAGTAATCATTTTATTGTTGAGAAGGTCAATAAAAAGCTTCAGTTACAAGCCAAAATTTACAGGTCCCAGTGGAAAAGTGATCCACGTTGAGTCGATGTTGTGGTCTACCGCAAAACTTTTATCCAAAGAAGAAACTTCTCTTGGTTTAGATGTGGCTTAGGAAAGGGTAAAAAATACACTCCGTTGCCCAGCCTCTCAGGATACCTTGTGTTGGAGTCGCTTGTACCCCATGAACACCGTTTGACCATTTTTAAACTTAAAAATCTCAAAAAAACCTCATAAAACCAGACGAAAACGGACTTTCTCCCATTCATTTCAATGGACGTCCAGGCAGCCGATGTCCGAGTGTATTGGAGTGGTATACACACTGTGATTGGCTCATCGCGTTTGAGGGCGGGACTTAGCCATAGGTCAGTTGAAAGCATTGGCAGACCACCTCTCTGCAGTCTAAGCTATTGAATGTTGAACCGTGTTCAGTCGGCACTGAGGTGTGTCTACACAAAGCACTGAGGATTACTACTTGGTTTCTGAAGCCACAAAAGGATATATATCTTTGTAATGCATTGTTTAAATGGGGTGTTCATGTTAATTTCCACAACCATCTGCACACTGAAAGGCTTAACATGCTTCTAATTCTGCCAGAAACTGTGCCATCATTTTGAACAACACTCATTGAAAAGTTGTGCCCACTCAAAAGCACCCTATCACACACACACCTCACACTCAGAGTAACAGGAGCGTATCAGCCGTGCTGGTGTGATGTGTGCATCAGTAAGCGAGCTAACACTAGCCAGCGGACTCCTCCTCCCCTGTGGCCTATTAGTCAGCCGAGCATTAGTGTAATTACACACTCTTCAGTTCCCAATGCTGCTCGGCTGCTCTCGCGTATCATTACCATAAATATATAGCCCAGAATAGGATTTACATACATAAACACTTTACATGCCATTACATTCCTGATTGAGTTTGTTCTTTGGAGTGTGTTGAAATAATTTGAAGGAACAAGCGGTTCGTCCACTCGTCAATCAAGACTCTGCTGATGGCTTTAACAAGTGGACAAAAGCTGTCTGCAGTTACATGACATTACTATTAATGCAACTCTGCATTTGTATTCTTATTGTTGCATTCTTATTTTGGCTACTCTGTTGTGCTAATCAACAGTCTGGCTGGTTTCTAATTTAAAGCTCATTACTTTAAATTTGCAGCCCCATTTGCAGATATTTTTTACTAATTACAAGCAATTTACACCTTTTTTGTTTGTTTTTTTGTTTTGATGTCATCTAATAAGATGTCTATCAGGTGAATGTGCTGAATGTGTCATTTGACGCTAATGAGGTAAATTTTTTTTAAAGTAGAAGTTACGATTGCACTTGCTTGGTTGCGTTTTTGGTGATGAGGGGATTTTAATTAAAGGGCCCTTTTGGAACAATTATCCTCTTAACACAGTTTTGCAAAGGCACCTTGGCTAAATGCCCAAAGTCGCAGGGATTATTGTTTGTTTTCTATTAAATGTATTTTAATTTTACAACTTGTCACATTTATTAAGCAAAAAAACAAAAACAAAACAAGAGCAAGCAAAAAAAAAAAAAAAAAAAACAGGCAAAAAAAAGAACCCCTGGTAAGGGCACCTTGAGTTGAAAATAACGATCATTTACAGTGCCTATAAAAAATAAACCGCCTTGGATGTTTAATCCTTTTAATATTTTAAAATCAATCATGGTCAACATAATTTGGCTTTTCTGACAAAAAAAAAAGAAATACAAAAACCCCTCTTTAATGTCAAAGTGAAAACAGATATCTACAAACCAATGTCAATTACATAAAAATAAGTACGCTAAAGTAATGGACTGCATAATTATTCACCAGCTGTGTTTTCTTTTTCCTAAATTTGCTGCATTTTTTTATCCTCTACCTTCACAGGCCCTCAAGGGCTGGCTCTAGAGAAGCATCCCCACAGCATGATGCTGCCACCACCATGCTCCAAAGCAGGGATGGTGTGATTGTGATGATGCAAACATAGTGTCTTGTCTGATGGCTAGAAAGCACAGTTTTGGTCTCATCAGATCATAAAACTTTCTTCCACTTGACCATAGAGTGTCCCACATGCATTTTGGAGAACTTGAGTTGAGATTTAATGAGTTTTCTTCAACAGTGGCTTTCTTTTTGCCACTTTCCCATAAAGCTTTGACTGGTGAAGAACCCTGGGCAACAGTTGTTGTATGCAGAGTCCCTCCCATCTCAGCTGCTGAAGCTTGTAACTCCTTCAGGAGCAGTGACAGGCATCTTGGTGGCCTCTCTCACTAGTCTCCTTCCTGCACAATTACTCAATTTTTGAAGATTTAGGCAGATTTGCACACGTACCATATTCTTTCCATTAAAAGGCATAAAAGCACCATAAACACAAAAGGTCCCCTATGTGAAATAACACTTAAATAACCTTGTAGCTGAGTAAAAAAAATGCTTTTTTAATTGCTTTAGTATATTGCTTTTGAGTGTAGAGAAAAGGTTCATTAATCATTAGCATACTATGCAGTATACAGCATATGTTTGAGTATGTAGTTGTAGTTTGTAGGATGTGGTTTTTGTAACTCTAGAAAAATTATACACAAGTTAAGATTTTTTTTCTTACCAATGTTGCCTGTGAAGAATTTTCTTTTAAAGAGAGTCAGTAGCATTTATGGTGTCCCTCAGGGTTCAATGCTTGGCCCATTTAATTTTGAAAATACGTGGCATCCCATTTTTCTGGCTTTAAGCACATTTCACAAATGACCTTGAACTGGTAGTTTAGAAATTAAATTTTATATTAGTTTGTTTTTTGAAGATCCTTTTGAGCTTTCTTCCTTAATTTAGGTGGGAAACATGGGCAGAGGGAGTGAGGAAAGACATGCACCAATCAACCCCGACACCAGCTAATCGAGGACTGCCGCCTCTGTATATGACCACCTGCTCTACCCACAGATGTCCTGAAATATTAATTTCTGTTTCAAATATGAAAACAGTGGCATAAGATTGTTCATCTATTCATCTTATCAGCTTATTTCATGTCCTCATTCTAGATTTCATTGATGTGCTTTTATGGAATGCCCCATTAGATTTTACATCTGTTTTTTACGGTTCTCTTTCCTTGCCTTAATGCTCATCTTAGAATTGTTTCCCCCAACCTCCTGTGGCCCTCCTTTTGAATGATCACTGAATTCTTACCCATTTTTGTCTCTCTGTTTTTTTTCCAGGGGAGGATGAACTGGAAATTTCTCCCTATGATGACACTCTAATGGATACTCGCATGGCCTCCTTAGTGGCAGGTAAAACACACTCTGACACACACTCAGAGTCAGCCATGCAGTCTTTGATATGATTGGGCAGTTTGTGTCAGTGTTCATCAATGTCACACACCAAATATTTAATGACAGGCGGCTCTATTGCTCCATCGTACGAGTCGTACAAAGTGAAGCAGCTCAATGAATCACAGGCTTTAGACATGTTAATCAATATGTATGAATCGATACAGACATGGTAACACTCGACCAGCTGAGGACACTGCTCTTTTATGTCTGCTCTTTAGCTTAGCACCTTTTTACAACCTTAGACTGGAGAAGAAGAATGTAAAGGTTGTTGACGACGGTGAAACATGGAATTAAGGTATATGGACCGTTTGTAAGCCGGCTACCAGAATGCAGTCAGTCTTTATATTTCCAGTGGGGCCCAGCAACCACAACTGGTCAGATTAAAACACAGTCAAGGGCAGCAGAGACAGGTTTGTCTTCAACTTTGATTTCAAAGAGCTCAGACATGCAGCAGACCTGATGTTTCCTGGGAGTTTGTTCCAGATATAAGGATCCTACTGTAATAGAAGGCCTAAACCATTCAGTGATTTACAGGAGTATTTAAAGTCTCTTCTCTGAGAGACAATGAGCCAGTGGGAAGAATGGGAGTGATATGATCTACTCTCTTGGTCTTAGTGAGGACTCTAGCAGCGGTGTTTTTGATCAGCTGCAGCTGTCTGACTGAGTTTTTAGGACCGGTAAGGATACTGTTACAGTAGTCAACTTGACTGAAGATTAATGCATGGACAGGTTTTCCAAGGTCCTGCTGGGACTAAGGAACAGAACAAGCACAGTCACATGATCCTGCAGCCTGTTTTGGCTGAGTCACGGGACAGCAAAGCAATCTAGGGGACTGCGTCAGTGCCTCACACAATCTGAACAAACTATGATCTTTAGTGGCTTCAAGACAAGCGACAAATATTTTAGAAATAATATCTTACAAATATCTTATCAAATATATAAATTTGGACACTTTGTGAGGGGGTTTGTTGGTAAAACATGACAAGAAAAGAAACAATATTTAAAAAAGATTTTCTTTTTTTTGTTTTTTTTTGAGTAAATTGTAATTTTTTATTGAAATAACCATGCAAACTTAGTATGGGATAGCTCTAATGTCATTTGAGTAGGCATCCATTTAGTCTCCAAATGGACATTTTGAAATCTGCCTGGAAGTTTCTTTACAAAAGCATTGCTAAAGAGTGTTTTTTTGGTTGGTTCTACATCAAGTCACAAGCAGGACTTTCTTTGATAAACAAGAACTTAAAAGAGAGAAGAATGGATGTGGAGGGCCCCATGCCTGTGTTCGCCTAGGACTCCAAAATTGCAAAATCCACCACGATCTTGTTGAGCAAATTCACACTTACAAGGGTCTAGCTCAGATTCATCTTGTACATTGTTACATGTTTGCTTATCCAAGCACAAAAGGTTTCATCAATGATGTTTGCCATCTGTTAATTACTGTATTATCTTCTGTATGCAGACGACACTGTTGTCTTTCTTTCGGATAATAATTATGATGCCATAAACTCAGACTCTCCTCTGGTCCACAGTTTTTTGAATGACTGGTTGTTATATAGCCTAATTATCTCACTGTAAACAACAAGAAAACCCTCAAAGAAATATTTGACTATGTTCCAAAGTATTCATTTTGCAAAACAAACACCAGCCGTCACATAAACCTATAATTAACTTGAGGTATGTCTTGTTTTCCATCTCACTTATCGAGATGACATTCATAGTTTAACAGAAATAAACTGTTTTGGCAGCACATGGTGGCTCAGCAGAGTAAATCACTGTTGTTATTCTCCATACATTTGTCAGTCCTCTGTGAGATTAATCTTTTGAGCCATGATTGCATAAAGCTTGGCATTTACATGTTCCTGCTCATAACTTTCCCCACACAAAGCCGTCTAATCTGACTTCTTCTCCACTCTTTCAGCCTCATCCTTCATGCAGTTGGATGGTGAGAATCAGTGCCTGAAGGCAGCACAGGACTGTGGGTTATACGAGAAGTGCGGTTCCCTGCGATCAGAGTATGTTCTGGCATGCACCAAAAGGATGCCTGGGACCAACCGATGTAACCAGCACAAGTGCCACCGGGCTCTACGGCGTTTCCTGGAACGGGTGCCTGAAGAGTACAGCCTGGGCGTCCTGTTCTGCCCCTGTACAAACACCCTGTGTGGTGAGAGGAGGAGGAAAACCATTGTACCCTCCTGCTCCTACCAGGAGATGGATGGTCTGCAACCTAACTGCCTCCATCAGCAGAGCTTCTGCCGCAGAGATGACCTCTGCAGGTAAGACTTAAGGAATTAAATCAAGTTTAATTTAATGCCATTCTATTCATATACAAGTGGTTGCAGAAGTAGTGTATAAAACAGACCAGGATCATCAGTTATATTGGTATTTATAAATTGCAACTGATATAGATGGTATACATGGTGAAGATTAATGACCAAAAGAACAAGATTGCAGGTTCAAGAAATTAGATTCCTCAGGAGGGTGGCTGGGCTGAGCCTTAGAGAGAGACTGAGGAGCTCGGACATCTGGAAGGATCTTGAAGTAGAGCCGCTGTTCCTTGTCGATAGGAGCCAGTTGAGGTGGTTCTGGCATCTGATTAGGATGCCTCCTGGTTGCCTCCCTGTGGAGGTCTTCCAGGCACATCCAACTGGAAGGATACCCCGGGTAGACTCAGAACTCGCTTGAGGGACTACATATCTCATCTGGCCCTGGAACACCTTTGAATCCTCCAGGAGGAGTTGGATAAGCAAAAGAAAATGGATGGATGGACATGGTGAAGATATTGGCATAAGTAGTTCAACACATAGAAGATAGGGAAGAATTTAAAAGAAACTGGTTTCCTTGATAAAAAATATGAAACGAAGATGGCGAGTTATTTCTGTCGATAATCTCAAGCGCAGTGATTCACACCTGGCATGCATCTTAATCAAATCCCATGGCTCACATCCTCCTAAATTACTGTTCTACTTAAGCTGCAAGATTTCTGGTCTCTTCCTCTGCTCTGCCCTGGATCAGCACTGTGCTCTTGTTTCAACCCACCTCCATCCCAGCATCCACCTGTTGGCTCCGACTGGGGATTTCAACTGCAGAGGTGTCAAAAGTATTCACATTCATTATTCAGGTAGAAGTATAGATACTAGGGTTTAAGAAGACTTCGAAGTTGAAGTACCAACTCAAGCTTTTTACTGAAGTAAAAATGTAAAAGTACTGGTTTCAAAACTACTTAATGTGTAAAAGTAAAAGTAATGTAAGGAGGAAAAAATGCCATTAATGACAAAAGCTTAGGCTGTGCCACAGAGTTTAAATTTTCATAGAAAATCTGAGCACATTTATGTTTTTTTCAAGGCACCATTTTTGAGCCAGTACACCTAAGAAGTTCTCTGAGAGATATCAAGGAAAAATGAAGCAACAGTGTGGCGTGCAAATCAACACAGACGGACAGACACCACACAGCCCCGCCACCAATTAAAGTGGTAAAATGTATCGGGATGTGCATGAGAGCTTGATGCTAACACAGAATCAAATTGTCTTTAACAGACTCACAGATTTAGCATTGCTTTGCTTTGTTTTACCACAAGAAGGAGTCTATTTCTGTTGACCTTACTGAGTTAAATAGAATGATTTTATTGATGTAACAATGTTCAGTAAATTAAGTTGTTTCTGTAGTTATGTTCTGAGCACATCATTTATGTCACTGATTTCTTCCTCTTATGTTATTTAGCAAACAGTTTTCAGATGTGCTACAACCACCAGCTGGCCATGATATGATTTTATAACCAGGTACAGGTAAAAATCAGAGTGTAGATGTAAATTTCAATTGAAATAACAGTCACATGGACTCTTCAATATTTTAAAAGATTTAATTTGTGTTTGAATATTTTGAATAGAATTGAAGCTCATGTAAATACATTCTGGTGTACCCTCTTTTGTAAAGGGAAGGAACTGAAGAAATAAAAGAGCAGTGATTAGAAAGAAGGACAAAAAGTGTGCATGTACAAGACATAAATGTGTCAGTACATCTTTCAGAGACATTAGTATCAAAAACCCCAACATACACATCCAGATTTCTTGTGTTTGATGTTGAGTTGTTGTTTGTGTTGTTGCCAGGTCCAGATTGGCTGATTTCCTCAACAACTGCCAGCCTTCTCCTCTGACAGCCAGCGGCTGCCTGAAAGACTCTGCCGGCCTGTGCCTCCGAGCCTACGCTGGACTCATTGGTACGAAGGGGGGAGGCGAAATGGGGAGGGAATATGAGTAGTTGAATCAGAAAACAGACAGTTGTATTTTACCTAGAACCAGATGTTCTGGCACACAATCTACTTCGTCTATACTCTGTAGGATTTTTGTTAACAGAAAAACCTCAGGCGTTTGAATCACATCAATCACAATTTAGCAGTGGTTTTAATAAGGTGGAAATAATGCAAAGTTTAATAGGTCAGTGTTCTTTTACCTTTACCTAAAAATGATTCAAAAGCTAGTGAGAAAGCACAAAGAATAAGGATTCAGAAGGGAAAATTCTGGATAGAAGAAAAGCAGCATCTAACCAGTGTTCACATGCTCTTTGGATTGTCCTGAATAACAGTCCTAACAGTCCAGGAAAACAACAAACGTGTTATACTTTATAGTCATGGACAAAGTCTCAGTGATGTCACTCTCTGTGTTCTGAAAAAGTGTTTTGAAGCAAAATGATGGCATTCAATGTATTTGCAATGCAGTTTTAAACTAACTTTCAATCAATCTAGAAACAGAGAAGGAGCAGGAGCTGAAGCAAGTTAAGTCCAATTATGCAAATTTGTTCCCCTACCCCAGAAAATTAGAGCTCTGTGCCTCTATTTTTTAAAATATAATCAACAGTAACTCTAATGTCTTTTTTTTTTTCATTTTTGAACCCGGTGTATCTTAAGAAACTAGGCTACATTTCTCAAAATCAGAGGTTGCTACTGGTTCTCCTTTGTCCTGTATCTGAAGGAATGCCTTCGACCATAAATTCATCCATTCTTCCATTAGTTATTGCGGGTTGCAGGGGCGAATATCAGCTGCCTTTGGGCAAAAGGTAGGGCACACCTAACCCTGCAAAGGCTAGATTCCATGTTTGTCATCAGGTGGGCCCATCTTCCATACTTCATGCTGAAATGCTTGTTTCAAGGCAAAGAATGGCCAGACTAATAGGCATCATTTGAAAAGAAGGAGCCAGGAGCAACTTAAGCTGTAGCACTGGTTAATCAGTATTTTTGGCTACCATTACACCATGAAGACAAAATAACACTCCAAGTAACTCAGAGAAAGTTTACTTGAGTCAGTTCTCAAGAAATGGGAGGTACGTGGCACATGTGTAAATCTGCCTGCATCATCACCTAATTCAACAGAGTTCAGCCAACTGGTGCTAGTCTCACAATTAGTGAAATAGGGATCACCTGAGTGCAGGGAATGTGTCTCAAGTAACTGTGGTATAAAGACACCCGTGTCTGGAAAGGTGCTTCACTGGTTAATCAGCATCCCTGGCTACCATTACACCATGAAGACAAAGGAATACTCTAGGCAACTCAGAGAAAAGTACAAGTCAGGGGATGGATACAGAAAAAATTACAAGGCACTGAACATCCCCTGGAGTACAGTTAAATCCAGCATCAAGAAATCAAAGGACTGTAAATCTGCCCAGATCTGGCCATCCTCACAAACTGAGTGACCATGCAAGAAGGAGACTAGTGAGAAAGGCCAAGACGCCTATGAAGGAGAAACAAGCTTCAGCAGCTGAGATGGCAGAGATTCTGAATTCAGCAACTGTTGCCCGGTTTCTTCACCAGTCAAAGCTTTGTGGGAGACTGGCAAAGAGAACGCCACTGTTCACTAAAACTCCTATTAAATCTCGACTAAAGTTTGCCAAAAGGAAGCAAAAATGGTGCTTTTGATCATCAGACAACATTCTATTTTTGGTGGACACCAAACACTGGACATCACCATAAACAGTAGTGCATGGTTAAGTTGAAGCAACTGCAAGCCTGGAGACAATGACTGCCATTGAAGATATTAGTGGTAGCAGCTACAGTGGCAGTTCTATCCAAACTGGACAACATATTCAAAAAAGAGCAAAGAACCTCACTGAGAGCTTTTCTTGGTGGCTTCAGCAAGAGTTTTATTCACCAACTGGCTCCACTAATAGTGAACAATGACAGCAGCTGTCTGTCAAGCTCATGTTATGTGGTTTTCAGCTCAATGCTCGGATTGGCATCCAAGCACCCTCTACCTTTCATGGAAAGGTTCTGTCCTTTCCAAACAAAGTCTATGGGTTGTTACCCTGATGGATCTGAAATCTGCCCCCTCAATGTATATGACAGCTTTCTGAGCCATGCACACCTATTTCTGTCAGAACTGAGTTATTGCGCTGATCTGAGGGATGCTTATCTTCCTTTTTCCTGTTGGAAACTAACTTTTAAGAATTTTCCACTCATATAAAAGCTGATTAATTTACAGCAGGCTTTTCCTTTTGATACAATGCTGCAACAAAAAATAACTATCATTAACCAGTGGAAACAAATATCAGAGCTAAAACTCTTCATCCTTTGTTTACTTCAGTGAGTGAGAGGATGGAGGTTGGATATGGAGAAGTAGGTGCAGAGGCGTAAAGTGTTATAAGGTAATCAGATGGAGCAGAAGTGGAGGTGGGAAGTGAGGATGGATGACAGCTGACAAGAGATGTGGATAGAGAAGTATTTAGTGACTTTCGACTCCCTCTGACAGTGATGGATGCAAACTTTCAGGAGGCTGAAAGATTTATAAAGATGCAACCTGCTCAAACTCCTTTCTAACATGGGGGGGCATAGATTATTTGAACTTTAAAGGAACCCGACATGATCAGACAAATTCACCTAGGTGGATAGATATTTGCTTCTTCTTTCATATTGAACAAAAAACTCTAGATATCTGCATTTTGAGTAAACTTGAGCTTATAAACTCACCAGGAGGTCGCCATGTTGTGGTCCGCATTGGTAGTGTGACATTATTTGGCTGTTCCGATGCAGTCACTGACCCTTTCAGACTGGCAGCAGGTTTTGCCGCTTGCAGTTTTCTTTGTCTCCCTGCTGTCAAAGCTCTGTCATTCCTCTTAAGTTTTACCTCAATAAATCTCCCTTCAAGTGACTTCATTCAGTGTACAATGGAACTGTTCCAGGAGCTTTTCAAGATAAAAGCATTATGTACAAATAAAGAGAGTTCATCCAAAGAAATGCTAAAGCGGGCTTTTACTTTGAAAAGCACAATCCAGAAGTGTTTTTGTAGAGCGTTTTGTTCAATATACACATTTATTGCACTAAGAGGGTAGATTACACCTGATTTTTAAGAGTCATTAATTGGACACAGCCCTTATGCTTTTACTAACTTAGGCTAGCTGACTTCTCATTTTCACTTTAACTATGTCCAACATACTCCCCTCGTATTGATCTTCACCATGTGTAACTGTATCGTCAATGCATTAGAGGGCAATGTTTTGGGAATAAGCTACACTCATGTTTGGTGTTTGCAGTTTCAGCTTCATCCAGGCTTTAACTTTATATCAAAATTTGTGTTTCCTGGCTTTGAAAAGTGCTTGGACAGCATAAAGCAGAAAAAGTCCGGGATTGAAAATGTCCTTCAGCTCCTTTAGGAACTCCACAGAGTACTACATGCCTTTTTATACAGGCTTTGTTTCAGCTTCTCTTTTCTCTTTTTGTTCCTGCCATAATGCAATTTAGCTGATTTCAAAGTGAAACACAGTGCGGCAGCCAGCAGAGGGTTCCAGCTTTTTTGTTCGTGGTCTAAATTTGTTTCTGCTGATTGTGTTTACACATCTGAATTCCTCTGATTAAGATTAATGAACATTAAAGTACAACATGCAGGTCCATTGACTTAAACTTCCTCCTTTTTATCTCCCTTTCAGGAACCATCATGACTCCAAACTACATCAGTAACAGCTCTGCAGACGTGTCGCTGTGGTGTAACTGTGAAGGCAGTGGGAACCAGTGGCAGGACTGTCTGAGACTGCAGCGCATGTTCACACACAACATCTGCCTGCGTAAGTCTGACCCACACATACACCAACTTCATTACCAGGGAATAATCTGTTTCAACTCTGCAGTGCTGTGTGAGGAATATATTTACTGTACCTGGAGTCTTGGAATGAAATGAACACATTTGACAGCAGCATGTTGAGTCAATACTGGGTTTTTATTATTGTACATTTATGTTTGATGTATGATTCTACAAAAACCCATAGAGGCAAAACTCTGATGACCCTCTTTTCTTATTTTATCAAAACAGTTTCTTACCCTTTGATCGTTGGTATGTCCTATTTAAGGGTAGCATCCTTCTAAGTGCTTGTTTGAAGACAGATAACATCACAGCGGTGTGGTGAAGGCTGTCCTATTTCAGCACTTCCCTCAAAATACAAGCAACATACGTCCTTCTTTCTTCGTCCAATGAAGGATCCGTCCAATGTTGGAATGGACGGTAATATAGTGGGCCAATGTGGCAGACGAATGCACACATTCAGGGTATGGCTAAGAAATGATGAGACTGCGCTTATGAGACTCAGCTTCGGTCTTCTGATGCAGCTCTACTCCAAGCTCACCCCAGATTTCCGAGCTCCACACCATATCTACAGTATAAGGCTGAACCTGCCACTCTCTGGTCATTACACAAAATTCATGACCTTAGGAACAAAGATCCACTGGTAAAACAAAAGCTGTGCCTCCTGCCTCAGCTCTCTTTTCACCCCAACACCTACAAGACCACTGTGCACCAGTCTGTCAATCTCAGGCTCCATTCTACCCTCATCTTTTAAAATAAAACTGGATTTTCAAAGATTTTATACTGGAATTTCAAACTTTTACAAGAATTTTTAAACTTTTATACCAAAAAATTTGTAACTTTTTTACTAGAATTTGAAATTTCTTACTGCATATTTAAACTTTTTTTTACAAGAATACAAAACTTTTATGCTGGAAATTTAACCTTCTATACAAGAATTTTTAACTTATAGTGGAAAGTGAAACTTTTATACTAGAATTCTGAACTTTTCTACCTGAACTTATACTATAATTTTAAACCTTAAAACTCAAAATCTAAACTTTGCCTTAGAATCCTCAGCTTTTATACTGAAAGTTTTAACTGTTATACTTGGATTTTATACTTTTCTAGCGTAATTTGAAACATTTATTCTGGAATTTTTAACTATCATACTATAATAAAAACTTTTATACTTAAATTTTAACCTTTCTACAAGAAATTTGAACTCTTCTACTACAATTTTAAACATCTAAATTCAACTGTCTTGAATTTTAAACCTTTATTCTGGGAATATTACCTTTTATACTAGAATATTAATTCATTTTTTACTAGAATTAAAGCTTATTTTAAATTTAAGACCACTGTAGTCAAAGAGGGCTCAGTGCCCTGGGTGGAGAAAGTGCCCTTAGCATCAGCTGTTTGTTGCCATACCTAAAGCACTCGTATTAAAAACAGTCCAATTTTGGAACAGCGCTGCGCTCGTCAATGTCACTTCTCCCTCACTTGCCAATCAAAATCAAGAAGGGATGGGACTTCTGACAACAGAGGAAGAGAAACCGATCTGGATCGTTTTTCTTTGTCTTTTTTTGAGGGTACTTTTCGGGTCTGCAGCTGCTGCCTGTGTCAGGACAGGGTTGTAATGCAGAGTGTAGTCTGTGGGATATTTTCTTGAAGTATGAAAATATGAAACACTTAAAGATATTCTGGAACAACCTCACAGATACTACAGACGGGAGCGGGATTCATGTTTTGTAAAATAGCAACAACAAGCACTGGCGGAGTATTGAGGTCCTGATGGCTGCCAGCACCAAAACAGCCAGCTATGGACATGCAGTGTTAATCAGCAGAGATTTCCCAGAATTCCTTTGGGCATTAAACACTGGTGCACCATGGATGAAGTAACGCGCTCAGTTAGAGAAGTCTTTTTCGTTTTCCATTGAGTATTACTTAAGTATCTTAAACTCAAGAGCACAATACTAAAAAAAGCTTTTGTAAACACAGTATATGTATATGTAAAAGCTAGTTTACATTATTAAGGCCAGAAAGTTATTTTACTTAGTTTTCTAAAGGCAATGTGTTTGCATTATTTTTTCAAAGTAAGGTTTACTAATTGAGTTTTTACAGTGCAACAAATACTGTTTAAATTGCATCAGTATGATGACAATGCTCATTTTTATGTTAAGATATTGTGTAGATGTTTCCCTCTGATTTTTTCCAATGGATCCTACACAGCTGTCTTATGGAGTCATCATTACAATCAATGAAATACTGGGGATTACAAGGGGTATTTAAAAAATTCAAACTATTGAAATTTTACTCTTAATCACTAAAGATTTTACGATTTGGAGACATTCAAATGAAAGATAATCATATCTGAAAGACCAAACCAAACTATTATATCCATAAAATTTTCCTTTATTATCTCAATGTTGATTTTTGAAACGCAGCTCTAAATGTTGGATGTAGGACCAGAGCATCAGAAGAACATTTCAAAAGGGAATAAATGAAAAAAACATCTTCATCCTGATGTCTGCTGAATCCGTCTGGGTGGCGGATCTCCTGCGGCGGCGTTCCCAGCATGAACAGATCTCTGCCTCTTTATGTGTCAACTTCATGCCTCAGCCTCAGCACACAGAGAGCCCCAGCAGCCCCGTCTGCGGCGTCGGGTTTCTGCGGGGCTCCAGAGGTGTGAGCACAGGAGCTGGAGGGGAGAACCCTGCTGCTGTCAATCAATCACAGCAGCTGTCAATAAGCCTGTCGATACACACTGAGCCTGTATGTCCAAACACTAAAGCCACAATCGATGCGTCAATGCACTTCCCATAAAGCACGGTGATTTATCAACCTGCCGACAGCTCAAACAATAAAGCTGCCATCTAGATATGTAGGTTCACGCCCACAGAGATGCAGCGCCGCGGCACTAACACACACACACACACACACACACACACCCCCACACATAGGCAGTGATGGGGCTGTGTTTCCTTGCAGGCAACTCTATAAGTTGGATGGGAAGCCCCAGCTCCCTGCCTGCAGACATCACCCCCCCTCCGGCTCCCAGACCCTCCCCGCTGGTTCAGGAGGACGAGCTGCTGAGCAACAACCACCTTCCTGAACACAACAACATCGTGAGTACACTGCAGCATTCACACTTTCAATTACCTTTCAGACTTTGATCTGCAGCCCTTTTCTATTATCTTCGCTTTGAGCTCATCTTGTCACTGTCACACGCACGCTGTTCTTTATTTATTGTTGTTTTTGTCTCCATTGCTGGGGCGTTTTGTCTGTTTTATCATCTATGTTGTTTTCCCGTTTGGTTTTTTAAAAGCTCAAAACTTCAAATTCACTCTCTTTCTTTGGAATTGTGCCACCACAATAGGGACATATGGAGTTATTATAGTTGCAAAAGTATTTACAAAGGTGTGAATAGGTCCACAAATACATAGAAGGATCTTAAAATAAATTTCAAATGTGTACATAACAGTTAATTGCACTATTTTAAAACTTAACCTGTTAGGAGGGAAGGTTGTCTTTAAAACACTTGAATGTATTTGAGTAAAATTCAGACTTCTGTAAAAACTTATTTTGATCAGAGCAGTTCTCACTGACTGTGTCTTCAGGAGAAGTTCCAGGCTCCCATCAGCATTAGTCGAACACAATAGTGAATCAGCATTTGATAAAGAGATTAGAGGAGCAGCTGGGGGGCGCCGGAGTTATCATAGCACTTTGGCAAGTCTTCAAAAGATTTGTCAGAGTTTCAGAGATCCACCAGGAGCTGTTTAAGAACTGCAGGAGTCCACATAATGGAGAGATCTCTAAGATACAGTATTAGTTCTGTAGACCTATAATGAGGCATAAGTGTGAGAAGACCTCAGAGAATATCAGCTATCAACTGATGGAGATACAGTTTATTCTTTAGAAACAACATGCAAGTTTTCACAACTCTGGTGTAGACAGCTACTAGTGAAGCTACTTGTGATTTGTCTGGGTTTTGGTGTTGTATTGGTAGCACCAGTTTGTAGTCTTTCTGCCCCTGGATCACAATAGTAATGTTTATGTGCATACTCTTTATTTAGAAGTGGGCATACTTTAAGAAGACTAAAAAATAAGTGGGTATACTTCCTTGCCATGCATAGCCTGCATTACACTGTTTGTTTATTTCTATGCTACTAAAATTTAGTCCAACACAAACAGTCAACTTAATTCAGCCAAAGACTGCAACTCAAGAATAGAAAAGATAAAAAAAGGGGAAAAGAATTAAACACAGGTTGTGCTGTTGTTATACTTGTGTTTTCATGAAGCAACAGCCTCTGATGTTGTGAAATGAAGCCAATGTGGAAGTGCGAAAAACTACAGTTCCTAAAGTGTCCAGTTGAGGCTGTCTGCAGAAGCACCAGAAGTCACATAAAGCGTACACTAATTAGTCTACTTTTAAAGTAGAAATAAACTACTGTTTAAAGCCTGTGGCATACGCCAGTTACACACCTGTTTTTTTTTTTTTTTTTTTTTTTTTTTGTGTACCAAAGGTTTATAAATGAGACCCATGCTCACTAACACTTTTGTGTTTTGTAACCTGTCAACCTATCTGAACAAAAACTGAGGTCTTTAGTTCTCACAGCAGTGAAGAAATCTCTTATGTCATTCCACATATCACAACTTTTTTTATCAACACAAAAACTGTTTACCTTGACAAACTGAAATAATTTCCTTTTGAGAACCAAGGAGAAAATAAAGAGACAGCTCTCCAGGAAACAGTCAGTGATTTGGATAAATTAAAAAAGAAAAACAACATGATTTCATCATTAACTGGGGGGATTTGCTAGCCTCGTATACATGTGTATCTTCACCTGCAAAGTCAATAATAGAATCCAGTCCTCTTTCAAAGAAAATACATCAGTTTCTTTTTGCCATCATTTTTAGCCACTTTGCTATGATTATTGTGTCTCCTACACCTCAATCCTCAGTGTGCTGATTCCAGTCATCCAGAAGGCAAACAGTTACAACTATTGAGCACTACAAACAGAAGGATTTTCTCCTGCCTGGCAACAAAAGCTGACCCAGACTGGAACAAAATTGACTGACCGGGCTTTGATCAGTTGTCAAAATACATTAGGAATAAAGTCAGCTTGACACTCGAAATATTCCTCCCCAACTCATGTTACAGACAGTGGTCTGGTTTCTCCTATTTCTAACTGAATTTAAGACACTTATTCACGAAAGAGATGGAAAGGAATGGTGCTCTGAATAAGCATGCATGTGAGAGCGGAGATGTACTTCTTTCTAACAATGTGCTTTTGATGTGCTTGTGTTGGTTGTGCCCATTCAAAATTTGCCAAATCTCCTCCACCATTGCCAGCTTATTCAGCTGTTGACTCTTGTTTGTTGTTTGATGGATTGTATGATTGAAGTCTGAAGAAACGAGACACGCTGGCAATTTAACAGTTTATTCATTTAACAAACAGGAGCCTCTGTAGTGTGTGGAAGAACCATACACAGCCACAACAGCCTGGCATCTCCTCCTCATGCTGGTCAACAGCCTGGTCACACAGTGCTGTGGGATGGCATCCCATTCTTCAACCAGTATTTGTAAGTGAGTCAGTGGGGTTGTGTTGGTCACTCTGACAGGACAGCATGCCCAGGCTGATGTCTACAAGTGTTTGATGGGGTTGAGGTCAGGACTGCTGGCAGGCTATTCCATCCTTTCCACTCCCAAATTCTGGAGGTAGTCTCTGATAAGCCCTGCTCTGTGGAGGTGAGCATTGTCATCTTGGAGGATAGAGTTCAGTCCCAGACTGTGGAGATATGGGATTGCTGCTGGTTGCAGAATCTCATATCAATATCTCTCTGAATTGAGATTGCCTCCAGTGATGACAAGCCTCGTTTTTTCCAGTGAGGGAGATGCCACCCCACACCAACACACTGCCTCCACCAAAAGGTGTTATTCTGTTGGTGCAGCAATCAGCCATAGGCAGAATCTGGACTCATCGCTGAACATAACATTCCTCCACATGGTCAGGTTTCTCTGCAAGTGTTGCTGACACCAGGGCAAATGGACCTGACAGTGAAGGGCAGCCATGGCAGGCCTCCTGGCATCCCTGTGAGACCAGAGATTGGCTGCGTGCAGACTGTTATAGATTGTATGGGCAGAGAGCCGTAGGCTAATACTTCTAGCAACCCTTAATTGCAAATCTGTAGAAGACAGCATATGGTTCATAAGTGCTGACAGGGTGGGGGAACGGTCTACTTGGGGTGCAACTATAACTATGTTTATTTCATAATGTCATGAAGATCCCTGTTCAGAAAAGTAATCATTTTAATGTTTACCTTGCTGGCCATTGGATCTGGGCTTTTAGTAACTGTCAAACTCTATGCTTTTTACATTTCAGCTTTTTAAGAACCTGTCTTTCCCATTTAATGCCACTCATTTTGATGGAATATCTTCACCCACAAATGGGTGGGGACGGCATTGTTAGGACCAAGCACCCAGCAGATGGATTGCATCACCACAATGAGCCAAATCTTGGAAAAATGCAAGCAGCAACCTCTGGTGTTTAAAAATGGCATGCCATAGACCTGAGGTTCGCCCTTTTAAGCCAATAACCCCCAAAACAAAGGTGCCAGAGACCAGGGACCCTCATTGTACCTGAAGATGGTTAAACACAGCCATGCATAATGAAGACAAGACTGTCCATAACAGGGGATGAATGGGAGAGCTTTCTGGGGCCCAGCCAAACTGGGGGGCAATAGAGGTCAGCAAAATCATGGTCCATCGTAGATTTAAGCTGCAATAATTGTACGTTATTTTAAACCTGAATAACCTGGACAAGGTGGTAAAATTGCATTTTAAAAGTTGAAGAAATGGGTTAGAAGTGGCAGAAAATAATCAAAATATGGCCCAAAAAATGGTTAAAGTGGCAAAAAGGGGCTGAAATTGCTTTAATGAGGCCAGAATGGGTGGAAATGAAATGGGATGAAAAAATTGATATAAAGTGGCAAAAAAGGGTTAACTGAAAAATAGGCAGAAATGGGTTAAACTGACAAAAATGGACATAACAAATAGTGAAATGTGGTGAAAATCAGAAAAATAGATGTAAAAAGTGGTTAAAAGCACTCAGAGAGCACAGACCTCCGCCATCAGCCCTACCTCCCAATAGTAAAGAATCCTTTAAAAACATTCCTGGATCCAGATGGTGATCCGGATCACTCCCAAACTCTAATTTGCTGATTACTCCCTCCCCGGCGGGGTGGAGACACGGTGAGGCAAAGCATTGGCTTTGCTACGTGTGGACTGTCATGGTGGAAGCACCCGTGGTCTTGTCAGACGACTGAAAGTCATGACAGAGGGTGAATATTCCTCTATTCCCCCCAGCATTGTGAGTATTCTCACTACATTTCGCTGTGTTTCTCTCTGTTACACTCCAATTCGTCTCCTCGACCGGGCATGTGTCTTTCAAACTCTATAAACTCTAAAACTTTGAATAAGTTACTCATGTCCTCCATCTCCTGGTGTAAAGTGGTAACAGCGCAGACCTCCGCCATTAGCCCTATCTCCCAATAGTAAAGAATCCTTTAAAAACATTCCTGGATCCAGACGGTGATCCGCATCAGGCCCATAATCTAATAAGTTCTTCCTTATGCCAATTCTGACATTTCCTGAAAATTTCATGAAAATCCATCCACGACTTTTTGAGTTGTTGCTAACAAACTAACAAACAAATGAACAAACAAAAAAAACCCACCTGATCACATAACCTCCTTGGCGGAGGTAATAATGAGTCAACAGAGGCAACAATAGGTGGAAAATGGCAAGAATTGGTTTAGAAGTGGCAAAAACATGCAGAAAAAAAGTGGTGGAAAGGGTTTGAAATGGACAAAAATTGGTTTTAAGTGGCAAAAATGTGTTTAAAATGGCAAAAATTTTGATGGAAAAAAAGTGATGAAAACAAGTTGAACTTTGGAAAATTCCTGTAAAGTGGCAACAGTTTAATTTAAAAAATATTCATCATTTTTTTTAAGTTATCTGGAGACCCCCTCTCAGTGTCTCGCGACCCCCAAGGGGGCCCTGCCTCAATATTAAGAACCACTGCAATAGACAATCCCAAGTGTCCGCATAGAAAACAAAGGCAATGTCATTAATAGCCATATTAAAGAGCCCATTTTTACAGCATGTTTACATCCTGGAACAAGAATAAATTTGGCATCTCATTTCTTCTTCAGGAAGTTTAAAGCCCAACTTTAATCCCCACTAAAGATATTAAGAATTGAGCAAAGTAATGACTGTATAAAACATGGACGTAGACTCAGTGATGTCACTAGTTGGCCTCTGAAGAGATGTTTGAAGCCACACAATAACAGTCACCATATTGAATTTGCCACCGACACCTACAAGTGAAGCCTTAAAACCACTTAAACAGGCTCACCTGCCAGTCAACATAGCACCAATCATTATTTGAATCTATGCATTGTTTTGGCCAAAATAATACTAAAACCGATGTGTTGTTTTTACCAACACAGAAATGAGCTGCTCTGACCAAACTGAGTATTTTGAACCAGGCTGCAAACATGTTAATAAAAGCAGCTTAATTTTTAACATCTGAGGTTGCTGCTCGGTTCAAACTTTGGTACCGACAGGTGGCTGTGTTGGGATTCAGGCCAGACTTAACTACACTCGGACAAATGTTTGGCCCATCCTGACTCTGTCCGGTCACCGTGTCTCTCCAAGCCCTTCAGGCCTCACACCGTCTGTGGCACACGGACGATTCTGGCCCGGCAGCACTGGATTTCCGTCCTGTCAGATCATGAGTTTGTCTGCCAGCTCACTAATGTGCAGACACTAACAGACACACATATGTTCAACTCCTGGCTGTCCTTGTCTAATGCTGACCGTTAAATATGGTCCAATCCAATCCTGGTCCTGGCTGCTGTAACCTTGGCCACACCACAATCTGTCGTGGCTGTGGCTCCCCGGCTCCCAGCATGCCTCACTGCCAGAGATAATCTGGGCCGCCAGACAAGAGGGGATTCCAGCTCTCTCTCGGTTGCCCTCCTCCACTCACTCTCTCTGTCTCTCTCCCGGCGAGCGGATTAGATGAGGTGTTGGTTGGAAGCGGTGCATCAGTCAGGCTTCATTAGTATGAATTTATTCATGCCCATATGTCTCCCCCCTCTTCCTCTTCCTTCCCCAAATCCCCTCCTTCCTTCCTTCTTTTCTTCCTACTGTCCTCTCCTCAGTTCCTTCATCCTTCCCTTTCTTCTTCTTCATCACCCAGTGTTTTCTTTCTGCTCTCTCTTCATTCATTCTTCATTGTCCCAGCTCTCTCCCCTCCATCTGTACCTGCTCCCTCTGTCCGTCACTCAGCCTCTTGTCTCGTCTCTCCGAGGAGCTTTGGCTTGTTTCTCTAAAGTGATTTTTCCAGAATTTGAAAGGTTTCACTTCAAAAAGCTGAGGATCGGCTCAGGCAGAGGAAAGAAAAAAGTGTCACACTTAGAAACACAGATTACCGCTCTTTGTTTGAAATGTTACGTCTCCTCGAGGAATTCAACAAAAACTGGAGTGAGACGAGATTTTCACCACCAACCCTGTTCATTTTATAATTTCTCGATGCAGACTTTTTTGACAAAGCTGAAAACTTAACTCATCAGTTAAGCCAGAGGACATACAATATGCAATATCTCCTTTAATGAGAAAAGACTTGAGGCTGTCAGGGGTCTGGTAGGCAATGTTTTTAGCCTTATTTTGTCCAATTTGGTGTACCTGTGAGAATTGTAGCCTCTGTTCTTAGCAGCAGGAGTGGCCCCTACTGTGGACTTCTGCTGCTGTAGCCCATCTGCTTCAAGGTTCAATGTGGTGTGCATTCAGAGATGCTCTTCTGTCTACCTTTGTTGTAAAGAGAACTCATTGGAGCTATTGATGCCTTTCAAACCGCTCAAACCAGTGTGGTCATTCTCCTCTGACCTTAGCCATCAACAAGATATTTTGGCTCAGAAAACTGTCACCCACTGGATTTTTTGTTTTGTTTGGAGCATTTTCTGTAAACCTTTGAGACAATTTTGTGTGAAAATCCCAGCCAGTGTTCATTTTTTAAAATACTGAGATCTAGAACCAACAACCACAGCATGTTCAAAGTCATGTAGTTAACCCATCATGTCGTTTCTGGCACTGAGTTTGAACTTTAGCAGACTGAGATGCATGGATGCATCTCAGGTCTCTTCGATGATCTGTCCTCAATCAAACCAGAATTAGTTTTAGGACTGTCTCAAAGTTCTTGAACTGTTCCGAGGATTGAGGAAAGGGGAGACCATCATAAATATCATCTCCATCATCTGGCATAAACGCTGTATGTTTCAGGTCATTGTCTTGCTGGGAAATAAAACTTCTCCCTGGCCAGAGTTCTCCTGCAGACTGAATAAGATTGTCCAGGATTTCCTGTATTTTGCAGCACTCATTTTACCCTCTACCTTCAAAGGTCTTCCAGTCAGCTGCTAAGGAGCACCCCCACAGCATGATGCTGCCACCACTGTACTTCACAGGGGGTATAGTGTGTTTGTGGTGATGTACAGTGTTTGGTGTCCAAAAAGCACCATTTTGGTCTCATCTGACCAAAGAACTTTATTCCATTTGGCTATAGAGTCTCCCACATGCCTTTTGGCGAACTCTAGTACAGATTTAATGAGTTTTCTTTCACAATGGTTTTCTCTCTGCCACTCTCCTACAAAACTTTGACTGGTAAAGAACCCAGATAACAGCTGTTGAATGCAGAGTCTCTTCCATCTCAGCTGCTGAAGTTTGTAAGAGTAGACACAGGTGTCATGGTGGCCTGGCTCTTATTAGTCTTCTTCTTGCTTGGTTTGTGGGGATGGCCTAAACCCGGAAGAGTTACTCATACTCCTTTTGATTTCACTGAACTCTGGGTGATGTTCACTGGATTTTTTTTATCCATCTCCTGACTTATTCGTTTGAATAATCTTTTCTCTGATTTGCTTGGGGCATTCTTTTGTCTTCGTGGTATAATGGTAGCCAGGAATACTGATTAACCAGTGACTAGACCTTCCAGACACAGGCCTCTTTGTACTACAATCCCTTGAGACACATGCACTGCACTCAGGTGATCCCTATTTCACTAGTTGTGAGACTACTAGCCCCAAGAGGGGGTTGTTGATCCCTTTTAATTCTGTTGCAAATGTGTGCCTAAAAAGAAAATTTGTGCCAAAAAGTCCATTAAACTTTTACTTGTTTTGCTATATATATCATTGATTTATCACATTTTGTACTGTTTGAGGTCCAAACTGTACCAGTTTGCAAAAAAATAAACCTGATTGGGCAAAAAATATCAGAAATTTGTGTTGCAGTGTCTCATTAAGGAGGTGACTGTGAGTCATGAGGACCATTTCAGATCCAACACAAAAAAGGGCCTGTGTTTATAAAGTACTTTTTACAATCACATGATCATTAAATAGCATACAAATCAAATAATCAATAAAAATTGCCTCACAGCAAAAAGGTTCCTGGTTCTCTTTCCAGTCAGGGCATGTGTGCATGTTTCTTCCCATGCATGTGTGGGCTCTTTCCAGGTATTCTGGCTTCCTCCCACTGTCAAAGACATGCTCATTTGGTAAATTGGCCGTAGGTGTGAGTGTGAGCATGCCTGGTTGTCTGTCTCTGTATTTCAGCCCTGCAATGACTGTTGACAAGTCCAGGGTACATCCCAGCTGGGACAGGCTCCGGCCCCCGCGACCCCAAATAAGATAGGCAGTATAGAAAATAGATGGATAAAATATGGTGTTGATATAAATATAAATATATATATATATATTTTTTTTTTTAATAAATTGACCTCAGTTTGCTCCTCATGTTCATATGTTTGTAATCATAAACCCACTGCAGATACAAACAGCTGTTCGAGCATACTGACAGCTGACTGATGATCAGCTGTCAGTAGGCTTGTCATCACAAACGGGTGTCACTTCATATGACACTGCAGAGTAAAGGAAATCTCATGTCTTACAACATATGTCTTTGGTCCGTTTTCCTATGCTTGGTTTCCTCGTGTCTGTCCATGTGTCTCCAGTGGGAGGGACTCAGGTGCAAGGAAAAGACTCAAGTGAGAGATGCAACTAAAAAGATTTGGGATGCAACTCATGTCTGCATGCCTACATGCGATGGTTGCTGCCACTTAACTTAAAGTTTCTTCCAGCGTCTAAGTTAGAGCTTTTAGCTTAGATTACCTCCTCTGCTCTTTGACCCCAGGGTGTCCACCGCTGATGTTTGATCTACCGTCACTTCCAACTGTAGTGTTCCGACTACGTACCCCAGAAGCCCCAAAATTGAGAGTGAAAGTGCCCCCTTGTGCCAGCTGCCGAAAAAACACTTTGACGTATATATACATCAATGGCACTCAATGAGTTAATTGGCTGATTAGATTTTTGTGTTAATTAGCAGTTGAAAAGGTATACCTAACAAAGTGAACAATAAGTGTAAGACACATAAATCACTCAATATGTAAATACTGTCTAATTAATACTGATTCTATATCATATTAATTTAAACACTTCTTGTTGTTAAATAACAGAAATTGTAGAGTTTGAGCCTTGAGTTCATTTGAGATCAGGAGAAGTCTTTATTTAAAACTTTAAAGCTGTTGATGAGAATGACTGAGTGTAGTTTTTATTGGACTTGAGTCTTGAAGACACCCAGCTGTTTATCCTCAATGATCTGCACAAACATCTGGAGGAGCCTGGAGCTGCTGCTGGCTTATAGTTTGCAGATTGTTCTTCTCCTGATAATAATACACCGCTCCATCATTTGAGTGAAATACTGCCTCTGATAGCAGCTCTTGCCTGGATATTTACCATTTTTAACTCTTATTTTGTACTTTTCATCATCCTGTCTGACAGTTGTAGAAGCTTTAAACAACCGTCTCTTTCTCCTTCAGGGTGCAGAAACTCATTACTCTTGAATTTTTTTAATTTATTGTAAAGTGATGTGACAATCATTTTGTGCATCTCGGTGAAATAGATTTTAAGAAGTGCCATGCAAAAAAATCCTGGCCAGCAGAGAGAGAAACTTTCAAATTCAAACTTTTTCCCATCATCCAGAGGTTTTTTCTTTCTCACTGTCTGTTATTTAAAGTTTCATGACCTTTCCTTTGATTCATTGCTTTTATAACTCATTGCAAGACAGAAATTGCATTAAGAACACTGGGACTTAATTCTCTAAAATGTTTTGAAAGACTTTGATTTGCTTCATGACCATACTTATCCTACTTAATTAAATTCACTCTTACTACATCATGTTTAATTCAATTGTAACATGTTCAAGACCTATTAAACTAGGCCTTTAAGCAACCATATGAAAGTTCTCTATCTTAACTAAGTAGTAAATCTAACAAAACAATAACTTTCACAAGAAAGAACAGCATCTATCCCATATACTGAGTATCCTATTCACCTGCAAACAGCACAATGAACAGTGCCTATAAGAGTATTCACCTCCTCGGATGTTCTACCCTTTTATTGATTTTATAAATCAGACATGGTCAATATAATTTTGCTGTTTTGACATTTTTTTAAACAAAAAAAAACCTCTTTGACATGAAAGTGAAACTGATTTCTACAAAGTAATGACAATTAAACAAAAATATGTAATGTGAAATAAGTGAGTGCATAAATATTCACCCCCTCTAAAGTGACAGACCTAATTCAACAGAGCTCCAGCTAGTAGTCCCACAATTAGTGAAATGGGGATCACCTGACTGCAGTGAATGTATCTCAAGTGACTGTAGTATAAAGACACCTGTGTCTGGAAGGTCCAGTCACCTGGCTACCATTACACCATGAAGACAAAAGGATTCCCTAACTCGGAAAGAAAATTCCAGGCACTGTACATCCCCCAGATTTCATACCATCATCAAGGAATGGAAGGAATATGACACATTTAAATCTGCCTGGATCAGGCTGTACTCACAAACTTCTAGACATGTGAGAGTGGCCACCAAGACACATGACAAAAAGTGTGCCACTGCTGAAGAAAACTCTTATCAAATCTTGACACCTTCAACCAAGAGGCATGTGGGAGACTCCATGGCTAAGTGGAAGAAATGTCTTTGGCCTGATGAGATGGAAATAGTACATTTTGGCTGTGAGATAAGATGTTACATTTGTTTTACCAAACACTGCATGAACCTAAAACACACCATCCCCACTGTGGAGCACAGTAATGGCAGCATCATGCTGTGGGGGTGCTTCTCAGCAGCTGACCCTTGCAGAAATTTCAAGAGTTAATGCAGCTCTGTCATATTATAGGATACTCAACGAAAGTGTAGTTTATATTTAGTATAGCTTTGCAAGATGGATCCGCCAGTGAAAAACACGGAAACGGGTGTATCCATCTGCTTTGCAAATTAGCATTGTGCTAAAATGCTAGCTTTGCCTCTTTAATAGCTTTTCCTCCCTCATCACATGTGGCTATATATAGGGCTACGCTCACACTACAGTTAAATCCGATGTTTTTTAGCCAGACTTAAAGTAAGAAACTTACAGGTCACAGAAAACTTGTTCTACACTATTTACATGAGAGTTTAGGTGAATGTATTGCTAAATTTGCCTACACTGTCTCATTTCCGTCAGGTGGTGGAGAGTGAAGAAGAGGAGGAGCTGACTCAGATTGAGGAGGAGAGCAACGAAGGTGGTCAGTTTGATGTCATCCCGCTGTACTCAGAGAGAGCCACCGTCTCCAACCTGGGTTCGTCCGGCACCGGGGGCGCTGCATCGCTCCCCACTGGCCCTCCTGCACCCGTCTTACTGCTCCTACTGCTCCTGAGCGCCTCCTTCAGTTGGGGGTAAAATGGAGCTCATCGTGAAGACACATACACATACATTCACACATGCAAATATACACAATCACATAATGGACCTGCCAGAAATCCTGGACTGATGGCTGTGAATTGAAAGGAAGCAAAGTGAAGAAAAGGACTTCACATTTAGTCAGTAGCATCCCCTTGATTCCCAGTTTTCTGTCCCCGCTTTGTTCCTTTTCTTCTTTGCAATGGCACTTTGTTTATGGTGGTCTGACTGCAGCTGAAGGTGTGTATAAATGTCCTGGGAGCACAGAAGACCAGGTCAAGGTAGGGGTGTTCACACGCTGCCAAAAAACCTATAATCATCATGTATGTAGCTGAAACTGTTGGAGTATTCTTCGCTGTCAGCAGCTGAGATGAAAAAAATGGTCACATCAGTCTCCTAATGTAAAACACGGACCACTTCACCACAACAAAATGTACCTCTTTATGCTACGTTCTTTGCCTGTAAGGTTGCGAAAGTGTTGCTCAACGAATTGCAGCAGCTTTGTCTGATAGCACGGCACAAACCTGTACTTTACTTACAATTTTACTAAACATTATTTATTTTTCCCCCATTAATTATAAAACTACAAGACTGTTTTTACTGAAATGGCACACCTAAAAAGGAAAGCTTGCACAAAAAGGACTCGTAATCATTGGAATTGGATGTACAGGTCCCCATTTGAATGTAACCACCATCCTGTTTGTGAACGGTGCTTGGCGAAAACACAAGGATGACTTATTCCAAGGACAGCTGGTGTAAATGTGTTAGCCCTTCCTTTCCTGTAAAATAAAGATGAGAAAATTATTCTTTAAAATTTGAAGCCGGATTGAGTGTTGAGGTAAATATTGAGGAGTTAATGTTACCCTGCTAATGCAATTTCTGTTTTGTGTTAGCTTCAGTTAGATATACATCCTGGTCTATCTGTGAGAAAGTGCAGCCTCATAAAAGTTTTTTTCTGTATCATCTGAATAAGCCATATTTGAGTTTGCCACTATGTCTTTCCATATGTAAACCTAATGTCTCCAAAACATCACAAATAAACAAATGTGCTGATTGTGCATTGCCAGCTTTGCTTGCAGCATAGTGCCATATGTGGCTGTACAGTAATGTTGTGCAAATCCTTGATTTGATCATCTGAAGTTTATCAGCGTGGAAAATGAAAAGCTGGAAAGGTCGGCGTAAGTGGTGTTACTATTCAGCATGCTAACAAACCGAGCTATTGGCTTTGATAAGGATGAAGAAATGTGAGTTTAAGGCAAAGACATACAATAAAAACAAAAACTGTGCTGACTAATTGCCTGTGGATGACATCGATTGGGGGAGGGTGATAAAACCTTAAGAAGTTTTCTGATTTGTTTGTTGAGACTTGAATTTCTCTCCTTCATATGTTGCTCTCTCTCTGTCCCTCATGGATCACCTGCTGCTCATCGGGTTTGCTCTGACCGAAGGCGAGCGACCTCGCCCACTGGATGCGAGTCTAGAGCGCTGCGCCACAGTGCGCAGCCCTGATCGTGCAGAGATCACAGGAGAACTGTGAGTTCACGCAGGAATAGTACATTAACCGTGGACTATTTTACCTTTTGTCCTTTTATCATGATGATTGGCGACCGAGAGTCCATGCATTGTGTTGTATTTTGAAAGAACCAGATAATCTACACTTCTGACTTACTTTTTGGTGCTTTCTGATCGATGGGTATTGATGCGGTTTGATGGCGGCCAGCACTGAAAATAGACCTGCAGCGTATCTCAAACGAAGCGGAGCAGAGTGGCGCTCCAGGCACACGCCGCGGCTGGTCTGGAGCGCTGGCTGTGGAAATGTTCTGATAGACTAGAGAGGGAGTGATTTACTCTGCAGTACAATTCACCAGTGGATCGCGGCGCAGTCACTGTATGTGGAAATTGGAGGTCAGCTGTTATAACCGTTAGAAAAACAGCTGAGATCAATATTTTTCTCCTCATTGGAATCCCACAAACTTCCTGATGTGGCATTTTCTCCATTCTTATGCTATCTTGTTTGTTAGCGCCAGCGCTACAGTTAATGTTATGTAATTTCTTGCTACATTCCCATTGGTTGGTAACCTTACATGCTAGGGTTAGGGTTAGGGTGTGTTTCACACATCCATCTGGGAAAGCTTCAATAGGAAATGTCTGAGAAAAGGCAGAGGCTTTGAAAAAAACTCGTAGTGTGATTGGGTGAACGTTCTGTTTGTCACATCTCTACGGGCCAATCAGAGCAGGTTCTAATCCAGCCTGTGGCCCTTTGCTGCATGTCTCTCCCCACTCTCTCTTTCTTGTTTCCAAGTCTATCCATTGTCCTCCTGTATCTAATGCACAAAAGGCTCAAAAAATAAATCTTAAAAAATAAAAAAAAATTCAGTTCAGCAGCATAAAACTATAACACCAGCACCATGGTAGAAGCCAGTCTGGTCCATCAGCTGCATTTGTTCATTTAGATATTTTTGTGAGTACTGTCAAATCTGCTCATCTACCCAAATCTCAATAAGTCAACCCCTGACTCGTTCTGCTAAGCTAAGTAGCATCTTGGAGCCGTCCCACTAAGTAAAGTGTTACTAGTAAGCATGGCATTAGTTTGCCTGTGCTGCAAGAAAAGGAGGCTGTGACATAATGGTGGAAGGACAGCCCTTGGTTGGTGTTGTTGTTAGTCTGCTTCACAATACTGACTCACACAACCTACGCTAACCAACCCAAGGAAAAAATGCATTAACGTGTCACTTGTGAATGTGGAAAGCACCTTAAACTTTCTCACCAGTTAAGGGAGGAAATAGAGACACCCACATAGAAAGTTGATTTGTTTTTTGAGATGCTCCCGGAAAAAGAAAGGATCTAATGGTGAACTTTGGATGTGAACACCCACATGTACAGAGAGGCCCTCCAGCTGCAGTCAGATCTTATTGTTTTGTTTTGTTTGTTAACTTATGACGACGGTGGGTTGTGTCCCACTGGTAGAAGCTCACCTGTCTGTGGATCTTTCAGTGACTGAAGGTGTGGATGATAGATGATACATCTACCCAACTTTATCACGCTGATGAATGGAGCGATCGTCTTCTCTGGGCCGCCATGCCGAATGACAAATGACACAAACGTCTCTCATTGTTTAATGAGCATGAGGTGCCAAGTATGTGTGCGTGTTTGTGCGTGCAGGCAGATTGCAGAGAAAATTGAGTGAAGCTTTTTGTTTTAATTTGAACTTGCACTTCATCGTTCCCACCCACGTCAGCACAGACACACAAACAGACACACTCGCATGCATTAGCACACATACTGCCGTGCCGTGTGTTGAGCCGATGCAGCTCTTTCTTGCTTTATTACTTTATCCCCGTCCCTATCTCGCTCCCCGGTGACTCAGGGAGCGGGACCTGCGCCGCCACAGGCACCGATATGAATAAAGCCGTCATAATAAAAACAACACACCAGAAACAATATGAGCTCTAAAACAGCCGAACAAATCAAATAGCTCCCCAGCAGGCACAAAAAAAAACACACACGGTACTTCTGACAGCGACACAGACAAAATGAAAAGAGTTGGAGAAGGAGTTGGAGAGAAAGCGAGTGAGAGAGATTTATGGAGGAGAAATTAGGGGAAAAAATAAGGCCGAGTCCCTGTGTGGTCTTTGTGCGTTTGATGTTTTACTTGTTTTTAGTTGCCTGGCTGATAATCAGTCTCTGACAACATCTCTTTATCATCTGACAGGCTCCTGAGGGGGGAGCAGTGTGGAGAGGAGGGGGGGGTGATAGAAATAGTGTGCTATAGTGAGAACAGAAAGGACCCTGGAGCACAAACACAGCAGAGAGAATCGCCGGCTCTTGATTTTCTATGTCTTATAAATCTTTTGCTGACACTAATTTTTTTTTCCTATTTCTCGTGAGCGTGTAAAATTAACTTCCATCTGCAGGGGCCCTGGTGATGGCGGAGGGCAAGGAGACAGAGGAGGGAGAGAGAGGAGGAGAGGGGGCAGAGGAGGAGAGAAAAAAGTGGCACAGAAGGAAGGAATGTATGAAACTGCATTCTTTCACACTGTTCATACTAAATGTGACATCACATTCAGTATGTTCTCAATTCAAAGCATGCAGTTTTGTGTATATGAGAAATTTTTAGCATGGATCGGGAGCACACTTGTCCTCCATGTGGCTCAAAGACTAATTTCTATAATTGTTGCTGAGTTGTGATGGTAATGCTAGCACCCTGCTAGCTAAGCCAAAAATCCTCATTCCAGAAATACATAAATGAGAAAGTCACATGATGCACAAATAATAGACTTTTGCTGCTGGTAAAGAAAACTGCTGGAAGCTTCATTTGAGTAGGTCGCATGGTCAGTGTGTTTTTACAGGTAGTTCCATTTCCTGGTTGAAACGAGGCTCAGAAATCCAGAGAAATTTATTATTCAGATTTTCCGACTTGAAAAAAAAAAAAAGAGCTGTTTTCCCCATTTTTTCTATTCAGTCACAAAAACTAAATAAAAAAATGCTTTTTGTTTTCTTGTTTTAATGAAAGACTTGAGGAAAAGGAATTCATGTGAAACAATGGGAAAGATGAACATTTCAAAATAAAAGCCTCCATGTCAAAATTAAAGTCTACATAGCCGTCCATTGTGTTTTACAGTATGACCACAGACTTATTTGACTTATACAATGTGTTACAAAAAATTGTAATGCTAAATGTACTGGTGAATTAATGGTGAAGAAATGGAAGGTAATTATTAGAAGAAAAATCTAATAATATGAATTCAAAAATGCCTGGACTGCTGGAGGTGTTTATCTATGTAGACAGCATAAGTCAAATTTCTATTTCATGACTGAATTTTTTGTTTGAAAGGTTTAATTAGAATTGTATGTACAAATGAAAAGATAAACAAATAAGTGAATAACAAGCAGAAGAACCAACAACAACAGGCAAAGGAGTGTATGGGCCAATCTAGATTATATTTTCTTGACAAAAAGCCAGAATGCTTTAAAGAGGGGGTATTATACTTTTCCGATTTTTAAAACATAAATTTAAAGTCACAATGTTGGGTGTCCATACTTCACGTATGCAAATTTTCAAACCGCAAGATAAACGTATGTGGCAGTTATCTTGGAATTAGTGTGTAAACTGATGAAAACGGTTCGTTGGGAATCTCTCAGAGATCTTCCCGAGACAAGATTTCGATGGAGTGAACTGATGAGGTCATCGCAATAGGATCTCCTGACTGGTTCGTCCGTCAGTTGGACCGGTTCATTCAAAGTTTACAAGTACTAGCATAGCAATATAGTCACATTGGAGGGGGCTGGCACAAAACATTGAGTGCTGCCGCCAGCCAGCCTCTGGAAAATTGGCCAATTGGAGGAAAGCAGGTTGGGGGGGGTGTTAAAGAGACAGCAGCGAAAATGAAGCGTTTCAGACAGAGGTTAAAATAAGGATTTTTCAGGACACCAGTGTGAGAAACGTGAGGAGTTTTTGTGAGCTGTAAACCATGTGAAGCTACTACGTGGGTTTCAGAGAGATGGTGTAAAGCTTTGAAAAAAGACATAATACCCCCCACTTTAAGAAGAAAAATTAGTTCTAAGATAAAAAGTAAATTAAGATGTAGATCTTATGTATTTCTTTGAAAAAATAAAACTGCCATTTTTTCGGGTTTTAAATTTTTTTAAAACATAAAAATTGGCTCTTTTTTTTCATTTTTTTCCCCTTCATTTTCAAAAACAAAAAATTGAATAACATGACTTGTAGTCAGTAATCATGCAGTAGAGAGGAGAGAGGGCCCATTAAGCAGTGGTGGGTAGTGTTGTTACCGCTTGACACAAATCGGACATTGAAGGCTGGAGTTTCAATGCATTCATAAAATATTCAAACCCCTTTCACTTTTTTTGTTTCTTATGCAAGAGCCTGATGCTACAGTTGAAATATATTCCCATTTATCTACACTCAGAACCCCCCCATGACAGGACCAGGACTCTTTCAAGAGCTGGTCATCTTGCAGAACTGAGCAATCAGGGGAGAAGGGCCTCAGTAAGAGAGGTGACCAAGAAGCTGATGGTCACTCTGACCAGAGATCCTGTGTGGAGATGGGACAAAGTTCCAGAAGGACGAACATCACTGCAGCCCTCCACCGATCTGGGCTTATAGCAGAGTTGGAGTTGAACTCCATGTGAAAGCCATTTTAATGTGATATTTCAGTTTTTATTTTTAAATAATTTGCAAAAATTTCTAAAATTCTATTTTCCTTTTTTCATGATTGGGTACCAAGTGTAGATCAATGAGAATAAAAATCCTTTTTTCTACTGTAGCACCAGGCTGCAACATAAAAAAGTGACGGGGGTCTGAACACGTTCTTAATGCACTGTATGTACCTACAGAGAACAACTAGAGTAAAAATAGTAGTAATACTTATCCTGATACTTTTTAATACAAGCATGTGTCATTTAGAGGTGTCTAAGTCATATGACCTATTAGGAACTCAAACATATTGACATTAGAAAATGCTAATAATTTCATTTTTGATAATATCAATTATCATTGACTTTAACTGTAGTTCATTATAATGGAGTTAACGGATAAACCAAGGTTACCATGTCTACAAAAGGATTAATGGTTGATGTAGTAAATTAGCTTTTCCTGCAGGCAGCATACCAGGAAGTGAAAAGTTGAGCAAGCTTTAAAAAATTCTTATTTCCCATATCCAAATCTTTGTCAAGGGGTCAACTTGATTGAGGTTGGAAGATTTGGATAACCATGACCTGGATGAATGGAAACCTACATAGATACACTATTTACCTAACCAATGAAGAGGCAGGCTTCATTTGACGTGCTGCACATCCTAACAGTGTGAAAGAAGACACCCACTGTCAAAGGGATGGTACAGGACTGTAGTGGCATTGATATTTTTTAGAGACCATATATGACTGAATAAAGTCTTTGATTGCTGGTTTACAGTTTGGTGGTGGCACAGTGGCAGAGAGTCTCTGTGCTTCATAAAATTAGGATTGGCATTTGGCACGTGTATGGGTTCATTTATTTGGACTAATCATGAGTGATGTGGAGCAAGAAGCTCTCAGTCCCTCGGATGAGAAAAGGTTGGAGTGTCATGGGAGGAAAGGAAAAGGAAGGAGAGAGGAGAAAGAGGAAGAGAGAGGGATGGATAAAGGAGGTAAAGAATTTGTGCTTTGTGAAGCCACAAGGGATTCAAACTACAAAGGGAATGAAAGGATGAGCGAAGAGATGGAAAAAGAGAGGTGACAGGTCTGCAACCTTTTCTCCTCTTTCCACAGGCACTGCTGAAACACACAAACACAGTCTGAACACAGCCTTCAGACAAAGCGTCTGTCAGTCAGACAAACAGTGATAAGACACTGAGTAAAGCTCTGCACGCTCACCTGAAATCCCTCAGTCCTGACGCAGGCTGAGCAGCAAAAAGTGTTGTTCTGCGAGGACGAGTGTGCCGCACTGTTAACTATGAGTCACAAACAACAATCTGTAATCAGTGTAATCTCTCCGACTGATTACAATGAAACATTCATCCTTCGTAATGACTGCAAATGTGTCTATGAAGTGTTTTCATTAAGAGATCAGAGCGAGGCGCAGGTCATGACCGCTTTAAAAAGTTAGACACCAACTCAAACGCCCTAAAGCAGGATTCAAGTGTATGCGACATTATTCTTTATTTTTAGCCATGGCTGCATGGAAGCTGTCTGATCTAAGTCTGTCCACTGAAGATCTTGTTTCCTCAAATTTATTTTAAGTTTCTGACAACCTTACTGGAAGGATTCCTAAAGAGACAGACCTTTCTGTAAGGGAGTGTCTTTAAAACACAAGACACTGTTTTTACAAAAACATGCTTAAAATGACTACTCCTGATTGACAGAAACATGTATTTAAGTTTGCAGAACACAGGCATTGCTGGTCTACCTTTGACTCCGCTGTTTAGGTTGACTGGAAAGTTACTAAGTCTAACCAAAATCTTACCAGTCATCCAAACCCACCAGTAGTAGAGCAGTAACTATCAATCACAATCTGAAGGGAAAAATCAGCCAGTATGTTTGTGTGCTCATTTAAGTGAAGATTGGGTTTAATCATTTAACCAGGTTACTGTTAATGGGGTACTGGAGAAGATTCAATTTATTAGCCAAAGTTTCCCTGACCTCTGATATGCCCTCCTCAGCTTCTTACTTACCCCCAATTTCCACAAAGTCTGTCTGTGCAAGGTTCCCATCCATGCTTCACACTCCAGATAAAACTGCCAGATCGGTTAGTTTGCCTCAGGGGAATTTCAAAATAAAACACCAGGCTGGTTTACCTGTATCACCATCTCTAAATCAGCATTACATCACAATGGAAATGTGCAGCAAATCAACCCACTGGTCAAAACAACAACTCGGCTTGTACTGACATGCTGTGGAGGCCAGGGATGTAACAGCACCAAAATCTCATGGTACTAATATCTCGGTAACAAGTACGGTATTTAATGCGGCATCGAAAAGAAATCAAAAACAACAGGTGAAGACTTGAAAAAAGTGATGTTGGCATTCATTATACAACAGTTTCCCTTTGAATATTATGAAGTGCCATAGAGGTGCATTAGGCTTAAACGTTTGATTTTGGCTCTATCTTGATAACCTACTTTCTAAAACCTTCTTTGTCCACCGCTGAAAATAGCTGGAGGTCTTTGTTGATGTTTTCACCGATACACCTTGTGATCTGCTGAGGCCTCTCACTGTTGTGAGGAAGTAGGATTGTAGGTGCTCCTTTAAGAGTCTTCTGGCCTGGCTGGTCTGCTCCACGTCTTTGAAAATCTTTTCCAGGTGATGGTATGCCAAGTGGCTCTTTATGTTACTCGTATTCTTGACTCCAAAATGCTTCCACATGTCAGATTTAAAAGCCGCTGGAGCCACCACAATCTCAAAAAGTTTGTCACTCGATTCTACTTTGCCACTTGTCGTATCCACCATTTTCACACTGTAGGATCAAGCCAGTGAGTGGAGGATGATGGGTACACAGGGGCTGATGGTAACTGTAGTTTCTATTTACATAAGTTTCATGCTTTAAATTTAGCTCAGGTTCCTCCCATTTCTCCTTCTCTTCCACCTGTATAAAATTAAATTAATTGGACCTGATTTGGAAAGACCTCTCTATAGAAGGCCAACAGCTGACAATGCATACCAGAGCAAAAACCAAGCCACGAGGTCAAAGGAACTGCCTGCAGAGCTCAGACAGATCAGGGAAGAGGCTATAAAAAAGTTTTGTTGCTCTGAAAGTTCCCAAGAGCAAAGAGGCCTCCATTATTCTCAAATGGAGCAAGTTTGGCACAACCAAATTCTTCCAATAGCTGGTCACCATGGCTAAACTGAGCAATTGTGGGAAACTGTCCTTAGTAAGATAACCCGATTGTCACTTTTACTGAGCTCCAGAAATCCAGGTGGAGATGGGTTAAAGCTCCTTAAAGACAATCATCACTGCAAGGCTTTAGGCAGAGAGACTAGACGAAGGACTTTCCTCAGTACAAAACACATGAAAGCCTGTTTGGCTATTTTGAGTTTTTTGCAAACTCCAAGTGCGCTTTCATGTGTTTTGCACTGGGGAGAAGCTTCCGTCTAGCCACTCTGTCATAAGCCTATGTTGGTGGAGGGTTGCAGTTTCCATTTTCCAGTCCCAGTTTGTGCCAAACCAAATATAATCTGGTAGCAGGTTGGCTTGGTTAAAGGATTAGAAATCTGGTGAAAGGATTTAAAGATAACATTTGAAAGTAGAAATCTACTTCTGCAGGCAAAGTTGCTGAAAAACTGTTGAGTTCCTTCGGAAACAATGAAATCAATGATTTTGTTGGAAAAGCTGTAACACATTAAACCTACTTTTTTGTCAGTGTAGTGTGGTAGCTTTGAGGAAGTAAAGGTGGTTTTAAAAAAAGAATATCTTTCACAAGCCAAAAGGTCTGTTGCCGAGGATCCTTTCTGTTTGTTGTCAGACACTTGGAATTAAAATCTGAGCCTATCAGTGACAAAACAAGAACATTTAGGAGGCTTAATTTGATTGGATACATTGCCTGTGGGGACCACGATGCAGCTGCTTCAGCCTATCTCCTGGAACAAGTCTGGAACTGTTCAAACCTGCACGTCCTTAACACGACTTCACATGTAAAATCCCTTTCAGGTGTATGTACTCCAGTCTGATTACACTGTCTCCTGGCTGCTGAGCTGCGACCACAACAACACAGCGATTCTTCTCTAAATTTGACAAAAGCAAGTGTAAGGTGTAGCAGGAATTAGCTCAAAAGGCGCCAAGCCTTTTCCTCCGACCTCAGAATTGGCCCCTCCATCCATCCTCTGCTGCATTACATAGAATTAGAAAGCCGGGTCAGAACCCGCCCAATACCCCCACCTCCTGCAGCCAACTAGTGGGGGTTAATTGAGGTCAGCAGGGGAGGGCGGGAGTCTGATTGACATGGCCAGTGGGGGCCAGAGCGACGGCCTTTCTCCAAGCCCTGTTGTTCATTTTAATTGTTGTCTAGGCTGTTTGTCATCAGGGGCAGACACCCGTCGACAGGACGACATGAAGGATGGTCACGGGGAGAAAGAGAGACAGCGGATGGAGGGAGAGAAGCGGTAGTGGACATCAGTGATTTACATTAATATGTACTGAAATAAACAAGCGGAGAAGCCATGCGTTAAATCAACTCAGAGAGAGAGACAGAGAGAGATAGGGAAAGAAGCCTGCAGGGTGAGAGAGGAATAAAGAAAGCGTATATGTGTATGTGCTTAGAAAGAAGCTCTCTTTTTATTGTTATATTACCGTGCAGTAGATTTACACGCACGCGCACTTGCACACAGCATGTCAGATTTGAGAGTCTAGTGTGTCTGCTTTCTCTCTCCAGTATTTTAGTATTCTAATCCATCATTGGCCTGACATGGGGATGCTGTCTCTTTCCTTTCTCCCCCGTTTCTCTCTCTCTCTCTCTCTCTCTCTCTCTCTCTCTCTCTCTCTCTCTCTCCATGCTGCTGCACATACACGGCATCCAAACGGAAGATAAAGGCAGAGCAGAGGGAAAAACAAACTCCACAGTAGGGAGAGCTTTATCCTGAGAGATAAAGCGGTGGAATAAAGCGGCGACAGGGAGATAGAGAGAAAGGGAGGGGGGGGGGGGAGGAAGAAAATGAAAGTGGGAAAAGGAGGATAGGAGAATAAAATAAGAAGAAAGAGGAGGGTGAGGGGTTTGTGGGAAGGACTAGAAAGCAAAACAGAAACAGAGTGAGGGAGAGAGAAGTGTGTGTTGCAATGTGTCGCGGCTGAAGCCTGAACCTCCCTGCTCCATTTCACACTCTGTAGGTCCCGATGCATTGGCACCCAGAAAAACACACACATGGACACACCAATGCCCCGTCCTTGTTATTTATTTATTTATTTGTTTTTCTAAGGTTGGCAACACACTTTTTGATTTAGGGCCCAACCACCTCAAAATGAGGGCTATGGCTCCAAGTCATCTTCAAGTGCGTATTGTCAATATGTTAATTTTACTTAAGGAAAAAAACTACAAGGCATTCTCTTTAGACAACTATAATTGCTTAATTTCACAGCATGATCATAAAGGCTTTGCATCCGTGTCAGACTGGGCGTGTATCTGCTGTGTGCAGCTGTCCACTTGACTGCTGTGGCTCACATTGTCAAAGCTTTCATATGCGTCATTAGTGTGCTGCATCCACTATTAACAGTTGCAGCTCCAGAGTAGCTCTGTGACTGTTGAAAGGCCATCAGAGTAACTCTGTGACTGTTGAAAAGCCATCAGAGTAACTCTGTAACTTTTGAAAGGCCATCAGAGTAACTCTGTGACTGTTGAGTGGCCATCAGAGTAACTCTGTGGCTGTTGAATGGCCATCAAAGTAACTCTGTGACTGTTGAAAAGCCATCAGAGTAACTCTGTAACTATTGAAAGGCCATCAGAGTATCTCTGTGACTGTAGAAAGGCCATCAGAGTAGCTCGGTGACTGTTGAATGGCCATCAAAGTAACTCCGTGACTGTTGAAAGGCCATCAGAGTAACTCTGTGACTATTTAATGGCCATCAGAGTAATTCTGTGACTGTTAAATTGCCATCAGAGTAACTCTGTGACTGCTGAATGGCCATCAGAGTAACTCTGTGACTGTTGAATGGCCATCACAGTAACTCTGTGACTGTTGAAAGGCCATCGGAGTAATTCTGTGACTGCTGAATGGCCATCAGAGTATCTCTTTGATTGTTGAATAGCCATCAGAGTAAATTTGTGACTGTTGAAATGGCCATCAGAGCAACACCATGACTGTTGTGTGGTCATCAGAGTAATTCTGTGACTGTGTTATGGCCATCAGAGTAACTCTGCGACTGTTGAATTGCCATCAGAGTAACTCTGTTACTGTTGAATGGCCATCAGAGTTACTCTGTGATTGCTGAATGGCCATCAGAGTAACTTTGTGACTGTTGAATGGCCATCAGAGCAACACCATGACTGTTGAGCGGTTATCAGAGTAACACATGACTGTTGAATTGCCATCAGAGTAACTCTGTGACTGTTTAATGGCTATCAGAGTAACTCTGTGACTGTTCAATGGCCATCAGAGTAACACCATGACTTTTGCGTAGTCATCAGAGTAATTTTGTGACTGTTTTATGGCCATCAGAGAAACTCTGCGACTGTTGAATGGCCGTCAGAGTAACTCTGTGACTGTTGAATTGCCATCAGAGTAACTCTGTGTCTGTTAAATGGCCATCAAAGTAACTTTGTGAATGTTGAGTGGCCATCAGAGTAACACCATGACTGTTGAATTGCCATCAGAGTAACTGTGACTGTTGAATGGTCATCAGAGTAACACCATGACTGTTGAGCGGTTATCAGAGTAACTCTGTGACTGTTAAGAATCTGTCAGAATAACAGCACCTGGAACAAACTGTTACTCCATCTCTGTACACTATCAAGATGTGGTTGCCATGCACTCAGTCTGGAACAGCTGTCAAAAACACACTTGGATTTGTTTTAGCCTTTGGCCAAGTTATGAAGACAAGCTTCTGTGGCCTCTGGATGAATGCTAGCAGCTAGCAAGTGTGTTTTTAAAGTCTACATGACCATGCCGTAAAATGAAAGCCTTTTATTTGTTTAAAGAGATTGCCTTGCAGTTTTTTTTTCTCAATTCACTGCCTCCAGGAGTATCATGCCAAAGGTCACCTCAAAGATAGTCTTTTTGAGTGCATACTTTTTCATACAAACACACACGTTTGCTGCAGTTTCTCAGGCATTCACACAAATCAATAAAGACCACACAGCCACTAAACTAAAATCCCTATTACACTGGGGTGAAAAGTAGTAAAGAAAGACTCATGCCTGAAACATTTAAATGCTTTTATAAAAACACAGAGCGTTTACTTTGATTTTCCTCCCCAGGGCTGCTATTTTGCACCAGTGACCAACTTTGATAAATCTGTCAGAGAAGCACAGAGGCGAGTCGGGTCAAGAAGAGCTGATACAACTAAAAAGTTAATTACACGACAGAATGTACTGGGGGGAGACTGCTGGGGTCCCTGAAAGACCACATTACTGAGAAAAAGCTCAACATATTTTCTCTGCTATCTGCTGTCTGTCTACTCAAAAAGATGTTTTCATTTTTCCATTATTTGAAGTACTTGTCACTGCTGCCCCACCTAAAACTAAAGGTAGGGGGAGGCTTGTTAGTGCCATTAAACACAACATTCAAAACAGCAACTGTAATGCGTCACCAAGCAATTAAAATCATGACCTTTTGGGATAAAATATACAGATTCTGCATTTTAACCATTGTCTTGTTGGCATAGACCAATAGCATTGATTTACACTGCAAAAACTCAAATCTAAGCAAGTGTATTTGACTAATATAGTCAAAAATGTTACTACACTTGTTGAACGCCACATTCCTCCACCAAGATGAGATATAACTATAATTTATAGATATAAAACATGAAAATGAAGTTTACATTGTTTGTAATAAGGGAAATAGGCAGTAACAAGAAAAGTTGTCCTGAATGAAATAAACTACAATGGACAAGAGTTAAGCCGTTGGCAGAAAGTGAGCTGGCAGAAGCTGCAGTCAATTTACAATGTAAGACGTGGGCTAAACAAGTCAAACAAATACAAATGAACAGCAAACTACTCTTTCATGGCTGGATTAATGTAACGTTTTTGTGAAATACTGAATATTTCTTAGAACAAGAAAACATAAAAAGAACTGCTGCTATTGCTACTAAACTACTGTGTTAGGTAGATTATTTCTCTGTTGAAACAATGCGTCTTGGCAATAAATCCTACACAGTTGGAAAGCCTGTCTGTTCCCCTTTTAAATGGTGCCGTATCTGTAAGGAACAAGCATTTGTGGGATGAACAGCAGAGCTGAGCATGTGGGTTGCACCCATGAAAATTTTGCCAAATCTCTGCCAGTGCCAAACAGCTTATTCTGCCATTGACTCTTGTTTAGTGAATTAGATGATCAAGTCTGAAGGGTTAGGACAAGACACAGAACCTTACACTGGCACAACAGGCAGGCGCCTCCTACTCATGCTAGTCACCAGCCTGGTCACACACTGCTGTGGGATGGCATCCCATTCTTCATCCAGCATTTGTCGAAAGTCAGCCAATGTGATTGTGTTGGTCACTCTGGCATGAACAGCTACGCCCAAGCTGATCCACAAGTGTTCAGTGGGGTTGAGGTCAGGATTGCCGGCAGGCCTTTCCATCCTCTCCAATCACAAATTCTGGAGGTAGTCTCTAATAAACCCCGCTCTGTCAGTGAAGCAATCAGCATAGTGTTCTCTGTGTCTTCTTAGGGTGAGGTGACAGTCTTCTTGGGGTGTCAAAAAAAAAGAGTCAATAGCAAAACAAGCTGTTTGGCATAGGCAGGGAGTATTTGGCAAAACTTTCCTGAGTGCATCCCCCATACTCAGCTCTGCTGCTCATCCCACAAATGCATGCTCCTTAGAAATGCGGCACCTAAAATGGAAAAAAACTGGCTTTCCAACAGTATAAGATTTAAGTTGATAAATATAATGTCTGCAGTTAGCTTGTTTCTATTTTCTGCCACCAGAGCATATATGCAAATGTGCAACATATTCATGACACCGACTCCAATGGCTACAAACTGTTCAGGTCTCTATTTCTTGTGTTTTATACCTTGAACATAAGACGTTTATTTGGAATTGTCAGGAGAGCTCTAAAGACATGATGAGATAGTCTTGGCAAGAAATGACACAAAAAACACTTTAAAGATTTAAGTGTTGTTTTTGATGAACAGGTGTTATGAAATTGTTCTTCAAATGTCAGGTACACTTTCAAAAAGTGACATGAAAAATGTAAGAACCTTTTCTTTTATTTGTTAAATGGAAAGCTTGATTTTCATCTGTTTGTTTGAAATGTATTGCATCTCATTACATGTGAAGGATATTTTCGCCAGTTTATTTTGTTGAAATTCAGCTTCACCTGTGTGTACTGCCCTACTGTGTTTAGCCTAGCTTAGCCAGAAGGACTAAAGGCAGGGAATAGGCTAACTAAAAGTAACATTAGCTAGAATTTATGTTTGTTGATTTTCTCAAAACTCAAAACTTACTATACAGCTTCTTCTGTTGGCCTGTCCCAATGATATATTGAAGAATATTTGATGCTACACAAGTGTGTTTGTAACAAAATGGTTGAAAAGCTATAATTTAGCCTTTCCCTGGCTGCTACTCTTTGTGCTTGGCCAGGTTTCAGGGAATGATGTAATGTTGACACGCTGCTGAATTTGATCAATTGGGCTGAATTTCACTGACAAGGAATTAAACTTTAATTTACATTTTATTGAGGATGTGACTCAGTGCGGTGGTTCCCAACCTGGGATCCGAGACCACCTAGGGAGCACCAAGATCTTGAGGGGGCAGCAAGCCTGCCATTGGTTGTCACACCCCATATGACATCTGTCTGGGGAACTCAAGTGGTGGCTAATGCTAAGCTAGTGGCAGAGATTATTGAAAATGGATGAAACAATGGATTAAAAGATGTTCAGTGTCAGAGTTACTAGAGTACTAGACCCCTGGAAAGTCAACCAAGTTCAAGGCTCACTAGAAAATCTTATGTTAGAGCTACAAAGGTGTGGATAGCTTCATTAGAATGGCACAATGGAGGGCTTTCAGAGGAAAACAAATAATTTGCTACGATTTTATGGTTCAAAAGTTATTTTCGTTTCTCGAATATGACAACATTGGTCTCTGAGAATTCTGATAAAACTGCCGCTATACAAAAGCTACATCCGAGCTAATCGCTCCACCAGCTGCCATTGTATAGAGACCCCCCCCTTACACCTGACTGATCACAAACTCATGTCAGAACAGTTTGGGAGAAAAGCAAAACCATCTTTTCTGTCATGAAAAGCATTCACGTTTGTTGTTTGCTCTTTATTATATAAAGAAATGCAATTGGCTCACAGTACAACTAAACCCTGCCTGTAACTGCTGCCTTGTTATCCTCGTTAGTCCACAAACATTATGGATTGGAGCTTTTCAAGATGAATTTGCCTGATGACAGATATGGCTCTGGCCAGTCCATTGGCTTTGGCGGGTTAGGGCTCAGCTTCTCTTTGATACAATCAGGGGGCTCAGAGGAAAAATGGTTGGGAACCACTGGCGTAGTGAACTCTTTGGGGGTAGATTTTTCCAGGTTAATGTATCACTCAATCTAGTGTTTTATAACACAGCCTTAACAAGCACAGATCCTCTGGTTGCTCTTCCCACTGCAGTGTGAAGCACTAGTGTCTATCACCCAGCTTTGAACTTTTTATTTAACTGTCATAATATGAGGAAAAAGGAAATGAATGCAATGTCTCAACATCCAAAAAATCATTAGCACTGTCCTTTTTGATTTTACAGAATATAAAGACCTATGTAAGAACATTATGCTGTTGATTTTAGTCTTTAGTTCTTGTTTAAATGAATATATAGTGAATGAATTGTTTTGGACCCCCTGGAGCTCGCTCAAAGGACCCCCAGGTGCCTCTGGTGTCTGTGGGAGCTGCTCTACAACAGGATGTTCCTGTAAAGTGATTTTTTTTTTTTTTGCCATCCCAAATTGAATGTTTTTTTCCAGCAAACACAGATGCACAAGCTCGTCACCGTCAGCATGCGTTGCCATGGCTACCCCGGTCTCACCTGGGTTGCTGCACCCCGGGTGATCCCAAAACGTAAATGGAGCTGAATGATCTCCGGAAGTCTGATTCTTTTCAATACAGAAACACCTGGTGAGGGGGCGGCAGCCATATTGATGCTTTTTTCCCCCCTTTGCTTGGCTGACTGACTGAACCTCCCCCTCCGCCATCCTCCTCCTTCACCTCTTATCCCGGCAGGTGCTTGGCTGAATGGGACATCATCGCCATGGAGATTGAGCTGATGACACACACACAAACATACACGTACACAGTTACAGACTCAAAAATGAGACTGGCTTTCACGAGCGAGCGGCGGCACAGTCTGACTCGTTGAAAAGTTGTCTCCCCAGAGAGGAGACAGGCACTTGGATTGAGCTGTCACAGGAAGAGAACTCTGCTCCGCTCTTTCATCCTTCTGTGTGAAAATGGACGCATCTCTCCCTCTCTCTTTCATTCTGTCAGATGTAAACCTTTCCTCTGGGTGATTCCCAACTAAAGCCCAAGCTCTGGAGACAAGCAGGTGGAGATAAATGCTCTCCATTTGAAGAACACTGGAGAGGATGAAAACACTCCTATCACTCCCCTCCCCCCAGCTCCCTGTTTAAAGCATGTCAGTGTACAGTTTCTGAATGAGGCAGGCCAGCAGGGCTTTCCCCTCTCCTGAACCTCTCTTTTGTGTGTGAACCATCCCAGCGCTCCTGTGCTTTCTACAGAAGAGTATGAGGGTCAGACATGAAAAATATTCAATGAAATATAGGAGACTTTTTCTTTTTAATTATGCAGATCATGAAAAGGAAAAATATAGAGTTAAGTCATGGAAATGATGAAAAAAAGCCAGAATATATAGAGAAAAGAAAACGTATTAAAATGTAGATATATTAGAATGTCAAAATTGTAATGAAAAAAGGCAAAATGTTGAGAAAAAATGTTTATATGTTGAGGGAAAAGTCAGAATTTCAAGTAAATTTTTCAAATGTTGGAAAAATTGTTATGATGTTAAGAAAAAAGTTGAAATTATGAGAAAAAAATAAGAAAAAAGGGGAAAATGTGGGAAAAAATGTTTAAATTTAAAGGGGAAAAAGGCTAAATGTTGAGAAAAATGTAAAAATGTTAAGGGTAAAAGTTAAAATGATGGGAAAAAAATGTTCAAATGTTGAGAAAAAATAAAAAATGTCAAGGAAAAAAGTTTAAAATGTTGTGAAAATGTGAAATTGTGGAGGAAAATGGTGAATGGAAAAAGACAAAACTGTTACAAAAATAACTGTCGAGAAATGTTGGAAAAATGTTGCAAATAAATAGAACCGTTGAGAATTAAGTCGCTCTAAACTGAACGCTGGAAATTTTTTCTCTCTTATTTCAACTTTTGCTCCAAACATTTTAACTTTTTCTCATCATTTTGACTTTCCTTGAAGTGCATAATTAAAGAAAAATCTTCCTCCTTGTATTTTTCTTTGTCATGCCCGACCCTAAATAACTGTTGTAGCTTTGGGACTGTTGGTTAAACGTCAGCCATTTAAACTCCAGCAGGGCTCTCCTTCAAACAATTTAAAAATAGTCAATAGAGATAGGTGGTTGATTGGTTTTAACCTGTGTTAGTCAAAATGGTGTGTCTCCGGGGGGCATATATGCGGCTCCCGCATGAAATATTACTATTTCTGATGATCTGTTGACATTTTGCCCTGCTGAATGTGCCCCCGAGGGGATCTGAAACAGACCATGCCTCTGCTGTGTTCACCTGTGAATAAAATAAATGTACAAACTGACAATTCCTTACCTCAACTTTCAGCATCTCTTCTTCTTTAATGTCTCCTCATAGATCTGAAGTGTTGATTTACATGTCTCTACACTGGTTCAGCTTTATATGATCAATTTTACACTGATTTGGGGAATCTTTGTGTTTAGTTATTGTAATGAAAGCAGTATTTAGGAATATTGGTATGTATAAGGCACATGGTGATTCAGAAAGCACTGCCACTTCAAACAGGAGGCGCCTGGAGAAGCTACAGCACTACAGATGGTTACAGTTTCTCTGCCTACTTTAGCGAGTTTAAGGTAAAGAGCCAATGTTGGCTCAGTCGTACCGTATATTGAAAATTTTGAAGCATTTTAATTCTCATTTAGAAAGCCTTAGTGTTCTTCCGCCTCAGCATGTCTGAACAGCCGTTTGGGTCTGGGAGCACCATCAGGCTGTATAACTCTCTGTTCTCTAATGCTGTGTTCACACCAGATGCGAGAAAATCATTCACACAAGTTGATTACAGTAATTACAGAGTTAATTAAAAGTAAATGTAAAGAAGACAATAGAAGCTAGTTCGCCTCAGGTGGCGGGAATGTCTAGAATTTGTGTCTCGGAACGCGCTAATTGAGTCATTCTCGTCAACAAGGTGAATTCATGAATGCAGGGCTCTGTCACGTGACGATGAGAGGAGGTGGAGAGATGACTTGCAAAAAACAACGAATACCTTTAATACTTTTAAATTGTGTATTTTACTCATTTTCATAAAAACAGGTTTAAAATAAGTTGAGTGTAAAATAGAAACATGGCTATTTGGTAAGGTTTATGCCGAAATCAAAGTAATGTTTTAAAAAAAAATCATTAACTCACTGAGTGCCAGTCCTTTATAAAATGGAAAGTGGCTTGTGCCAGCGTTTTTTGCCATTTTGAGTCATCTTTCAAGACCCACAGAATATTTTGTACTATGACTCTGAAAACACTGAATAGCTCAGATGAAAGAAGAATCTCATCATGTTCATCATGGAAAAAAAAACGTTTGTTTGCACCTTGTTTCGTTCTTGATTTATCTTAAGTTGAATAGAGGCCAGTTTCACCAAAAAGAGCACTTTTTTCTAGAAAGCTGACAAAAATGCATTTTTGTGAACAAGAGTCTGTCAAGCAAAACAGTGATTTGAATGTTATAATTTTGCCTTCAATGACAGAAGATATCTGAAAATTGTATTACAAATGTTATTTTATTGTAAAATAAATAACAATGCTTCCAGTCACTGTCATGCCATTCACACTCTGGAACTGGACGGCCTCCACGGGACCCCCCTATACACCCACGTCCTCTCCTGCTTGCCTGTCCCCTGACACTACCTGTAAATGATAGAAGTAATATAATTGCCAACAGACGGTGCTGAAGAACTGCATGGGGCTTGCTCTTCTCTCAAGTCTGCTTCTGAAATCACAGGAGTGCATGAGTGATGGTTTCATTCAATGAATTTGGCTGAATAATCAGTGGGGTCCTAACGTTAACTTACCTCCATCACTCTAGGACAGAGAACAAGATCTGCTCCACTCACTCGGTAGCCATTCCTCAGAGTCTGGGTCAGAAAAGTCTGTCTCTGAAGTGTTGTTGCTGTATGCATCCAGCTGGCGAAAGGCTGCCTTATTTCTCCGACGAACAGGGGAGACCTCGCAGCATTATTTAGCCTCTTGGCTGAGGCAGATGAATGAAAGCACTGATTCCTGGATTCGCTGTCATTAAGTTCAGTGTCAGTTTCAGTGAGTAAGCGATTTCTCAGGAAAAAACTTGGAGGGTGATTGGATGAATTATTTGTCTGTCACATCTTTACGAGCCAATCAGCGCAACAAAACGTGTGACGTAGCTGAGGTGTGCCTCTACCGAGGAGTAAACTCCATAGGGAGCTGCATGGAGTGCGAACCATGGCGACTGTAGACATGTCAGTACACAACTGTGGTCGTTTTTGAAAAGAAAACAACTCAGTGCTGTTCGTTCTTCTTTTAACGAAGAAATGTTGTCAAGTTCTGATAAAACTTACACTTTAGCAGCATCCACGCTAATGTCTTCTGCCGTAACGGCACCGGCCTCTCGTTGCTGCTTGCTTACGTTATGACTCTGCCGCGTCCTAAAGTACTGCCCCTCGTCGCTGATTGGTCCTGTCACTTTCTAACCTAACCGGGCCCAAATGGTTCAGATGGAAGCTTTGCAAGATGGATTCGCCAGTGAGAAACATGGAAACGGGCGTATCCATCTGCTTTGCAAGGTTAACGAGAGGAGGTACCAGGAAAAATAGCAGATCGATCTCTGTCAAAAATGATTAAATACAACTCTGTATAAAATGCAAATCTGCTCTGTAAGAAGTAAACTATGCTCTGTATTACTCTGTATTGAGTAGAAATGCTGTAGAGTTGTATTGTTTGTCATGGAGTACATAGTCATCATTTAGAGTTATATAACACTTTAGAGTAGAAATAACTGAAAAACTTCTGAAGCAGAACAAATTTTATTCTTAATGGACTGGGACCACTTGTTATATTTTTGAGAGTATAATTTTATTCAATTTGAGTAAAATTTACTCAGGTAAAATGACCTTTGGTTGGTACCGAACAAGATTGCTCAAGACAAACAACCTCTCCTTGCAAACCAGTAAATCTGTCAAGTCTAATTTTATGTAAAACTTCTTATGCAGTCAAAACACACAGGTTTCAAAAAATTCAATAAATCTACTCAGTTTCTAGTATTAAAGAAGTGAGCTGAGAGATGTTTAACATTTGCAATTTAAAATCTGTACTGCCCACATGTTCTTCCAATCTTCCAGATTTTTTCACTCTTCATCTCACCTCACAGGACAATCTGACATGATAATCCATAACTTTCGAAGTATCTGCAATCTGCGGGGGAAGCCGGTCTAGAATAATCTTAATTCTGAGCTCTGTAAGCTTTAAACTGTATTTCTTGCTATTAAAAATCTTTCCCTCTTTTATATGGATTTCAAACATGAAGTACAGATTTAAACGTCACCACAGTCATGGAGTTATACTCACTTCTGCCTTCTTTCGCAGATTAGTCTGTACTGAATCATCCTCTCCGCCCTGAACTGAGTGGATGTGCAGGTATAATAACGAGCTGCATAATGATCTGTAACACACAGCGAAGAGCAACCGAGGAAGTTTTATGAGCAAACGTTTGGATGTTCTTTATGGGAGGAGTCTGTCCACTGACCTCAGTCCACCTGAGCATCTGTTTCACTGCAGAAAAGATGGAGAAAGTTCAAGAAATTAGTCAAAACTTTCTGTAAAGCCGGCCTGCTAGAGGAGAGGGAAACTTGCTGATGTCTGGGGATTATGAAACTCTTTATGTTGAACTTTTGGTGTCTGAACAACCGATGGATGGTAAGTTAGTTGAAGACCTTACATGCACATGCTACGAGGATGTTATATATTCCTCTTTATACATTCCACTGTCATTACTGTCTTGTCTCTAAAGTGTTTTAATCCTTTAAGTGCATGTAATAACATGAAATAGCATAAGGATCTACTGTAAATCTGATGTGTAAGTTCCACTTTAACAGATTTTTAGGTTAAAATGTTGCTTGAATCCTACTGGTGTGACCTGTGGTCACTTCAAAGTTCATAATGTGCTGAGATATATACAACAATGACCAAATCAGCAGATGTTGGCATCTTTTCTCCCTCATGTGATCACAATCCTGCATTTAAAGAAACAGTGGCACACCTTTAGAGTAATAAGCCATGATCTTAATACAGTCTGTCATTAGCAGATGTCCCTGCCTTCATTGAAAGTTAACAGCCAGCTACATGCTGTGTTTTTGTTCATTGTGAGGTAAAACTCCCAAATCTATCAGTCACAGTGGCCTACTGATCATTGAAAGTATCATAATTGAGAGATTTGTGCCAGAAAACAGTAAATTTAATCCCCAACTTCTGCCTCAGATCCAGGCAGCTGTGCTTTGACCAGAGTTCACCGTAAGGTCAGGGACAGGCTAATTGCTGGAGTGTTTGTTTAATTCTTCACTTGAACCAGATGTAGCAGGAACAAACATCTAACCTGATGAAGGTGTGTTCTAATCAATATTTCGCTTGTCTTTAGTCTTGGGTGAATAAAAGAAGCAGACTGTGACTGTCACAATGAAGGCCTCACATGCTAATCACAATGGAAGACTTTTATTTTGAAGAGCACCATTAGGAAATTGATTGCTTTCATCAGCAACTTAACAACAAAGACATCTTATAAACAGGAGAAAGAGATTTAACTTCAGACAACTCAGAAAATGTCTATATAAGAATTCCTGAAGTTAAAAAAAGGATGAGAAAAGGAAACAGAGACTTTTTAGCTCCAAACTGCCTCTCATGACTTAAATGTCATTGTTTCTTTGGCAGCTTAAAGAAGAGAGTTGAAACATAGCAGCATATCAGACAAATGATTCCTCCAGTCAGGTTGCAGCATTTTTTTTTTTTTTTTTTATCTGAGAGGGTTGTTTTCTTGTGAGTGGGTGTGGCTTTGGCTCATCCAATGGACACGCCCACAACGTCCTAGAGCAGATTTTACTGCTTAATTTTTCATGAGTTTGAAACTTCATTTTATAAACAGAGATGTTTTTTCTTATCTTTGAAATTTGACCTGGTGATTCATAGCACAGTGAGCTATCATACAACAAACCTAATTTACAGATTTTTTTCATGATGTTTCAGGGACTTTAAAGACTCTTCAACTATAAAAGCTACAACAGGAGGAGGGCAGAGCAACTCGCAGGCTGTGAATCTGTAACTCATACAGTCATTAAAGCATAAGAGCACATCAGCTGTATTATAACTAGCAGGAGTGGAAAGTCATGATGGTAAAAATAGATGGTACTAGAAGCGCTACAGATTCTTTTAGGCTGACAGTTCGCACCACCATCAGGTGGTCTTGTTTGATTGAATACGGTTTAGTATGGTTCGGTACCCCAAAACAGTTTGCGTTTCCACAGACACCTGTACCTCACCTTGGTGGGTGGACTGTTGAGACATGGGACTTCAAATGCTGTTCCAGTTGTAGAAAGGATGAGTGACAGAAATTACATCTTAACTTAACTACATTGACCTCAGTCAGTACAGATCCTCAACTGATAGAAATGTTTTGAGTTGTAACAGTCAATAAAATATGCACATATCTACTCTATAACAGTGTTTATCACATGATAAAACAGTTGTGCCATGAAAATTGGTCACATTTAACATAAACTAAAGGTTTAACGTGTGTTAAAATCAAACTAGATTAAGGACGAAGTCCTGGGTGTGTTGATTTGGTTTTAAAATAGGCTGCAGTCTGAAGTTTTACAAGCACGTTCAACAACTTCAGAGTAAGTAAGTAGGTAAACTTTCATGTTTTGTTTTGCAGTCTGGCGAAGCAGCTGTGTCGTGCTGAGAGTGACATCCCCTATTGTTGTGTGTGTAGCTCCACCTTTTTGGGATGGATAGGTAAGATTGGTACCGCTACAGATGGGTGCCAAAGAAGTGGGGGTGGTACAAGTTGTTTTTTTGGGACCCTTTCCAACTTTTGATTTATGGAAACACCAAAAACGTGTGTGCTGTGCCGTACAGAACTGAACCGGACTGCTTGGTGGAAACCTCCTGCAGGGATACTGTGGTGTTGAGATCCAAGCAAGTCTTTACAACTCAACACTTTACCGATTGTAAAAATCAGACTCTTTTCTGTTAAAATCCTTTAAATGAATCATTAGGTTATTACCCTAAATCCTCAAATAAAGACCAGAAGGTTTATTATTTGGACTCAGGCCTTTATCCCTTATTCTCTATATAATTCTGATAGTAATAGCCTAAAATATAGCATTTATGAAGTGGGGATTATTGATATTGAGCTAATAACAATAAAATATGATTGATATGATCGAGGAGGCTAACAGAGGGTTTTAAAGATGTTATATTAAACGAGCTAACATCTACTTCCTGCTTTCTTTCCCTTTTTTAGTGAAACAAATTCATTATAATTCTTAAAGATTTTAAATCAGAGCTCAGTTTCTAAAATATCAAATACAGACTTTTTTTAAATATTTGAAAATAAACTTTAGGGCACAATTAAAGATAACTCAAAAAACAAAGGTCGTCATCTATTCTGAGTTCATAAATGTGGACTTTATTTACAGCATGAATACTTTATGAAAATTTGGCTACATTATTTGATTGTTTTTAAAAAAACGAAAAGTTTTTTTCTCCTTCTTGTTAAAGCTGATGGGCCATAAAGAAACTGACATCCAGGCTAACTTTGCTTTGAACACGTCGGGCTAACGTGCTGCATACAGATGGACGGCGAGGACTAAACATTTCAGTGCATCTGCAAAAGTCTGCATTAATCAAGTTTCCAAATGGCGGAGTGATATTCACACTCACCGGGGAGGGCATTCTGCTCGAACATATGGCCACAGTAATAGACATGCACATACATAATGATGCACACGTACTACATGCAGGGCTGGCTATAATTCGAATCGACTTTACGGGCAGATTGATTTTCCTTCAGGCAGTAGTTTTAAGTACAGGACAGATTGCATTCCACACAAATGGCCTGATACAGCAGGATGCAGCCTCAGTAACAATACCTTGATCTCTGCATTCAGCTCACTAAAAAGTCTGCTTCAGAACAACAAACACTTCTGATCTCATCCTGCAGTGCTGTGAACTATCTGTCCTGTAGCCTTTATTTTCTGCATGCTAATCTTAATGTTAGCCTGGTGTAGTCAATAAATCAAGTTCAATAGAAATACATTAAAATTGGATTTGTGTTAACTCCTGTCTGCTCTCCTTCTCGTCATTCTGCTTGCCATGGGAATTACTCCCATCAAACTGTGACGAGAATGAGTCCAAGGGTGTTTTTAATAGAGCCTGTCAGTGTGGGACTGATGAAAACACACTGATATCTGAAAACTCATTTGATGTTGGCACAAAGAAAACAAGCACACACACTCGCATGCAAACACTGGCAGAAACATGGCTGTGCTGCTATACTAGCAAAGAGCTGCTATTGATCACATTCACTCCCATATCACTACTACCCACACTTCTGGAAGAAGAGATTTAAATACAGCCCTCATCTGAACAAAGTAAGGTATAACACTCAGTGGTTTTGTACTGTAGCCTACTTTGGCAACACTTTATACCAACTTAACCCATAAAAGATGACAATCATACCCCTGCTCTACCTTTCTACATAGTACCTGTGGTCAAAATGAAACCTCAATCAGAGTCATGCTGAGCTTTGGTAACAATTGAACATGGATCAAGCTGCAGAGGTGTTTTTTTAATCCTTCATAACCCAGCTCTAAATAGCCTTTCCCAGAATGGTCTGTTAGAGTGCCTGTCTCACACTAGGCAATCATACCATGCCAAAGCGTACTGGACCCCCAAAGTCCAGCTTAATTGATTAAGCTGGACAAGATGGTAGCAGCCAGGGGCGTAGCTAGGGATTTTGGGCCCCCAGAAAGAATATTACACAGGGCCCCCCTTAGTCGGCGAGCCAAGCGACAGAAGTTGCATCATTTTTGCAACTGTCTATGCATTCAAATGTATTTCTGAACCATAATTTCCCAATGTATGAGCAATATTTTTACTAGGATTAAATTTGATTTACTTGCATACCACTTAATTTACTGGACTATACCACTTGGACATTTTTTAGGGAGGAGCAGGGGCCCTCCAGTATATTAATTTCACTCTATTCGATACAAATTTCATTCTGTCACCCAGTTGCTTTTGATTCAATAATGAGACTAATTTCTAAGAAAATAAATAAATTAAAACACACTTTTAATTGCAGGCTTCCCAAGGGCCCCTCCATACTGTTGGCCCGGGTAATCAGTACCCCCCCCCGTGCTACAGCCATGGTGGCAGCATCATGCTACGGGGATGCAGTTGGTTCTGAAAGGCTTGTAAAAGTAAAGGGTAAATTGAATGTAATGAATGTAAAATTGCAGTATTGAAGGGGCAAGCCCGATTGAGACCTGTCCACACAGACTCAGAGCTGTGATTCCAATGTTGTGTCTACTAGACGTGTAAATCATCAGTTTCATCACGATATGATACAATATTGATTCTCAGAACAACGATTCAATATTTGCTGATATCACAAAGTCTGCCACGATTAGATTTCAATACGAGTCAATTTAGAGGCCTGCGATCGATATCAGACAATATTGTGAACCTATTTACCACAATCTGTTACTTTTCACATAAAGGAAAAACACAATATTGAGACTCTCTCAGCTGCTAGCCATTACCTGCTATCCGCACCCAGCGCTGTTGTGACTCATGGATGGGCAGAAACTGTCATAACCAAGCACGTGGGGGGACTTTCAAATTAAAGGTAAGGTAAAAATGGCGATTAATATCGATGTTTATACTTTCAATTGATTTGACTGAATCATTGCTCAAACAATTGATATATTGATCCAGATCAATGAATCGTTACACCCCTAGTGTCTACTGACTTAAAGGGAATATTTAGGAATATTTAAGAAGTCACTTATTTTACATTACATATTTTTATTTAATTGACATTACTTTATAGAAAGCTGTTTTCAATTGTTTGTTTGAAATTAAAGAGGCCTTTTTAAAATATTTTTTACTTAAAAAAGCCAAATGTCATTGTCCATGATTGATTCATAAAATCAGGAAAAAGGTAAAACATCTAAGGGTGTGAATACTTTTTACAGGCACTGTAGGCACTATTGTACCACAAAATGTGAGGTTGCATTAAATGGCTTCTTTTATTAAGAGCAGGGTTCATACACACACACAAAAAAACATAACTAAGTCAATGTAACACATTTGCCAAACAAATAACAATATTTCCAATAAATACTTTATGACAATGATCATATTTGATGTACCATAAAAAGTGATGACAGATACCTCACATTTACTTTGTTACTGCCTGATGTTCTCCAAAACAGAACCCTAAAAGAATTTAAAATATGGTTTTATTTACTGTTGCTGTCATGCAGTCTACATTTCATTCAGAAATGCCTGTAAATCTGAGTTAATCATTTATCAACTGCAAATGTGCCACACCAACACTGCTGACAGATTCAGGGGTCCCTAGATAATCACCATGACTGTTTGAATAGTGCTTGCATGTGATATATATTACATGAATTAAAAAAACCCATCATTTCTGTTGATGAACTCCATCCAGTTCACTTAAAGTCTATCCTTTAAATAACTGGAACAAGCATGGATGTGAACTTCGAAAAATTATGTTTTTTTTCTCAGTAAAAACTTTGCTAAAGAGATCCATTGTTAATTCTTTTAATTATTGAAAAAGAAAAGCCTTTTGGGCCTTTTGAGATACATCAGAAATGCTTCTCAAGTCTGCACGCCTCTGAGAGGGGAGGTCTGTGTTTGTGTTTGACTGACAACTGAACCGCACAGAGACACAATAAAAACAAACTTGAGCTGAAAACTCAAGCTTTGAGAAAGACGGCGTTTTATCAGGAGTGTAGATGGAGAGAAAGAAGCTCACCATGCAGAGTTGAAGTTTAACAACACAGACATCTGCTGCTGTTTTTTAAAGACATTTAAAGAGCTAGAAATCACCATTTTCTGTAGGGGGAAATGCTGATGCATTAAATAACTCGTGTGCAACACAAGATGTTTGCTCACTCCAGTAGAATAATGAGAATCTTCTTCCATACTGTTGATGTGAACTAGTCAGTAAAGCTCTTAAGAGGCCTCTGTGATGTTGAAAACTCAAAATGGCACACTCATCTTTATAGCAAATCTAAAAATACTACAAACTCTTATGACATATCACCACTTCCTTTAATCTTGTGGCATTGTGGAAGGATGTAAATGTATGTAGGTAGAGCAGCTTTTCACAATGCCGAGGAATAACGTGAAACTTTGCGACTGTAGACATGTAAGTACTCTTCTTCCGTCGTTTTTGAAAAGAAAACACCTCACTGCTGTTCTTTTTTCGTCTTCCAATGAAGAAATGTCATCGAGTTCTGATAAAACTGGCGCTTTAGCAGCATCCACGCTAATCTCTTCCGCCATAATTGCACCGGCCTCTTGTTGCTGCTTGTTTACGTCACGACTCCACCGCGCCTGAAAGTAATGCCCCTCGTCGCTGATTGGTCCTGTCACTTTCTAACCTAACCGGGCCCAAATGGTTCAGATGGGAGCTTTGCAAGATGGATTCGCCAGTGAAAGACAAGGAAACAGGCTTATCCATCAGCTTTACAAGGTTATTCCCTCCCCCCTTTCATTCTCCACCTTTTAGAAAATATATGCTGAAACAAGCTCTTCTTTGATTTTCCCATCATGACCTCATGTGGAGAGTTAGCCCTGCCCCCAGGTTCAGTTGGACCTCCTGCTTGGAAGAAAGTTCAACCCTCCTCTCCTGATCCTCCTCTCAGCTGCCAGTTTAGAGCAGAATCATGAGAGCCACATCCATTAAGCCAAATCTTTTTCCTGAGAGGGGCATGGTCAGGGGCAGAGTCAGACAGCTTAACTTTAAAAGCCACTGACACAGAAATGGCTCATTCTGAGCAGGGCTAAAACAGAGGGGGTTTTAGACATGCAAAAATCCTATACTGGAGTGTTTTATCAGCGACAAATGTCACAGGCATGTTTTGAGGACCTCTGAGGCCAATATAAACTTGTCTTAAAAGGATAAAATATGTCCCCTTTAAGTTATACTAGTATAAAATGGCTAAAGTGTGAGTATAGTAGTCATGCACAGTCACTTTGAGCTGCTGCTGCTGCTGGGACTCAAAGTGATATCCTTTCATTGGGTCCACAGATCCTTGGCTCTGCAGTGGTATGTGACTGCGTGTCCATCTTTAAATAAGGATGCATTGAAGGTGGTAGTTATAGAATTAGAATTTGAAACCTCTTTGTCACTCCTTCTCTGCTCTGATGGCGTAGTGCTTTTATGAGGAGAATGGGGTGATACGATTGGTCATCCCCACGCCAGCTGCTAATGTATTCTGACTAATCCCACGCTGTTTGCAACTCTGCTGCAGTGACGCTGCGCACCTCAGGCCACAAAAATTACCACAAATCACTCGCCACACACCGTGCTCCTGTGCTGTGCGCCATTGATTCACGATGATAGAGCCCCAGGTGTTCGGAGGAGAAAACATAAAAGCTTTCATAAAGTGAGTTTCACTTCAATCGCTGTTGTGTTGAAGCAATTTGTGAGGAAGAAGAGAAAAGAGAGCGTTTATGTAAACCTAATAGGTTATCCATTTAACACTAAAGCACAGAGTCCAAATGCCAAACAAGCCTTTGAATGTCAGGCTTATAAGTTATCATCGTGTGTCCTTATATAAAGACAGAAAAACCTGAACACACAAACAGAAACACACCCTCTCTCCCTGTGAGGTCAATTCTGAGGGCTATTAAATAATCAGACGGCTTTCTTCCCCACCGGCAAAAATCAGAACCAATCGGCTGCTCCTCATATAACTGCAGTGTGTTTGTGTGAGCGAGACCATGTATTAACGCAGGCAGAATCCTTCCTCTATATGTTTGTGTGAAGGCACAAATAAAGACATCTCCGTTGTTTATCTGTGTGCGTGTGCTCGTGTGTGTCTCTCTGAGCTGCCATGTCGTCTCTGAGGAGAGGCTCCAGAATTAGCGCTGAGTATTTTCAGCCTTCATGGCTCATCTCTCACCAATGACCCTGTTTGAATTCAGGCCTCAGCTTCTCTTTACCTCCAAATCCACCTCCGTCTCTTTGATCTCCACCACCAACAACCCCCCCCAACACGCACACACAAACAGAAACACACAAACATACATCTACTGCTTTGAAAACGGTTCCTTCAATCCGTGCTGTTGGTACTTATTCCTCCTCTCTCTTCACACAGTTTGATGTTTTTGATGTTGACATTAAAACCTCAGAATTAAGGCCTTAGGTTCTTCTATGGATGGTATGCACGTGATGTCACAATAGGCAGAAGTCACTAACGTTGGGCCGTGACAAGATACAAATAGCTTCACCACATTTTTCAGTAGCTTTGTAATAGCTTTTTTCTGAGTCAAATAGTTATTTAAGATAAGATAATTTAGTAGTAAAGCCTGGAAAGACTCTCCAGGAAGCTCATAGCTAGAAAACCCCGTATGGATAGATATATTTATGGTAATAAATGTCATGGACGGAAAGTATTGGCACCCCTGGAATTTTTCCAGAACATACACCATTTTTCCCAGAAAGTGGCCGGACAATATTATTGGCACCCTTTTAAAACTGTGGGTAAATCATTTTATTTCAAGCATGTGATCCTCATTTAAACTCACCTGTGGCAGTAACAGGTGCTGACAATCTAGAAATCACATCTGAAGCCAGTTAGAATGTATAAACGTTGACTCAACCTTTGTGTTGTGTGCCTGTGTGTGTCACGCCAAGCATGGAGAAGAGAAAGAGGAGTTGAGAATTGTCTGAGGCCTTAAAAAGCAAAATTGTGGGAAAATATGAACAATCTCAAGGCTACAAGACCATCTCCAGAGATCTTGAAATTTATTTGTCCACTGTGCCTAATATAATCAAGAAGTTTATAACCCATGGAACTGTGGCTAATCTCCCTGGACGTGGACAGAAGAGAAAAATTGACAAAAGAATGCAATGCAGGATAGTGGGAATGGTGGATAAACATCCTCAGTCAACTTCCACACAAATTCAGGCTGCCCTGCAGACTCAGGGTGCAAAAGTGTCACCATACGTTCTCATCTGAATGAGATGAAGCGCTATGGCAGGAGAACGAGGAGAACCCCACTGCTGACAAAGAGACATAAAAAAGCCAGACTGGAGTTTGCAAAAATGTACTTGAGTAAACCTCAATCCTTCTGGGAGAACATTTTGTGGACAGATGAGACTAAGGTAGAGCTTTTTGGAAAAGCACATCATTCCATTGTTTACAGAAAACAGAATGAGGCCTACAAAGAAAAGAACACAGTACCTACAGTCAAACATGATGGAGGCTCATAAATGTTTTGGGGTTGTTTCGCTGCCTCTGGCACTGGGTGCCTTGACTGTGTGCAAGGAATCATGAAATCTGGAGACCATCAAAAAATTTTGGGCCGCAATGTAGGGCCTAGTGTCAGATAGCTGGGTCTGCATCAGAGGTCATGGGTGTTTCAGCAGGACAATGACCCCAAACATACCTCAAAAAACACTAAGAAATGATCAGAGACAAAGCGCTGGAGAGTTCTGAATTGGCCAGCAATGAGTCCGGATCTAAATCCCATTGAACACCTATGGAGAGATCTCAAAACTGCTGTTGCAAGAAGCACCCTTCAAATCTGAGAGACCTGGAGCAGTTTGCAAAAGAAGAGTGGTCCAAAATTCCAGTTGAGAGGTGTAAGAAGCTTGTTGATGGTTATAGGAAGCGACTGGTTTCAGTTATTTTTTTCCGAGGTTGTGCAACCAAATATTAAGTTGAGGGTGCCAGTAATTTTGTCTGGTCCATTTTTTTTAGTTTTGTGTAAAATTGTGTCATTTTTTGCTTTTTCTTTTAGGTTTTTTGTGTTGTTCCAATGCACATCAAGGAAATAAAGGTGTATACCAACACATTTGTAAATGCAACAATTTCTGTGAGAAATGGTGTATTTTCTGGAAAAATTCCAGGGGTGCCAATACTTTCGTCCATGACTGTATTAAATACAATAAAATTTGTTCAAAAGCAGTTAATTCATAGTAGCATGAATCTGAATATGAGGGTGCAACAAGCTGTATGCTTTAAGGAAGAGGCTGGGGTGGAGGAGGTTAAGCTTTGCCAGCAGCAGCAGCAACAACATGGTGCATCAGCATTAATGCAAGCAAGGATTAGTGGGAAGTACCTCAAATCTAAATACATCCCTGTGTTACGAGAAAGAGCTGTAATTGGCCGTGGGAATCAGCTGACTGTCAGCTGATCCCGGCTGGGCGTATGACTGCCATGTCCTGCATGAATCAATGCTAAGCTTCATTTATGCTGATTAAAATGACCTAAGTATAAGTAAAATTACTGCTCTATAAATCTATTAAAGTAAAAAGAAATTCAATTATACTAACTCAAAGATCTGAGTAGCTATTTTTGACCATACCCGACCACATTGTTTAATCAAAGGGGGTAGCAGCATCATGCTGTGGGGATGCTTCTCAGCAGCTGAAACTGGGTGCACTAACCAATGAGAAGACAAGCCCGGTTTCTGCTTCAACATAACCTCATTGCCTCTGGCAGTAGCAGAAAATAGACCCATGTTTTTCTGACTGCTATCATGCACTGTGAAAATACATTTTGAGCTTTTCAAAAACAGTTTGATGTTTAGTATTTGTAATACTGAAATGAATTCTTGAACATTTCTATTTTTATTGACATTTGTTGAGCTGATTATTGCAGAATGTTACCGTGATTAGGGATGAGGAGAGACGGGGTGAGTTTTGTGGTTTCAATGGAACAGGGGGACAAAAAAATGGAGGAAACAAGGAGAGAAGGTGGTTGTTCATTGGGGAGAAGTTTGACTTCACTTCAGTTGCAGCAGCATCACAACAGTCACATCCACACAGGAGGTTTGGTGACTTTGTTCCCCCTCTCCTTGTTGTTCTTTATCCCTTATTCTTTAGAAATTATAAAGTCAAATCAGCAGTACAAAAGTCAAAGTTGAAAGATGTGCTCAAGTCTTTGGTGCTAAAATAAAAATAATTGGCTTTCAGATCAGTTGGAAAAGAAAAGTTGTGAAAGACAGCAGGAGTTGGGTTGTGAATTGAAGAATGGGTTTGACAGATCTTCAAAAACAAACTAGCAGTCAGTCTGCTGTTGTACTTTAACCAAGACATACTGAAATGATGCCTTTGTAGAATCCATAGCTGATCTATTTTACCTAACTAGATATTTACATATCCATCAGAGTATTTGGACAAATATGATAAAAAAAAATGTGTCTTTTCAGTGTGGCTCCATTTCCTGTGGTGACAAGTCATTAAGAGTAAAGTTTTCTTTAAATGTCAACTTTTCTCCTTATCTTGATATAACTACCTTTGTTTTCCATATTGATTATATAGATCTGATTTTTCCCTATGATCTCAGCTCTTTCAAAATAAGGTGCTAATTTTTAACCTGCAATAGAACTGAATAGCACAGTCACTATGATAGGCCTTTGGTGCCATTGTAAAGGTCTGCAAAGAGTCTGTTATTTTCAGATGCATTTTTTTCAGAGATAACTGAGAGTAAACTTGAAGCTAAGTGCCGCGGTTGCTTTTGTGCAACTGACTGGATGTGTAAGGAAAGCCTGGTCAGACTTTACTAGGGTTAATTTAAAAAAGCTATCCACAGATGAATAAAATGATTTATCATACGTCATTGTCCAGGTCCGGTCACGTGTAATCTGTGCTAACAAGTTGATAATAATAACAAAATGATGGCAATTGTCAGTCTCTGTTTTCGGGTCAGGATTGACCAGAAATATGTGTAATGTGTGTTTTAGTGCTGTCAAATGCAGGTGTTACATAAGTGTTGTTTCCTATTTTTCGTTGGTGCATCCTCTGGTGATTTCTTCTGATTTCACCTGGTTGCTTGCACCTGCAGTCAATTACCCAGAGTCTATTTAGGCAGGATCTGCTAGTCAACTCACTCTCTCTCCCCACCTTATAGCAGCATCTCATCTGCATGTTTTCAGGTTTTCTGGTTTTCTTCTGTTATATTCCGTCAGTCACTTTAAAGGGGGTGAATATTTGTGCAACCACTTATTTTACCTTAAATATATTTATCTAATTGACTTTACCTTGTAGAAATATGTTTTCACTTTGACATTAAAGAGGTTTCTTCTTGGTTTTTGTTTGTCAAAAAGCCAAACTGTATCGACCATGACTGATTTATAAGATCAATAAAAGGGTAAAACATCCAAGGGGGTGAACCTTTTATAGGCACTGTATGCCCAGTAGTTGTTCTTTGTGGCTGGAATCCTGGAGCACTTTGACCAAAATCTGGTAACATCTCTTGCTTAAATGAAGTCTGGGCAGCTCTCACATTTTTGCTCCATGTTCTTATTACCATTCTTAGTGCAGGCTGAGTCTGCCAGGATCAAACAAAAGTAAATAATAAAAGCTTTTGTTCATAGACGAGACTTCTCTTTAATAACAGCCTGTAGAGTGAGTGTAAGGGGGGGGTGGTCTCTGATTGATGTGGGCACTCTGATTTTATGCAAAGGAATCAGTGTGGGTCTCGTAAACAAATACCAAACTGCAGTAAAACTGGTGCGTAATGATGGATGGTGGATGTTTGACACTGCAGGAGGAGCATGTGAATGCAGCAGCCTGGTGTCAGTCTGTTTTTACTTTTGTTTATGACCCTCCTGCTGTAGCAAATAAACAATAGGTGATGTCTAAGTGTTCTTTCTTTCACATGCAAGCTTGATTTCTGTGTCAGGAAGTTTACTTTCTTTGCTTCTGGTTGTTGGCTTGATTCAGCAGAGAAAACCTTGAATTTACCTTTGTTTATTCAGAGCCTTGCATTGACCGTATGGTTGAATGTGGGCGTGTAAAGGGTAGAGTAAAAGGCAGATCTTCACGTGCATATTTCAAAGTGGGTCTAGACTTGTGAAGGCAGTAATGTGTGCATGTGTAAATATGCATGATGACTGAACCTGTATTCTTTTTGGTGCACACCAATTTTGGGTTTTTCTCGTATGCAATCTTTAAAGCAGGGGTCATCAAGTACATTGTTTTTACCACTCTTAACCCTTTTTTGATCATTATTGCCATTTTTAAACCAGTTTTTGCCACCTTTTGCCGATTTTAACCCTGTTTTAACCCTTTTTCACATCTTTGCCAGGCTATTTTTGCTATACTCTTGCCGATTTTTACCCATTTTTAATACTTCTTTATCCCCTTTTATCCCATTTTTTGCCATCCTTTACCCTTTTTGAACCACTTTTCTGCATGTTTTATCCCCTTTGTGATTTACTTTTACCAATTTTGCCACTTTTCATCTATTTTTGCCACGTTTTAACCTTCTTTCTTTACTTTTTTGTGCCATGTTTTTCCACTTGAACCCACTTTAAGTTTTATAACTTTTTTCCCTATTTGACCAATTTTTGCCACATTTACCCTCTTTCATCTCTTTATCTGTCCATTTTTGCAACATTTCTGCCAGTTTTAACCCATTTTTTAAATATAGGGGAATTTCTGTAAAAAACATCAAATATTAAGTCATTCAACAGCATCTTCTTTTCCTCCTTCTCTGAGTTCAATGATCTTCTGGGGGCCAGACAGGAAGCTTGGGGGGCCTGATATGGCCCTCAGGCCGCCAGTTGATGGTCAGTGGTTTAAAGGCTCATTTTGTGCTTTTTGCTATACAGTCCCTTTAAAAACCATTCGCCCCCTTGCATGTTTTACCCTTTTCTTGATTTTAAATATTAGTCGTGATCAATATGATATGGCTTTTTTGGGAAAAAAAGAAAGGTTAAAAAAACTCTTTAATGTCAAAGTGAACATAGATAGTTCAACTTAAAAAATGCAATGTAAAGTAACTGACTGATTCTACAGAGGTCCAGCCAACTGGTGCTAGTAGTCTCACAATTAGTGAAATGGGGATTATCTGAGTGCAAATGTGATTATAGTATAAAGACACCTGTGTCTGGAAGGTGCACTCACTGGTTAACCAGTATTCCTGGCTACCATTACACTATGAAGACAAAAGAACACTCCAAGCAACTCAAAAAAAGGTTTACTTAAAAAGTTTAAGTCAGGGGATACATTTTAAAAGTTCCAAGTTACTGAACATCCCCCAGAATTCAGTTAAATCCATCATCAAGAACTGGAAGGAATGTGTGTTAATCTGCCTCGGTAAGGCCGTCCTCACAAACAGAGTGACTGTGCAAGAAGGAGACTAGTGAGAAAGACTACCAAGACACCTATGACTACTCTGAAGGAGTAAGAAGCTTAAGCATCTGAGATGGGAGTGACTCTGCATCAAGATTATTAAAGTTAACTAAAACTAACTTAATAACTAAAACTAAAATGTAAACATCATTTTAGTTAACTGAAACTAAATAAAAAGTAAGCTTTATAAATAAAACAAAAACTAACTAAAACTGCTTTGTGTGCCTCCAAAACTATCCAAAATTAAATAGAATTAGTGATAAAATCTCCTTAGTTTAAGTTTTTAACACTAGAATACTGACTGGTGTGGACAACCAAGTCTGGAGAGAGTAAAATTGCCTGATTTGATTGAAAATAACTTTAAACAATGGAAATCTTAGATCTTAAGTTGTAAACAAACATTAAAATTGAATAATTGAAATAAAGAGTGGAGACCATTTGGGTCTCCCCCCCGACAGGTATCCTACATTGCTTACAAAACTAAAACTACTACTAAAACTATGCATACAACTGTTACCTGGGTTCTTTACCAGTCAAAGCTTTATGGGAGGGTGGCAAAGTGAAAGACACTGTTGAATGAAATTCATTAAATCTAGACTAGAGTTTGCCAAAAGTGAAGAAAAAAGAGGAAGAAATTTCTTTGGTCTGATGGGATCCAGGCGGTGCTTTTTGGCCATCAGACAAGATGCAGTGCTTGCGGACGCTAACCACTGCACATCACCACAAACAAACCATCCCCATTGTAACTCATGGTGGTGGCAGCATCACACTGTGGGGATGCTTCTCAGCAGCCACCAGCCCAGGAAACCCAGGAAGGCTTGTAAAGGCAGAGGGTAAAAGGAATGCGGCAGGATAGTCTTATTTAGTGCGCAAGAGAACTATGGATTAGGAGAATATTTATTTCCCAGCAAGACAATGACCTGAAGCATGCAACGCAAGCTATACAGAAATGATTTAAAGACAACCAGGTGAATGTCTTGGCTAACCTTGCAAAGCAGAGGATCCGTTTCTGACTTTCTCACTGGCGAATCCATCTTGCAAAGCTCCCGTCTAAACCATTTGGGCCCAGTTAGAAAGTGACAGGATCAATCAGCAATGAGGGGTAGTTCTTTCGGGCGTGGCGGAGTCGTGACGTTAGCAAACAGCAACAAGAAGCCGGTGCCGTTATGGTGGAATAGCTTAGCGTGGATGCTGCTGAAGTGCCAGTTTTTTAGAACTTGACGGCATTTCTTTGTGAAAAGAAGAGCAAAGAATGGCACTGAGTTGTTTTCTAATCAAAAACAACAAAAGTAGGGTACTGACTTGTCTATAGTTGCCATGGTTCTTGTTACGCTGTTCTATATGGAGTTTATTCCTCAGTACACGCACCTCGGTAGCAGCTATGACGTCATGTGTTTTGTTGGTCTGATTGGTCCGTAAAGACGTGACAGAGGGTCTGCCCTTTCCCAAACACTGTCTATCAGTGGTTTTCCAGATGAATGTGTGAAACAATCTGGCGTGTCAGGTTATATTTTGGCTGGACCTCTGCTGAATACTCTCACTCTCACATTGGAGCAGTATCTAGTGGACACTCATGGAACTGCAGTTTTTGTTACCTACATTTTTCTTTTTCCTTCTTCTTCATTCTAGTTGGTTCTTTTGTGTAATTCAAATTACCTCCTTAGTGTCACTTTTACAATCCTAGAGCATCATACCAACTGCATCAGGCGTTAATGAAATGATTCAGATCTGACCTTCACTCAAATGACTCCATCAGTCTCATAGATAAATGAAATTTTTTTTTCACTTTGTAGAGTCTCATTCTCATTAAAATCCCTTCTCTTCGACTTCTCCTCTGCCTAATCCTGCCTTCATTGCCGTCATCTACGCAAACAGAAGTGATTCTCCAGAGCCCAACGCACAAATGCAGAGAGAGGCGAGATGACGGCGAGCGAGGGGAAGATGAGTAGTAGGCGGAGGAAACAAAGTAAAGCTTTTAATCTGTAAATGGAGAAGGGTAATGGTCATTTAAGCATTAAGATATCCCCTCTGTCCGTCTGCTCTGCGTGCGTCTCCTTAATGCTCCTTAAACATTTATGAAGGCCGATAACAAAGAGAGACGTAGCTACGCAGAGTAATCAAATCACTGCTGGTTATAGGCCTCTACTCGGAAGAGTGAGGGAGGGGGAGACAGAGTGGGAGAGATGGGGAGAGACAGGGTATTAAGGGGAGAGCAGAGTGACAGTGTGAAAAATAGAGACAGAAAGGAGAGAAGACAAAGAAAAATATATTAGCTCTTAAAATAGTCGCCTTGCGATGTGCAAATAAAATGCAGCATGTTTCTGTCAAGGAGAATATTCCTCCATGTATATTACACTCTCCCTAAACGCACCTCTCCGCCTCTCTATGGGCTCCCCGCAAAACACAATATACTCATTTTACAGAGTGTGGTCGCTCAAATTCATGACTTCTGCTCTCACAGTTGAAAAGTGGAGGATTTTACATGCTGAAAGTGAGGGAGCGATTAGGTTAGATAAAACCCTGATGTGAATTCGATGATGTTATAGCCTGTAGTAAGTTTAAAGTATTACTGTGAGAGAGCTGTGCTCTATCATATCTCATGAAGGACAAAAAGTCTCAAGGTTTCACACTGGTTAAAACTTTACTCATAGACATGTTCAAGCATTGACCTGTCACATTGTATTTCTTATTTTATTATATTAATTCAACTCATAAACTGTGCCCGTAAAAAGAATCCACCCCCACAGATGTTGTATCCTTTCATTGATTTTATAAATCAATAATAGTCAATATCGTTTAACTTTTTATCCAAAGAAATTACAAAAACGTCTTTAATGCCAAAGTGAAACAGATTTCTACAAAGAAATGTCAATTAAATAAAAATATGTGAAATAAAATAGGGGACTGCATAAATATTCACTCCCTTCAAGTCAGTATCTAGTAGATGCACCTTTGGCTGCAATCACAGCTCTGAGCTCAAAGATCTTAGGAGGGGGCATGAGGCTTTGTCTGTTCTGAGGCTGCCAAAATTATATTTGCAAATATTTACTTAAACCATGATAAAGCAGTTATCAAGTATGTTATACAAAGGTCTTTTGATAAGAAAAGCATGCATAAACCTTTTTGTAGGGTCTTATAAGTGAAACATTTAAAAACTGTATTGATTTTTGGCAGCAATGTGTCACTTTTTCTTCTTTCTTGGGTCCTGGGGGGGCCTGCGTTTCTAAGGTATGTAGGGGGGCTCCAAGGAAAAATGGTTGGGAAACACTGATCTAAGGGGATGAATACTTTTTACAGGGACTGTGTACATTTAGAGAGAAAATATAGTTGACCATGCAGATGCCTGTTGAAAGCAATGTAAACTTGTTTGGCTCACTAAGAAAACTTCTTGTTTTAAGTAGAATATTTTTGTGCAGTGTCATCGTTATTATGAAACTGAAGGATTTGAGAATGTTTGTGCTGACACACGCTCTGAAATGGACACAAAACGGTCCTAAGGCTGTGCTAAAAAGCTCATAAGTGGAGGGACATGCTCACTGTGTTGACTCATGGTACAATCTGTACTCGCTCATGTTTGATATAAGGCTACAGTTTATACATTAAATCTGCATGATTACATTGGACAGCAATAGAATAGAAATAAATAAATAAATAAATAATATATATATATATATATATATATATATATATATATATATATATATATATATATATATATATACACATTATTTCTTGTCTGTTTGAATATAGACACCATGTTTAGGTCCTGAATTGCTTAGTGGAAATGTTGGCTGAAATAGTACTCAACTAGAAACTCTAATCATAGGTTTAGTCATCTTTAATCAGTGTAGACATTCTACGTACAGTTTTGTACCTTGAATGTGGTCCAGCTGGCTGCATATATACAAAGCATTAGAACTTTTTTTTTTCCAAGTATACTGACTATCAGGAGAATGGTTTGTGCTGCAGATGCTTGATCGGCCACTCTGTTTCTGCAAAGAGCTTTGTGTGTGTTTTTTGTGCATGATTGACAGATGATCTCATTGTTTCTCCAGCACGTAGTGCTGGGAGTGAACATCATCATGACACAATTCCAAAGTGTTTCCTGCCCTCTGGCTGCTCGCACGTCCTACATGGATTGTAAAAAGGATTCTCTTTCTTTTTGAGAAGCATTTAAAATTTGTAATGAATGATCAGCTCAGCATGACTCATGTTTAATCAGCCACACTTCCTGAAACATTAATCCCCTCCGAATGTGACAGCTCACAGAATAGGGTACTCTACATTTAGGAAATAATACACTTCATCAGACTGCTATTTGATAATCACATGGAGCCAAAAGAATATCTCATATGTTTCCATGCTAGTCAAGCTACAGTAATAAACCTGTTGGGACATTTAACATGGCTACTGTTCTTGTCCCAGTATATAAACACCAGGTGTGAAGTGGGGAGAAAGTGTATTGGACTTCTTATCTTCCTGATTTTTGCCAAGAACTGTTTGCAAAGCATTCTGGGATCATCCGCAGTGTGAACCAGAAAGGACATTCTTACAGCTTCCCTCCCAAATGATGAGAAATTGATCCATTAAACAAAATGGTGGTTTACAGTTTAGTAAATACACCACATTGACTGCAGTATTCATTGAATAGACTCCTCAGTTCAAGATAACAAGTGAGGGGCTAAGGAGGGGCATAGGGATTCAGTTAAGGGAGTGTGATTGGAGTTAAAACTTTGCCATGTAAAGTGGTACCATATATTGGCGACACCAGGAAACCTGGCCAACTTCACTGGCTTCAGCTCACCTGAGATGGAAGGACCTTAAATGAAATAGTGTGCCGTTGTTACTCTGATGATCACTCAACAGCCACAGAGTCACTCTGATGATCACATAACAGTCACAGAGTCACTCTGATGACCACTTAACAGTCACTGAGTTACTCTGATGACCACTTAACAGTCACTGAGTTACTCTGATGACCCTCAACAGTCACAGAGTCACTATGATGACCCTCAACAGTCACTGAGTTACCCTGATCACCCTCAACAGTCACAAAGTCACTATGATGACCCTCAACAGTCACAGAGTTACTCTGATGACACTCAGCAGTCACAGAGTTACTCTGATGACACTCAGCAGCCCCAGAGTCACTATGATGACCCTCAACAGTCACAGAGTCACTCTGGTGACCACTCAACAGTCACAGAGTTACTCTGATGACCACTTAACAGTCACTGAGTTACTCTGATGACCACTTAACAGTCACTGAGTTACTCTGATGACCCTCAACAGTCACAGAGTCACTATGATGACCCTCATGAGTCACAGAGTTACTCTGATGATCACTTAACAGTCACTGAGTTACTCTGATGACCAATTAGCATTCACTGAGTTACTGTGATGACACTCAACAGTTAGAGTCACTCTGGTTACCACCCAGCAGTCCCAGAGTGCAGTAGCCCTTGTTTAAACATCAATAGTGATGATGATGCCAGACAGTGAAAGATTACATGGGAGGTTCTGTTACAGTCCAAGAACAGATTTTGTTAGAGCACTGACAGAGTGACAGGATACAGAACAAAAAGACCTTTATATCTGCAGTAGATGCCCATATTTTGACAATATTTGGCACCTCTCACCTTACTGGGATCACACCTTGCAACCTGACAAAAAGCTGCAGTTGATGACCAGTTTCTCCTTCCAGACAACTCTGTGCATCAGTATTATAATAGTACAATTCATACTGATAAAATAACGATTTATACAGTTTTATACAGCTGTCCCCCAAAGGCACACAGGCTTAAATAACCTTTCACCCTACAAGAGTATCTATGATGACCACTCAAAAGTCATGGACCTACAATAGCTTGTACATACTCAAATCTGAATTTTTTTTTACTTTTTTCAGTTTTATTTATTTTTTGTATTTGATGTTGAACTCAATGGGTGTGCTAAAGAGGAAAAGGACCATCCCAACTGATATCAATGCAAATTCAAAAGCCAGCTTCTGTGATGGTGTTGGGGTGTTTTAGTGCCCATGAAATGGGTAACTTGCATGCTTGTGAAAACACCATTACTACTGAGAGGTGCATACAGGTTGGGGAGCAGCATGGACTCCCATCCAGATGGTGTCTTTTCAGGACCATCCCTGGCGGGAACTTCATGGTGCCAGATCCACTTGGCCTATGCATTTGTAAACACAAGAACATCATTGAGACCAGGCCATACTCTGCATGTTTTACTCCTAGACTCTGGTGCTCCTTTGATAATGTAAAAGAAATGGTGATGTAAAACAGAGGGAAACCTACTTCTGTCCCAAATTATTTGGAATATGTTGCAAGCATCAAATTCAAAAATGTTAAAAAGCAAACTGATCAATTTTGAAATAAATATCTTGTCTTTATCCTGTATTCCATTAAACAAAAGGATTTGCAAATCACATTAGGCTGTTTTTATTCACATTACACAATGTCCCAACATTTTTGGAATTGGGGTTTTATATTTCTCTTCCTGTCCTCCTTCTGCTCTCAGTTCACTTTTTCCTCATATCCAGCTCTCCCTGCTATGAGCGCTGAGTGTTTGTGCTGATTCTCAGTCGATGTGGATGAGACAGCAGCGACTCGGTCAGACAGATAAAGATGAATTTCCTTCCCAAAGCAGGCTGAGATAGCAGCAGATGTACACTCCCTCATATAAGATCTGCCGGGCCTATAGGTCGGCAGCGGCTCAGCCTGTCATCCAGCTGGCTGGTGAGGAGGGTGAGGAGGTTACTGAGGGTTAAATGGAGCCAATCACAGACAGAAAAACAGCATTACACACCACATTAGGCATCATCTCAGCTCTCTCTCTCCTCCTTTCTCCTCTGTCTCTCTCTCCAGGTGTGCAGCCAGCTGATAGTGTCGGCTCTATTTGCACATTCACTTGCAATTCTCCAGAACTAATAGATTCTACCAGATTCAACTAACTCAATACTGCTGATCTGCAGCTTATTACAGCCAACCAGCCAGCGAGCCGATCATTCACCCGAGTGGCAGAGCAAAGAGCTGAAGCACAACTTTGAATATGAAGGCTGCATCTGGAGTGTGATCTATAAAGTCGATCCTGTGTTATTGTTTTACGATCAGCTGAGGCAGAGCAGAGAGCTTAATAACAGCTCCTGGATAAGTGCCAGCTGCGCAGCAAACACGCTGTCTGAACAGAAAGGATTCATAGCTCTATACTTCTGCGCTTGCATTAACACACAGCTCACCTGCACAGTGCAGAGGGAAGAACATTCTGAGGTGCGAAGTTTTCATGTCATGGACCTCAGACAGATTACAGTATTCATGACTCAACACATGCAGGATGTCATGCATGAAAACCAGTGTAGGATGCTTTAATGGAGTCAATGTGCCTCTGGCAGCAGAAATTGACAGTTTAGCTACACAAATCAGAAAATAAGTTCTTGTCTACAATCTACTTTTCTGTTAACCCTTCAAACTCCGCAAAAGTAAAAAGCTTTTTTGTATTATAGTAATATTATTTTAAAGTTTCCTTAATCTGTACAGGTTTAACCAAAAGATAATGGGAACCAATAAAGCATAATAAAAGAGAAAATGTTGAGGTGGTCTTTTATGTTATAAACAACAAAAACATTTTAATTGCATCAAATCCCATCTAATGATGTCAACAGTGAGCATAAACATGAAAACGAAAGATGGAAGTCTTAACTCCTTAGAGCCTCTTGTATCATATTTGATACATACTTTTATGATACCTCTATCTAATCAATATGATCATAAATTATTAAAAAAAGAAAAAACAACAACTTATGAATACAATCTGAAAAATGATAAACATTTCAGTTCCAAAAAAATTTGAATTTCCTGGCTACAATTTGTGTTTTCAGGCTATAAGGGGTTAACTTTAGAAGAACTTAGAAATAGAAAAAGAGTTGGAATGGAGAACTGCCATTGAGTAAAATTCACTTGAGATTAACTGTTAGTCTTTGACTTCCTAAAAGTTTGTTGTGCATTGGCTGTGTTGTTAAAACTGTTTGCATCAATCAAATTTTGAAACATGGCCATTTATACCTAGAATTGCAATGTGGGTAAAATTTGGCCCATAAAGCACTATTCACATGATCATGACCATATGTGTTTCATAGATTATTTCTTTGTTGTTACAATGCTCATACAATTTAAAAGCTTGTTAATTTTCCCTTTAAATTGTGCCACATTTGTTAGGAACATGCATTTGTGGGATGAACAGCAGAGCTGAGTATGTGTATTGCACCCATGAAAAATTGCCAAATCTTCTTTGCCAATGCCAAACAGCTTATTCTGCCACAGACTCTTGTTTGATGTGGTTGATTGGATGATTAAGGTTTGAAGAAACAAGACATATCGGCAATTTAACAATTTATTCATTTAAAGGGATATTTCAGGATGTTTGAAGTTGGGTTGTATGAGGTGCTTGGCTATAGTAGTGGCATTAGCCTCCAGTGATTTCTGTGTAATTTGATCCTGTTGTTATCATGAGCTTGGAGAGAGCTAGCGTGAGTTCTACGAAGAAATGGGCCAAGAAAATATGTTGGCTCGCCTGTGCGCTGTCGAAAACATACACAGCACTTCATTTCTCCCAAAAACCCCTCTGTGTCAGGCACTAATTTACGATGCAGCTTTCGCCATTTTGTATCCTTCCGCCTCCGCACACTGTTTATGGTTCACACATCTGCCGGTCAGCTGTGTGGGTCGCAGTGTAGCGAGTATAAGCATTGGTTACTATGACGCATTTTTGAGTTTTTTAATCTGTTTTCCTTAGATTGAGAAGATGCCACATACTTGCATTTATCTAGGCTGTTTAAACAAGCACACCTCCTGGACACCATGCATATGAGCCATTAGAGGAAAAAGGCAACAGTCATAAGCTTACTTGGATGACAAATTTCCATTCAGCCCTTCAAGTCGGGGTCTGTTTTTCCAATTTATCTTCGGAAAGTTGAAGAAGGTCTGCAAAACACCAGCGTTTAGGCAGGGAATTCTGGATGGAGTGTGATGCAGACTGCAGGGGTCTGTGAGCCGCAATCCTCTGATTCAGTAATGTTCTGAAGAAGTGTCGCAACTAAGTCCCACTCATGACAACAGTAGCTCTCCGAGTGGGTTGGCATGGATTCGCATTTTCCACACCTACACCACCAGGTAACTCTGATCTTTCCTGCTTTAAACTTTAAAATGAGGGTTCTCTGGTCTCACTTTCAGCCCGCTGTACAAGTCTGGTCTGTATCCATCTGTTTAAGTTCTTCTTCAGTGTACTCCGGTTCATTCAAATATCCTCTCGTATCCACAGTAAATGGCGCATCATCATCACTCATGCCAAAATCGCTCGTTATCTTTGTTTAATCTTGATGGGGTGTTATTATTCCTGAAGAAGTCTGCAGACCCACACAGCTGACCGGCGGATGTGTGAACAGTAAACGGAGTGTGCGGAGGCAGAAGGATACAAAGTGCTGAAAGCTGAATGGTAAATTAGTGCCTGACAAAGAGGGGTTTTTGGGAGAAATTAAGTGCTGTGTACGTTTTCGACAGCGCACAGGTGAGCCAACATATTTTCTTGGCCCATTTCTTCGTAAAGCTCGTTAATTTACGCGGACAACACGTTCCCATCTACAGCTGATGTGTGACAGCTCTCTCCAAGCTCATGATATCAACAGGATCAAATTACACAGAAATCACTGGAGGCTAATGCCACTGCTATAGCCAAGCACCTCATACAACCCAACTTCAAAAATCCTGAAATATCCCTTTAACAAACAGGAGCCTCAGTAGTGTGTGGAAGAACCACATACAGCCACAACAGCCTGGCACCTCTTCATGCTGGTCACCAGCCTGGTCACACACTGCTGTGGGATGGCATCCCATTCTTTAACCAGCATTTGTAGCAAGTCAGCCAACGTGGTTGTTTTGGTCACTCTGGCACAAGAAGTTCGCCCAAGCTGATCCCACAGGTGTTCAATGGGGTTGAGATCAGGATTACCGGCAGGGTATTCCATCCTTTTCACTCCCAAATTCTGGATGTAGTCTCTGATAAACTCCACTTTGTGGGGGCGAGCATTGTCATCATGGAGAACAGAGTTTGGTACCAGACTGTGGAGATATGGGATTGCCACTGGTTTCAGAATCTTGTTTTAAGATCTCCTCGCAGGCCTCCTGGCAGTCCTTTAAGACCATGAGACTGGATGCATGAAGTCTGTTCTGGATTGTCTGGACAGAGAGTCATCAGCTGTATCATCCTGCAAACCTAGACTGCAAATTTGCTGAAGACAGCCTATGGTACCTACGTGCTGACTGGGTGAGGAAACGGTCTTCTTGGGGTGTAAGTCTTTTTTGGGATACCCACTTCGTGGCCTGTCTCCCCATTGTATGGAACTTGGCCTTCAGTTTGTAAAAGGTACTAGGGCTCACTCCAAATAATGCCACAACTTGGTTTTGTGCTTGAAGTTACCCTATCACACAGGCCCTATCCAGATCAAATAATATTACCTGTGGATTCCAGGACTTTATGTGTAGAAAATGTTCAGTGAACATTTTCTGTCACACTCCATTCACTTACTGCAGAACTTTTTGTCTGTGACAGCGTTGGCACTGGAGATACAAACAGCGAGTGGGCTTTATTTCAGAATTGATCAGTGGGTAGAGAAGCCCTAATTGTACCTGTGTGAAGTGTTTACGGCTCAACAGGCTTTTGCCTGGCTGCCTGCGGCTATATTTGTCAGCTAAAGATGGAGATGCAGGTGCACTGTCGGAGTGTTTGTTGAAACTGAACAGCAGAATCCAAGCTGCTGCAGCATTATTACTTCAATCCTCATGTGTATCAAACTAACACCAGTGTAACCTGTGTACTGATCAGAGTGTGTTCATAGACCTTTCTCTCAGTCTGTGGGGAGATAAACATGAAAGCTCAAACTAGACATGTCGTCACTGCTCACAGAAACCACAGACGAGGTCTTCTCACTTGATAATACTCCACATGATTCATCGGAAGATTTCTTAATATAAAAAGGAGGGCACGGACCTGGGGAGGATCAGATGGTGTCAGAGTGGCGTTGTTTAAAGTTCCTGGCCGGGTTTCCTCTTCAAAATCAAACAGAGCTGAACGTCAAACAGAGAAAGACAAACTGATGCTGTGTTCACATAACACAATAACAAAGGGAGTTCTGACCAGAGATTCTTCTAACACAGGTGATCACTGCAAGGTCTCTTTAATTTCATTTTAGATTAAAAACACAAACCTCAGTGTGTGTGAAAAGTGTGTGAGTTTACTTACACAGTATGCAATCTTAATTAAGATGCACTAAATGGAGAGTGCAATCAGAAAGCATTAATTATTCAGTTATAATTGATGCACAAAAAACATGCACGTTTGAAAAACAACACTGAAAGTTTATGGGGATACTCAATCAAGGTATGCTCAATGAATTAAGTTTCACTCAAGCTTTTTTTTATGCTGGTTTAATCCATCCATCCAGTATCTATCCCATCCAAAGTCACGGGCAGGGGGAGGGGTGGCTAGGCTGAAGTAAGTCCCAGCTGCCATTGGGCATAAGGCGTGGTATAGAAGAATGAATACATTTGCGAAGTATAAGGTCAATATCACTGTGTCCTCACAATGCAGGTGGTTTTAGAATCTTGTTAAGGACATGGAACCCCCCTAAATTTCATCTTAGCACCACTGAAACAGTAACATCAGCACTCTCCTACCAGAAATCCAACAGGAATGTTGTAAATGTCTTAATTTTATTAATTTGACTGGTCTCTCACCAGCCTCAATCAATCACAATGGACAGGAGGAAGTCGAGGTCTATGTTGAGTTGAGATGCAACAGCATCATTAATTTTATTATTGAGGTGACAGAAGCATCTCAGTACCTTAGTGGACATATGACGGTTTCAAAGATAGGCCTACAGGACAATAATTAAGTATTTTCGGTAAAGCAGTGACATGAAGCAAGAACTATAATTACCACCAGCCCTTGTGTACCCATCACCCTTTGTGCTCCACTCAGTGGATAGATCCACAGCTATTGTTTAAGAAGGTTAGTAAACACGCTTAACCTGACACACCATAGACTATTTCATATCTCCATTTCATGGATATATTTCACATTCATCTGGGAAAGAGCGAATATGACTGGAAACACTTCACTCTCGGCGTGTAAGACTTTTTAAAAAAGGAAACTCCGCAGGTTTCTGTCACAGTTTGTCCTGATTTCAGTCACACAGTGGGATCACTCAGGTTGTGCACGACCGTCAGATTGTACGGTGTGAGCATGCAACTCGTAAATGATTCAGTCACACAGTATGAGATGACATCCTGCCATGACTGTTGAATGGTCGTCTTGAAATCGCACAGTGTATACCCGGCTTAACAGCCGAAATGGCCTTTAATCAGGTTTATTTCAGTGTAATTTAATTCTATTTTGAAGGGGCAGGTTTGAAGAGTGAAAATAGGCTTATTATTCAATAGATAAAACAATGTGCTGAGGGATATCTTTACATGAGCAGCAATATCTTGTGCTGCCAGTAAGTGTTTGCTGTACAATTAGTATCCTAATAACTTTTACTTATTAAGAACTGTGATTTACACACGCAGCACTTCATATCCAAAATGAATCTAAACTCTAAATGTCTTGTGCCCTCCTGCCTCTCAGGATGAGTTTGGCTCTTACCAAACAAGCTGCAGAAAGGCTATTGGGTTCTCCTGTTGATGCTCCAAAGTCCAAACGAGGTGGGAGTGTTTCAGTCTGGCAGGCATGTTCAAAAAACAACAAAGATTTTAAATGGCCAAACGCACCTAAAGCATAACAGCGCATTTAACTACACTGGTGCATGAGCCCCGTCCTTGTTTTAAAGCGTTAAATAAAGGCCCACTCATCATGGCAGCTTTCCTGCTTTTCTCCTATTTGGAGACAAAAAAATAAAAACGCATCTTGCAACTGGCCTTTGATCTATAGCCAGGCATACACTGTGAGCCTTCAAGCCTATTCTCACCTGGTTTTCAAGTTTGATGTGTGCAGTTTGTGAGGACACAACGGTGACTTCCGCCCAATCATATTACCATATAATAATAATTGGGTTAACCATATAACATTTTTATAACATCTTGTATGTAAACCAAGCAATTGGGGGAGAAGGGTCTTAGCAAGAGAGGTGACCAAAGCCTGATGATCAGTCTGACTGAGCTCTAGAGATCCTGTGTGGAGATGGGACAGAGTTGCTGAAGGACAACCATCGCTGCAGCCCTCCATGGATCTGGACTTATGGTTGAGTGGCTAGCCTCTCCTCAGTGCAAAACACATGAAAACCTACTTGGCTTTCATGTGGCGTATTTGCCAAATCAAGTGGGCTTTCATATGTTACCTGAAAGAGACAATCCACCCTCTCCTCCTTCTATGGTTGGTTTGGACCAGGAGCCACGATTGGAGCAGCAGGTAGACACAGACCTGGAAATAGCAGGGAGCAGTGAGTTGCTGATGTTGTTATAAAAGAGTTAACTTCTTAAAACTTGTAACTGTGAAATTCAACCTTAAGCTCCAGCTACAGATATTGGCCTTCTCTCATTCAGGTGGTTTGGTGCACTGATTCCTTAACATTAGTGAGTTTGTTATAACGTAACATTTGATTAAATATTGATAAGGAGCGCTCAGAGCTGTGTGAATTTGTGACAGTGAGCTGACAAATTTACTACCAGTTCCTAACAGGTAATTCCTAAATGTTTCCTGGCTTAACTCTTATTTAATTGTGTGAGTTGTTAAACTAGATATACACTCTAAAATTGGTCTTATTTCAGAAAAGTTTCAGAAGAATCTTTCGAGCGTGCAAATGAATCAAAAAGACTGTTTATTTCAAAAGAACAAATGCAGAAGCCACTAACGCTGCATTTTGCTGAGGTTAAGGGACTTTCACTCCTGAATAGTGCTGAATGATCATTAAAGGAGGATGTTTGGTTCAGAGGTTTCCAGAGAAATACATTCAGGATTTATATTATCTTGTGAAGCTGATTATTCTTTTACAGCCTCCCTGATTATTGTATTGTTAATAATTCATTCTGTGCTCTGACCATGTTATGTAGTAAAATATTGTCACAACTCAATATGAATAGATTTACATCCAGTTCTCAGCTTCATTGTTCCTGTGATTCCCACAGAAAAAACAAGTCTTTTTTTTTCTCTGATATGGATAACTAGACATCAGACCAAGACATACTACCTACCTGTTGTATTTATTATCCAATCAAAGCTTAATCACAGCGACAGTGGGCCGAGTGTGCGTGATGCTGACAACCCAGACACTGTTGAAATGTTAATGTGTTGTCGTAATAAAGCCTTGTACATTAATCAGTGTGCTCTAGACGATTAGTCCTTTCAGAGATACAGGAGCTAGAAGAAGATAAATGTCCACGGCTGAGAACATCTTTGTCAGGGTTTTAAACTTGAAAAACTAAGAGGATGCAGCGAAACTGATCGGCATTTTGTGTGGTGGTGGGGCCAGTGCTGCTGTGGCCATGGGACAGGGTCTTTCTGATCAGACTGTACAGAGCAGCAGTTACACACAGGAAGGCATAGAGGTCATCTGCTATCAAAGGTGTGTACGGCAGAAATTTGGGTGTGTAGGAATTTCCAGGCACGGATATAAATACAAGTGGAGGATCCTAAGCCAGGCCTCAGCTTGTGAACACATGTTTACAACTCAGTGTGGATGTGCTGTGCACCGTGACTCTGGGACTGTTGGATTAGAACTTGCGCTTAAAAAGTACAACCAACCCTTAAAAATCCATGACAGCAAAATTATTTTTCTCTTTTAGCTGATTTCCTTGTAATTTGCTATCTCTAATGAACAGGCATTTTTTTATTGATTTACTGCAAAATTTAAAATTCATTCAACCTTTATTTAATCTCGAAGAAATCATTGAGGGTGTTCCCTCATTTTCAATGATGTCGAGAGTACAACCAATAAAATGCATCAAAAAGTGATACAAAGAATATCAACAAAACAGTTAAAAACAGTTACATTCAAAAACAGTTACATTCAAAAGCAGAATAGTTCACAGTCATAGTTTTAAACTGACCAATAGGGACAAGCGCTTGCAGTTTAAATGTTTGCTGTAAAGCATTCCAAGTGAACGCAGCAGAGAAGCTGAAAGCGGTTCTTCCAAATACAGTGTTTGCTCGAGGAACATCAAGCATCAGGAAGTTACTGGATCTGGTTGAGTACTGATTGTGAGACTGATAGGCTGCCTTCCATAATTATTAAAGTCCTGCTTAGCACAGTGATACCACTTGGAAAATACTGAGATTTAACCAGAAAAAAAACTGCAGTTTTTTGGAAAAAAAGATGAAACTTGAGAGGAAAGTCCGAACTTTTTAGAGGAGACATATTTTGCCCATTAAAGACAATTTTATATTGGTCCCGGAGATCCCTAAAACATGCCTGTGGAGTCTTGCTGAAACAACACTCCAGTATTGGATTTTTCTAAGTCCAAAAATCCCTCTGTTTCAGCCCTGCTCAGAACTAGCCGGTTTTTTTTTTGGTCTGTGGCTTTAAATGTCAGTAAGCTGTCTGACTCCACCCTTCTCAGGAAATGTTATTGCTTTGGCCTTCCCTCTCAGGGAAGTACTACTTTGTACGGTGACTGCAAATGAATGGCAACGAGCAGAACTACATTACTGCAACCCTATGCATTTGATCCAGAATCTGACCCAGAAGCACTTGTCATAATAAAGACCATCTCTAACCACCATGTCCATCACTTCTCCGACCTGGAGACTGAAACCATTTTAACCCCTTAAGCCCTAGCAGGACCAAATTTTGTCTTACCAGCTTGATCAACAACCTGATGAACAACCTTGCTCTCTATGCATTCTAGTTTTGCACAAAAATAGTCATGTTACACATCAAATTAAACAGAAGAAGCTCCGCTACAAGCCTAACCAAACCATTCTACCTACACCACAAACAGCTCAAAAAGGAAACAAATCAATGACGACATATCAAAGTAGCCGTAGCGCTACTTAGCCAGACACTTCCGCCCCCTACGGGATGGTGCCTGGTACTACAGACACAAACATCATCTCATTTGAAAGCCAGCCTCTGCTGAAAACTCATCATGTTTGTGCAGTTTCCATTTCTTTTAACAGTTTCTTTTAATTTTCTGCACTTTATTTTTTGTTGTTTTTTGTGCCATTGAAAATAGATCTGTTCCTCTTGGTGTCAAACTTTAGTTTTTTTGTAAAACTTTCTTTGAAAAGGAAATATATGGAAGTCTGGTTGATTTGGGGGCAAAAAAAATTCCATGACACAGTGACCACCTGTAATGGGACCTGAGGATTTTCAAATGGCAGATATATGGGATATATATGCTAAAATTGCAAAAAAAAAATATTAGGAAAAAATGAAAATTTTCATCTGTAATGTGTGTACTAACTTTATTCAACTTGACCCATTAACATATATACACATATTTACACTTCTGAACAAATTTCACCAGTGCCCTTTTCATTATTGTACCTTGATAGTTCAAATAGACCTTGTAGTTACAGAGTTATGCTCTACTATATACGTTTAAAGATGGGCTGGTAATTTTGAGCAGTAGCCTAATAAAAGAGGCTAGGAGGAAGCACCTTTTTACTGCTGTATTACTTACCTCCATGTCATAAACTCTGGGGGCAAGGCCAGCTGAACCGTGAATATCAGAGTGTGTTATTTAAATGACACTTGTTTTTAGCCACGACATTGATCAACAACTTGTCAGTCGTACGCTGTGATTGGCGGAAAGACACCACACAGCTGTTTTTTTCTTTTTCTTCATGCACTGTCTTTCTCTGCTGCATGTACCCGCTTCAAATACATGGTTTATGTCCTGATGAATGCAGCATGCAATCACAGGAGGTTTGCCTTCCTTTGGTACACATTAAGACAACATCTAACCTTGCAAAGCAGATGAATTTGCCAGACTACGCATCATTTGAAGAGAACAAGGTGGTAGTTATGGGTGGGGCGACAGTTTTATCAGAGCTGGGCCACATTTCTGTATGAAAAAAAAGGGTAAAACAATACTTAAAGCTTTTTGTGATTGAAAAGAGACTTTAGCTCCTCTGCTTTGGCATGAGTTTCTGTTACAGGGTGGTGGTTAGTTGTACTGTGAGTGGTTAACTACACTGGCAGCTAGTGGAGTGATTAGCAGAGGTGGGAGAAAGTCATTGTTTTGCAAGTCTCAAGTAAGTCTCAAGTCTTTAATCCCACGTCTTGAGTCAAGTCTCAAGTAAAGATGTGCAAGTCCAAGTCAAGTCTCAAGTAGACAAGACAAGTCGAGTCAAGTCTGAAGTCATAGGCTTGAAATTTTCGAGTCTTTACAAGTCATTAGCACTGTTTACCAAATAAAATGCCATTTTAACAATTTAACAATCTATAAAATTTGACAAATACCATGAATGCATTTTGAATTGTTTTATTTTTTTAAATAAAATAAGAACAGTGTGACAGAACTTTATCACACAGAAAAAGAGTGCTGACATAGCATTCAGGATATAATCAGTGCTAAGCGGTGCAACAACAAATGAACTTCTGAAGATGTTGTACAGTCATTTTAACCCATCTTGTGTGAGTGTGTGTGTGTGTGTCTGTGTGATGAGTGTGTGAGAAATGTGTTAAAACGAGAGCATTACAAGCTTATCTTGGAACACAAGACAGCACACCTCTATGAACTAACTTACTGAAGAGACATGCCACTAGCGGACTTCCTCTGTGCTCTTTTATGCACGTTCCTCCATCCAGCGCACATCCAATGCTAATAATATACAAGTTTTCATTTGAATTTGGAAGTTAAAGTCCGTCTTCTTTGTGTGGACTTATATTTGTAGAGGATTTCGGGAGGATTTTTAAAGTAAGCCTTAAAAGAGCCGCAACTGGTCACTAAAGGGCCACATGCGGCTCGAGAGCCGCAGGTTGAGTATCACTACGCTAGTTGAATACTTTGAATGGGGCACATTTTACTCGACACACTCACTGAAAAGCTCAAGTATTTTCAAGTCATCAGACTTAAGTCCGAGTCAAGTCCCAAGTCACTGATGTCAAAGTCCAAGTCGAGTTCCAAGTCTTTGATGATACTGTCAAGTTGAATCCAAAGTCATCAAAATTGTGACTCGAGTCTACACCTCTGGTGATTAGCACGGACGTAGCCAAAGTGGCAGTTTTGTCAGAACTGGACAACATTTTATATTAAAACAAGAGAAAAGATCCACACTGAAAGGTTGTTTTCACTCTACTCCCAGCCTGCTTCAGCATGGGTTTGCGATAATTAGGGGTGGGGTTTGCCGGTGTATCCAATGGCTGCTGCTGTAGCTATTAGCTCAGATGTAGCTGTAGGAAAGCAGTAGTTTAATCGGATCCGGACCACATTTTCCTTTGAAACAAAAACTAAGAGTCACACCAAAAGCTTGTCTTGGCACAGAAGATGTTCTTGCACATCTCCCAACCGGCCTTTGCATAAATTTATTCGAGATAAAACTCCACTAGTGACAACTACAGCAGCATAAGCATGTCAGCTCAGGAGAAGCACAACCTTATTTTGCCTTGTTGCTCTGATTGGCCCGTCACAAATGTGACAGACAGAACACTTCTCCAATCACCTTCCAAGAATATTTTGAAAAGTCCTGCTCTTCCCAAACGCTTTCTATGGGAGCTTTCCCAGATGAATGTGAACTTCATCCATGCAGTAGATTTATGAAACAGTCTATCTGGTGTGTCAGGTTAGACACACATGCAACCCACAGGTGGTCTATGCAAAACACTTCTAATTGTGACCGTTTATACACAAACAGTCTGAGCCATCATCCCTAGACATCACTATAAACTAAAATGTGTTTGAAAATGTCACCATATTGGAAAAACTGGAATATTGTGCACCCCCAGAAAGAATTTTAATACTTTGTTTTCAAAAGTCAAGATCTGGACCCATAATGATCAACAACACAGGTGGTATAGGGGTTTAGCAACTCTTTAAAAAGACACAGGAAGAAGAAAAGTTTCACTAACAGATGCTCCTGAGTGAGTTTTCACTAATGTTCTGGACAATATGTTTGCATGACACTGTGCCATTTGTTCTGTTGAAGAATGGAGTGAGATGAAGGAAGGACGACTGCTGCAAAGGAAGGAAAGTACGACCCGAAGAAATGAAGATGACACGAAGCGATGAAAAGCGAGGGAAGAGAGGAAGAAAAGAGGGTGGAGCCGGTACAAGAGAGCAGAGAAGAGGAAGAGGTTGAAGACAGAGAGGTAATGAGGGGAACAGAGGAGAGAAAGAACGACTACAACGCTCATTAAAGAAGAGAAGAGCTCCATTAAACAGCAAACCGTCCGTGTGTGTGAGTTTGTGTGCGTGTGTCCGATGTGTGTGTGGTGGCTGCAGGGCTGTTGTCTGTAGCTCATAAGTATAATGATGGCACATAAAGGAACGTCACAGCATTACACACTCTCACGCAGGACTGCAGTGGCTTCTAATTACATATTGATACAGCAAACAACACAGAGCTGATATCAAAATGGAACAGAACTAAAGCTGTCTGAACTCGTCTCATACACACTCTCAGTCACCAGCAGCAACTATTCTAATGCCTAAGAATTAATGAGCTGAATTGTAACTGTAATACGGATGTGGCTCTGCGTCCTGACGAGAATCCATAAAGCAGATCTTTTATTATGGTTTTATGAAGAAGTGAAGCATTGCAGAAAACTTAATAACACTGTTTGGCTGACTGACTGCCTACGTGCCTCACATCTTAGCTGCAGCACTGAAAAAAAAAAAAAGAAAAATTCTGATTGAACTTCCTGTATTCAATCACAAAATCTTTCTCCCATTTTCCCCTAAAACAAGTCCCAGCTTTGACACAACTTTAATTTCTGCAAAGCCAATGGATGAATACTCAAAGCAGCCATTGCCTTTTAATCTTTTTCTGGGAAATAATAATGTGATTGCTCATCACGGATCAAATGTTGGTGAATAGAGCACAGAGTGGGCAGTTAGAAGGCAGTCAATAGTTATCAGTCGATGTCACAGCTGCGGTTATTTTATCTTTCTTTTGCCTTGAGAATATTTCCAGGGCTTTTTGTGCTTATAAATATGATTCTTTATTCACAGAGTCTGACAGTCTTAATTGGTTTGTTTCTCTACTTGTCTCGGCATCTCTGAATCTTGTTCACTAGAGATGGTCAATACACTGAGGGGCAGATTTACAAAGAATTATTACGCCAAGATTTGCTTGAGATTTGCTATTAGCTCCTTTTGTTGCATCGTATCCACAAAAGAATTTGCTCTAATCATATGCCAACACTTACAGATGAAAGTACATAACTTTAAAGTCTCTGCAAAGAGATAAAAAAAAAATCTGTACTTAAGTTTGTATTATGACAGGCCACTGTGTTATGAACCACCAGGCCAAATTTCAGTCATGAAAAACATCTCTAAGTTTATATAATTAGGCTTCAAAATCATTAAAAAATTAGGGAAGTTAAATCTGCTCTAGGATGGTGTGGGCGTGTCACTTGAATGAGGGGAGGCCACACCCACTCCAGTGAAAGCCTCCAATGCTAATTACAAATGATTAGCATTGGAGGCTTTCATTGTGATAGACTTGGAAGGAATACAGCGTGTCTATCATCAGATACTTTACTAAACTGTATCAGCGTAACACTAACAGACATAAGGGATTAAACTGTTTCTGAACGTAGAGAGACAGTCACATTCTGCTTCTTTTAATCATCCAGGACTAAAGACAAGTGAAATATGGAGTAAAACCTATCTTCAGCAGGTAAGATGTTTGTTCCTGCTGCATCTGGTTCAAGTAAAAACTAGACAAGCACTCGAACAATTAGCCCACCCCCAACCCTATTGTGAACTATGACCAGAGCTCAGCTGCCTGGCACTGTGCCAGAGCAGATAGACAGAAGTTGGGGATTAGATTTACTGTTTTCTGGTACAAATCTCATATGATGCTTCTGAAGAACCGTAGGCCACTGTGGCTGATAGATTTGGCAAATTTAACTCGTCAGACAAAAAAAGGTGTTAACTTTCAATGAAGGCAGAGACCTCAGCTAACAACAGACTGTATCGAGATGAACCGCTCTGCGATTTTATATCGTTGTAGCATTAGCGGGGGCAGGGTAATGCCCCATAGGGACTTGTGATGGTGCTTTATTTGCCCGGCCCAAATTAAACAAGTCAGGAAAGAGGTGAAAAACTTTCCAACAGTCTAAATCCAAAATCCAGCCTTGTTTACAGCAACCTATTTCAACATATCTAGTGTGTTAAGACACAAAATTTGAATTTTGCTGTCCAGGGACTTCTTTGAAGTTAAAGCAGAAGCCACGTTCTTTTTGAAACACTTGCCATATTTTCATCTTTTACTGTTGGACTCTGAAAACCTGGATTAACCGAGACAGTCTGGCTGCAGACCGTACATCTCTGATGGCCACTGTCACAGACCAAGAATATCTCTGAGTGTATATTTATGCCTAAATTTTCAAAATAAAATCAGATTAAACTTCCATTTATGGTCACAGTAGGGTTGCCACCTTTTGAGCATAAAAATAAAGGACGCCCCACAATTCTCGGGGCCACAGCCATCAGGGGTTGGAGGAATGGGGTGCCTGTACCATGACTACTATTACCACTCTTTAAGTTTTGTTGTGGAGGCCATTGTTTCCTTTTTGGAGTGTTTTTAATAGGGCTGAACGATTTGAGAAGATAATCTAATAGCAATTTTTTTCATCCCATATTGTGATTCCAGTTTAACATGCGATTATTTTTCAGGTTCCTCATCTTATAAGCCATTCTATATTATAATCTTTATAAATAAGTGTAAAACTGAAAACTTGTGTAACGGCAAATTATGGCACTTCCTTTCTGAGACAGACATTGTCTCAGATGAACGTGGTCACCAGAGATGTACAGTCTGCACCCAGACCCCTCTCAGATACACAGACCCAGAGTCAGCTGGGATGATCAATATCAGCCTCGCATTATTGTGTTAAAAAAGGAGATATCAGAGAGCTAATTAGCTTAGCTTAGCACAGAGACTGGAGGCAGCAGGGAACCACTTGCCTCTTTCAGATTAAAGAGAAATAATTTGTCTCCCCAACTTCTCAGAAGCCAACTGAAAACCTTTATAACAAGCCGTGCTTTTACATCTCTGCAGGGTGTTCAGAGCTCTATTAGCCCAGAGTCACACAAAAGAAATGACTGCTGTAATCTTCACGCTGGGTTGTCTTTTCATCTCTGTTATAAGTGGGATCCCCACATCTCTCAGCCGCATTTATCCTCGCTGGCCATCAAAGATTTCCTGCTTCTTAAAGAAGAAATAAAAAATCTGCTTTTACACGAATGCAGCATGACGTCACAGCAGTGGATTTAGACCATTAGAGCCATGTAGGCTTTTCTTGTACTATAATTTTCACACAAGGGTCTGAAAATGACAGTTAATTTGTCAGCACATTACTGCGGCTATATAGCAGTGTCCCATTATGTGTTGTGATAATTATCCTTATCTCAGACACAGTGTATTTAAGATGCATTTAAGTGTTCCATTCATATGAACTCCAAAAAAGATTTCCAGGGTAAGTCAAGTTCAGTGTTGCAAATTTAACAATGAACATAAATAAATATAGATTAAACCAAGACTATTCCACCCTGTCATTTCAAGAAAAGCTGCTTCAAACAATGACAGACAAGGTAAAAAACAGCTTTTATATGTAAGCCATAGCTGCAATAATCAAAAAATTTGAACACCTTAGCATTAACACCCAGCATTTTGATGAATCTGGGCATTAAAATGCAGACTGTGATGGATACTGTCTGGTAAAACTATCAGTGTTTCCTCTCACTCTGGGTGCTGCAATCTTCCGGTTTGTTGTAAAGCCCTATATAAACACACATCATATGTATCTCACTGTTCAAACGAAAGGCTGCTCCTTGGATCAAGCCAGAGGGAGCTGCTACCTATCAAGATAGGTTCAAAGTTCAAAATATGCTTTAATGGCATGGTTGACTAAAACACACAAAGTTATTGACTATTATAAAACTTGTTACTGTCTCTAATGTGGTGACATTCAGAAACAAAACATGCAGCTAGGTATATATGTTGAGATTCTTCTGCTAGACATAGTCTCATTAGTTTTTCATGTGATCCTGCTGCTGTAACTTGGCTCAAAAAGTTCTTTCTTACAGCTTCATACGGTGGGCAGATAAGGAGAAAGTGGATTTCATCTTCATTTTTTCCTAATGGTTAAGTCCCAGGATGTTTGCCACTGTTTTAGGACAGGGGCCCACACTTCACTTCCATACATAAAAATAGGACTAATAACATTACTAAAAAAAATTCCAAATTTTAATTGGGGGATTAAGTTTATTTAGAGATGTTTTAACGCCGTAGTAGGCTCTTCTTGCCTTATCAGGTAGGGAGGTTATAGCTTTGTCAAATCTCCCTGATGCACTGATGACTATGCCCAGGTAGTTATACTCCATTGTATGCTGAAGTGTGCTTCCTCAGATTGTAGAACTATGTTTTGATTTTTGGGATCTGGCTTTTTTCTGTAATATCAATTTTTGTTTTTTTGTAAATTGACGTCAAGGGCTCAATCTTGACAGAACCTCTCTAAAAGTGAGAGATTCTGCTGTAGTCCATGTTCTGTTGGAGACAGCAGAACCAGGTCATCTGCGTGCATAAGAAATTTGATTTCTTTGCCTTGAAGGTTTAATCTGGGGCTACATGACTGTTCTAAAGCAGTGGCAAGATTGTTAATATAGATATTAAAAAGGGTAGGGGATAAGTTACATCCCTGATGTACTCCTCTTTCTTTGTTAAAGAATTCTGTTCTTTTATTTCCCAGTTTTACACAGCATTTGTTGTTGGAGTATTTAGATTGATTTAGGTAAGGAATATTTAATCATGTTATGTGATTAGAAATAACTATTTTGATATACTTAGATCTCTAAAGATCTGAATCTAAGCGTTTTACCGTGTAAGAACCTTTAAACTATACCTCGTCTGTTATGCTCTAGGTGCTGTATCATGGCCTTGAGAGGCAGTGGGAAATACCCAGCCCTAGTCTCCTCAGGTAAAACCAAAGCAGATTTCTATTTCTGATGATGAATGAGTACTATACGCCCATTAAGATCACTGAAAGTCATAGAAAGGCTCAGACTCAGTGGATAACTTTGTTCATGGTGCAAATTTGTTTCACATGAAAAACAACAACAATCCACCAAAAACATGACCAAAAGAACCATCGTAGGGATCGCTGATAACAGGCAACACCCAAACACATTTAAACACTCTGCCCAAGTGCATGATGGGCAACTTTACCCACACATCTCCCAAGATTTGAAGTTGCAAAGCTAAGCTCAGTTGACTCTTTACTGAGTTGAATTTACACTCTTGGATTAACACTGTCAATAACCCTAACACTAAAGGGCTCTCATATGCTTAACACTGACATATCAACACTCCAGTTTTTGTTGTTTTGGGATGTGATGTGTAATGATTCTCTCTTTATGTTCTAGTGTGTAGTCAACAGAAGGTGGAAAAGGGAATTGTAAGAGTATTGTACTAAAGTAACAGTACAGTTAATCTGGTTAGAATACATTCAACTGGAAGTAAAAGTACAGATTTCAACATGTGCTCCAAAAAGTACAAGTACGCCAAAAAACTACTCACTGACAGTAATCTGAGTAAGTGGAATTAGTTACCCTCCATCCCTGTCACCAGTAGAGGGTCAACACCCTGAAAACCTACAAACTCCCCATTCACCAAAATGCCTGGTATATCTAACTGCTGTATCTCTTTATAAAAGCAATAATACATGAAGGTCATTGGTTCTACATGCAGCTCTTCATATCTGAATGCTACTTTTTTTAGTTTGTATTGAAGCAGGGATCAGATGAAAAACTCTATTAAATTTGCCTTAAACTTGTCAGATTTTTGCTCTCAAATCCTGCACCTCAGGCAATGAAAACTATCTAACAAAGTCTGCATACAAGAATGTCTGAAGGCCGTGCATCAACTCAATGACCAAAGTTTAATTTGTTGCTTGGAAACAAAAATAATTAGCAGAACTAATTAAGCATATCGAGGATCGGGGCCAAGACAGTCGATGTAAAAAAAGCGTCCATCATTATGGCCTCCATTATCATTAAAACAGAGCTGTTATGCACATGAACAGTCTCACAGTGTTGTATTTTATCTGTTTCTCTTCTGTATCTGTTTAAGAAGTGGTGCGAACTTTTAGTCACATCAAACACAAACTTTGTGACACACCGTAAAGTTTTTCTGAATCTTAATTCTGAATCTGAATATCTGCCATACTGAGGATATTTAAAGTTAGATGCAGAATGCATTATTTAATCCAAACCTCGGTGATTCCTTTGATGCCTTTCCTTTCTCATGGCAGAGTTTTTCCCCACAGGAGAGCATCTGGTGTGTTATCTCCCAGTCTTAAATCATGAGGCAGTGTGAAGGGATCAGTGTGGCAGGGGGGGCTTAGAGCAGACGACACACTCCAGCACTTTATTATCTTTGTTTGCTTGCTTCTCCATGCAACCCGTCCGTTTCATAGAAGCCCTTTTGAAATTTTCTTGTGGTGGGAAAATGTCTCAGAACTGCAAAATTTCACAAAACTGGTGTTTTGAAACCGTGCTGTTATGTTTGGATGAACACTACAGCAGTTAGGTTGGAGGAAACTGAGGGATTTTGATCACTAAGGTCACTGACTAGAACACATACAGGCAAATATATGAATCTGCTAGGGGTGTACCATTGTTTGTATTTGTCACAAGCCCCTACAGTCCAGATGGCACAGTTGGGTGAATGCTGTCATGTAATAAAGAAAAGAGACAAACATACACGGCAGTATCCACACCGGGTCAGAAATTAACCACCCACTACGTGCATTTTGGGGAGTGTAATGTGAATTTGCTCAATCTATCAGCCATGCTGGTAGGTTTAGTTAGCAACAGATTGATGTGTAACAGAGAAAATGAAGACTGAATCCGAGCCTTTGGCTTGTGCCACTCTGACTTTATGGACAGAGCCTTGACATTCACTGACTAAAGAGCCCTGCTCCTCCTTGTGTCAGAGCTGGTTTTAGTGTTTACAATGAAAGACTGGAATGGTTTGACTTGAAACCAGCAAAGCAAGTTGTTTTACCCTGCAATTTTACTTGATTCTTCTTTGCTAAACTGTTATGTTGCACAGGGATCAGGGGTGAGTAGCCCTTTTCAAATCCAGCCACAAATTCTTCATTGGATTGAGGTCTAGGCTTTGACCCAGCCACTCCAGAACATTCATCTTGTCATCTGGAAACCATTTTTGTGTTATTTCCACTGTTTGCGTCTGGTCATTGTATTGCTGGAAAAATATGAATATGATTGGCGTCCAGGATTTTACCCTTCACCGTTACATGCCTTCCAGGTCTGGCTGCTGAGAAGCATCCCCACAGCATGATGCTGCCACCACCATGCTTCACAGTGGGGATAGTGTGTTTGTGCAGTGTTTGTGATCCGCCACACATAGTGTCTTGTCTGAAGGCCAAAAAGCTCCATTTTAGTCTCAGTACTATAAGGAACTTTCTTCCATCAGACCATGGAGTCAACCGCATGCCTTTTGGCAAACTCCAGTCGAGATTATGAATTTTCTACAGTAGTGGCTTTCTCTTTGCCACTCTCCCATAAAGCTTTGTCTGGTGAAGAACATGCACCACAGTGGTACGCAGTTTTTTCCCCTCTCTGTAACAGTTATGGGGGAACGTGAGCTCACACTGTGTGACTGAATTCTTTATCTTGCATCATTTATGTTCTCACATTTGTACAGTTGGATGGTCGTGCACAACGTCAGTGCTCACACTGAATAAAGTAAAGACAGACAGTGGCAACTGGAGTTTCCTTTGAGAATATCACACAATGTAGTTGTGTTCATGTCTCAATTTCAGACTTCAACAGCAACAAAACTGCTCTTAACATCTCTCTCTCACACGCAAACAGCAGTGCAAACAGCACTAGCAGCTAGATAATTACAAATATTCCATGTCATCAGAGGCCCGCAGGTAGGTTTCCTTTATTTCCTGCTCATTTATTTCCTTTATTGTAAGGAATATGTGTCAAGAAGGCATTGCTGCTGTTTTCATGATGATTTAAGATGCTGTCTGATAGTTTTTACAAGAAAAATGTCCCAGAGTTGGGATTTACGCTCTTGGTCCTGCTCGAGTGTGTGCAGTCGTACAACAAAAATATGAAACATGCCAGAGATCCATCCAACCAGTCAGGAGCAGCTGGTAAGGCTGATGTTGGCTGTTTTGTCCCCATGTGCACTTCACAACAAACAATGCAAGATCGGGCTGCAAGTTGGCCCGACTTCCAAGTGCGGCTCACTTGAAAATCACACAGTGTATGCCTAGCTTTATCTTCAGTCCAAGATTATAAAAAGAAGTGGGCTGCAGCTGTGACTCATGGTCAAATGAGTGACTGTAGAAGCTGTTACTACTAATGAAAATCACAGCTTATGGAAGCTTTTGATCAGCAAGTTCCTCTTGATAAAAAAAATACCCAATAAGGATATTGTTGATATGCTTCAATTCTCAAACAGCTATATCAGGAAATGAAGTGTTTTTCAGCAGTATCTTAAAGAGTAACTAAACTAGGGAATTTCACTGCCATTTATGAACAAAAGACTGTTTAAATGGGGAAACAAAAATATACGATTATATAGAAGACACAAGCAAGTACATTATCGACCTTGATGAACAAGAGGGCCTGGCTCTCAATCTCTGTTCCAGTTCATCCCAAAGGTGCTAGAAAGGGTTGAAGCCAGGGCTCTGTGTGGGCCAGTCAAGTTCTCCCACACATCAAACCATGTCTTCTAAGTTCTTGCTTTGTACACTGGGGAATAGTCATGTTGGAAGAGAAAAGAGCCTTGGAAGCACAGCATTGTCCAAATGTCTTTGTATGCTGAAATATTAAGATTGCCCTTCACTGGAGATAAGGGGTCTAGGCCAAACCCTAAAAAAAAAACAGCCTCATACAATTATCCCTACTCGACCAAACGGCACAACTGGCACAAGGCAGTCAGGTAGGTAATGTTCTTCCAGCATCCACCAAATCCAGACTCACTTATCTGACTGCCAAACAGAGAAACATGAATAGCACCCCACAGAGCATGTTTCCCCTGCTCCACGTCCAGTGTCAGTGGGCTTTACCCCACTCCATCCAGTACTTGGTATTAAACTTGGTGATGTGGGGCTTGCATGCAGCTGCTGGGCCATGGAAACGCCTTTCCATGAAGCTCCCTCTGCACAGTTTTTGTGCTTACATTAATGCCCATGGAAGTTTGAAACTCTTCAGCTATGGAATCAGCATAGCATTGGCGACTTTTAAGCACCATGAACCTTAGCAGTCATTGACCCCCTCTGTGATTTTTTGTGGTCTTTTTCTTTGTGGCTGAATTGCTGTTGTTCCTTAATGCTGCCACTTGATAACAATATAACTTACAGCTGACTGTGGAATATCCAGCAGGGATGACATTTCTTGAACCGTCTTATTGCAAAAGTGGCATCCTTCACAGTACCACCCTTGAAGTCAGTGAGCTCTTCAGAACAACAAATTTCGTATCACAAATGTTTGCAAATGGAGACTGCATGGCTAGGTGCTTGATTTCATATGCCTGCGGCAACAGGTCTGATTGAAACACCCGAATTCAATAATTAACAGGAGTGGCCAAATACTTTTGTCCATAAAGTGTATGTCACTTAGCACTAGATTAGCCACCATTTGAGTTCTTTGTGCTAAAATGTCAAGAAGTGGGCCCTAATTGATTTAAAGTACCACTAAATTCTGATAAAACATGGGTCTTTATCTAAAAAAGTTTTTGCATTGATGTGAAGTTTACTGGTAAAGTCATAAAAAATAAGTAATAAATAAGTTGTCATGTAAATAAGAAACAAAAAGAAGAAAGAATGATGACAGAATAAATAAAAGCAGAAGCAGAGAGACATTTTTATTGGAAAGAATCTAGGACAAACAAACGGATAAGAATAAGATAAAGCCGAGACGGACAAAAATTATCGGGGAAGGCATAAAGAGGCCATAAAAAGATGAAAGTGGTGTTTTATATACAGTACGTGGATGTAGTGGACAGTGAGTGTGTAAAGGGGTGTGGGTCAAACAGAGTGGAAGATGGGATGAGTGAATAATGAGATGGAGAGGAGAGGAAGCGGGTCCTTAGCTAAGTCAGCTGGCGTGTACTGTAAATCCCTTCGACCTGTAAATAATTCATACACACTTCTCTCTGTGCTGATGATCGCTTTTATTTTATCACTCACGTCCAATACACACCGTCTGCTCTACTCCTAAACTTAGAGCAGCACAAATACACTATAGTTCATCAAACACTGCGTCCCCTCTCTTTATTACCTCTTACTTTACTGCTGATGTGTTATTGATCAATATCCCTCTGCTCTTTTTGTGCATATCTCTTTGAGTTTCTCTTACTTTTGATGCAAGTATGACTATACATGATTTTTTAAGTACTTGAATAATCTCAACATGACTGATCATGATACAGTTACACAACAGACTGACCTGCATAGGGTCAGGCCAATTATGTGTAAAACACAGCCTAATTTTAACATAGTTTTAAATGGCAACCAGCGACATCTAAAGTCAAAGCACAATGTAGAGTAAGGCAACGGGCTGCTCTGTAATGTTCTGGAAGCTTGTCAGTTCCCACCACTGCAGCTGATGACAATGCATTGTTTTGTTGGCCACAGCTTTCTGTGGTTCCTCTTCAGCACAGGGGCGGACTGGGGGAAAAAGTGGCCCGGGAGTCATTGACAGACCGGCCCATTTAATGCGTGGTATTGGGGAGCCAGCCAGCTAGCAGCACACATTTCATGTAACTTGATGAAAAAAATCTATGCATTGGTGTTTTGACTATAACTCATACAGTTATAAATAACCTGAAGAACCCAACTGAATAGCCAACCAAAAACGGCATATTCTTACGCAGTGATTTTAGTGCCTACAGATCAGTGATTCAATGATACCTACAAGGACCTATCAATTTGCCAGGCTGTTGGACATTGGAATTACACTATCTATACCCTGAATAAACAACTAGAGGGCAACATAATTACAACCAGAAGCCATTTTAAAAGACATTTTATTTAAAAACAGATTAGCAAAGATAACTACAACTGCATTAAAACGTAACCCAGAATGAAATCTAAACTGAAAATAGTAAACTGACATTTGAAAACTAAAAACTTAAAAGGTGAAGGACATTCACTTCCTCATACGTCAGTCCGCCTCTGCTTCAACATATGGTATAAAAGATTAAAAGGGAGTTGCATAGTGTCCCAACCAGATCAGTAGAGGGCTGCAGTGATGGTTGTCCTTCTGGAACTCTGGCCCATCTTCACACAGGATCTCTGGAGTTCAGTCAGAGTGACCATAGGGGATCTTAGTCGCCTCACTTACTACAGCCCTTCTCTTCTGATTGCTCAGTTTGGAAGAGTCCTGTTTGTGCCAAACTTCTTCTGTTTGAGAATTATTGAAGCCTATAGGAAGCCTTCCCTAAAGCAGTGCCTTGCAACAATCCAGTCTCTGAGTTTTGCAGGCAGTTCCTTTGACCCCATGGATTGATTTTTGCTCTGGTATGAATTTTCAGGAGGCCTTCTATAACGAGATCAAGAGAAATAGGAGAAACTTGAGCAAAATTTGAACTGTTTTTGCAAACGGTGATGTTTCATTTCTTATTTTTAATAAATTGTAGCACCAGACTGCAACATAAGAATGCACTGTCCCTGATTAAACATATGAGAAATAATGTTTTTCTTAAAATGAGGTCAATAATATGAATGCATCTTCTACATGATCGTTTATATCATTGTTTCCCTACCATCTGTTGTTGGAAAAGAAAAAGACAGTAAAATTCGCTTATATCATCAGAGCACAGAAGTTTGGTGGATAAAGGGACTAAACCAATTAGTGACATCTTTGTGATACTGTGGGATTGTGGGTAGTGCTGTTACTAACAATAAACCTTGTTTTTCTTTAAACAAAGTGGATAGTACACAAACATGTGTCTTCTACATATTATCGCTTTACACTCAGGTACCTTGCATGGTGACGACATTTTAACTGACAGTCTAATTCCTATCTAAAAAAAGGCAGCATGGACTGAATAATGTTGTGACAGATGGGGACAGTAGGAGGGAAGTGGGTGTGTCGTATCCCCCCTCCTTCCTATCTTTTGTCCTTGACATTCTAGGAAATGCTATTGAGTTTTCTTACGTTTTTTTAAACTTGAGGGTAGATGCACCTTAGTTGCACCAAACTCTACTCCCACCCCCTAGACCTTTGGGGTCTGAGGCCTGGACCTTGACTGATTGCCGACTGGACTCCTTTCTGAAAACTTCTCTATGGTGCATCTTAGCATTGCTTTGGCAAGAGCAGGGAGGGGAAGGGTTAGCTGCCTGATATGCTGTGCTTTTACAGGCACCTGGCATCGTTTGCCAAGCTTGATCCAGCTCACCACAAAGTGGGTGCCCAGGACCTAGTTGGGTGGTCCAGACGCTGGGTCAACTGCATGCGTTGTGGAGAGGTCAGCTGGGAGGATACCTGGAGAGATGGGGCATGGGTCTGGCACAGGCCAGGAGGATGGCCATCATGAGGCAACTGTGTATCAAAAAAAAACAAAAAATGTGCAAATGTATTAAATGCCTTCGCTTTGACTTTTTATGTTACTGTGCTTTGTGAAAAACTTCCTTTGCATTGTTGTGTGTGTGAACATACCTCCAGGCCTCCCTGCTACAGTGTTCTCAAAGGAAAAAACATCAGTTCAGTATTTTGACTTAATGGTAATTGTCTTTGGACTCAGTTGTTTGTGGAGGTTGGAGGGAGAACAAGTTACAAAAGTGATCCGAGCAGACACCAAACAAACAACTGTCCAACACTAATGTTCTTTTTTCCCCTGGATGACCCATCTTAAAAAAAAAAAGGAATATAAAAAAATAAAGAAGAAGATGAGGAGGCGGTAAAAAGCGAGTGAAAGTAGAGTGTTTGAGGAGGAGGAGGGTGGATGAAGTTGAGATGGAGCCAATGAATGAGTGTTGTGCAGAGAGAGAGGAATGATTTGAGGCCTGCAGGTGTTTTCATATCCTAAAAGAGATCGATATTTGCGTTCATTCTGACGCTGACTGTACCGCACCGCTCCAAATAAATAACCATAATCACAAAACGCCCCGAGATTGACTCTCAATAGAATTATCATTCTTTTCTCTTTGGCAGATTTGGATATTGCTCCTTCAGGGTTCTCAAATGACTTTGTTGTTGAGTGTGCTGTGGGTGTGTGTGTGCTCGCTGGTTTATCTGCGTGTCGAAGGCATTCAAATTTCACTGAGTCAATGAACTATGGGCTTATATGAAGTGTGTGTGGGCAATCTTGTGACAGTGTATAGATCCGTGTGAGAATGTGTGCATCTGATTGTGTGTGTGTAGCCAAGGGCTGTGAACAACAACAGGCCGCAGTAATTGAATCTTCATCTGAGCCCTTAAGTCTAACCATTAGACAACGATAACACACACACACTCACACTGCGCTGGCTCAGTCTCATTACAGTAGAGAGGAGCAGAGCAGTAGCTGAAGTGCACAGCGGTAGGTTTTGTCTTCCATCATTAGGAGCTGATGGCTCACTGTGTTTGAGCCCGGAGAGACACAAAAAGAGAAAGTGAGGAGAAGAAGAAAGAGAGGAAAAGTTGCTTGATAATGGTTTTAACCTGTGATCAAATGAACAGTTTGTTAATCACAATGAAAGGGGGTTCTCAATCAAAACAGTAACAAAAGATAATGTCCAGTTATCATCCCTGTAAGAGTGTGGCCCCACTAGACATTTTGTACAGGCCATAGACTTCAAAAAATATTAAACAGGCAGCCCTTTTCAAGTCAAACCATAAATTCTCTCTTTGATTGAGGTCTGGGCTTTGACTCGGCGGCTTCAGAATGTTCACCTTGTTGTCTTTAAACCATTTCTGTCTAGCTTTCGCCGAATGCTTCAGGTCATCGTCTTGCTGGAAAATAAATCTTCTCCCGAGTTAGTTCTCTTGCAGACTGAATAAGATGGCTTCCGGGATTTACCTGGATTTTTCTGCATTCAATTTACCCTCTACCTCTACAAGCCCTCCAGGGTTGGCTGCCAAGAAGCATCCCCACAGCATGATGCTGCTACCACTTTGCTTTACAATGGGGATGGTTTGTTTTTGGTGATATGCAGTGTTTGGTGTCCGCCAAACATAACGTCTTTTCTGATGGCCAAAAAACACCAACTTTCCTCCATTTGGCCATCGAGTCTCCCACATGCCTTTTGGCATATTTAAGTCCAGATTTTCTCTGAGTTTTCTTCAAGGGTGGCTTTTTCTTTGCCACTCTCCCATTAAGATTTGACTGGTGAAGAACCCAGGTAACAGTTGTTGTGTATGCAGAGTCTCTCCCATCTCAGCTGCTGAAGATCCTTCAGAGTGGTCATAGGTGTCTTGGTGGCCTTCCTCACTAGTCTCCTTCTTGTCACCCAGTTTATTAGGATGGTTTGACCTAGGCAGGCTTGTAAGTGCCATGTTGCTTCTACTTCTCAATGATGGATTTAACTGAATTTCGGAGGATGTTCAGTGCCTTTTAAATGTTTTTTGTAGTCTTCACCACTTTTCAATAGCCTTTCTCTGAATTGCTTGGAGTGTTCTTTTGTCTTCATGATATAATGATAGCCAGGAATACTGATCTAACTGTGAGTGACCCTTCCAGACACAGGTGTCTTTATACTATAATCACATGAGGACATTCACTGCGCTCAGGTGATCCCCATTTCACTTATTGTGAGAGTACGAGCACAATTGGCTGGACCTCAGTCAAATTAGGTCAGTCACATTAAAGGGGGGTTGATATTTATGCTGTCACCTATTTGATACTTTATATTTTAATTCATTGACAATACTTTGCATACTTTGTTTCACTTTGATATTGAAGAGTTTTTCTTTTATCAAAAAAGCCAAGTTATACTGACCATGGTTGATCTCTAAATCAATAAAACGGTAAAACATCCAAGGGGCAAATACTTTTAAAGGCACTGTATTTTTAAGGTAGGTTTTGTCATGTTTTAGTTAATTTGGATATTTCAATGTAAAAATTCTACACATTTTACATTAAATAAATAATCTGTGTAAAGGGAACATCTCTTTGAGATTAAAAAAAAAAAAAAAAAAAATGAAGCCTATTAATGCACGCCCTGAACGCACCCAGCACGTATTGTGATGGAATCTGCCAGAGTCAGTCGGGTGGAAATGCAATTCTCTCAGTGTGTCTGCTCGTCCCGGGCAGAAGTCGTCACTGCAGGTAGAATCTGCCTCATCGCTCCTCAACCAACTCATCATCATCATCACCATCATCAGGGGCTGGAAGAACGCCCGCGCCACAGGTGGAGGTGTGATTGCCAATAACAACTACAGCAGCAGTGTTGATCTGGTGTAGTAGAGCGGAGCGCAGAGAGACCCTGGCCCTGTCCTCGATGCTGAGTAGTGTGCTGCTGACTAATAATTCTTGGTCAGAGCTGTCTCCTCTCTGCGCTGTAGTCACCACTACTTTAACTGTTGTCTTAATGGAGCTGTACACCCCCATCAGCTCCACTCATCCACTCCACCCACGTCCCCCCACCTCCCCCCTCCATCTCTTCCCAATTCTAATTCAGCTCCGCTCTGCAAAAAGCAATGAAATGGAATTGACTGATACCCACAGACTGCATTACAGTTCATAATAGGATATCAATAATAGTAAATAAACAAGACTAAAGTGCATCCAGTGGCCCCTAGAGGATGAAAACAACATTACAACCCGTAAAATTAAAGTTTTGCATGGAAGAAGAGGAGATCCTTTTAATGCTTATTTTCAGATACAGGAGAACAACAACAGTTATAAGGAAATTGTCGTGTCAGCAAGATAGACTCATAGTAGACCTTTACTGGCATGGGTTTAATGTTGAGCGCCATGAGTGGAGCCAAAATTGTTTCAGGGATATTTTAGTATCATCGAGGTTGAGCTGCATGAGGTACTTTGTAATAATAATTATACTAGCCACAAAAAATCTCTGATTGCCCCTTTAAGATGAGAGCGCTCTGAGTCCAGGCAAGGAAGCGGGTGCTATACAGAGCCACAGTTGTTCCCATTAACAATGGGCCAAAAATCAATGTTGCCCTAAATGCACACTGTACAGAATCATTTTGAAGGATTATATTTATCCCCCTCAGTGTTTGGCACTATTTTGCAATGCAACAAAAAGGCTACATGCTTTCCTGCCCCACTGCATTAATAAACCCCGACCAGGTTTTTGGGTCACAGAGTTGTTATAGGGTTAAGAACCAGTTACTGGAGCCTAAAATCCATTTTTCTCCACTCACTAATTGAAAAACAGTTTTAAATTCCAGGTTTTCTTAGATTTTAAACACATCATTAAGTGTAAAGTTTTGATTAATTGTTTGATTGATATCTTCATTCCGAACATACCAGGAAGGGGCCCTATTTTCCGTTTTTCTAACCCTAAAAACATCACTCCCTTTGTCCCCTGAACTTGAATTCAAATCACATTGTAGGCATTTAAGCTTGATTACTGTTTCATCGCACAGCCACCTTCTTTGAGTTTTAGGTAAGAAATTGATTTTTGTGAATGTGAATATTAAAGGTTTTACAGACATTAACTAGAAAGACCGTCTAAGGCGGCAGACCCAACCCTAAGCAGCACCACTGAGGAACTCACGCTCCCATTGATTACTATGGTGTTCAAAATTTCGAAGTCCGAGAAAAATCAAACAGGTGCGCGGAAAGTTTTTACTGAAAGTTTGGTGAAGATCTGACTTTCCGTTCTCGAGTTATCTTGTACACATACAAACAAACAAAGAAATGAACAAAGATATGGAACCCTTTACACAACCCCCTGCCGATTTCATCGGCGTGGGTAATTACGGACAGAAATGCGTGTGGTCCGCATGGACATCAGATTAAGATAATATATCTACACTTGGATAGAATTTCAAAGTTTTAAAGTGACTATAATTCACCTCCTGCCCAGGATCTGGGGCTGTTTGTTGGCTGCTGTGGTCTGTGTTGATGAGGGTAAGAGACGTGACTGACCGGCCTGTTGTCTTACCTCTCCTGGTTGAGCTTGTGGAGTCTCTCTACTCTGAAAACAACTGAGCACATTTCTAACCCCTTGTCAAATTTTGTGAACATATTGATAATCATCAACATCAATATCTCACCTCAAAAAAATTCCCAAAAGGTAATTTAATGATAAAATTGTACACAAAAGTGCCTCTCTCTCTGCCTCCTCTGCTGCTTTGCAGTTCAGAAAAATAGAGAAAGTGTCTTTTTAAAAGGCAGAAGTAAAAAAAAATTACATGTAAATGAAAAAAAGTGATTATTTAATCACAGGATTATCACTTATTTTCACTTCACAAACTTTGTCATCATTTAATATTTTTATTCAAATGCATTTAATGATGCTTAGTATTCATTTCAGTCACCTTAATTTTTATCATCACTTTGTTGTTTTCCATCATTAAAAATGAATCAAGGCACTTATAATTTATCACTTCATTATTTAATTCAAATGCATTTTTATCACTCCATCTTTTAATTCACATCCATTTTTATTATCTCATTTTTATTATTTTATCACATTCTTGTTTATTATTATTAATTTTTTGTTATTTTCACCCTCAAAATAAGGCACTTAATTCACTGTACTGATGAAATGAGCCAGGAAAAAATCGCATTCTCAAGCATTCTCAAATGGGGCTCAGAGAAAATGCTTAAGTGGACTTTTACTTTGAAAACCAGAAGTGTACACGTACTGTGTTTATCTTTCCTTTGGCATCTTGCGTCATTGTGGAAACTGAAAGCTTCACTAATAGCAGAAGTTTAGAGAACATCTTTATCAAACAGGAGCATTTTGGCTTGTAGGCTCCATCGGGGTCATCAACAAACAGGCTGCAGTCATATTCTACAAATGTGGACACTTATTGCTGCATCAAGGTAAATAAGGCTCTATTATTGTCTTGTCTGTTTTGCAGGAGAACGGCACATGGCATATGAAAAAAACAGGCAAGCCCTCTATTCTCTAGATTATCTTTCAAGTGAGATGTGCAGATTAGGCACATAAGACATGGCACTAAAATACAGTCTGAAAGCCATGACTTAACATACAAACAGCATTAAAATTAAGCCATGTCATGGCCAAGCTGTGCATCTCAGGAGCCCAGGCTTAAACAGGCTTAAGTGCTTTGCTAATACTCTGCTGCAACGTCCTATTCTGTGTTGAGTTAGTGTGTCATGGGTTCCCTTGGCAGTGAGCCTATGGGATTTTTTCAATGGGTTTTTGGATTGTTGCTGAAAACAAGATCTGTGTCAAATAAAGGTTTATGAAACTTTTGAAACTTTCATGAATGAATAATATAGGTATCATATGTGGTTTGTAAAACTACAACACGGCCGACTGAATTTATCACCACCGCCTACATTCCTTATGCAAGGATACAAGTGTGAGGAAGGTGGAGTTGCTGCGCTCAGTATGACAACATAAAAAGGTCCCGACAAACACTCTAGTCCTTGTTAGTTGCCTTTAAGCATCTGCCACTTTTCAGATGTATTTTATGCCATAGAAAAAACTGCAGGAAGCAATGTTAGCTGCTCTACTGTCACTAGAATTACTAAATGAAACATACTTGTAAATCTGGGCCTTTATGTTGCATCATTCCTGATGAACCTAACCTATACTGAACTGGAGTACACACCGACCATGACCTCTGTGTCCCGTTCTGCCCTACTATGCATCATAGTTGTAGTTATTTTGTAATTCAGACATTCCAGTGCAAAATTTCTACATATTGTACCTTTAAACTGTACTCCAATAAAACCTTATTTATCTGTAATTCTGTTTATAAAAATGATACGTCTTTATTTTTTTACTACCTCTCTCTAAGTCTCTCTCTTTCCCTCTCTCCTGCTCTTTGATGACTTTTATTGTTGTTTTAATGACATTGTGGAGTCTGCAGAGCAGTCAGACTGGACTGGATGGATTAAACTTGAAAACAGGTAATGAGTTTCTGGCTGGCCGAGTCAACGCTCACAAATTAACAATATCACTGGGAAAGCGCTTGTCTCCATCTCAGAGCCACGCTGTTAATTTGAAAATGTTCCTGTCCGTTCTGTCTGAATCACCAAAACGATCTGCAGCAGAGACGTGTCGACCTCTAATGGAGACTCTGGCAGAATCTATATCTACAACAGGACATACAATAAAAACCTGTAAAATAATGTTTATGGGGATGTTTTAAGTTTTTCTGGGAAGGGCCCCAGGCTGCTTTATCGTTCTGTGTGAAGCCATTAAACACCAGACAGGTCATGAGAAGCTATCTATGGTTTTAACACAATAAGATCAGGGGATAGTTCTGGAGAACAGAAGAAAAGAGCACAGAAGATTGTGTGACAGATGTTTGATTCATTTCATGACTGCATGATTCAGCTGTTGAACTTGAGTCCATATCTTTATCCATGATTAGTAAGCTGTATACCTCCCTATGAAAAAAGCTTCAAGAGAAACTAAACCCTCTCATCTCAGCTGAGATGCATCTGCTCTGGAATTTCAAAAAAGGGCCTTTAGGACGTCGTAGACGGTGCTGGGAGGGCGGAGGGATACAACACACACTCGCTCCCTAGTACTTTGCCCATCAGCCACTTCACACAGTCTAAGCTGCTTTTGCATGTTTCACTATTACCCCTAATGTCAACTCAGGTAGATTTACCACTAGGTACATGAATGTGAAACAACAAGCTGTGGAAATGTTTTTTACTTTATTATTCTCAGGGGAACTTTGGTTTCTACAGTTGTTCTTAGCTACACTCTTAGCTACTCTACCCACAATCCTCGAGCATAACAGCGTTTTATTGGTGGAGCCTACTGCAGTCTGCGAATTTTGGCTCTTGGCTACCACTGCTCTTCTTGCTCCAAGGTTGATGTAAACTTACAAGCCCCAACTTCAAAAATATATCAAATGTGTTATATGAAATGTGAATTACAACAGAATCCTTTCCAACCTATGTTGAACTGAACACAACACAAAAGTAAGATATGTAATATTTTAACATCATATTGTGGAAATATGATGTTCTGTATTTGATGCAAGGGATTTAGAGATATCATCTGCAGTCCATAATATCAACAGATTAAGAGAATCTGGAGAAATCTGTAAATGGCAAGGCTGAATGACCTTTAATCCCTAAGTTAGCATTACATTAATAACCAGCATCATTCTGTGATGGGTGTTAAATTTGAGCTTGGGAACACTTTGAAAAACTGTTTTCAGTTAACACTGTCCATCAGTACATTTCTAAATGTAAGTCAAAACTCTTCCAAACGAAGTAAAAACGATATAGCAACAACATCCACAGCACCGTTGACTTCTGTTGGGAAGGACTGACCTAAAGTGGAGAAGTTTGTTGTGATCTGATGAGTCAACATGTCAAATTATTTTTGGAAATAATTTCTTTCGAGTCTTCTGGACTGAAGAGAGAAGGGGCTACCGAGCATCTGTTACAGTGTGTGAGTGTTAGTGCCCATAGCATGGATAAGTTATTTGTCTTTTAAGGGATGCCCCTGCCTATTTCAGCAAGAAGAAGCCAAGCCACATTCTGCACAAGTTACAACAGTATGACTGAACAGTACAAGAGTGCCAGTACTGGACTGGCCAGCATGCAGTCAGGACTTGTCTCCTATTCAAAATGTACAGTGCTTTTGTAGCACAAAACACAGCTCTGTTTAGCAACGTCAGATGTACATCAAGGAAGAATGGGAAAGAATTCCAATTCCTACACCTCAGCAATTAGGGCGCATTCACACCAGAGCTGTTTGGTCCACTTTAAACGAACTCTGGTCTGTTTTGCCAGATAGTCTGGTTCATTTGGAAGAGTGTAAAAGCTCAAATGAACTCTGGTGCAGACCAAACAAGCAGACTCCGGTGGGCTTGAAAACAGGGGGTCTCGGTCCACTTCCAAACAAACCCTGGTGTGGTTTGTTTAAGGTGTGAAAGCCAAGCAGACCAACTTGTGAACCTAAGGCAGGAAGAGCTATAAAGCATAATGACATAAGGATTTATATGTGATTTAATACACTCAAATACATGTCGGTACCTCACTTGGCGTCTGTGTAGCCATAGCAACACGTCATAGTGGGGGCTGATTTGTTTGTCTCATGTAAAGAACGACATGCTGGACAGCTCACCGCCTCGCTGGCTACTCGTAATGTCCCAATGCAAGAGCAGATACCCCAAGACAGTGTGAATTCAGCGTTTTTTTCATTGTTTATGTGGAAGAAAAGACCGGTGGAAGGAAATGGATTTTGGGTTTCTTCTTCTCTACGCCGTCTTTTCTTCTTGGTCGCCTCTTGTTTGTGATGACAGCACCCCTAACAGGCAGAGGTTGTAGGTGTTCAGATGGTTTGGTCCGTTTGGCCAAGAGCAATGTGAATGCGAACCAAACCAAAGAAAAGTGCAACAATGTTGCAATTTTCGTTCCAAAACGGACCGAGTCCCCCTGGACTAACAGGTGTGAAAACGGTCTTAGTGTCTTCAGACCCAGGGTACTTACAAAGTGTTGTTGAAAAAAAAAAAGGTGATGTAACGAAGTGATAAACATGCTACTGTCCCAACTTTTTTGGAACACATATTAGGCTGTTTAAAAACTTTAACTTTTTCATGTGCTGTATTCCAGTGTGCATAGGTTGGAAAGGATTTGCAAATTGCTGTATTTTGTTGTTATTCACATTTTACACAATATCCTAGTTTTTTTTAATTGGGGTTTGTAATTTCAGAGAACATTTTCAATACGGAACCATCCATGGATTTGACTCAAAAACCCCCTTTAGTATCAAAGAGGTTGAATTTGCTCAGGCTTCACCCAATATTTTAAGAGGGATCCTGGCTGCAGACTGTTCATTCCTGATAGTCTCTCTGTCAGACTGTTCAACTGAGACATGGTATATCTCAGAAAGAGGAGTCGTAATTTGCCAGTACAACGCATCCCAGTTTTAGATTTTTTTTTAATTTAACTTAATTCATAAAGAAAATGTAGCAGAACAGACTAAGCAACATTTTATAAATATAACAGATAAAAAGGTCTAATCTGGGATTTAATTATGTGTAGATCTGTTTAGAAGAAGTAACACTACCAGTGGCTTGCTGTAGCTTCATTAGTTTATGCTAAAGTTAGTATAGCTACATAATAAACGTTACTACATAAGCCAATGTAGCTTCATTAGTGTTAGCAATGTCAGCTAGAGCAGACATAGTGTAAGGTAATGTCGCTACGTAGATAACATATTTATGTAGCTTACATAGCTGCTTCATGGGCCTAGCTTTAGCTATGTTAGCCATGTAGCTACATTAGCTATGTTATCTATGGCTAAGTTAACTTCCCAGATAGCAAAAAGTGATTGAATCAACATAGTGATATTGTCAGGCTGAAGATTGCAATCAACACTGATGTCAGACATTGAAAAAAACATTGAAAGTGCTCACTATGATCAACATGGAAATAACGTTGAATTTCCAATCAGTTCTGACAATAAATCAACCTTGATTCAACTACAATATGACCAACACTGAAAGAATATAGAATTGCATCAACAATGATTCAACTATATATTTGCATTGGATTATACATTGAAACGATGTTATTACTAAGTAAAGACATACTTTATTCATCCCTGAAGGGAAATTCATAGTTTACACTGTTTTCACATATTACACACACATACAGTGATGGCCTTGCTGCTCATTGCGAAGCGCTGCCGTGAACTTTTGGGGGGTTCAGTGCCTTGCTCAAGGGCACTTCGACAGTGCTCAAGACGTGATGGAACCTCTCCAGCTACCAGGCCAAGGTCCAGCTCCACACAAACCAGCGACCTCCCGCTCTCCAGCCCTTCCTTCCAGCCGGGCCATTTCAACAATTTTCAACAGTGACATCTCGCTGGTCTTGTGAACTGCCTACATGCCTCCCCCCCCATCAGCACCATTGAAAAATAAATAACATATGCGTAGCTGATTTGTAAGCTTAGCTTTAGCTACATAAGCTACATAGCAATGTGAACTACATAGTTCTGTTATCTACATAACACACTTTTGGTATCCTAACCATTGCCTTAACCCACATTTTAACCATCAATGGAAATTTAATCTGATATTATTTCAAAAGATTTCAATCATATTTTTGTTCTGAGATTTACGGCGTCTCAGATGAACTTCTGTTAGAGCGGCCATCAGAGATGAACAGTCTGCAGACAGCCGGTCTGTCTTGAATATTTTATACTGTCTATGGCACACATGCAAGTTTGCTCAGGCAAGGAACAATGGTGCTGATGTATGTTGTCATAATTGCATGCATGTGGGAGCGAGATGAAAGAAATACGATCAAAAAAGAAAAGTCTACAGGTGCACCCTCCAACAGAGGCCAGCTGAATCAAAATGAACAACAAAGACAGACGAGAAGAAATGAATGGGTAGGATGTAAGTATGATAAAAAGTAAAGTAATTACTTATTTTCTGCATGACTGGCAGCTAATAACAACCCTAAACAGAAATTTGTTTCTGTGAGAAAAGTATACATATTTCTTTAATGTGATCACACTGCACTAACATCCTGCAGGCACGGCAGACTCATCACATGGGGGCCGGTTGAAAGGTTGTGTTTGCATGAGAGGTCCATGTGTGTTTTCCTCAAGAGATCAACCCATCACTCGCTCCTTCTCCTCTGAGCCTCCTCCTCCTCCCTCTTCTTCATTCCTTTTTCCAGGCCATATGTCTCTATATTTGATGTGTGACCATGTGTGTGCGTCCATATTCAGGAGAGGTCTTAATCAGATTGTGTAGCTGAGTGAAATATGAAGAGCTGGCTGATTTCATTAAGGCGCCGGAGTGATGGAGCTCATCACGGCTCACCGACACCTTGGATTTCTCTTTATTTATCCTCAACATTAATCCCACAAAAACAATCCACCTAAGAGCCTCTCTCTCTCTATCTCTCTCTCTCCCCAGCCTCTCTTCTGTATTTCATTTTAGTCCACCATGTGGAACGCCGAGGCGCCCGGTTTATGTCTCAGTGTGCTTTGTTCCAGTGTGTGTGCAATCAAACAGAGCAGGACAGAGAGGGAAGTGAAATAGAGAGCAGATAATGTATATAACCGGTTTATTTACTTGCTTTCACTTGCATCATTTTTCGTCTCAAAATCAAACTCTGCACACTAGGAGGCATGGCGGAGTCTGACGTGACAAAAAACACCAAAGAGTCAGACAGGGGGAGATGAAGCAGAGCAGCAGGGAGGAGGATTGGCTGGAGGACGACAGACAGACAGACAGACAGACGGCAGTGTCCGCAGAGATAGTGCCAACAAAAGACAAAGACAATAGTTTCTGTTTTCAGCAGCAGAGTTTACAGTTGTTGTTGGGTTTTTTGTATCGACACCAACCTCTTCATGTGCACAGCTTAGCGTGGCCTGCATTCACATGCAAACACAGCTTTTGTTCAACACAAAGTGCCGATGTTAAGCAGCACTGCTGTTGGAAATCTGATTTTCAGTAATTTGATTTTCCAGCACTTTATTGAAAACGTTAAAATGTAGAGTGTTTCAGTATTTAAGATTGCTTGATGTTGACATTTTAAAACTTCTGAGGAATTCTGATGAGTTTGGAGTATAAAATGCATCTCCACCAAAAGTACCAAAGACTTTTAACCTTAGGATCTAGTTTTCAAGGGCCATAAAAGTTCCTCCAGTCCTTCATTCGTTCCAAAAAGGCTATGCCATGAACACATGGTACAATTGTTAGCATGTCTAGATGGAAGGCAGGGATTTACCCAGACAAAAAATATCAAATCCAGTCAAAGGTAAATTCTTAAGTCACCTTTTATTAAAGTTAACGCTACATGTAGAACAGTTGCACTGAAATTTCTTTCTTGATCAAAAATGAGTACTACTTAAAAATATATAGCCTATTTTAGTCGAGTACTTACATTATCTAATATAGATATAGTTCTAACCGGATACATGTTGTTAAGATGGTGGTCATGATAGAACCACAGTGACAGACACAAATGCCATGTTGGAAACAGAGACTCAGCCTATATCCTCCTGAGACCCAAGCTTTTCTTTGGGATGCTTGAATACTTACTTGGGATCACTGGAACCTGACAAGTGAAAAACCTAAGCCCACAAATCCTTAACCCCTTAACACCTGTTGTCGCATATTTGATACATACTTTTATGATACCTTTATCTAATCAATATGCTCAATAAATTACTCAAAAAAACTTCTGAATCCAATCTGATAAATGATAAAAATCCCCTCAAGTGGATTATCAGTTACCAAAAACCCCTAATGGATGAAATGAGATACTAAAAATATATTTGTGAAATTTTATGGAAATTGGGATTTTTAAAAATTTCAGTAGAAAGTTAAATGAACGTTTCAGTTCCAAAAAAATTGAATTTTCTGGCTATTATTTGTGTTTTCAGGTCACAATTAAGAGGCTTTATCTGGTTGTGTCTCTCGAGGTGTCGAATGCTATCATTAAATTGTAAATACACAGCAGATCAACATCTGCAACTGATTCCCAGTTATTCCAACATTATTTGAAGATGGCTGATGTTTGGCAGATTTTTTTTTACTTTTATTCACATAAATGAAGGCCTATAGTTCTTCACCTCCTGCCCTCTTTTGACCAGTTACCAGTTCTTAAATGTATATTTGAAATTTCCCACGAAGAAAAATGCACCAGCCACCAATAGCATACCTCATGGCAGTACCCCAACCATATTTGATTTGTTTAAAGATAAGAAAAGTCATGCAGGACTTTTGAACAGAACTGTATAAATACTGTATATTCTTCCACACTTTTTGTGAAACTAAGACAGTCAGACCTGAAGGCTGAAACTGAAATTCTCCTGAATACAAAGTTTAATGAAATTAAGCCTACTGCACCTTTTAAGAATTAGCAATGCAGTGAAATGCAGTGTTTGGACTTTTCATTGCACATTTGATTTAGTTTTCTTTCCCTCAGAGGAGAGTGAGTCCACCCAGCTAGCAAATTAAGCAGCGTGTAGCTGTCTCGCCTCTCGCCTGATCTAAGAATAGCCCCAGGCGCCCCTCACTCCCCTCCTCCTCCTCCTCCTCCACACCTGAACTGACTCTGTTGGGTGCCAGAGGGAAATTATGGTAAATATTATGAACGTCTGTTTTGAATAAAAGATCATCCTCTCACCACGCTGGCTTTCTTTTTTTTTTTCTTCAACAAAACTGTGAAGACTTTCAGGTTTCTGTGATCGACATCCAAAGTGGACCTACAGAATCACTGCTCATCTATCCCTCATGAGTTTGAATCTGCACACAAACATGAGGGAAAGTTGAAGTCAAGTAAGCAAAGAGAATCCTCTGAAACAACCTGATCTCCATCCAGGACATACTGACCACCTGCACTCACAGTCAGATGTCTCTCCCTATACTGGATGGCAAAAGAACCTGTACTGACCAAAACTAGTTGATAATTACACTCGAAGTGCATTTGAGAGCCATAAAGGTAGCAGAAGTAACAAAACAGAATAAGCCTTCTTAACACAAATATCACTGACTCTGTCAAATAAGGTGAGTCACCTCGGGGGTGCTCACAAAAAAAGAAACTTGTGAAGAAAGGAGAGAAGCACTACACAGACAGTGATCCTAAAGCATACAGAACTGTTGACGTATAGTGCCAATAAAAAGTTTTCAACACCTTGGATGTTTCACTGTTTCATTTATTTTATATAACAATTATGGTAAATATAATTTGGCTTTGTTGACAAAAACAACAAAAGAACAGCTCTTTAATGTCAAACTGATGACAGATTTCTACAAAGTAATGTCGATGACTTAAAATAAGTGACTGCATAAATATTCACCTTCTTTGAGTCAGTGTTTAGTAGAGGCACCTTTGGCTGCTGGTCTTGGGTAGATCTTAATCAGGTGCACACACCTGGACACTGCAATTCTACTCCATCCTCGTTGCAAAACTGCTCAACATCTGTCAGGTTGCATGGAAATCAGAGGTGAGCATCCCCTTTCAAGTCCAGCCACAATTTCTTCATTGGACTGAGGTCTGGGCTTTGACTCAGCCACTCCAGAACATTCCCCTTGTTGTCTTGAAACCATTTCTGTGTAGTTTTTGCTGTATGCTTCAGGTCATTGTCTTGCCCAAAAATAAATCTTCTACCAAGCTGTAGTTTGTCCTCTGGGATTTTCCTAAGTTTTGCATCCGTTTTATCCTCTACCGTTACAAGCCTTCTAAGGTTGGCTACTGAGAATCATCCCCACAGCATGATGCTGCCACTATTGTGCTTCACAGTGGGGATCCAGTGTTTGGTGTCTGCTACACCTTCAGAGTAGGTGGCCTCTCTCACTAGTCTTCTTCTTGCACGGTCACCCGGTTTGTGAGGACAGCCTGAAAGGGGTGTTTGGTGCCTTAGCATTGTTTTGTATCTATCTCCTGGCTTATTCATTATAATAACCTTTTCTCCGAGTTGCTTGGAGTGTTCCTTTGCCTTCATGGTGTAATGGTAGCAAGGAATACTGATTAACCAGTGACTGAACATTTTAGACACAGGTGTTTGTATACTACAATCACTTGAGACACATTCACTGCACCCAGGTGATCCCCATTTCACCAATTTTGAGACTACTATTTACTACCAATTGGCTGGACCTCTCTCGAGGTAGGTCTCTTTAAAGTTGGTGAATATTTATACAAGCACTTATATACCCTGCATATTTTTCATTGATTCTACTTTATTAAAGAGTTTTTTGGTTTTTTGTTTTTTGTTTTTTTTTTGCAACTTTTATGTCAAAAAAGTCAATTTATATTGACCTTGATTGATTCATAAAGTCAATAAAAGAGTGAAACATCCAAAAAAGAAGTTATTCTAAGCCAGTAATCCTTTCAGAGACTATCAGACATGAGAAACAGCCCTGTTGGAAAGCATTAAAAATTAATTTGACTAATTGGTCATATGAAGTGAAAACGTCATATCTGCAACAATAATTTGGTTAGTTTGGATGTTACGCAGTATTGGTTAAGATGAACATTAGCTATATTTCTATGGTAAGTTTACACATAGGTTTAAGTGTGGACTACAGTACCGTGAAAAAGTATTTGGTCCCTTTCTGATTCCTTACTTTTTGTATATTTATCTCACTTAAATGTTTTGGATCATCAAATTTCACAAAGACAACCCAAGTAAATAGAAAACGCAGTGTCTGAATAATTATGTCATTTTTTAAGAGGGAAAAAAATCCAAACCTATCTGGCCCTGTGTGAAAAAGTAATTGCCCCTCCTTGTTTAGTCATGAGTTAACTGTGATTAACCACAATTTTTGGAAAGCTGAGTTCAATTTCACTGGCCACATCCAGGCCCGATTACCGCGAGATTTGTTGAATCAAGAAATCACTTAAATAGAAGTTGTCAGACAAAGTGAAGTAGGCTACAAGATCTCAGAAAGAAACGCATCATGCCACGATCCAAAGAAATTCAAGAACAAATGAGAAACGAAGTGATTAAAATCTATCAGTCTGAAAAGGTTACAAAGCCATTTCCAAGGCTTTGGGACTCCAGTGAACCACGGTCAGAGCCATTATCCACAAATAGAGAAAACTGGGAACAGTGATGAACCTTCCCAGGAGTGGTCGGCAACCAAAATCACTCCAAGTGCAGCTACGACTAATCCAGGAGGTCACAAAAGAACCCAGAATCACATCCAAAGAACTGAAGGCCTCACTGGCCTCAGTTAAGGTCAGAGTTCATGACTCAACCATAAGAAAGACACTGGGCAAAAATGGCACCCATTGGAGAATTCCAAGGCCAAAACCACTGCTGACAAAAAAACAGAACACAAGGCTCATCCTACATTTGCCAACAAGCATCTTGATGATCCCCAAGACTTTTGGAGAAATATTCTGTGGACTGATGAGACAAAAGCTGAACTTTTTGGAAGGTGTGCGGTCCGTTACATTTGATGTAAAAATCCAATACGGCTGAGTTAAAACAATTCTGCAAGGAAGAGTGGGTCAAAATTCCTCCACAGCGATGTGAAAGACTCATCACCAGTTACCGTTAGTTCTTGCTGCCAATGGTGGCACAACCAGTTATTAGGTTCAGCGGGGCAATTACTTTTTTACTTCGGGCCAGATAGGTTTACACCCCCCCCCCCCCCCCGCAAAAAAAAAAAAAAATTGATAATCATACATACACTGCATTTTGTGTTTACTTGGGTTGTCTTTGTGAAATATAAAAAATTGGTTTGATGATCCAAAACATTTAAGTGTACTAAATATGCAAAAAAAATAGGAATCAGAAAGGGGGGAAATAGTTTTTCACGGCACTGTATATCCCATAACTTAGGACAGTTTACTCAAATCTGGTGCAATAGGCCACTGGTATTTTTTTTCCTTGTTACCAGGAGAAATTTGCATCGTCTTTAACAGTTATCCAATCTGTGAGCTTGTAAAAGAACTAGTTTATGTCGTTTTTTTTCCTCGACTGTGAACCAAGCTCATCACCTCTGAGTTGTTTTGACGTAACAGCGAAAGAAACCAGCAGGACAACAAGCAAGGCAGCAGCCAAAAGAGACAGTTCTGTCATATTTGTGTGTGTGAGTGCGTCATCAGTCAGGATAGAGATGATGGAGTAAAGACAGTGTAAACACGGAGATGGAGAAGGGAGCTTAACTGTGTTCTCAGCTCTCTGTGTATGAAGACACGCATCACAAACTTACACTCATCACACATGCACACCCACCCACACACACCATGACATTTGGATTCCATTAAAAGTCTTTGTCTCTGATCAATAATTTAATAACCTGAAAGGATGGAAGACTCATCGTAATCAATACAGCCTCTTCACTGCGTGTTCCTGTGTGAGTGCCGGCTGAGGAAACAGTTAAGTTTGCCGTTAACGCTCCTCATGCATATGTGTGTGTGAGAGAATGTGTGTGTTCAAACAGAGGAAATGACTGACAGCTTTCGGCTCTGACAGCTCGCCTCGGCTTTATTCAGCGTTACTCAGCAAACACTCACACACATTTTCGCAGAAATACAAACACACTGCTCCATCACAGTGAATTGTGGGTCTGGTCCCAGCTGTAAGGCTTTATGATGCTTCAGAAATCTTTTGTAGGAGTCGTGCTTTGTTTTCTGTCTCTGTGTTGAGTTGTCATTGTGTGTGTCTCTCTGGGGCTGTTATTAGTGCTGCAATCTAGATTATTTTAGACTTTTTAATTCGTACGTTTCTATTCAAAGAGATCTCTGGGAGTTTTAGAAGAAGTCCAACTTAAAAACACACACACACACACACAGCCTCTTTACACACACTCACCACTGACTGCTTGCCATCTTTGTGTTGAGTTAACAGATAAAACATTTTCAATTTGGATATAACTTGAAAAAACAGTTTGAGGAGTTTAAAGCTACATTATGCAGAACTGCTGCACTGAAATGTTTAAAAATGACTACTCCTATATCATATCTATTTTTAGTTGAGTACTTTCTTCACTTCAAATATTTCCAACCCTTTATACAACCCAGATTTAAACTTTTCAAAATCGTAACATGACAACATGTCATGTGGCATTGGCTGTTATGACACAGCCATGAAAGACATGACTTGGCCGTCATTGTCATGAAAACGCTGAATGTTAATCGAGACATATTATGCAAAAATCACTTTTTCAAGCTTTTCTGACAAAAATATGTGCCCCCGGCCTGTCCACAATCCCCCCCAAGAATCAGAAAAAGCCATTCCCTCCCCTCATCTCTTCTCCACCTTTCAGTAAATGTGTGCTGAAACAAGCTGTTCTCAGTTTTTCCCCTCATGACATCATGTGGGGAGTTTCCCCCGCCCCCAGGTAAAGTTTGCTCTCCTGAACATCCTCTCAGCTGCCAGCTAAGAAGAGGATCAGGAGAGCTACATCTACTAAGCTACATCCATTTCCCCACAGGGGTGGAGTCAGACAGCTGAGTAACATTTAAAGCCACATTTAAGGCCCCATGCCCAGTTGCCCCTGTTGTCTGGACCAGCCCACCAGGTCCTGGGAAGCTAGTCTCCGGTTAACTGAATCAGACCCCAGCAAAGCACACCAGATGCTCATAAAGCCCAGCTGCTGTGCTCTCCTGGGCAGAGAAGTTGTCACAAATGAGTACAGTTGGGGTCTCTGGCCATCAGTCAACGTCCAGGCCTAGCATGAGAACAGTACAACTGGAAGGACCAAGGACCAAAAGTCTAAGTTTGTCCGCGTGCCTAGATACGCCATGCTGTCTTGCTCAGCAAACCCACTGTCTGCTGGTGTCCAAGTCTGTTGTTGATCTCAGCCTTGAAGTCAACAGATGAATGGATTACGCTGCCAAGGTAGGTTAACTGCTCTACAACTGCTTTACAACCCCCAAATGCCTGGATCTTTGTTTTGGCCCAGGAGATGTGCATTCCCAACACTTCATCCTCCTCACTAGGCAAGTTGAAAGGCCCCCACAAGGATATCTTCTCTGCAAGGATCACAGCATCATCAGCAAAGTCCATCGTCGATTGACATTCCAGTTCACTGGCCCTGTTGCCCGCCCCATTATCCAGTCCAGACAGGTACTGAAGAGCATAGGGGTTAAGATGCACCCCTGCCTTACACCTGGAGCAACTAGGAAGAAGTCTGAGGTGGAACCCCCGAACTTCACAGCATCCTATGTACCAGAATATGAGCTATATAATGAAGTGAAAACTGCTATTTGACGCTGCCTGGTAACATTGCATTTCAAGGGCAAAAAGAGACCAGGCCCAATGCTCAGTGAGCCCACCACTGCATCTCACTTTAGTTTGTGAATTGAGGACACTAATTACTAAGAACAGTAATCCATGGTGTATTTTCTAAAACACGATTCAGTTTCATCAATGAATTTGGAATCATGAGGGAGAAAAGCTGTTAAAGGTTGCCCTTCCTGGTTTGTGCTGGGTGATCCAAGAAAGTTTTGTGAATAGCTCACAGTGCCAGCCAGGAAGGCCACTATTAACAGCATTCCTCCCTCATTATGTAGAAGTCATCAGTGAAACCCAACTTGAAGCTTAACAGAGGTTCATGTAGAAAAACTGCAACCTTTCCATTCTCCCGTTTATTTAATAATAACTCATTCATGTGTCTCCCTTTCCCAACTCCCTCTGATAATAAACTGGTTCTGGGCATTTACTTACATAAATTCCAAACCAATCCCAGTCTCTCATGATCTCTCTTTATCCAGGCATCCTCATGATATCCTCATGATACCTCATATTTTAAAATCAGTTTTCTGTTGTTTCAGCATCACCACTGTAAACCTCCACCCCAGCTACCTCCATTTATTTCATCTGTGTCCAGTCCAGGCCCTTACAAGTTCACTCTGCACAACTTCCTGCATTTCTTTATCACCAACTCCAAGCCATCTCATCAGTGTCAAGGTCAAGCTCCTCAGAAGTCTACTCCTCATCTCATCCAACATCATTCAATCACCACTTCCAGTATCTAGACTCCATAAGGGGGTATCTTTTCTTGCTCCCTAGACCCTTTGCATACATGAGGTCATCAGGATGGAGTGAAACATTTCAAACTTGAAAAATAAATAATTGTGCAATCATATTTAAGTCTCTCCGAATGGAAATTTGTTCTCAGTTTTTTGGCATGGACCTTGGTCTTTAGTTCACCCCACATATTTTCAATGGATTCAAGTCAAGGCTTTGTGCAGACCGATCAATAAAGTTCACTTTTGTCTTCTGGAGGCAGTTCCTCACCAGGAGTGGCACCTGTTTTGGGTGGTTGTGTTGTGTTAGAAGATTAAGAGACAACCAACACCCAGTATTGCTGCTGACCGCTTAAGGTTTTCTTTCAAAATCTCCCTATATCCTTCTTTCTTTATTATTCCTTCCACCTTTACAAGATTGCCATTGCCAGATGCACTAAAGCATCTCCCCTTTGGGTGATACGCCTCTCCCTTCTTTCTCCAAACATAAGCAATGTCTCTATGACCAAAGAGCTCTAGTTTGGTCTCATCTGACCAAACAACATGCTTCCAGTACGCAGAATCTTTCTCCAGGTTGTCTATAGCATACTTTTTCAATCTAACTTAATTTTTACAAATAGGTCTATGTTATCAACTTAAATATGCATCATATCATGCCTCTATGTCGCAGCACAAAGGTCAAAGGTCTGGACGCAGTCTTGTCACAAATGACACTTGAAGCAAGAGTTTTGTGCTCATCACACGAGTTAAGTTTTGAATTTCTGAAATCTGGTTTTGCAGCAAGAGGGAAGGTCAGAACGTGAAAACAATCTACTTTGATATTTCATACTGAGCCGGTGCGTCCATCTGACTCAAGTAGTGTCAGCGGAGAATGTGAATGGTGATCACATTAAAAGCAGCATGAAAAACTAAGACAAGTTCACACCTAGCATCAGTCAGGTAAAGAAAGAGACAAAGGAGGCCAAGGGATCGATGGGGGGCTGTTTGAGCAAAATAAACAGGTAAGCTCACATTTTATTGTCATTCTCTACTCTTGGTGTCAGCGTCATGGGGGGATTTCGTGGGCCATGCCCCCACTGATGACCCACGGTGCCCCCCCACACACACACCACTCCACTACTGTACAGGCCTGTGATGCGGAGTTCAGTAAGGTGTGGGACACGGCCTTCACTGCCAGAGCGATCACATCCTGAACACCTGCAGTGCCCAAACGGAGACACAAAGCAAACGCAAACTTGGATATGTATGTCATTCTGGGAACCACAGCTCACAGGGAGGAGGATCAAAAAACAGAACTTCGGAGGCTGTATTTCAGTACTATCGACGCTTGGTGAGATGGATTTGAGATTCAGCGAGCGCAACTCACAGCTGGCCAGTGCGCTTGTGGCACTGAATCCTCAAAGTGAGAACTTTCTTGATGCAATGGCTGTGAAGCACATAATGAAACCCACTGGATCGCCTGTCATTGAGAGTGGGTTTGAGGTCACCAAAGAGTTTTTCAGCCGACTGAAAAATCACAACAAAACAAAGAAAACTTTGCAATACAGTGCGTTTTATCAAAATATCACACACATCTGGTCGCAATGTCCGGTGTGCTGACTGCATTCACACATGCAGTCTGTGAAACCCATGCTTGGGTTTCATGGTTATTTACATGTTGAATGATGTTTGATGTTTACTTTAAATGTTGGCGCGCCAGACATAGGTGTGTGTGCAAGAGAGGGAGTGAAGGGAAAAGAGAGAGAGAGACGTGGCTTCTATACCAGCTGTGGCATAGTGCCTTGTGTGCGTCAAATTATATTTTAGCAATGTTTTGAAGTGATACTTGCTGTATTATTAACTGGCAAAGATATATTTAGACAGAATAGAACCAGTTATGAACGAGAACTTGTGCACCCCCGGCGCAGTTGTCTTAATGCCCCCCATTGAATTTATTCTGGCGCTGACTCTGTCTACTCTGCTGTGAAGTCCATATTATCATTCAGAAGAGTGATACATCTGATAATTATTTAGATATTTTTGGCGTATAATGAATGTAAGGTTCAGTGTAAGAGTGTGCATTTGTGCCGTAAAAGATAAGACTGTTGATGTTTGTGCTGAAAATGTCACATGCACTTATGTGGCGCTGTCCATGGTCCTGACATGCGTCACTCACAGAGAGGGAGTAAGGCTGTAAACAGCTGATTCTAATCTCATGGATATTTGGAGTGATTATCGTGATGGCTTCAGTTTGTCCTTCTGATTGTATTGTTGATGAAGTCTGTGACCCAGTGATCATGGATGCTATTATTCATTGATCGGACTTAAACTGTATTACCTACTGCAGTCCTGTATGTGACGTAGACAGACAGACAGCAGCATACAGAGAGGAGATGAGGTAGAGGTTTCATTTGTAGGTGAGCAGCAGGCTACTACAATATCCTGCATTAACTCTGTCTGACAGCAGGTGTAAGGAGTGTGTTTTGATGAATAAAGAAGTAATGCTAATGATTATATCAGTATCATTAAGTATAAAAATAATCACTTGCTGATGATAGCACTTATAGATAAAAATAAAAATATGCACACAGTTGTTTCTATTGTAGTTCTAAATCCATTAATCCGTCAAGATGAAAATTATGATTAAAATGCCAAGTAATAATAAAAAACAATTAAATGGAAAGTTATAAGTGAGATCAAACATATAAATGGATGGCCACATACCTTTGCTCAATCAGCTCTGACGATAGACAAAGACTTGAGCTAATTGACTGCGTCACCTTCACTGGAAGGTTCAAATGGGTTTTGCAGCTCTTTAAAGATTTTCTGGAAGGGGGTGCGAACAAAAATGGCTCTTTCAACCAAAAAGGTTCTTGACCCCTGCACTAGTGTCTTGACTCTGAAGTCTTTAGGCACATCTCTCATTAGTTTTCAGGCTTGCTCGTACTGTGTGGCTCTCTTTGAATTTCTCGATGAAACTTATAACTCCAGTTCTTGACGCTTGGAAACACTGCGATGACTTTATACATCCTCCTGCTTCCTTTTCTCAAGTCTAAACAGATTTCTTTTGTTTGTTTCTTTTGTGCTATGGATCAACAAAAAGGTCAGTTCTACAGTGGGCTAAAAATATAGGATATGCAAGAGCCTTAAAAAAAACGACCAAACATTTGGTAGATCATTAGCATAAAGATAAAAAATGATTGGTCCCAATATAGACCCTTGTGGAACTCCAGCTGAGCATTTAAGGAAAGAGTGATTTGACATCACAATAACTTATCACTGCTTAGGTTGTAATGATTCAAAGGATATGATGCATTTAAAAAAAAAAAAAAACTACACAGCTAAAGGCAGATTAGACAGATTATTTCCACTGCAGGGCTGAATAAAAGAAACTAAGAAAAGTAACAAGACAAAGAAGTGAGCAACTCAGCCTGAAATTAAACCACAAGAGCAGAAAATGTTAGATAGTCGGTCACAGTGAATAAGTAGAGAGGAGTGGTTGCCTTCAGAGGTGGTTACCTGGATGTCTGTTTGTGTTTCAGAGCCGTCACCTTCAATTAGCACACCCTCCTGAGCCGCTGTGTGTCCGTCTGACTGCACTGCGGTGTGTACAACGGCCCTCTTGATGTGTGTGTTGTCAGTGTGTTTTTGTCAGTGTACAGGTATACGTGTCCGTGTTTATACCTCTGTCAGTGTTGTTTGTGCATCTTCATTGTCATTCCGCTGGGAGTTAAGTACTTTTAATTACGCTGCAGCATCCCTCGCTCTCTAACACGCTCGCTGCTCCCTCTTTCCTTTGTCTTTTCCCTTTTTCTCTCATTTGATTCCCAGTCTTTTTCCCTGATTCTCATTCCTCTCTCTGTTTCTCTGTCAGCATCTTCCTTTCTTCATTTACAATCTCCCACACACTCTCTCTTTCTCAAATTCCATTTCAGTGTCTTGCTTTGGCAGGACATGCTGAGCTAGTGCCAAGGCAATAATGAGAACTGTCAAGCAGCGACAAATGAACAGGTGAGAGAGACGCGGGGAGAAAGAGAGAGCGAGTGAGGACGAGACAGAGGGAGAGAGAGAGACATGAATATGAAGTACTGGCACCGCTGTGACTGCTGACAGTCCACTCACGCATGCATGGACACACAAGTATGCTCTCTGAGCACACCAAGAGGAGACACAACGATACGTCACAGCCAATGACACACTCTGATACTTCTACATTAAAGCTGGTCAATACTCAGATCTTCTGCTGATGTTAAAGGATTGCGCTCTTCAGACTGGTTTATTTTCATCAACAGATATTAGCAGAGATGGGTGGTTTGCTCTGCTCTACAGAATGATATGAGTGACTCTGATTGTTTGAATTAAACAAAAAGACAAAATCAGGTCATATACGAACGCTCTACTCAACCTGTCAGCTACAATTTATGGTTAAATGTTGGTAACAGCAAAAACAATCCTGTAGGGGAAGAAACTTTCCTCTAACTAAATGACTGTTATCATCAAGGTTATAAACATATCTAGAATTCACTCATAGGCAGTTTTACCATTAGGCAAAGGCTGACATGTGATGTAAGTAGACACAGTGATGTAAAATAAGTCCACCACAGCTCCTAAGAGTCCCTGTAAAGTGATAAAGTGAAGCCAGTGACATCAGCTAACAGACAGTATTGAGATAAACTGCTCCGTGATTTTTCACTGAGTTTGTGGTTAAATGCCTTAAATAAGGTCTATCAAAAGCTCAAGAGATTCTAACATTTTATTCTGATATAAAAAACATCCTCACTCCCCACTCTTGAATTTTATGTCTTTTCAAGTCTTCATAAAGGCAGCTAACTAAGACTACAGCATTTGTCGGGACGGTTATACATCATCATGCCAAGCGTGGCAACCAAGCGGCAACCTCCGGTCCTGAAAAATGAAGCCAACGCGGAAGTGCAAAAACTTGCAATACCGTGAGTGTCCACGTGACTGGCTGCAGGAACACCAGAAGTCCCGTCTGGACACCTGTTAAACCCCGTCTCAGCGCTGTTAGGTGTATGCCTTCCCTCACTATAGCTATGTTTACATGGACCACTTATGATCAGAATAAATGCCTGATCCAAATAGAAAGGCTTCATATAAACACTCCGTTCTAAATAAGATCGTACGATCTGGCTCATTCGGAAAGAAATTTAATTCTGATAAAGAGGGGTGGATTGTGCCTATTGTCATTTGTATCCGCATCCATGAAAACACTCAATCCGCCCCACATGAAATGACGTTTTTCTGCTTTGTTATTTCCTGAACAGACAGAAACATGGTAGTCTGTTGCCAAAACAGCTTTTTACTAATAAACTAAAAATAAAGATAATATAAGGTACAAACAAGCAGAAATCCTTCTCTAGATTTGACTGGTGATATAATACTGCCACATATGTCTGAGCAGTTTTGTTCAGATCAAATGTCTGGTGCATGAACACGTACATCTGAATGGGATCGCATCTTATAGGCTACGTTCACACTGCAGGCCTTAATTCTCAATTCTGTTCTTTTCTCAGATCTGATTTTTTTTGTTTGCCAGTTCACATTGCAGTCATAAATTAACCACAAAAGGTAAAATAGTCTGCTGTTGACATACTATTCCTGCGTGAACTCGCAGTCCTCCCATGATCTCTTCCTGCTGACCAGGACTGCGTGCCGTGGCGCTGCACTCTAGATTCGCTTCCAGTGGGTAAGGTCGCTCTCCTTCTGTCAGGACAAACCTGCGGCGCTTCGTGGCGCAGCGCACATGCCGTATATGGAAAACAAAGGTTAGCCTCCATGTGAACAGAGAAGTTTGAGTCTTCGATCAGAATAAATTTAATTAGTGAAGAAAAAATAATGTCTCTCTCCTAAGCTGTCCTGTCATAATAAAGGCATAAGAACCACAAAAACAATCTTGGACAATAGAGATTCTTTAAAATATTTCATTCACTCACTATTATTGGTTTTTACCCAAATCAAGAAGGGCCTCATATTGGTTTTCACCTGGAGGCTCAACATAACTCAAACGGCTCTTGCATTTACCGGCCATGTGGTCAATTTCCCATACTAAAACATAAAGAGGAACAAAATAATTAGGTAATTTCAGTTTTTCTGATCAAAAAATCCTGTCCCAAAGTAACACATTGTGTTGATTTATTTCTAAAGGAGATTTTCAGCAGCATCACCAAACTTCATGTGAACCATGATATGGGATACTTGACTGGGGGTCTGTACATATTGTTTTAAGTTTAAACTTGCTGTATGCCTTCCCATATCTTACTTCCTGTCTGGGTCTGTTCAGATTTAAATGTGTTATTTCAAGCAGAGAAGAGTGGAGCCTTGGGGTTGTGGTGTTTGAGTAACAAAGAACTTTTGGCATAATTTCACTCTTTTCAACCTAAAACCGGCGTTACCTTAGTTCTTCGCCAGGTATGATCGCAGCTCTCAGTGGTACCACTTCAACCACAGCCTCCTGTCATCTGAAAATGCTAATTTGCCCATGAAGCACAAACGCAGGGCTTTGCTGGGTCCAAAAATTCAAAATATAATCCAGAAATGAACAGTCAATGTTTGTTTATGTATGTCTTATACAACAGCTGCAGGTGTAGCTGGAGGAAATAAATACTTCTGTTAAATAAACATTGCGCATATGTGCATGCTCAATATTTTTAAAGCTGCTCTGATGAAAAATAAAGCTTTTTTACATTTCAGATTGTGGACAGATTCTTTAGAGCACTTTCTTGAAGAAAAAAAATAGAGCACAGATTTGGATGCAAAGTAGAAATGTCTTTTCATTAATGAAACTGAGGATGCAATCCATAGAAATAAGGTTTAGGAATTAACTATATGCCTGCCGTTCTCCCTTTCACAGGGATCTATTATAGGGGTGCAACAGTCCATCAAACTATATCGATACAATGATTGGTTGATCAATTATGATAGGTAATTTGCCCCAGAATTTTCACGCCGATAATCACAGACAAGGTCAGTTCACATGGGATTAAAAACACAAATGTTCCATTTGATTATAACAAATAACCACATGTCCCTACATAACACTAATCCCATGCAATAGGGCTAAAGACTAAATCAGGACTGGCCATCCACCCATTTAACCAACTACAAGGCCGCTCATAAGAAAAGAGATCATACATTAAAAGAAAACTTTGTCCTAACCCCACCATTTATTAGAATCAAGATTGCAGTAAATCAAAAATAATGTAAATTTTCACTGCAACATCATTCACAGATATAATTCTTTAATCCCTTGAGGCTGGCTGCAGGAACACCGGAAATCCTGTCTCACCTTTTAAAATAATAAACTATTAATTAAAAATAAACTAGAAATAAACTGGTTTACAGCCTGGTTCAAAAAACCAAATGTGTCTCATTAGCTAATGTCTTCTTGTGCTCTCACTGTAGGGGGGTAAATTGTTTTGTACCACAATGGTTTAGATTATATTTAGAAAAAACCTCACTGCGAACTGATTGGCGCATCTCATTTGATTGACAGATAGCTCGACAGGCAGAAGCTACGTTTCTGTCAACCAGAATGTTTGTTAGTTATTTGACAGGAAGTTGAGCTTAGTGGGCGGGCCGTTAGGTTGATCCAAAGTTCGATTGAGACCGCAATTTCAATATGGAAGCCACCGTGGATTGGCTTCAAGAGCTGTTTGAGTCCGCCTCTGTAAGCAGAGATACAGTCTATGGTCTAAACACAGCAGATATGTTGGAACAAGGTTGCTATACACAACGGGATTTGTGTAACTGAATTTGGGATTTAGACCATTAGAACGTTTTTTACCTCTTTTCTGGCTGGGTTTAATTTGGGCAGGACAAATATATGGGCTGGTGATGTCATCAGACCACAGTGGGGAATGACCCGGTCCCCCAACACCACAACAATATAAAAACGCAGAGCAGTTTACTCAGTCTGTTAGCTGATGTCACTGCCTTCACTGAAAGTGAACAGCCAGTTAAATGCTGTGTTCCTGATGATTAAGGTAACTTTGCCAAATCTGTCAGCCACAGTGGCCTATGGATCATTAAAAGTATCATAACAGAGATTTGAGCCACAAAACTGACTTTGTCTCTGCTCTGGCACAGAGCCAGGCAGCGGCGCTCTGATCATAAGGTCAACTTAAGGTCAAGGGACAGCCTAGCACAAGTGCTTTTCTTCATTCAAGAGGATCGTATTTCTTGTGAGTGGGTATGGCCTCAGCTCATTGAAAGAACACGGCCACACCATCCTGGAGCAGATTGTACTGCCTCATTTTCCATGAATTTGAAGCCTAATTTTATAAACTTAGAGATGTTTTATTTATCTGAAATTTGACCTGGAATAAATAGGTCATACAACAAACCACACACACATTTATTACCACTTTACAGATCTAATCTTTTACAAAAATACACATGAACTGTAATGCCACAATAATAGAATGATGCAGGAAGAATGACCCGGAAGTGTGTTAGCATTTTAGCACCTCCGGTTCCCTTGTCTGAAAGTCTATGTGATTTTTGACTGAGTTTTTGGTTAAATGCCTGATATGAGGTCTGTGGTGAACACAAGCTCAAGAGAGTTTAACGTTTTATCCTACAACATTAAATACATCTGCAACGTGCCCCACCTTTGAGTTGTGTATCTTTTCATGTCTTAATAAAGGCGGTTGCTAAAAGATAGTTAACTAGGACTACAGCGCTTGTCGGGAAGATTTATGTCATCATTCAAAACACGACAACTGAGCCTGCCGCTCACTTGTATCAACAGGTGATGACATTAAATTCAACTGATGTGTTTTAGTTCAATATAGCATGACATTAGCTTTTAACTTTAGTCATTTATATTACAACCAGATATGATGCTTATATTACCAATTTATGATTATCTTTATGAAGAAAACGTGTATGTTTCATAAACTATTATTGGACACATATCATTTGCAGCAATGATCCAAAACCCCATGGGCTTGCGGCCGAGGGAACCCATGCAATGCTAACATTAGGGTTTTGCCTACAAAATTATGTCACAAATGCACCACTCTATATGTAAAGTATGAAAGGTTAATAGGGAGCAGAAATACCTATTCAAGTCCTCGTGTGAAAAAGGATTAAAAATAATTTTTAAAATATGAAAACAAATGACAAAGATGTGACAGACAGAACGTTCATTCAATCACAATTTTTTTTTTTTTTTTGTAGGCTCTGCCCTTTCCCAAACACTGTCTATGAGTGGTTTTCCAGATTGATGTGTAATATAGCTCGGGTTAGCCACAGACAGACACCACAGCTATCTGAACACTGAAAACTAGGGCTGTAGTTGGCCAAAGAAAAACTTGGTCGACCAAAATCACACCCAGACACCAATTAATCAATTAAGTGTTCAGGTAAAAAAAAAAAAAGAAAAAAGAAAAAGAAAAAGAAAAAAAAATAATTCATTCATTCATTAAAAAGAAATCACCTTGTTGGGGACTAATTCAATCCATCCAGGTTCCTCACTGCACCCATGCCGTGTCATTTACTAGCATGAAGCAGACAACATGCAGAGTTTTTTCACTGAGGTGAGACAGAAAAGTTTGCTCGTCAGGACTTACTGACCAGCAAGCATCGCCTTTTATCACCTCTCCTTTCTGTCTGTCTGTAAGAAAAGCTAACGCTAACGTGAACACTTTAGGGTGATTATAAAAGGAGATGATACTACACAGCCTATTTACTGACAGGTGAATTAAACTGACCAAGGGAGTTGATACAGTGAGGGAGGGCAGAGCAGCGGCAATCAGCAGTGCCGCTTCAATACAAACAGTCCGCCACTTTGTGACGAGTTGATGCGTCGTTTCTGAGCGTTACTGCTGTAAAATATCAGAAAGTATCCCACTCTGCGTAACTTTGTGTGCTTCTCTACCTGTAATTCCTAGAGCTGCATTGCTCCCGTCCACAGCAGCACGTCTCTATCAGTCAGCTGCACACTGCTTCTGCCCCCTGACCAGCGTCTTGAGGAGGGGGGGGCGATTAACTGACCAGGGTGATCTTAGTTGAACAAAAGCTTTTCGATCAATTAACCGACCAATCGAATTAAAGCTGTCAGCCCTACTAAAAATAATCTCACAGAGTGATTTGATATTCCACCACGACTGTTAAAGAGTCAGCTTGAGATGACTGGCTTGGATGAAACTGAGCCAAGTTTTAACAACATTGTGTTTCTTTGAAAATGTTTATTAATCTTTCATTGAAGTGAAGGCATGACTTTATTTTTCTCTACTCATACTAAGGCTTATGATATAGGAATTTTCCTGAGGTTTTTCACCAAGCTACCTTCACTGTATTCCATGATGAGTGTCATTAAAAAGCTCTGGATTAATGATCTGCATTATGAGTATTGAACCGTTTATTGCATTTCGGTAATGGGTGGTTTATATTCATAATGCTATTGATTGTCAATGTCACTGATTCATGGGCACACACAAATACATGAACACAGAAGTATTTGGACTGTCAATTAAAGTCCTTTGTTGTTCTTTTTATTTTTGCTCTTCATCAGTCAGTCTCTTGCCTCCTTGGTGTGGTCATGTGGCTTGCCCTTCCAGACACAGGTGTTTTCATACTTTCATCAGTTGAGACACATTCACTGCACTCAGATTATCTCTGAAAAAAAGCCAAATTATACTGACTATGATTGATTTATAAAATCAGTGAAAGGGTAAAACATACAAGGGGGGGAGCACTTTTTTTCCGGCACTGTATACAGTGTTTCATATAGCCATACTTTGAGGTAGCAGTAAACATTTCCATTTTAACAGCATGCCCCACCAATCAGAGACATCACCGTGGCACTGTGATTGTGGGTAGTGAAGTCCTTTTCCCAAAGATGAAAGAATCATGTTTTTTTAAAGTGAGACTGATATACAGTAACATACTACAGTGTCTTTTACAACTGCATATGCAACAGCTTCACACTAAGGTGGGTTTATCAGATGGTAATGGCATTATAATTTATACAGTTGTTTTTATTAGACAGACTTTATGAAGAAATATTTACGGACACTACATACCTTTTCAGTGTTCCCTCGGTAGTACACTTACAGCTCTGAAGTCAGCTACTTTCAGAAGTATTTCATCATGCCTCCTGTTGTTTTATGAGCAGGATGTGTCATTTTCAAAGAGAAAATGTACATCAAACTCTCCAACAGAAAAAAAATACACACATTTGAGTGTTTGTTTCTGAGGTCTTAAGTGAGATGAACAGTCAGCTAATAGTGCCGATGTTTGTCCCTGGCAGTAAATATCTAAGACTGAAGCTCAGGATTGTATGAGGTCTTAATGAATGCTTAGAGCTGGTTATAAACAAGAAATAAAACAGACAAAGACCGGATCTCCTGATGACAAGCTCCATTATTCTTTTTTATCAAGACACAACAGGGACATCACAGCTGCTAATTTTTTCGGGCAGTGTGTCATTTTTGCAAGACCAATATTTTTAGATTATTAGATTAGATTAAAATTATCTGATGGCGGATAGCTTTGACTGTGTCTGTACACAAACCCAGAATAATGAACAAATCCCATTCAAGTGAGGATGTCATCAGGTCAATCATTTCTTACGTGTTACTCTTATTGAGCCAGAAAAACCGTACAACTAAATTACTCCTCACCTTCAATATCCACAAGGCTTGTGTCTGAAGCGCTCCATCTGTGCTGAGTTTTCGCACAGGCCTGTACACACTGGGTCTGTTTTTGGAGTACAGCACAGAGCAGAGCCAGAGTTCACGTATTCATCCATAAATAAAAAGAGCATACAAACTGAGCTTACTTTGCCCATATGACTATGAAATGCTCATCATTTGCTTTCACAGTTGGACATAATTTTAGATGTTGGTATGACAGTTCACACAGGTCACAGTTTGGTTCTGACGTCATTTTGGTGTCACTGTTGGTAGGTGTGTAACAGTTTTTGTATTCGTCCTGAAACGTCACGGTTCGGGGTCATGGTTCGGTACACGTGGTCCCGTGACAAAAACGTCCAAACCATGAAAACAAGGGGGAAAAAAATACCATACAACAATAATAATAATACAAATATCACCATACTTACTGTCGATCCCGGTGACAGTAATGCTGGTAAGTGATTACTAACTGCTGTTTATTAAAATTATTAATTATTTATCAAAGTAACAGCGTTTTATCAAAAACAAAGTGACAGTGCACTTTATAAATCACAAATATGATAAATTGCTCTGAAGAGCACGCATTTTAATTTGCATTTTCTGTTGTGTTTATTATTTATTTTTTTAAATCAGGACATTTTTGGTATTTTTCTTTGTTAATTTCATTTTGCATGTATTTTTGTTTGCCACTTTTTGTTTCATGTTTAGTATATCACAGGCTGCACTAACTATTACTGATAATTCTAAATAACACTAGTAGGAGCAAAGGATTGATTGATTCAAATGTATGTTTCAAACATGTAACAAAGGTATCAGCAGCACTAATGTAAGTTAAAGGTAAACAATAATAATAATAATGATGATGATTATTGCTAAGGGACATCTAGAATTATAAATCTAGTACTTCTTATTCTTACCGAACCATGACCCCAAAACCGAGGTATGAACCGAACCGTGATTGCTGTGACCCCTTACACCCCTACTAAGGATTCGGTACAGCCAGTTGTTATTAGCCCATGTCACTGCCTTGGAAGTAAACAGCCAGCTGTTTATAGCAAAATAAATAGCAAAATAAAAAAACTTGTCATGGAAACACATTTCGAAAAACCTTTCAAATATGGATACAATTTATGCTCTCATAGGGAGGTTTTTCAGATGTTTTGGTGTAGAAATATATTGCCAAAGTGCAGCGTAAACACTTTTTCTGCATTTACAAGTCACAGGACGTAATGTGGTACATGTGGACAGAAGAGAAGCCCGAGACTTTTCTTAACATCATGCCCTTATATGTGGCTTTTGCCATGCATAATGGACTTTGCCTCTGAGCTTTTATTACACCTACAGGCAACCGCTGTAGGTGTAATTATAACCGTACCAACATGCAACAGGTTTTGAACGTCCAGCTTCCTTGCAGCGGAGTCACAAGATGAGATTTTATGAGAATTGTGAGGCTCATGCCCAAAACTCCCTTCAATGGTAACACATTCAAAGCGCAACTGTACTTAATCAAAATTTAAGAAATATTGCTTTTAAACACTGTAATGGAAACCCAGCTAGAGCCAGGCTGCTGTGCTCTGATCAGAGTTCACTGTAATGTCACAGAGCAGGCTAATAGCTGGAGAGCTTGTCTATTTTGAATTTGAACCAGATGCAGCAGGACCATAATCCATATTTTAGTTGTATTTAGCCCTGGATGGTTTAAAGGAGTGGGCTCTGACTTTTTCGAACTAGAACTATATATTATTTCTGGAGCATCTGGATTTCACTCAAACACTCGTTGGCCAATAAGGATGCACCCTAACATAGTCTGCCCACATGTAACATTTGTATCAGAACTGCAAATAAAAACTCAAGAAATGCAAACAAAAGATCAACAAGCGCAAATGCAAAACTGAGGAGCGACAGCAAAAGTCTCATCACTGAGGGAGAAAAACAGGAGCTGTAAACAAAAGATTGATGTTTGAAATTTAAAGACTAATAATTTGTTTGCAATTTTGAATTTGAAGTCTTGATGTGACTTTTTATTTATTTATTTATTTTTGCTCGATTACATTTTTGTTCTCAAATGCTTGTTTTGTTTGAAACTGAATACAATTTGTTATTTAAGATCAGTTTGGATCAGGTTTCAGGCTGATGGCCGCCATCTCCAAGTCCTAAACCATGGCTCTTTTTAGATCCCTGCAGAAGTTTATCACATAAATTACACTGTGATGACACTTTCATATGAAATTAAAATCATAATGTACATCTAAATATTTATGCCCACATTTAAATCATGCTTTGATCAGACGACTCACCATGAATCCATGTAAAAGAAGCAGGTCTGAAAATGTGAAGAAAAAAAACATTTTTCTTTTAAAGATTTATTTTTGGGCCTTTTCATGCCTTTATTTGATAGAGGAAGGGCAGTTGATATATTCAGAAACCTGGGAGGAGAGTGGGGAGAGACATGCGGTGAAGGGCCACAGGCCAGATTTGGCCCCCCCCCCAAAAAAAACAGTTTTTAAGATATTTTAATGAGGATTGTAATACTGCACTTTTACCTCAAGATAAATTTAATGGATTTTTCATCTAAATATAAACAAAACTTTGTATGTTTCCTCTACAGGGAGCCTGTAACTCTACAGGATATGGGGAAATGATGTGTGGGAGAATAATGTGTAAATTGTTAAAGGCAGAATGAGTAGGAGTTTCCAAAATAAAGAAACAGCAAAAGACAATAATCATTCTTAATCATCACTTCTTTTCCTTAAAGCTGAGTCTGCAGAGGTGTGGTTTTAGTCCTTCAGTGGTTTAGAGCGTAAGAGAAATAGAAACTGAAAAACCTGATTATGACCCGTGACTGTGGTGAAAAGAAAAACACATTTTCATGTAACTATTTTATGATGTTGCTTGGATTTTACCCAGCTTGTTAGTGAGCATTAAGCGATGTAGAGAGTTTACTGATAAGTAGATATTTATTTGTGTCCTTTTGACAGCTAGTTAAGTTTGATGCTGGGCTCTGGGCATCAGCTGGAACTTCTGGTTGCCAGTAGGGGTGGACAAAGACATGCACACAATACCATATAAAGTTGTGCTAAATGGCCATAGAGGCACTTAACTATACTATAACTATAAAAAAAGCAGACAAGCTCAACCACAAAGACAGTTTAAAAACACCCAAAACAGCTAAAAATTAGTGCCAAAAGACTAAAGAACATGGAAAACTACAAAGACTAAGTTTTCAATTTACCAGTCAATCTACATTCCAGCTCTCACTGATGTATGAACAAGAGCTGAGGTGTCGTGCAGTGGCTCCTAACCTGGGGGTCTGGGCATCCATGGGGGTGGCAGCAAAGATTTCTGGGGGTGCACAGGGCCTTTTCTGTCTTTGACGTTGTAAAGATCAGATGTGCTTCTTTTAAAATCATGACTCGAAACAAAATGCATGACAGCACATTCCTACCACCCCAAAAGATATGTATTTTTTTTATTAAGGGTGCTTTCACATTGGGCCCTGATTTGAACCATTCTGCGGCAACAGTTAAAATTAATGTTAATTTTCCCAAATGAGTCCTGGGGCGGGGGCTTAGCTTTTCTCACTTACAACCGGGGGGGCCCTAAGGACAAATGGTTCTCTCACTTCTCAATCCCCTCTGAAACTCACCATTCAGTATGCTGAATTTTTTACTAGTATAGAGAAGGCATGACCTTATGGTGCCTGTAATTGGCTAGGACGGGTTACTGCCTTGGTTGGCTGGCTTGGTAAGAATACCTGGGTGAGCCAATCAGAGGCAGAGTATGCAGGTCATGATGTACAGTTCTCTGGGATATCCGTCACTGGAGCTGGTGGAATTTTGCAACACAGTTGAATAGAAACACCCCTTAACAACAGGCTGTCTATCCTTCTCTACTGTGTATCCTATACTGAAGTATATTCACTTCTGTAGGCGCCACCTCTGATCATGAGCTGTGGGTGCGGCCAAAAGAAATGACTGTGGATACTAGTGGCTGAAATGAGGTTCCTCAGTAGGGTGGCTAAGTTCACTATCAGAGATAATAGGAGCTTAAACATTTAGAGTAGAGCTGTTACTCTTTAGCACTGGATATTTTTGTTCTTCTTAGGAATTTAGATTTATACTTAATTCAACTATAACTTTTAATGAGAGTTTGGTGACAGACACAAAACAGAAGGAGACAAAAAGATGTAAGACTATAAAGAAAAAGTCCACAGATTAAAAAACAAGCCAGCAAAATCTGTTACAGCTCATTTTTCATGGCACCATGGTGACAGTTTGGTATATTTCTGACCTTTAAATTCCCCGTGTGACATGTCGTTGCTTTTGCAGAGGTTCAGGTGGGAGGAGAGGATGAAGCTTCATTCACATGAGGCGGCACAAAGAGCCGTGTCGGTATTTTGGTAGGAAAATCTGGTCTTAGACTTTGTGCTGAGAATAGACATCTGAGCAGCATGACTGTTTCTGGCACAAAGTCAATCTGCTTAAAATGTAAACAAACAATTTTAAATGAAACAGTCCCAGCCGGAGGGTTGAGCTCAAATAAGCATCCCAAATTCAAAACCTGTAATGTGTTTGAAACAGGAACGTGGGTAAATCAGCGTGCATGGATCTATAAATGAATACTTACAGTTTATGTTGTCCACAGCTGCTTTAGATGCACCATTTAATCCTGCATACATCTGAAGACACCAGGACACATGCTGATAATAACATGCTGCCACTGATGGCCTGGGAGACCCTCGGAGAGCAGAACTTTAGAATGGCCATGATAATGATGGCCATGATAATGGGAAAGTGTGTACTTTCTGCAGTGGATGAAGAACATGTAGCTTTACAAAAAATACTTCAACATGTTGTTTAAAGCTGGATTTAAACAGAATTGTAAAGTTTAGGAGACTTTTCACAGTGTACTTTCACTAATAAAAGTTAAGTAACCAAAAATAAATATATAATAATTACAAAAAAGAGATTTCTGCTACTTAAAAGCTTTAATGTAAAAAGTTTCAACAAAAATGTTGCAGCTGGAGGAAATATAGAGTATCTAAAAAATAACCTACAGTACAATCAGTGATTGTTAAGTTCAGCTGTTGCTTCACACAGTTCTTCTGACCTCCTCTCCCTGTCTTTGCCTTAATAAACAAGGTTTTGGGTGCAGCAAGTTTAGAGATTATGTTTTTAATCTACTAATTATTGATAATGATCTATATCAGTGTCCCCCAACCATTTTTCTCTGGCGCCCCCCCCGCAAAAAAGCCACGCCCCCATCAGGACCAGAGAGAGGAGAATAAGTGGCAGACTGCTGCCAAAAATCATCATAGATTTTAATTGTTTCACTGATATAACCCCTTAAACCAAGCAGCAACCTCTGGTCCTGAAAAATGAAGCAAATGCAGAAGTGCAAAAAATTGCAATACCGCGAGTGTCGACTTGAGGCTGGCTGCAAGAACACCGGAAGTCCCGTCTGGGCACATGATGAACAGCCGGTTTTTACACTAGCAATAAACTGGTAAACAGTCTGGTTCAAAATACCAAACTTGTCTCATTAGCTAGTGTCTTATTGTGCTTTCACTTTATAGGGGATGAAATTTTTTGTACCACAATCGTTTAGACTATATTTAGACTATAAGGATAAACCTCACTTCGCACTGATTGGCGCGTCTCAGTTGATTGACAGATAGCTCAACAGGCAGAAGCTACGTTTCTGTCAACCAGAATGCTAGCTAGCTATCTGACAGGAAAATGAGCTTAGTGGGCGGGCTGTTAGGTTGATCCAAAGTTCGGCTGAGACCGCGATTTCAATATGGAAGCCGGATTGGCTTCAAGAGCTGTTTGAGTCCACCTATTGTAATCAGACAGCCGACGTCACACAGGGTTTGTCCAATTCTTTCTACAGTCTATGGTATAAATGACTTAATAACTGCTTTATGATGGTTTTAATCAATATTTTGGCCAATCGCTAATCCTGTGGAGTGAGATCAGGTGGTCCTCGTCCTCCCCCGGTTTCCTTCTTTTTTCTCTGATCTGATATCCTTTTCTTTGCATCCACGTTGATATCAAACCACTTTCTCTTCACCTGAACCACGGTGCGAACCTCAGGTGACACTGCATTGACAGCCTCTGTGATAGAGGCCCAGGCATCTTTTTTGTTTATCATCGAGACTCCAGTGGAAACGCTTCGAAAAAGTGTTGTTTTCCTTGCCTCCACCTCTGACACAATGACTTCAATTTCCGCCGTTGTGTTTTTGGGGCCTTCTCTCGCAACTTCAAACCTCCTCGCCGATCTTGTTTTGATGCATCAAACGGATGTCCTTTTATAGAGACATAGGGGTGTGGTTTATGCAGATTGCGAGCACGAGCCTGTCATTTTGAATGATTCTGATTCACTAACATACGCACAGTGGTGAGAAGAAAATTGGCCGACGGTGATTTTGCTTATACACTGAATTACGTGCAGAGTAAGAACATTTCTATGCATTTATTAGTGAATGAGGCCCATTGTTTGGGAGAAAACAGCACTATGTGTGCTTTTCACAGTGCGTCAAAAGCACTATTTGCACTTATACCCCCTGGTGTCAGTGTTTGTTGTGGTGCATTTGCACGGGCTTAGCAAAGTCTGTTTTGTACTTGGATTTAAAGACTCCTCTGCTGCATGACAGCAGCAATGAAAGTGAGAAGTTTTTAATGCCTAAATTCCATACAAAAATGCAATGATGTGCATGTTGAGTTTTTAGCAGGTGACGCTTCCTTCATGTAACTTGTCCTACACATACTGTGTGGCAGAATTTACAGTAGATACCATGGACAAAAGAGATGTTTTTTTTCTTTTTCACTGTTTTACTTTTTACATTTTCATAATCTGTAGCAAGCTATCCATGATCAATAAACGAGTAAACAATCTCCCCTGGGTCTCCCATCATACGCTGAGGTCATGTTTCACGTGTGCGTTTTTTGCAGGTGATCAGACAGAGATAAAGAGGAAGAAAAAAGAGCACTTTAACATCCTTGTGGTAATGTATGGGAGAGTGAGATGTCACCTGTTAAATATGAACATCTTTGCCATCTGTTAGATGTTTTCTGCAGTTGATGCTGTTCTGCTTGTTATTATTTTGGATTCGAAATACAACCCTCTTCATGCAGATCAGCTGTTGTAGCCTGAATGTTTAGCAACACATTTCACCTTAAATTGTGTAATGTGTGAAATGTATGGCTAAATAATACTGATATAAGAGCAGGCAACACCAGTAGCGCTGACGTTGTAAGAGAAGCTTTGCACACATGTGCGTTTCAATAGTCATCTATCAATATAAGATGAAATCAACTCAGAAGAGAAGCACTATAAAGGCCCATATGTGTCAGAAATTGGTAGACAATCTACTGTGCAACCTCTATTTTTTTTTTTTTTTTTTGGTTTAGAAAAAGCCACACAGACTGTAAAAAATGTACAGTTTCCACCCTAAATTACAGTTTCCCATTTGCATGGGATTTGCATTACCTGAGGTTGTTTGTGTGTGCTCAAATATGGTAGGATATTTGCCCTGGAATTTTTTACTCTGCTAATTACGGACATGGTCGATTTGCACTGAATAAAAAAACAGTCAATCATCACAAAATATCAGAGGTCCCTAGGTAATACTAATCCCATGTGAAAAGACAGTCAATGGGTGCAAAAATGCACTTAACTAACTTACTAACTTACTAACTAACTAACTTACTAAACTCTTCCATAATTTCGCTTTAAAAAAGGGAACTCTTTAAAGAACTTTGCTGTTTTATTTTCATAGTTGTTCCTTGTATCTTTAACCCACTGTTTTGAAATTACAGACTGATGTAAGAGCCAAACAGGAACAACAGAAGCCACTCATATGTCAAGAAGACCATACATCCTACACACACACATTGAGTGGTGCTGGGTATGTCAGCTATTGAGTGGAAGGAGGAAGAGGAGAAAGAGGATCCTTGAATCCATCCTTCAGACAAGCCGACAGCAAGAGGAGGACAGAAGGCGGAGGACGATAGGGGGAGATAATGAAGGGGAGCACGGGATGAATGGAGTGGCAGATTAGAGAGGAGGAGAGTAAATTGAAAGTATTGAGTGACTGGGAGAGGAGCGGAGGGTCGAAGAAAGAAGCAGCAGAGAGTGAGGCAACTTGGCAGTCAAAAGAGGAAAGAGAAGCAGAGAGGCGAGAGAAAATAGGGCTGAGAGCTGAGCAGGAGAGATGTTTGAAAGGGGAACAGACAGGTAAAGGTGAGAGGAGAGACGATGCGGGCTGCAGAGGAGGGACACATCAAAGAGGAGGGCGGCCGAGGTCTAAGGAAGGCAACCTGAAAGAGACACATAACGAACACTGTTACAATCGAGCTGCAACCTGCAGTGTTGAAAAACAGAAGCCAAGAGACCATATCCTGATGGCGGCCATGTTGCTCTGGTGACATGCTTCTGATGGGATACACAAACATCACGCTGTACTGCTATATTCCAGGTCATTCATAATATCGCCTCAAAGATTCTGACTGATAATTTTAATAATGGTAACCTGATTAAAAAGTGATTACAAAACAATGCATACTGAATGTTCTAGAGAGATTAGACCATATTTCATATTCAAAATAACAGGCTTGGTAAATTAGCCACCATCAGACTGACTCTAACGTTAGCTTCAGCTTCTTTCTAGTTTAGCAGGGATGCTCAAAATGAGTTTCTTAAGTCAGTCAAATGTCAGTTCAAGGCAAGCTGTGGAGCCAGCGGGATGACAATCCCATGAATGCACAATAACCATTCCTGCCGAGAAATGACACTGAAGTCACCTATACTATGTTGTCACGCGCACTTACACACGGCACACGTTACAGACAGAAAGAGAGGAACACTACATGTACTGCACCAAAACTCAAACCACGTAACTACAGTTGACAACTGACCCTTAAAACAACAAACAGCTGCTAAATATTGAAAGCATTGCACTGTTGACTATTCCAGAGGAGCATAAAGTAAAAGCTGCTACTATACAGGCAACCGATTTAATCATTTGGCAACAAAATTTAAAGAAAAGCAGAAAAAACAGCAGATCGAGAAGTGCAACAGCTAGAAAAAAAGTGTCCTTCACTACTTACAGTAGAAAGCCAGACAGAATGATGAAATGAAACTGCATTCCTACCTAAAAGAAGTTATTTCTTCGTCTCCTCGCCAAGCTCTCAGACCGACCTCCTCATCGAGTTCACCGTCCTTAAGAATACTAATCAGTGCCAGTCTACTCAGACGTTTGTCTGTCATACTCCTGACTCAAAAGAATAAAAAAAGAATCATACTTTTTTATACTTTAGTTCAAGGATTCAAAAATTAACTTGAACAGAGTATTGTTCCTGTTCTTTTGCAACATTTGGTTAGTTCATGCAGGCACAGTGCCTATAAATAAGTATTTACCTCCTTGGATGTTTTACCCTTTTATTGATTTTATAAATCAATTATGGTCAATAAAGTTTTTTTGACAAAAAATTACAAAAAAAAAAACACTTTAATGTCAAAGTGAAATCAGATTTCTACAAAGTTATGTCAATTAAATAAAAATCTGAAATGTAAAATAAAAATTCCTTGCAAAACTGCTCAAGCTCCCTCAGGTTGCACAGGGATCAGGCTTGAACAGCCACTAATTCTCTATTGGAAGAGGTCAGGGCTTGGACTTTGCCAATCCAGAACATTCACTTTGTTGTCTTGAAAGCATTGCTGTGTAGCTTTCGCTTTTTTTCTCCGACCATTGTCTAAATACAAATAAATCTTCTCCCAAGCATTAGTTCCTTTGCAGACTGAATAAGATGCATACATTTCACCCTCAACCTTTATGAGCCTTCTAAAGCCAGCTGCCAAGAAGCATCACTACAGCATGATGCTGCCACCATCGTACTTCACAGTGGGGATGGTGTGTTTGTGGTGATGTGCACTGTTTGGTTTCCGCCATCCAAATCGTCTTGTCTTGTCTGTCTCATCAGACCAAATAACTTTCTTCAACCTGAGTTTTCCTCAACAATGGCTTTCTCTTTGCCACTCTCCCATAAAGCTTTGACTGGTGGAGAACACTGGCAACAGTTGCATGTTCAGCCTCGCCCACCTCAGCTGCTGAAGCTTGTAGCTCCTTCAGAGTGGTCATAGTTGTCTTGGTGGCCTCTCTCACTAGTCGTCTTCTTGCACAGTCACTTAGTTTGTGAGGACGGCCTGACCTAGGCAGTTTTATGCTCATGCCATATTCCATCCGTTTCTTGATGATGGATTTAACTGAACTCAGTGGGATGTTAAATGTCTTGGAAATGTTTTTGTATCCATCCCCTGACTTATCTTTCACTAACCTTTTGTCTGAGTTGCTTGGAGTGTCCTTTTGGCTTTATGGTGTAATGGTAGCCAGGAGTAGTAACAAAAAGACACAACTTAAGTTACAAACTAACTTATTTTTACAGAGTTTAGTGTGAACTTTACACTCAAACTTGAGTCACAACAAGCCACAGAACTTTTGTTTCATGCTGCTTTCACTCCCATTAAATAGCTTTTATCAATCATCTTAAGTTTGAATGCATCAAATATCATTTGATACTTTCACAAAACTGTTTTAGTTTTGGCCGTTCAGTTTGTGTCAAAAAGTCAGGGCGGTAAAGCCAATAAGTCAAAGCAAATTGACAAATGAAGGTGAAAATGATGAGAGAGGGGAGCATGAAACAGAGGAGAAGTAATAACTTCAGTGGAATGAGGTCAGAGAGAGAGAAAAACAGAAACATGGACAGAAAGCGAGAGGGAATAAAAGAAGGCAGGGAGCGAGCTGGAGGATGAATCGACAGCAATGAACTGCAGCACAGGGATGGGAGGGGGTATAGCCAGGTGAGGAGGGGAGGGACGGATCGGGAAAGGGTAGAAGAAGAAGAATGATGGAGGGAGGCAGCGATGGCAGAGCCTGTGTGTGCGGTGGGTGGCAGGGAGGGGACGTGGGAATGGGGGGGAGGGGGGAGCCGACGGCGATGAGAACATTATGGCGGGATAATGAAGAGGTTCCACGCTGTCAGCCAACACCATTCACCCTGCATGGCTCTGACCCCAAAGTGTCAACAAGCTAAACGACCGAGCAGCAGCGCATTACACACACACACACGCACCCAGGCATGCATGCATACACACGCAGACAATGTTAGAAATAGTTATTTGTGTATCTGCAAACATCTAAGGTACAGACGCTGATAAAAATCGACTCTACACAATCATGTATGAGCAGGGGTTAACGTTAGCTCATGTGCTCAACAGCCACCAGGGGCAGAACCAGAAACAGATTTCTACAAGCTAATGTGGATTTAACAAAAAATGTAAGGTAAAATAAGTGATGGCACACTTATTCACCCTCTTTAAAGGGAAAGGCCTAATTCAACTGAGGTCCAGCCAATTGGTGCTAATAGTCTTTTAATTAGTGAAATGGGGATCACCTGAGTTCAGTGAATGTGTCTCAAGCAATTGTAGTATAAAGACAGCTGTGTCTGAAAGGTCAAGTCACTGGTTAATCAGTATTCCTAGCTACCATTACACCATGAAGACAAAAGAATACTCCAAGCAACTCAGACAATAGGTGAAGGGAAAGTATAAGTCAGGGATGGACACATTAAAAAAATCCAAGGAACACAGGGCCTGAGTTCAGCTAAATCCATCATCAAGAAATAGAAGGAATATGTGTAAATCTGCCTAGATCAGGCCGTTCTCACAAACTGAGTGACTGCAAAGAGAGAGACTTGTGAGAGAGGCCACCGTGACACTCATGATTACTCTGAAGGAGTTACAAGCTTAGGCAGCTGAGATGGGAAAGACTCTGCATACAACAACTGTTGCCTGGGTTCTTCACCAGTCAAAGCTTTATGGGAGAGAGAAAGCAACTGTTGAGGAAAACTCTTTAAATCTCGACCAAAGTTTAACAAAAGGCATGTTGGTGACTCCATGGTCAACTGGAGAAAAGTTGTTTTGTGTAATGAGACCAAATTGGTGCTTTCTTTCATAAGACAGGACCTGATTGGCAGACAGCATCGTGCTGTGGGGATGCTTCCCTGCAGCCATGAAGGCATGAATAGCATCATTAGACCAGCAAAATGGAAGGCTTCCAGAGGGAACAAAGGAAGAAGCTATGAGTTGAAGTTATTTCAATCTTTTGTGAACTGTGTTTCTTCGTGTTGTAAACGACAACATAAGTCTCAAAGGGTTAAGACATTAAGACTGAGACAATTTTGACCAGATGTTGCCAAAAGGCATGTGGGAGACTCCAAGGTCAAGAGTAGGAAAGTTCTTTGGTTTGATGAGTCCAAAATGGTGCTTTTAGGCCATTTGCCCACATTTGGTGGACACCAAAAACTGTACATCACCACAAACACACCATTCCCACTGTGAAGCACAGTGGTGGCAGCGTCATGCTGTGGGGATGCTTCTTGGCAGCCTGCCATAAAGGCCATAAAGGTAAATGCAGCAAATATGGGAAAATCCTAGAGGACTATTTTATTTAGTCTCCAAGAGAACTATGACTTTGGAGAAGATCTGTTTCCCAACAAGACAATGAACTGAAACACAGAGTGAACGCTACATAGAAATGGTTTGAAGACAACAAAATGGATGTTTTGGAGTGGCCGAGTCAAAGCCCACACCTCATTCCAATAGATACTTTGTGGCTGGGCCTGAAAAGGGCTGTTCATGCCCAATCCCTGTGCAACCTGGCAGAGTTTGAGCAGTTTTGCAAAGAAGGGATGAAATTTTCTGTGACCAGATTTGCAAGCTTGATTGACATCTATCAACACAGAGTCAGTGCTGTGATTGCAGCCAAAGGTACATCTATTAAATACTGACTTGAAGGGTCACTTATTTTACATTATATAATTTTATTTCATTTACATTATTTTGTAGAAATCTGTTTTCACTTTGACATTAAAGAGTTTTTTGTCAGAAAACTCAAATTATTTTAGCCATGATTGATTTATAAAATTAATAAATGGGTAAAACACCCAGGGGTCAATACTTTGTATGGGCACTGTAGTCAGTGTGGTCACACAGCCATGCATAATCTATGTGTTTATTAATTTTGGTTTAGAAAATCAAAAGTTGCTCTTGCAGAGCCCCCACCCACACCTTTTAACCATGTTGAATTTGTTAAATTAAGGTCATGATTTCACCAGGCTGAACTGAAAAGACTTGACCTGGTTGAAGGTTTGTCCAACTAAAAGTTGCAGTAGCAGCTGCTGTGTGAGTAAGCTCTCTGATTGGTGAGTCAGTAGACCAATTAGAGAGCCAAGAAAGGTCCAATAAAGGATAAACATTTCTAATTTACAGGATTAATTTTAAAAAAGGACAGATGGCGCAGATTTCCTGGTTCCAGGCAGCTTTTCGATTTATTTCTGTGTCTGCAGACCATGTTAATATCTTGAATTGTGTTTATATATTAAATATTACAACCTCCTTAATAACAGGATGGATTCCACTGTACACACAGAACTTAATAATGTTACCTATTTGATGGCTTGAGTGGTTGCCCAGGTTCCTTATTGGCAGTTTTATTGTATACCATCACTTACTGTACCGTGCTCTGATATACAAAACAGTGTTACCTAATGTGAACCTGTCTTAATTCACTGTTAACACTGGTGCTCATGGGAGTTGTAGTGATGAAGTGTCACATTTCAGTTTGTTTCAGATGTTGTCTAAGGTTAGAGCAGCAAAAAAACAAAAACAAAACAAGAACAACAACTAAAAAAAAAAAAACATAAATTAACCCACAAAAGTGGCCAGTGGGAGTCACTGTGTTACCCTGCACTGCTGAAATCCATTTGTATATGGCAGGTTGTGTATCTGCAAACATCTCATGCATGGACACATGTTAATAACTGTTTCTACATGATGTAGCCTCTTGATGAGTGCATGCATTGGTGTGTGTGGGGTGGGTAGGTGGGTGTGTGTGTGTGTGTGTGGGGTGGGGTGGGGGAGTGGGTAATATAATCACACAAACCCAATAATGAACCTGCACACAGACTCTGCCTGTGCAGCCGGCACTCTGCTGTTTGCAGAGTAAATATCATCGTCTTTATTGGTATTCAGAACAGTAAAATTCAATAAATTGAGTCAACAGAGGTTGTTTCATAAAGCTAATCTCTGCTCACACATCACATCACAACACAACACAATCAACGCCAGGAAAATGGAGTTTAGAGCAACTGAAACCTGCCGTCAGAAGTTCCTCTATCTGTCTTTGTCTCTCTCTCTCTCTCTCTGTGTCTCTGTATCTCTCTACCCTACCAACCCATCACTTTATCACACGTTTGCACACAGGCGCCGCTTCTCCCCTTTTATTCCTTCTTCTATGCCGCTCTATCTCTCTCCTCTCTCTGTCGTTCTCCTGGCTGACTGATGCAAAGCCCTATCTGAGCGGAAAAAAAGAAAAACACTCGTTTTGTGGTTTTCCCTCTGTTTCAATTCAGACTCCTCTCTGCTTTATTAACACGGCAGGACAGAAACCTGTGTTCCCGTCTGTGATTGTGTGCTTTATGTACACGTGCTGACAGACAGCTGCGGTCGACTACAAGAGAATGGACAGTTTATATTTTAATAAGAATTTGTATTCATAGAAACCGGGCCTTCATCTATAGCAGGCTTTAAATAGAACTTCTCTTTTTTATGATTTCTCTTGTTCCAACCACAAGCAGAGCTAATTTTCACCCTGCACTGAATAAATGCAGGATTATCTGTGCTTATTTGTGTTGGCTGAAATAAACCTGCAAATATTTTCCTTTTTCAGATCTGTCTGAAGAGCAAACACTGTCATACCAGGTGTCAAAACATTGCCTAAAGTGGACACAATTTGGCTTTATTGAGCTGTAATGGCAGCAGGTAAGGTAAGGAGCATTAGTAAGTACTTGTCATCTTTGAGGCATCATTAAAAATATAAAGTCATTTATAAACACAGTGAGAAATGCTCTATTAATTCATAAGGAAAGCAAATCCTAACTCTTTACCCAAACCTCATTTAGCCCTCTCAGCCAAACTTTTTAAAATTCATTTTTTGACTTTTATTTGCTTCTTCAATGTTGCTTTATTTCATTCTAATGCATTTCTAGCACTTGTGCGTGATCAAAAACAAGCTCCTACCTTAGCCATTTTATCCCACTTAATTTGAGGGGGTTTGGCCCCAAGGCTACCTACAAAACACCCTCTAAACCCAAGTATAGTTTTAAAACAACCCCCAAAGCCTAAAAGTTTTTGGGAAATTCCACTTCTAAAACCCTTATTTCTTTTTTCATAGAGACAAGAAATAAAAACCATTAGAAGATGAGACCCCTATCTTCATGGTGCCTACAAAAATGTTTAACCCTTTTATTAATTTCATAAATCAGTCATTGTCAGTACTATTTGGCTATTTTGAGAACAAAAATTAAAACAACCCTCTTGAATGTCAAAGTGGAAACCAATTTTTACAAGGTAATGTCAATTACATAAAATATGCAATGTAAAAAAAGTGATTGCATAAATATTCAAATCCTTTAAAGTGACTGACCTAATTCAACTGAGTCTTTGTGGTATAAAGACAACTGTGTCTGAAAGGTCCAGTCACTGGTTAATCTGTATTCCTGGCTACCATTACACCGTGAAGACAAAAGAACACTCCGAGCAACTCAGAGAAAAGGTAAAGGAAAAGTATAAGTCAGGGGATGGACACAAAAAAATTCAAGGCACTAAACATCCCCAAGTTCGGCTAAATCCATCATCAAAAACATGAAAGGAATATGGTAAGTGTGTAAATCTGCCTAGATCAGGCCGTCCTCACAAACTGAGTGACAGTGCAACAAAGAGACTAGTGAGAGAGGACACCAAGACCTAATCTGAAGGAGTTACAAGGTTCAGCAGCTGAGATGGGAGAGACTCTGCATACAAAAACTGTTGCCCGGGTCCTTCACCAGTCAAAGCTTTGTGGGAGAGTGAGTAAGCCACTGTTGAAGAAAAATCAATAAATCTCAACCAAAGTTTAACAAAAGGCATGTGGGTGACTCCATGGTCAAGTGGAACAAAGTTTTTTGTGTAATAAGACCAAATTGGTCCTTTCTTTCATAAGACAGGATTTGATTGGCAGACAGTATCATGCTGTGCACTTCTTTGCAGCCATGAAGGCATGAATAGCATCATTAGAACAGCAAAATGGAGGGAAGGAGCAAAGGAAGTGGCTATGAGTTGAAGTTCAAAAGTTATTTCAATCTTTTATGACCTGTGTTTCATCTTGTTGTATACAACAACATCCGTCTCAGAGGGTTAAGACATTAAGACCGAGGCAAAATGGTTAAAACATAACTTTGGGCTCAGAGAGTCAACTCCAAACTATATCTCAACACAAGGACTCCCAACTACATCTCATCACTATATCAATATTATGTCTGCTCCTGTGGCATAAGTCAAAGGCCACCATTCAATCAGAGAATCACAGGGGTAACAAGATGCCCTGGGTGAAGAAAAATTTGCTTTTGAGGTGGAAAACCAAATAATTTAATAGGAAACCACACATTCTGTCTAGAAAACCCTCACCAAAGGTAGAAGTAAATCAATTGCAGAATGGTGTTTGAGTAAAATGCAAAACCAACTTGAAAAGGCAAAGTTATCGCTTGTTTATATACGATTCCTGTCCAAACTTGTAATTCTCTTGTGATCTCTGGTCTCCGGGTTCAAAGTGCTGCGCTCCACAGATCGCTCCAGAAACCCTTTCAGTGGGTGAAGAAGTAAGATGTGCACCTGTGGTTGAGGCAAACTGCTGCATCACCTGGAATGCGGCAATGGAGTATGTGGAATTTAAGGGTTTTGCCATAGTATTATATCAGAGTTTAACACTCTTGTATCATGGCAAACCTGGTAGGGACATGTCCACTATCCTTTTTATTTTAGATGGTGATCTTATAATGATAAAATGTTTCACGGATTTATTTTTTGGCCTTTTCATGCCTTTGTTAGATAGAGGAGGACAGTGGATAGACTCGGAAACAGGGAAGAGAGTGGAGAGAGACATGCAGGAAATGGCCGGATTCGAACCCGCATACATGGTGCGCACCTTAACCACTCAACTACCAGCAAAACCGGATTGTCATCATCATATATTGGCATTCTAACCCTGTCTCAGTTCAAGGCTGATTTATCCAACTCTTGAGTTACATTATTGAGGACAATCACTGCATCTCCCCCTGGTGTCTACTCCTGGTACTGCAGCTGTGAGTGACAGCTGACAGCTGAAGTTCATTCACTTTCTATATAAGCATCTGTTCTAAAAGTTAGGTCAAATATAACATGAGCCCATGAGGTGTGTTTTATGAAAAACCAAAAGCTCTTCTATTCGATCCAGGAGTTAGGTACAGCCTTTGACATTATCTCTAACATAAACCATCATTGTGTTTTATACGATAATCCCGTCCTCCAACCTCTCGTCTCATCATCTGTCCTTCCTCTGTGTCACCTCTTCTCCTCTCTGCTCTACAATACGTCTGTCTTACATCCACCTACTCCTCTGTCATCCCTCCTTTCTTCTCTCCCTCCCACTCTCTCCTCATTGTTGTCACTATCTCTCTCTCCGTCCCCCTCCCACTCGCTCTCGTCTTCCTCTCCTCTTTGTCATATTTAACATCAGGTGAAGATGGCCAACATCTCAGGATAAAACATTTTTATTTGTGTCTGGTTTTTGTCTTTCTTGTCTCTTTATCTCTCTTGCTCTTTATTTAGCTCATCTTTCTCCCTCTCTCTCCTCTTGTCTCCTCAATCTCTGTGCATCCCACTCTGGATTCCTTCAGATTTAAGATGTTTCATTAAGTGGCGTCAAGAGCGAAGCATCACTCTCCCTTTTTCCAGTCCATGCTGATAGTTGACCGACCACAGCAATCTATGCATACACGCCTCTGTGCGTGTGTTTATGTGTGTGTTTGTTGTGGCAGTGACTGGATGAGGAGAAAAGCCTCTGATGGCTCCAGTCACTCTCCCCTGAGCCTGCCGGATTAACTGGGACACACACACACACAGTATGTGTACAAAAAGGAAAATATAACTGCCAACTGTCCGTGAATACATTCACATGTGCACACCCACACATACACACAATGAGAAAGTGTTTAAAGGATGCACACACTTTAGCAGATTTGTGAAAACATGGATGAAATCAGAACACAAAAACCAACACACATTTAGAGTTTGGGACAGTAAACCAAAACTTTACTCAATTGATAATCCATTAATAAAGAGGTTACAGCAGTTTCTCAGTTCTGTTAACAAAAACTGAGAGGTTTTATTACACAACATGTATGTCAAGTTCATCTTGGAAAGCTCCCATAGAAAGTGTTTGCGAAGGGCAGAACTCTTCAAAAGATTCTTGGAAGGTGATTGGGCGATCGTGTTGTCACATTTATTATGGACCAATCAGAGCAACAAGACAACAACAAACTGACAGGCGAACGCTGCCGTAGTTCATGAACAGTGGATTATAGTGTGGATAAAAGTTATGCTGAGGTCAGTCAAGAAGAGAGAAAATGTTTTCTCCACCAAGAGGAGCTTTCAGCGTGACTCTCTGCTTTGTTTTGATAAAGTTACATGAAACAATTCTGAAAAACTACCACTATACTACAGCTAAATCTGAGCTAATCTCTTCTGTGGTAGCAGCCACTGTATGCACGGGCTTACAGCACAACTCAACCCACCTGAAACAATCACAACTCGTGCCGAGGCCAGTGGAGAGAAGAGAGAAAATGTCTTTTCAGTCATGAAAAGCTTTCAGTGTGGCTCTTTGCTCTTTTTTGATTTAATAAAAAACTGGGGCCCAGTTCTCATAAAACTACCGCTCCACTGGAGTTACAGAGATCGCTGTTATAATGGCAGAAGCCGTTGCTAACAGCTTCAAGTACAGCCAAACCCTGCCCACAGCTACCACCTAGTTCTCCAATAATTATGCCGATTGGTCCAACTGTGTTCAGTTTGGCATAAACGGTGTGGATTGAAACTTTTCCAGATGGATTTGCATGATGACAGACTTGGAGTCTGGCAACTCCATTGACTTTGCAAGGTTAGTTTTTAAGAGACAACGACGACCTAGAAAACCCAAAGTTACAAATCTACAAATAACAGACTGACTCTATTAAGCCACTTAACCCTGAGTGGCAGATCATTCTGAAACAAAGCTGACTGCTTAACAGGGAGCAGACAAAAAAGGGAGTAAAACAAACTAATATCCCTTAAATTAAGATTATTTGGTTAGTTGTGGTGTCAATACAATTATTAGAGTCAGTTTGGTTTTAAAATACTATATAAAACAGGCAACACGCAGAAAATGTACTAAGAAAGAGCACATTTAATGAAGAAAGATTTAAATGCTGTATTTCGGGAAACAAAGAAAAGACAAAAAAATCCACTCAAGGACACAAACAGCCAAAAATGCACACATACACTCCTTGTCGTCATTGGTTATGGAGAGTCTGATTCCAGGAAGTGTTGTTGGGCTGTTTTTAGTCCTGGACATTAAATATTTAAAGGGACCAATCACACGCTTTAATTGAATCTGAGGCCCCTCCCTCTGGGGGCGACGGGCTCCGATCACAGCCAATTAGAGCCAGATGAGCCTGACAGTAATGGGTGCTATCTGTTGGTCCCTGGAGAGAGAGAGAGAGAGAGAGAGAGAGAGAGACAGAGACAGAGACAGAGAGAGAGGGTGATAAGGCGCAGATCACGACCACCCATTTACACACACAGTCACATACACACACAACCAGCACGTGGAGATGCATAGAGAATGCATACACACCCCTTCAGCAGTAATCATATTTGTGTGTGTTTGTGTGTGTGTTGTGAGTGAGAGAAGGGGGACATGCAAATCTACACTAACCTAATTATTCTGTGGGTCCCCTGTGTTTTCTCATTAGAACTCAGAGCCAGCAGGGACTGGGGCGAGAGACACTGCCTCAGAGAGAGAGAGAGAGACAGAGATGTAATAAGGCAGATTGAGCTACAAATGAATAGAAAGCAGAGAAAAAGACAGAGCAATGCACAGACACAAGTGTTACACACACACAGAAGGCAGCTTGTTGAAGAGTATATGAGCCATAAACTCCCAGAGTGACTCATGGGGGAGGTGGAGCACAAACACACAAAGTCACACACTGTAGAGAGGTTTTTATATCAAGAATCAAAACTGTCTCAATATCACAACTGTAACTGTTCACAGTCTGGTTGTACATTGAGTTATTCACATTAAAGATAAAGATCAACACAAACAGACTACTGTAAATCCTCAAATAAAGACCTGCAATACAGTTGCAGCTAATTATCTGCTGGGGTGTTCATTTTTGATCTGCTCAAAGTTTCTTATTTCTTTTCAAATTAATAGCAGGTTTTTGTTCAAACAGGAGAAGGTTGGACTTGCTTGGATTTGTCTCTTTCTTGTCCTTTCATTTGGGTTCTTCTGCCTCTACCAATGGTAAGTAGCCTATTTTAGATATAAATGTGCTTAATCAGTTTACTATGATTTGTTTGAGAAGTATGATTAAGATAAACCTGCTCTCCTTGTCCCTGTGACCTGTTGACTCCTGGCTAGACTGCACCCTATTGTGACATTTTGTCAATGTAGTAAAATGAAATACAGTGTGAAAAAGAACTGGACTGTTGCTGATTGGTCCAAAGTCCTGTTTTCAGATAAAACTAAATATTTCATTTCATTTCAAAACCAAGATCCCAGACTCTGGAGGAAGACTGGGGAGGCACAGAACCCAATCTGCCGGAGGTGCTTGAAGTCTTGGTCCTGGATATTGCAGTCTTCTGTAAAAAAAAATACTAGCAGGACTTGGCACCTGCCACAGCCAAAACTACCAGAAACTGGTTTGATGACCACGGTGTTACTGAGTTTGATTGGCCAATGAACTCACCTGACCTGAACCTCATAGAGAATCTCCGGGGAAATGTCAAGAGGAAGATGAGAGACACCAGACTCAACAAAACAGACGAGCGAGCTGAAGGCTGCTATCAGAGCAGCCTGGGCTTCATAACACCCCAGCAGTGCCACGGGCTGATTGCCTCCATGCCATGTTGCATTGATGCAGTTATTTGTATGAAATGAGCTCCAACAATTACTGTGTGCATAAAAGAGCATATAATTTTCCAAAAGGTCAACATTTCTGTATTATGAATCATTTTTTGGACCAGTGTTCTGTGATTTTCTAATATTTTGAGATGGTGGATTTATTTTTGTGAGTTGTAAGCTTTAAATCATCAAGATTAAAACACAAAAAGTCTTGAAATTTTTCACTTTATATGAGATGAATGTAGAATACAAAGACATTTTACTTCTTAAATTAAATAGTAAAAAACGTTATAGTTATAGTTCATGATATTTAATTTTTTTTTTTTTTACTGAAATTAGTACACATTATTTTAAGACACACAAGTCAAGATTTTTCGCCCTGTGGCAGATTGTTTATCCATAACAAGCAGTGCAGGTCTTATGTTTTCATGTTATGTATCTTAAAACAAGATGTTGGCAGCTGGAAATGGCTCATAATTAATCCACTGGTAACAGTCCTCAACAGTTGCTCTTCTTTCCCCTGTTTTAGCATGTAAATCATGTTTCAACTGAACCTTCCTGACTGTACCTGTCATTGTAGTTTTTGTTTGAATACAGCTCGGCTATAACAGAAGTTAATGTGTTTTGAAGTGGTTGGGGAATTGGGGAAAAGAACAATTCGACAAATATTTGGGACAAAGCAGACAAGAATAGTGGAAGATAAAGTCAGAACAACCCCAAGTGATGATTCAGACGAGGAGGACTGCTGTGGCAGGAACTAAAATCTACTTTCACCACTGCTTGATACGAGAACATCATCTATAATACATCTGCAATATGCTGCAGAGAAGAGGAATCCAGGGGGAATCAGCCTATACATATGTACTCCTCTATTTTTTTGTTCTGTCTCTGAATTCTCTCATGATAGGTTGGTTTTGCACTTTTGAACTCTGTCAGTCAAGTATCACACTAAATCATCAGTCTACTTCTGGCTAATCTCCTCAGTCCACTCTGGGTTGTATTTTTAACTTGTTTGGCAAATTTTCTTCATCTTCGTATGCTCTCTGTTTGATTAACTCCAAAGTAAGTAAAAACATCCATTCATGAGAGAAAATTCCCCTGCAGATCATCATCCCACAGTGATTGACAGTTAAAAGCTTCATAATTGAATATGTGCTGCTTGAAAACAAAGAAATGAGACCACACAACAAAACTATCGCTGTATTCCTCTTCTGCAGTCTGTCTGATGGAAAATGAGGACACAACTTTATTTCCAGAGCAGGGGGAGCCGAAGAAAAAGCCCCAAAACTCTTCCCAAAACTGTGACATCGATGAATCAGGACAATTTTTCTGCACATTTTCTTCTCCACCTAACTTCTTGCCTTCTTTCCCTTCATGCACCTTTAACAGTGGAAGGTCTGTTAGCTCAGAGAGTCAAAAGAAGTCATGATGAAAAACAAATCAATTCAGTCAGCTGCAGATGCACAGAACAGAGCCCCACACATGTTGTTAACTTTAGTCAAGTCATTGAAATTCATTTTCAGCATGAGCATAAATTAAAAAGGAGCAACATTCAACACGTTTACTACTAGATGAGAATAAACCCAACTTTCATCTGTTGTGAGGAGGAATCAGCGCATTTTTACCCACTAGAACGTAATTGTGAAAGTTTTGGACAAGATTTCCCCCTCTGATCAGACCCAATTAAGTCTTGATTATCTGATGGTTCCAGATTCTTCTATGGTGTGAGGTGTGTTAAGAGTGATTTTACCCTACCGATCTGCTCAGAAGTCGATCAGGGCCACTCTGATTTGAAATCTTACACTAAAAAATGGTTAATATTTACAATGAGACATCCTGTGATGCCAGTGAAAACCTAAGACAGTTTAATGTTGAGCCATAGCATAAACCCAAGTTGTGCAATGATATTCTTTAACACTAAAGTGCTCAATGCCTAAACTGATTTAATTCTGAGAATTATCTTCAAAATGACTGCTGTCACTGGAGCCTCCTCCACCTCAGCCTACTCCTTTATAGCTTAAGGCTTGTTTCACCGTCATACACAGATTCAAGATAGGCTGGATTAATTGCTTGTGAACACATTTAATTGTATTTTATATGCATTGCCATAAGCGTATCTATCCATATGGGACTTCTAGCAATGCACTCCCTGGAGAGTCAAAGAATACTGCTTGACTAACCCAGGGAGCATCTTAACAGCAGAGCCTTCTCCACCAAGTAAAACTGAAATCCATTTTGCAATAAAATGGTTGAATGCATGACGAGAGTGTTCCTGAAAGAAACAAAGTTATCACAGCATTTCCAAGTGTCAGGAACTGGAGTAAGAATATCATCGAGAAATTCAAAGAGAGCCACACAGAACAGAACAATCCTGGCAGAGATAGGAAGAGAAAGATTTCAAAGACTCTGGAAAAGAGCCAAGACACTAGTGAAGGACTGAGCTGACCTTGCAAAGCAGATGGATACGCCCGTTTCCGTGTTTCCCAGTGGCGAATCCATCTTGCAAAGCTCTCGTCTGAACAGTTTGGGCCCGGTTAGAAAGTGACAGGACCAATCAGTGTTGAGGGGCAGTACTTTTGGGCGTGGCGGAGTCGTGACGTAAGCAAGCAGCAACAAGAGGCCAGGGCAATTATGGCGGAAGACATTAGTGTGGATGCTGCTAAAGCTTCAGTTTATCAGAACTTGACGACGTTTCTTCGTTAAAAGAAGAACAAAAGACAGCAGTGAGTTGTTTTCTTTTCAAAAATGACAAAAGTTGTGCACTGACATGTCTATAGTCGCCATGGTTCGCGTTATGCAGTTCTTTATGGAGTTTCCTCCTTCGGTAGGGGTGCAGGCACAGTTTGTTAGTGGCTACGTCACGTGTTTTGTTGCTCTGATTGGTCCATAAAGATGTGACAGACAGAACGTTCATCCAATCACCCTCCAAGTATTTTTTCAAAGGCTTTGCCCTTTCCCAAATGCTGTCTATGAGTGGTTTCCCAGATGGATGTGTGAAACACATCCATCTGGCATGCCAGGTTAGGACTTAGCCAAGTCAGGAATTGAAGTCCCAAAGAAGGCAGTCAGTAGAGCCCTGAACAGGAATGGACTAAGAGATTAGTAAACAAGAAAACTCCACTTCTGCAGAAGAGGCACCTTCAAGCTAGACTGAAGTGTGCTAAGGACAACCTGGAGTAAGAGTATGCATTCTGGAAGCATGTACTTTGGTCAGATGGGACCAAACTAGAGCTCTCTGGTCATAGAGACATTGCTCATGTTTGGAGAAAGAATAGCTGCCAAAATGGAACCATCCCCTGTAAACACCCTGTTCTGATCCATTAAGTATTGAGCATCATTTCTCTTTCAGGTATCCTCTCAGTATCTAATATTGTGATACCAGTAGTGAAGTTAAAATTCGGTTATCCCGACAGTAGCAGACTAGCTACAGTATCACAAGCGAATCATTCATTTTTAAAGTCGAGTGATGAAAACAAATAAGACTCAGACTACAACCTGCTGAAGAAACGCTCTCCAGTTCGAGAAAAAAAATGCAGAAGTCTCAACAAGTCTGGATGAGAAATGTTTGGGGAGATTCTGTCAACACAGAGCGAGTTCTTCCTAGTGAGAGTCTGTGGTGAGATTTTTACTGTCAGTTTAAATATCTGTCAACAGTACAAGCCTGATTTTATGTTAGCTTCAGGGTTAACATGTTTATGGTGGCTTGGAACACCATCAGCCTTGATCAGATCGGATGCTGTTCTCAAAGCAGTGCTGTTAGATTTTAATTCCTGGTTATCAAACATGTTTGATAATGTTATGATGACCCTGAGGAGTCTGAAGCACTCACATCACAACAATACCAACCAAGACTGTAACTTAGATTTAAAAAGACAGTTGGATAGCAGGCTTTCTCTTTTTCTGCACCAACATGTGGAACAGTCTAGCTGGGGAGGTCAGGCAGTTATCTTCCACTGATATATATTCAAAGCATGCCCTACTTGTTTACTGCAGCGTTTGAGTCTTAACTGTTTTTGTTTCTTTGGTGTGCTTTCATAGTTTTAGTATGTTTTTAAATGTTAGATTTATTTGTTTTTACTTAAGTTCTTTTAAATCTATGTACAGAACTTGAAAGCACTTTATACATGCATTTATTATTTTTATAATCAGTATTGCCTACTTAGTGTCAAAAGTCTTATATGAACAAAAGAATGGACCAAATACTCAATCCAACACACAGAGGCTGGATGTATTCCAAGCTGGAACACATACACTATATTGCCAAAAGTATTCACTCACCCATCCAAATAATTGAAATCAGGTGTTCCAATCACTTCCATGGCCACAGGTGTGTAAAATCAAGCACCCAGGCATGCAGACTGTTTCTACAAACATTTGTGAAAGAATGGGTCGCTCTCAGGAGCTCAGTGAATTCCAGCATGGTACTGTGATAGGATGCCACCACTGCAACAAGTCTAGTCGTGAAATTTCCTCGCTCCTTTATAGATTGTTGCAGACAGGAGTCCTAAAGCGCAGAAGTGAGTTGGCATTTTAGCACTTTGGATTCCCTCACCTGAAAGTCTATAGGATTTTTGAATGAGTTTTCGGTTAAATGCCTGAAACAAGTTCTGTGGTGAACACAAGCTCAAGAGAGCTTAACGTTTTATCCTACAACATAAAATACATCTGAAACATGCTCCACCTTTGAATTGTGTATCTCTTCATGTCTTGATAAAGGCGGTTGCTAAAAGACAGCTAACAAGGACTACAGTGTTTGTCAGGAAGACTATACGGCATCATCCGAAGCACGGCAACTTAGCCTGCCGTTCACTTGTATCCGTTGGGGATGACGCTAAATTCAGTTGACGGTGTTGTAGTTCTGTATAGCATCACGTTAGCTTTTTACTTTTGTCGGTTAGATTAACGAACCAGATATGATGCTTATATTATCAATTTATGAAGATTATCTTTAAGAACAAAATGTGTAAGTTTCATAAACTTTTATTGGACACAGAGCTTATTTTCAGTGATAATCCCTTGCTAGACGCCGAGGAAACCCATGCGACGCGAACTTCTGGGTTTGCCTGCAAAATTATGTCACGACTGCATCACTCTATATTCCACAGTCAACTGTCAGTGGTATTATAACAAAGTTGGAGCAATTGGGAATGACAGTAACTCAGCCATGAAGTGGTAGGCCACGTAAAATGATAGAGCGGGGTCAGCGGATACTGAGGGACATAGTGCGCAGAGTTCGCCAACTTTCTGCACAGTCGGTCGCTACAGACTTCCAAACTTCATGTGGCCTTCAGATTAGCTCAAGAACAGTGCGTAGAGGGCTTCATGGAATGGGTTTCCATGGCCGAACCTGCATCCAAGCCATGCATCACCAAGTGCAATGCAAAGCATTGGATGCAGTGGTGTAAAGCACGCCATCACTGAACTCTGCAGTGGAGACGCGTTCTCTGGAGTGATGAATCGCACTTCTCCATCTGAAAATCTGATGGACGAGTCTGGGTTTGGCGGTTGCCAGGAGAACAGTACTTGTCTGACTGCATTGTGCCAAGTGTAAAGTTTGGTGAAGGGGGGATTATGGTGTGGGGTTGTTTTTCAGGAGCTGGGCTTGGCCCCTTAGTTCCAGTGAAAGGAACTCTGAATGCTTCAGCATACCAAGAGATTTTGGACAATTCCATGCTCCCAACTTTGTGGCAACAGTTTGTGGATGGCCCCTTCCTGTTCCAACATGACTGTGCACCAGTGCACAAAGCAAGGTCCATAAAAACATGGATGAGAGAGTTTGGTGTGGATGAACTCAACTGGCCTTCACAGAGTCCTGACCTCAACCCGATAGAACACCTTTGGGATGAATTAGAGCTGAGACTGAGAGCCAGGCCTTCTCATCCAACATCAGTGTGTGACCTCACAAATGTGCTTCTGGAAGAACAGTCAAAAATTCCCATAAACACACTCCTAAACCTTGTGGAAAGCCTTCCAAGAAGAGTTGAAGCTGTTATAGCTACAAAGGGTGGACCGATATCATATTAAACCCTATGGATTAAGTTCATATGGGGGTCAAGCCATGTTAGCGAATACTTTTGGCAATATAGTGTATGTCAGGTCTATATGTGCTCATTAACATGAAGCTGCTGGTGTCAGTGAACCATGCTGTATCATATTAGCACCTGCACCACTTGTTATCAATCACAACCTGATACTACCTCCACTGTCAGTAATTCCAGAGGAGCTTTCAATGAAACACATATGATTGTTAATAAAAAGTATATCTGATGACAAACAAGCTTTTAAGTAAGTGGAAAGAGAGAGAGATTGTGCCCATTTAATGCACAGGCCTCAATGGTGTTAGCACCACTGTAACTGCCTGTTGCAATGAGCACTGCTTGATGTGGATTAGATATTTGCACCAAAGCTAATTTGCACAGGAAGGAGAAAATTTGCTGAGTTTTCAATATTTCCTGATTTACATACATGCACATGAGACAGAAGCACCCATGATTTTTTCTGCTTAGCAGTTTGTGTGCATTTCACTTTGCACATTCTCTGTGGATTGCACACAAACGTTTCCTCTCAAGTTAGGAAGGACGGCACAAAAAGTAAAGACATTTGTATTTGATAGATTACTGCTTTGTTGTAACAATGCTTCTTGGCAGCAAATCTTATATTGTGGAAAGCCTGTTTCTTTCCCTTTTAAATTGAGCCACATTTGTCAGGAGCATGCATTTGTGGGATGAGCAGCAGAGCAAAGGATGTTGGTTGTGCCCATGAAAATCTGTCAAATCTTCTCTGCCAATGCCAAACAGCTTATTCAGCTAACTTTTGTGTTGAGCTTACCTGATTAGCACCTGATTGTCAGCACCTGTGTGCATTGGCCCTGCTACAGTGGTCAGAAGGTGTCTGCTCCAAGAATCAACATGTATCGTTTCACTGATCTGGATAGGGCTTGAGCAACAGGGCAGCTTCCCTGCCCCTCAACCAAGTTGAGGCATTATCTGGAGTGAGCCCTAGTTCCATCTCCAACTGAAGGCCAAGTTCCATTTCAAGGTAGATGTCAGAGACAGTTATTATTATGTCTCAAACTGTTTGACCAATCACATTATAACTAATTTAAGGAACCTGTGTACAAACAATGATAAAGTTATGTTAAATGCTTGAATTTTATACAAAGTGGTTGTTTTTTTTTTTGCCAGTTGAGGATAGATGAACCTAAGGATACCCTGGGTATGATCAGCTGGCTCCATAGTAAACAAATCTGGCTTGTTGCTGTAATGTGAGTTTTAACTGAATAAATATCCCTCTAGCTACCATCTTTAATTTTCTGTAGTCCAAGCCCCTTGCACTGATCTGGCCCTGGCTTTTAGAGGCAGAGAGCTGAAGCAAACTGTGTGTGCTGAAGTCAATCCAGCTGAAGGCTCAGTCAACCATACTTCTCATATCTCCTCCTGTTTGTGGCATGATCCTGCTTTGACTGCGCTTCACTGATTACATACAAGCTGCACAGGAAACCTGTGCTTCCAGGCTGCTGCATCTATTTGATAAAGAAGCTGCACAGCTGTGGATGCAGAATACAACCTCTGCAAGCAGCACAAACCATTTCAATTCATTATTTTAAATAAAAAGCAATGACAGGCTAACTCTCCTTGCAAACGACACCTCTAAATGCTACTATGGGGCTGTTTCTTTTAACAGAACAGTGACATTAATATGAATTGATTTCATTTGCAATTTAAATGAGTTTCCAATGTAATGCATGCAGCAGATATGTTGTACTGGAAGATTATAGCTGCTGTTAATCTTCGTATTGTTCCTGGATGGGGTTTACAGTGTAATTAAAATACACATCTTGCAGTACCATAAAAAACATGATACAGTAACATACATGCTGTTTACTATGATATAACAAGACACAAATTCCATACACCAATACCTTTTAAAAATTTAAAATACAAAAAACCTTCATATCCATGCAGTACAGGTCCATAACGTCCTCTGAGCAGCATGGTGGATGTGAAAGTAGGAAGAGGGTCGCTGATGTCTTAAAACAAAAAAGAAGTCCATATTAGCAGAAAGAACTCCATCATCCACACAGAACTGCCTTGTAGGTACTAGAAATATTAGTACTTTATTCATACATTTTTTGTATTTAATGTATAATTCTTGTGATCAAGAGCAAAGCTAACCAGAGTCTAATGCCTTGTTCCATACTTGGCCAATAAAGCTGATTCTGATTTACTCTGTTAATGTTGTTGTAGGCAGTCTCCCGTTATCCATTTCAATCACAATGCTTCAGTTTGATTGGTGTGAAGCCAGAAGGCAGCCAGCTTCCCTTGGCAGAGTCCTGACTAATCGCAGTGTGGCAGTGTCACCACCATAGTCTCATTTGGCTGGCTAAGGTTCAAGGCTCAAGGTTGTCTTCATTATCTCTTACTCTTGCTTAGGTCTTGCCAGAGATTTTCAGGAGTTACTGCAGCTCTGCTATACTGTAAAACATTTTCAGAAGCGTAGTTTAATTATATGTAGTGCGGACCAATATAGACACTTTTAAAGTGTTAGATTAAACTCTATATAAGTTTAATTCAACACTTTGAATTTTGCTTTATAGAGGTTTGACTTTACCTAAACAACGTGGTTGGAGCTCCTGCTGTTCTTGCCAATAAGGAAAGATCATATTCAACTATGCATTTCCTCAGTAGCAGCTCAGTGCTTAAAGTGTACTTTTAATGAAATACTTTTTACTTTTACTTGAGTAGATTTATAGACCAGTAATTTTACTATTATGTAAGCAAATTTTAATTAGAGTAACTGTACTTTTACATGAGTAGAATAGCTGTGCACCTCTGCTATTTGGCCCTGGCCAAAAGTTTGTCCAAGCAGAAGTAGCTTAGCAACAGTTATGAGAGGGGATTCTTTGCTTGATGGGTCAGTGCAGTAGAGCATTAGGGGAGCCAAAAACCTTGCCTTATGGTAAAACTGCCTATGAGTATATATTTTTTTGTATTTACTTGTCAGGGATTTACACTATGGAGGACAGACTGTTAACAAAAAAGTAATGCAGCAGTCATTAATTCAGCTACTCAGGCGGGATATAAAGGATGCTACATAAATTGCTGCATAATTTATGAGTAAGTAAGGAAATAAAAACAAGGATGAGCTGCTGAGCCATGAACAAAAGTAAAAGGAATAATCCTGACATCAAACAACCATGAACAGTGATTATAAACCAACAGGTTATTTACCCCCAAATCCAAAAGAATGACAATTAATATCCTGAGCAATCACCTGAGCAGCAGTTTAGTTTTCCTTTCAGCACTCATACAAACACTCTCACAGTAAGCATCTGTCAGCTTTTCATGTCTTTTTCTGAAACTGGAAGCTGTCTTTAAGTACATTGGACTACTGCTGCTGTGTCTAGTGCCAGGACTCTTTTAAAGCCATCACAGACGCTCTCAGCCTATAATGGGATACATGTCAGACAACATTCACCACATTGTTAAGTGCTGGCTGCAGTCAGAAGTATCACTGGAAAGGAAACAGAAATGTTTATTAAAGTGAAATGAGAACATAGAGAGAAGATTCTCTCTTATGTAAGCAGAGGGAGAAAGGATGAATGTGGAGCAGAAAACTTGGATCAGAGGACGAGATGAGAGGAAATTTGCCGCTCTGTTATGTGCATGTCTCTGTTGATGCTAACTGCTGTGGTTTGTGGTTGCTGGGCCCCTCGCCCTGGTGTCACTGTCCAATTACTCTCACTCACACAGACTCTCTCTCAGAGAATAAAAAAATGCCTTACTTATTATAGACTTCTGCAGACAAAAGGCCCTCTGTAATCCCATCCTTGACAGCAGAGATAGAGGCTCTATGCTAACACTTTAGCATGCACTGTGCAGGGTGATAGCAGGCTGAGTCTACAGACATTCAACATTTCACTCCAGATATCTGAACAGTACTGACTGGTTTGTTATGAAGAGGGGAAGTCACGGTCCCAAAAAGAACATTTAGAGGGATTGCGGTCTCATTTTAAGGTTAAGATCCTTTTGATACCACAATAAACAACAACATCCCTGTTATTTTAATGATCAATTGTATCCAGAAGTGCCCAGGATAAAAAAAAATGCTTCTATTTTACAAGACAGGTTATGAGAGGAATGAATCCATTAAAAAAACTGTAGATAAACTCCTATATGTGCATGCAAAGGGGTTGCTAATCTGGAGAACCAGGGAGTTTCTGGTGGGTTGGGCTGGTTTGGAGGCTTGCGAGGGCTGGTGTGTGGTGACAGTTTATAGATAATACAGGTTACACTCTCAAGGAATGAATCTAAATAGCGCAATAAAATGCCGGTAATGGAAACACCTGAATTTCGAAAAATCTCATATATAACTAAAAAGTTTTGACGCTCTCATAAGGAGTTTTTCAGACATTTTGATACACAAATGTATATTGCAAAAGTGCAATAGACATACTTTTTCCTCATTTACATGTCACAGGACGTAACGTACGGTGTCACATGACCAGTTCACTCTGAGACAACATGGTGCGGTACGTGTGGACAGAAGTGGAGACGAGACTCTTCTTAACATATTACTTATACCCTCACCTCCAGTTTCCTCATACAGCAACTGCGCCGCGATCCGGATCTGAATAGTACTTTGGAGCACATAGCTCCCTCTCTAGTCTATCAGAGCATTTCCACAGTCCAGCAGCAATGCGTCCCTGAATCGCCACTCCGCTTCGCTTTGTCCAAGATACGCTGCAGGTTTATTTTCAGCACCTTCAGCTGCCAAACAGTGTCAATTCCTGTTGATCAAAAAACTCCAGAGAGGAAGCCACAAGCGTAGAAGATCCGGTACTTTGAAAATACAACACAATGCACGGACTCCCAATCGTAAATCATCACTATATAAACATTACGTCTCATCCTGCAGCGAGAGCAAAGGGTCACCAAGAGGTCAGTGAGTCACAGAGCTACAAAGGCACCACTAGCGAGGAACGTTAACTTTTGAGAACATTTAGCCAAAGAATTTTGCATAAAACCACGGGTCCTTTCAGCAAACATTGACCTTTTAACTTCCTAGTGTACTTACCCAATGGCAGAAGCAATATTATCATGGACTTTTACCGGAAAGAATGATAATAACCCCAAAAGGTAAAATAGTCAGCTGTTGACATATTATTCCTGCGTGAACTCGCAGTTCTCATGTGATCTCTGCCCACTGATGAGGGCTGCGCACAGCGGAGCAGTGCTCCAGACATGCTTCCAGTGGGCAAGGTCGCTTGCCTTCGGTCGGCGCAAACTGACGGCACATGTGGAAATTGCGGGTTATACGTAGCCTTTGCCATACATATGGACTTTGCCTCTGAACTTGTATCTGTCGCCAACATGCAACAGGTTTTGAGTGCCCATCTTTCTTGCAGTGGAGTCTCAGCAGATGAGATTTTACGAGAACTATGAGGCTCATGCCAAAAACACCCTTTAACGGAAACACATTCAAAGCACAATTGTACTTGGTCGAAATTTTTGAAATATCACTTTTATTTTGCAAAAAAAAAAAAAAAAAAAAATCTGAGATTAATGGTATGCAGCCAGATTGTCTTGGGGAAAAAAAGCCCAGTAGTAACTAAAAGGGGACATTTCACCTCCAAGCGTAGCAGAGTTGGCCATACCTCTATTAGTAAATCAGTTATCTCTCAGTTTGTTCAGTGGGACAAAGACAGTAGTCCAGTGATAACCAAAGCTTGACCTAACTTTACACATAAACATACTGACTGTTGGAGGAAAGGGGCTTAAGAGGAAAGAACAACCTTAACTGCATTGAAATGACAGAGGATGGAAAAATGTTCAAGGATGAAATGACAGTTATTGCTTTTTAATCACAGCCTTGTGTTATTGGACCTATTACAAGTATCACTGAATAGTGCTAAATAACAGACTTAAAAGATGAACAGACAGGGGCTCCTTCATTACATACACTATTCTCCTCACTGGTTGCCTGCTCTAACCTTGCAAAGCAGATGGACCGGCCAGATTCCATGTCTGTCATCACGCAAATCCATCATGCAAAGCTCCAATCTGAGGAAAGAAGATTTCACTTTTCACCCAACCAGATTTTGCATGAGTTTGCAATAGCTATGGTTAATTGTTTAGTTGTACTGTAGCCTTTACATACAATGGCTGTTGGTGGAGCGATTATACCTACTTGAGCTGTGCATGCCTACTACCTTATTTTGTCGTGTCACACTCATTGGCCTGTAATAAATGTGGCATACAGAATTTTTTAAAAGTCCTGCCCTATCCAAACACTTTATATGGCAGATTTCCCAGATGAATGGGAGATGTATCCATGAAATGGATATACGGTCATGGACGAAAGTATCGGCACCCCTAGAATTTTCCAGAAAATACACCCTTAATCCCAGAAATTGTTGCAATAACAAATGCTTTTGGTATACACGTTTATTTCCTTTATGTACACTGGAACAACACAAAAAGCACAAGAAAAAAAGCCAAAATTGACATAATTTTACACAAAACTCAAAAAATGGGTGAGAAACTGATTTTAGAGTGAATACTTAAGACATTCATCACACATCAGCATCAATACAGTTTATGTATTTTAACACAATTGACAAGTAAGAGAGTGTGTGTGTATGTGTGCAGTGCCTGCCCCGTGGGACGTACAGCTTCATATGATTAATAGGCCTTTAAGTGTGATGAAGTGACTTTTGCCATTCCCTAATATAGAAGCTGTCATCTTTGTGTGTGTGGGGGTGTGTGTGTCGGTGTGTGTGTGTGACTTATAAATGATTATTGCTGTAGGGAGAAACTACGTGACCTCCGACTACGACTAAAAGATGGTCGCACACTGACACATGAACAATCGCTCACATTCTCAAACATGGATTGATACACTCCAGCACATGAAGATTCACCTATGTAAAGACACACACACGCGCAGAGGGAGGCAGCGGTCCGTGTCGCTGGGCAGATAATGGCGAGGTTACGGGTCAGGAGCTGGAGGGAGGGTTCGAGAGTTAAGAGGTTCAGAGGGGGGACAGCACTTTGGCTGATTGGTGAGGGTCCCATGGGAGAGAGGAAGCACTGAGACATGACATCATAGTGTCCTGAGAGAGGGCGAGAGAAAGAGAAAGGTGAAGGTTAGAGGGTCATAAAAAGGAGCGTTGGACAGTGACAACGACACCATCTGCATAAGGTCAACATGTCATTATCATCAAGCTTCCTGCATGCCTCACACTTTGCTCTCTTTTTAGCATTCCCAGGAGCAAAGAAGAGAATTTCTGAAAGGAGAAGACTTGTATTCTTTAACCTATTTGACCCTGTTTTACATATTTTTTGAGGTTTAAATTAGTTAAAGGCTAAACAAAAATGATTTACACCAGTCAATACCTTGAACCTGCAGCTGCTAAACAATATGTCTGCAATCTATCACTTCACTTAAAATACGTTGTATTTTCTGAGATTGGCTTATCACTTGACCATTTTTTAATTCTTGAATGAGATAAGGCACAGACAGAAGGGCAGTTGAAACCGATTTTCATCATTATATGCTTCAGGTGTGAACACGGACGCTCCAGCCAGACAGTGAGACCACACACCTGCTGTTTGTAGTGATAATTTCAACTGGTGGGCACCAGTTCAGCTCACTTGGTAGAGCTGTTTGCTGTATGTCTTCCCTCAATCTGTCTCTTAGTATTTCCCATCTCTCTTCTAGTCATCCAAATTTCTAACTGAACTCAGCATAAAAAGTAAGGAAATTAGTGTTTAGTAGATTATTGCTTTGTTTTATTAAAGCTTCTTGGCAATAAATCTAATACCGTTGGAAAGCCTGTTTATTTCCCTGTTAAATGGTGTCATATTTATAAGGAACATGCATTTCTGGGATGAGCAGCAGAGCTGAGTGGGTTGCGCCCTTGTAAAATTTGCCAAATCTTCTCGGCCAATTTCAAACAGCCTATTTTGCTGTTACTATTGACTCTTGTTTTGAGCTTCCAGTGCTGACAATCAGGTGCCTAATTGACACCTGATTGTCAGCACCTGTGAGCATGGGCCCTGATACAGTGGTCAGAAGGTGTGTGCTTCAAGAATCGGCATGAAACGTTTGACTGATCTGGATAGGGCCTGTGCTATGTGGCAACTTCAAGGTGGTGTACCACAAAACCAAGTTGAGGCGTTATTTGGAGTGAGCCCTTTAGTACCATCTCCAAACTGAAGGTGTCACAAGAAGACTGTTCCTCACCCTTGTCAGCACTTAGGAACTGTAGGCTGTCTTCTACAGATGACGGTATGGCTGACGGCCGTCTGCCCAGAAAATCCAGCACAGGCCTGCCATGACTGCCCCTCACCATAAAGCCCATTTGCACTGGAAACTGAACATGTGAAAGAACATTATTTTCAGCTATGAGTCCTGATTCTGCCTACGCAGTTGGATCAAAATGTCAAAGTGTGGAGAAGACACAGAGAGCATAATACGGATTGCTTCACTGATAGAGTGACATCTTTTGGTGAAGGCAGTGTGATGATGTGGGGCGGCATCTCTCTCACTGGAACAACTAGGCTTGTCACCATTGGAGGCAATCTCATTGTGTGGAGAGGATGGAAAAGCATGCCAGCAGTCCTGACCTCAACCCCACTGAACACTTGTGGGACCAGCTTGGATGTACTGCTCATGCCAGAGTGACTGACACAACCACATTGGCTGACTTGCGACAAATGCTGGTTGAAGACTGGGATGCCATCCCACAGCAGTATGTGACCAGGCTGGTGACCAGAATGAGGAGGAAGAGGTGCCAGGCTGTTGTGGCTGTGTATGGTTCTTCCACACACTACTGAGGCTCCTGCTTGTTAAATGAATAAACTTTGTCTTGTTTCACCCAATCCACAACAAAAGAGTCAATGGCAGAATAAGCTGCAAAACAACATGACCTCCATAAGCATGCCTACCTGTTGCCTTTTCTCTTCTCTCCTCTAGCATCCCACAACTGTTGCTCATCTGCTGATTGCAGTCTTGCTTCTTCAGGGGCGGTAGGACGATTGCTGCATGTACTAAAACACTCGTGCATGCACACTAAAATACTTAAAAGCAGTCAACGAATAAAACCAGCTTCCAGGACGTTGTTCCTCTCATGTCCATCCTGGCTCATCTCAATAGCATAATTTGTAGGTGAGAGGGCTTGTGAACATTCACTCCCTTGCTCTTAGGGGGTCCTTGGTTGCGACATGGCCTTAAGCAGTCGCTCATGTGGCTTATCCCTCAGGCTGGCTCTGTCTTCTTCAATCCTCCCTTCATGGTCACTGCCATGTTTGTTAGCTGTAAAAGTAGGGTTTTTGACTAATTTTTCCCCCTTTCCTTCACTATTTACTCTGTTTGCATAATCTGAAGTGTAATCTAACTCCAGACATTCTATTTTGGTAAAAACAGATCACGTTTTCAAGCAGATCTGCATTTTCCATCACACTCTGAGGAAGAAAGCTAGCTTTCCTTTTTTTTTTAACTTTGCAGGAGACCAAGAAGGTAAAATTCTATTGTTAGTGTCTAAAGTAATGATTATCTTTGTGCTGAAAAAATAGAGAAAAAAACCATAGCATTGGACATAATGGTCTCAGTGTTATACCCAGTGATGTAATTGAATGTGTAACTCTCTGCTGACTTAAAACTACTTGACTCATATTTAAATAGCCGTAGGAGCATGTCTGATTTTTATCGTCTTCATTATGCTGTAAATCTACTGTTGCTGTGGAACATCTGAACATGAAGCACATCACCTCCAACATACAGTCTGAATCGTAAAAAAAAAAAGAGAGCGTTTGCCTCAGTTTTACTGCGGCGCGTGCAGAGAGTGAGGAAATCTCCCCCCTGATTTATGGGGAAGTAAAAACGATGGTGTCGATGGAGGAAAGAAAGAGGACACTAACTCTCCTCATCACCACACACTACTTAGAGCCCCACTGCTTAATGGGTGGAGAACAAGATGGAGGATGGATGAATGAATGGGTAAAAGAAGGAGGGTAAATAAAATGTTAAAGTAAAAACAGATTTCTACAAAGTAAAGTAAAAAAAAAAAGTGACATAAAATAAGGGACTGCATAAATATCTGCCCCCTTCAAGTCAGTGTTTAGTAGATGCACCTTTGGCTGCAATCACAGCACTGAGTCTGTGTGGATAGGTCTCGGTCAAGCTTGCACATCTGGACACTGCAAATTTACTCCATTCTTCTTTGCAGAACTGCTTAAGCTCTGTCAGGGTGCGAGGGGATCAGGCATAAACAGCCTTTTCAAAGTCCAGCCACAGATTCGGATGAGGTCTGGGCTTTGACTCAGCCGCCCCAGATCATTCAGCTTGTTATCTTTAAACCATTCCTGTGTAGCTTTTGCCGTATGCTTTGGGTCATTGTCTTGCTGTAAAATAAATCTTCACCCAAGTCGTAGATGTCTTGTAGACTGAAGAAAATTGCCCTCCTTGATTTTCCTATATTTTTCTGCATTCATTTTACCCTCTACCTTGACAAGCCTTCCAGGGTCGGCTGCAGAGAAGCATCCCAACAGCAGGATGCTGCCACCACCATGCTTCACAGTGGGGATGGTGGGCTTGTGATGATGTGTAGTGTTTGGTGTCCACCAAGCATTCCGTCTTGAAATAGAATAAACTGTCCCTAATTAACCAACTACCTTCATGTCTAGATCCTGGTGTTGGCCCAGAAAATGATTTGTTAGGCCCCAACAGAAACCATTCATTTTCTCAGTTACATCATTACTTTTGCATCAGCTCATTCAACAGGGTGTGTCCTTTTGATGTAAAGTCTAAACTTCTCTTCAAAACATTCAGTTTTCCAACTCACAGAGATAAAAAATTTGAAATTAAAATTATAAATCAAAAGGATAAAAATGGTTATTTTTGAATCATGATTTCGCATTTTTTCAACATGATTTGAAGAATTAATCCCATTTAGTAGGTTGAGTGTCTGTAGCCACTGGCAAAGCACTTTCCCCCTTTTTTCATTGTGTTCATAGTACTCTCATTGAAAATAGTTCAGTTTTTGGACAACTGTGTACTTGTCAATGTCAATACTCTCTCACCAATCAGTCAGAATCACAAAGAAGCTTGTCAATAACAATGGCAGAAGGGAAATACACCCTTCTTGTCTTTTTGAGGCAACAGTTTCCAAAGTGACTGCTACCCAAGGACACCACTTTTTATGGCATTTCGAGCCTAGTTGGAGAGCAAGATGGAGGATGTATAAATGAATGGGTTAACGAGGGAGGAGGATCATAATAGCAGAAATACATTAGAACACCATGTCCCTTGTTTGAATCCACCATGAGACCACTTCAGTACCCATTATAAGACCTATTATGTGAGGTGTGCTTTACTGTTCATGCTTTTAAGTCTATCCATGGGTTTACAAAGGAAGCAAATTAACACATGCAGAGACATTTATATGTGGAAATTGAGTCGCTTAAATACACTGAAAAATAGCTGCCAAGCTGGGTAATATATGGTTTCACAAGCAGAACAACTAGCATCTAAAAGTATCACAAATAATTATCCAACACAAAAAGCTCAAAGATTTGTTCATGAAGTTGAAGTCCTGTTCTTTTCATAAAGGGTTGAACTATAGCAGCAATGTCACAACCATTCAAGGTTGCTGGCTATCGATGACACCATACCTTATCCACCAGAGGTCATCATCTACATTTACACAAGGGCTAGTTTTTTTATGACAGACATATCAACCAGACTTTAAAATGTCTGTATTTCTGAAAACTCACTGAGATACAGATTTCACCAGAGTGACCTGACCAAGAGGTTGGCAGCACACATCACAATAAATAATAAAAATTCAAAATACAATTTCCAAAAATAATTTAAAACAATAATTCATAAAGTGCAAGCTGATTTAAAGTGCAGGACCTGAGGGGCTTTCACACCTACGTTGTTTGGTCCAGACGTTTGAACTTTTCAGTTTGATCCAAATATAATTGACAGGTATGAAACCTCCCCTCCAAACATGCTCCAGGGGAACAGGCTGACCTTGGTCCGACCAAAAGAGGTAATTTCGATCTAGACTGCACTGAACCACAGTCTTGCCCATGCCCAGTGTGAAAGACTTATGGACTTATTAAGACTTATTTAAAAGGTTTGGACCTTCATGTCAATGACAGGAAATTATGGCATGAGAACCAGAAAAAGGAAACCCCACACCAAAATAAAATGAGCCAATGAAGCACATGAGGAAAAGATGTCTTAAGCCATCTTTCCATTAGGGGGGTCCGGTTTGATTCAATACGGTTTGGTACGCTGAACCCCAAAATAGTTTGCGTTTCCACAGACACCCGTGCCCTCACTTGGTGGGCGGCCTGTAAAGGCTATGAATGTGAAGTCAAAGTCAGCGTGAGTCTGCTGGTCCAGCTGCAGAGTTGAAGAAAGGATGAGTGACAAAAATCAGAGGGGAATAACCATTAAACAGCTTTATTTCAGCTGAAAGTGCTTTTATAAAAAAATGACCGCATCTTATTGATGTTAACTGCTGTCGGTACAGATCCTCAGCTGGTATGTGTACAGAGACAGTGTGAGTCATAACTGTACGCTAATAAGTGAATATGTCTAGTCTAAAATAGTTTATATGAAAAAATATTAAAGTTCAGAGCTATACTATGAACTATTTAAAAATGTACACTATTTACATGCCAGCCAGGTCAAAGGCCAGGCCTGAGGGCAGAAGGCTGCATGAGTCAGTCAGCTAGACGCAACACTAACTAAAACATGAGCAAGACACCACACAACCTAGGTCAATCCCACGGCCTTAGGGCTAATCAAAGGGGGGCACTTGTCTGCCATTGAGTCACATGCAGCACCCACACCCTGAAGGAGGGGTTGGCTGCCACATCGAGATGGTAGAATCTGGAAAACATGGACCTAGAAGACAATGTTACTGCTGCACATATGTCTTCAATGGAGGCTCCCCTCCACGAGACTCATGAAGTAGCCACAGTGCTCATCAAGTGTGCCCTAATTTGAGAAGGTTCCAGCACTCCTGGACACCCATATGCTTGTCGGATAGTCTTCAAAATCCAGTGAGATAGCCAACCCTTAGACAAAGACCTGACCAAATGCTTTCAATCAAAGCAGATGAAGAGTTGATCTGATTTTGTCATAGACTTTGGGTGCCGAATATACTCGGTCAGAGCTCTGACTAGACACGAGGCAGACTGGCGTTGTTCACTCTTCTGAGCATCCTTGCACAAAATAAATAACCAGAGCTCAGCCAGCTGGGGTAGATGGAATTCGGAAGGCTGGTTTGGGTTGAAGGACCATGCTAAATGCATCAGGAAAGAATCTGCAGCAATCTTCATGAAAAGATGATGCATGGACCACAACCACCTGGCAGAAGGAGTACAGAAAAAAAGCAGCCTTGAAGGAGGGCCATTTGACGTCCATATCAAAATGTCCATTCTTTAAGAGAACTAAGGACCAGATCCAGGTCCTATGAGATCAAAAGTACTGTCCTACAAAGTGTAAGGCTATGCACACCCCTGAGGAAACTGGAAATTAGCTAACAGCAGTCTGGAGCAACTGCGTATTCCCAAATGGGCCCCACAAGCCACCTGTCATACATGACAGAAAGCCTTCTATATAGTCCAAATTATCTGTGTGCCACTGCTGGCACATTAAACTGCTGACGTATTAAACCGCTGACACACCAAATCTTTAAAATCAGGTGAGAAGGGTACCTGTACTATTGCAGGGCAGGCAGCCAAATTCACCTCAAATCTAGACATGTTGGGCACTAAAAGTGTGCTGAGGCCCTGCAGATTTCAAAGTATTGGAGGGCAAAGGATCCTCGACACTCCCTTTTCCATAACGTGGTCTCAGCTACCCTGCTCTTTTTCTCTGTTGGCAGTACAGAAGTGAGGGAACCAGCCTGTTTCGGAGCAAAAAATCGGCAATGACCCTCCTGGTACATGCAGGCATGATAACACAATACATGCACAATTGAGGGCTCTCTCTTGATAATAAGGCATGCTGATGTCCCAAACATAGCAAACATCTCTCATGCCTATCCTTCAGGGGCATAGAGACTTCATAACCCATGCAAGGATGTCCCTCTGTGCTAGCCATACTAACTTGGGGAGGGACTTCCTCTCCTCATGCCAGTCAAACTGGAAACACTGGACTGATAGCCACTGGCTAGCTAAAGAGCAACAGTTATACCTGCATGAAGCTGAACACACATATGCCCTTTTTCTCTCCCTTCTTCATAAATAAATCTGTTCATGTGAAAGACCTTTGCCAGGAGACAGACACCTGCTAAATAACATTTAGAGATGAAACAGATACCGGTAATAGTGATACCGTGATAAAAATATCCCCACAGTTACCGATTCAATATCACAGTAAATAATGTACAGACAGCATGCTGCTGTTGTTTACTGAGGAGAATGGGGAAAAACATCCACAGGCTGACCGCGGATATAAAACACATCAGAGAGGAGGAGACATTCCTGTATCTCCTCTTCCTCACCTGCACCTCACTAGAAATGTCTGACAAAGGTCAGAGCAGAGAGACAGACGAGAAGGCCTTAAGCCTGGTATAAACTGTAAATTGTGCGATTCTGGGCTGTCCCAGACGAAAGATGACCAATCATGGCAGTATCTTTGGTGGTGGCTCTGAAACGGTTGTCCAACGAGACAGGTTAACAGACGTCCTTTGTCATGGTCTTACGATCAAAGACAGCCTGGGATCAAATCCTGACAGTGTCTTAGGGTGGCTATCTCACCATGTGACTGCTGCGTTGTCTAACCAACCGGAGGGAATACAGCAAGAAATTGCATAACAATAAACAAGACAGTGATGCTAAAAAACAAACAAGTTATGTGTTTCACACATCCATCTGGAAAACCTCCTGACGTCATAGGTGTGCGCCACTATCAAGGAGTAAACTCCATAGAGAACTGCATAATGAGAAACACGGAGACTGTGGACATGTCACTACGTGACAGAACTCTATGCTGTTCTTTGTTCTTCTTTTAATGAAGAAATGTCGCCAAGTTTTGATAAAACTGACACTATAGTAGCATCCACACTAATGTCTTCCACCATAATTACACAGGTTTCTTGTCGCTGCTTCTTATGTCACGACTCCACCGCACCTGAGAGTAGTGCCTCTTACCTCTGATTGGTCCTGTCACTTTCTTACAGGGCCAAAGCTGTTCCGAATGGAGTTTTGCAAGATGGATTTGAAACAGGCGACTTCATCTGCTTTACAAGGTTACCCTCGAATGGCTTTATGAAAAAACATCAAACAAATTTTTACTGATGGAGTAGTTTGCTCTCAGGGCTTTCTGCTCCTCTTTGGCTCAAAAAGTCCAGAAAAAGTGCTCCAAACAGATTTACTTTCATTAGTTAAAAATTCTTATCCAATGTTGAAATCCACATTGAAATCAAAAGAATAAAAGTTTAGAGTCAACCTACGCAAATGTAGCGGAATGTGTATAAAATGTCATGATGTGTTCATGTTACATAAAAGAAAAAACAGTTTTTGATGTGAAAAATGCATAAATCCAGTTTTGAGTATGAGAAATGTGTTTGCTTTATTTGCAGCATTAAATAGAAATAACAGATGGAATCATGACCTTTTGAACTAAAACTCTACTCATCTTTTCCTTCTTTTAAAACAGATAGTCATTTTTCCACCAAACAAGAGAAAAGTACCAACAGTGGCACTGACTCAGGAGTTTGGGATTGAAATTATGACTTGTCTGGTTTTCTTCGGTAACTTTGGTACTTCTATGTCCTATCAAATATAGAAAATAATGAGTAATATGCTGTTTAAAGCAAGTGGTGTCAAATACATATCAATGTTGTTAACTCCAACAATACTGTCAAATTTAAGACATGATTATCGTGATATTAAATATTAATATTGGTGCATCTCTAGTTACATTTGAACACTTGTGCCTTGTTGTGATGTCATTTTCAAGCCATCTAAAATGTATTGTTTTTTTATTTTGAACACTGCTGCTTCTGATTGTGTCTGAACCTTAATCAGCTATTTCCGAGACTTTGCAACATAGACCTCTGTTTAAATAGCAACAGATTGGACAATCAAGTCGCAGCAGATTCTTCAGTGATTTTCCTCTTGGATTGGTGATGAAATGGATTTGCTGCATTGTGCCACATGTCAACAAAGCTTAGAGGCAGAGAGGAGAAAATGAAGTAAATGAGAAGGCTGCTTAATGTATTTATGGGATTTAAATTATGGATTCTACTGTGAGTAACTCACTGGTTTCAGTCATTAAGTGGACTTTGTGTTCATACTGAATACCCACTCTGAATGACTCAGCTTTGTAGCGTGTTTTTCCACTTATGTTTCTCATCCCTCTGAGTGCACTGTGACAGTCTGATCACTGTGCTGGTTATGAATTAAAAAAAAAAAATCAGCCATCTCTGACCTCGAGGAGCAGCCACTGGCTGTGACACAGAGAAAGCTTCAAATGAGAATAGCGTCACATTTTGACTCATCAAATAAAAACCAGCACTCATCAAAAGTCCACTTCCTGTGATTTATGACTCCCTTGATGCAGTTTGACATTTATGCAGCAAACACTGTTTTTTGCTTCTCTGTGGCTGGTGGCAAAGATGTCACTATCTTATATTGCAAATTTGTAATACAGTGAATAATCCTCTTTCACAGGTATGTTCAGGAACAAAAGCAACACAATCTTCTGCTATCAAATCTAGTTTGGACTTCATCATAGTAATGCTCTCCGTCACACAAAAAAATCCTCCTTTTTAAACTCCTTGAGTGCAGAATCTAAATGACTGTATTGTTTAGTTCTGATCAACTATAATTACTGCCTGGCAGCTTTACACGTTCATGAGGTGTACCATTGCTGGGCAAGAAAAGTTCAGTTGTTGGTGAAGAAAAAGGGTCTTGACCTATACCTCCAAAATGCATTCAGTTCATCCTTGAGTCAGAATTGACATTTATGCAAAGTTTGAAGAAAATATTTCAAATAATTCTTGAGATTTGGGTTTGTAAGGAATGAACATAAAGTTCCATGACCTTTGACCTATAACCTCCAAATTCTTATAAGTTTATCCTTTAGTCATGGCAGGTATTTGTACTATGTCTGAAGAATATCGCTTTAAGGTTCTCAAGGTATTGCCTTGATAAGACTAGCCCAGATGGACATCTAGATGGCTGGATTGATGGATGGACAACCTGAAATCATACTGGTACCAGCACAGAGGCATAAAAAATGTCTACCTGGATTTATTTTAAGCTGCATTCTCCAGACAAGTTCACTTTAACATCTTATTCAAGATATAAAGGCTTGAGTTGCTTGTAATGAGTAAAAATGTGCCAGTGGTGCAAACAAATTTTACTTGAGGTTGGATGTTTGTCGGGGCTTGTCAGTTAAATGTGGTTTTAAATAATGCAAAGATATTTAAGAACAAGAATTATACAAATAATCTCACCTAGAAGCAAGTTTTTGTTGTACACTGTTGGAAAAATTTTCCAGCTCTGGATTAATTTTAAGAAAATTTTGTTGCAGTGAAGAGCACTGTCATCATCATCTGGATTGTTTGATTTTAGGGTCCTGATAAAATTTCCCATCTTTACTTTCCCCCATGAGAATATTTCCACAGAGTGCCAAGCCACCTGCTTTAGCAATATGTTTCTTTGTTAGCTGGTCTCTTGCAAAAACTGTGTTCAGACTGTAGAAAGATTTGGACAAACCCTGTGTGCCGTCAGCCGTCTGCTTACAATAGGTGGACTCAAACAGCTCTTAAAGCCAATTGGCGGAGGCTTCCATATTGAAATCGTGGTCTCATGAGCTTTAGATCAACCTAACAGCCCGCCCACCAAGCTTGACTTCCTGTCAGCTAGCTAGCTAGCATTCTGGTTGACAGAAAGGTAGCCTCTGCCTGTCGAGCTATCTGTCAATCAAAATTAGACGCGCCAATCAGCGTGAAGTGAGTTTCACTAGCTAATGAGACACGTTTGGTGTTTTGAACCAGGTTGTAAACCAGTTTATTTCTAATGTAAAAACCGGCTGTTTAACAGGTGTCCAGATGGGACTTCCGGTGTTCCTACAGCCAGTCTCAAGTGGACACACGTGGTATTGCAATTTTTTGCACTTCCACATTGGCTTCATTTTTCAGGACCAGAGGTTGCAGCTTAGTATCTGCTCACGCTATGTATGTATTAATGAGTAAGAATGCTCAAAAAGTTAAAGCTTGTGAAAGCTTGGAATCACTTTTCATTTTCAACCTTTATCTTAAGTCATGTAAGATAATTATTTAGGTTAGAAAGCTAGTTTAAGCCATTCATTTTTATCCCCAATGTCAACCCTGTTAGATGACGGTTTTGTTCTTTTTTTTTTTTTTTAAAGCATTATTCTCTATTTATTTCAGTCTGCTTATTTGTTTAAATACCAGCTAATATATGTGCAATAATAACTCATTTAAAACTGTTAAATATAGTTAATTTTAAAAAAAAATAGAAAAACATGAAATTCAGTGACAAAATCTACAACATGGGTGAAAGATTTTTTTTTTAAATTTCTCTTTTTTTTTTTTTTTTTACTTATTTTCATCACTGAATACTAGTATGAGATAACTGAAAACTTCACATTTATCTTGAATTAATAATAGAAAAGTTAAAAAAAAGTATGTTAAATGGAGTTGACAAAAACCTGCTTTATGACAGGCAAAAAAGTTATCTTTGAAAATGTTGAATAAAAAGAAACCACCTAACTTTCAGTTCAAACCTCAAGTTACAAAAATCAATCCATCCATCTTTATTTGTATAGCACTTTTCATACACTGAAATGTGGCACAAAGTGCTTTATACACAACAGAAAATTGAACGAAAAATACATGAGTTAACCCCCCATCCCTCACCCACTAGCCCCCATCCCACCCTATTCCCCCACCCTCTTCCCCAGTCTGTAGTCCATATATAACACTGGTAACTATGCCATAAATAATGGATTCCTTACAAACAGGAACGTGCATACCGAGGAAATGCTATCTTAAAATTCAGAATGAGAAAACACCGGAGGTTAGGCTAGAATCTTAAAACAAAGTGACGGTAAATGAAAAAAAACAGAATGAGAAGATACTAAAATAAGAATAAAAACAAAATATAGCTCAATAAAACTGTATAAAATAAGTATAAAACACTAAAAGAGAACTTGCTAAATTAAGCTAAATAAGAGGATAAACTACTAAAAGGCAATCCCAAAATTAAAATATTGTGAGATAAAACCTAAAACTATAAATGATAAACTAAATTTTACTCAAAAGCCAGACTTCAAACATGGGTCTTGAGTTTGCTTTTAAAAACATTTAAAATGTCCACTTTTCCAAATTACTGAAGTTAAAAAAAAGTGAAACTTGGAAGACATTTTGTCCCTTTTCTCAAGAATCAGTGAATGCTATCGTACATATTGTCTCTTGCTCAGATATGATGGCAATATAAAGACATTTAAAAAAGGGGTTGATGATTAGATTTTATATTTAAAGCCTACTGTACGAGAAACAAATTAATTGAGGTAACTTGCAGGTGATCATTTATGAGGTCAAAATTTCCCTTTTTTAAGGCTTTATAGGGGGATTATATTTCCAAGTAAGACTTAAAAGAGCTACACGTCATCACAGAAGAGCCACAGGTGGATTAAGAGTCGTCCATTGAGTATTAATGATGTAATAAATCACCCACTCCAGTTTTAGGCTATTGATGCTAGCAGAGTCTTTTTTGTACAAAAGCTTGTAAGATTACCTTCCTAGTCTAGATTACTTTTTGTTTTAATTTTGTTTTAATATGTGAAGGTAAATAAAGTTTAAGCAGAACGACCAACACTGTTGTGTTTAAAATCCTTTTTGTACTAAAATAAAAAGAAATAAAGAAGGTAAATAAAGTGTTTCCATTTGCTTACAAACAGTAAAACTGGACTGTGATTATCACAACAATTAATGGTTTATTCACAAATCAACTTCATGGAATTTTTTATTGATAAGAAATTAAAATAGAAAAATATCCAGGTCCATTTTCTGATAGTCATGTTTAAGTAAAAGGACAAGATGATCGCTTAATATTAACAGATATTTGAAGATTCAACTCAAGGTCAAGAGTCATCCATGTTTATTTTTTCTGTAGAATATATCTTAATCTGTGTGTGTGTGTGTGGGGGGGGGGGGGGGGGGGTGACCCAGCTGCTGTGGAGCTGCCCTCCTCCGGTCTCCAAGGACATCTGACCAACAGACTCAGCCCGTTCTCTGCCACAGTCTCTCTTTATCTCTCCTCTTTGGATCCATTCATGTGTCTTTTTGTGTTTATATTTCTACCACTCTCTTTTGTAAACCTGTTTCCTCCTGTGTCTGATTGTATCTCAATATTTCCTCTTTTCTGACGCTATTTGACCGCTATCGCTTCATCTCTTCTCCATTTACATCATTATTATGTCTGTATACCCCAGCCAAGAGCATTTAGGGTTTTTAACAGTAGAGCGGTTTTCTTTTCTGTCTTCCAAGGCTGGACTGCCACCTTGTGATGAAGCAAACACAACTCACACTCTCTCAAGCATTTTTAGTGGATAATGAAGCTTTGCAGAGGCATGTTAGTCAGTGTGGTGAATAAACACAAGCTGCAAACAACAAAGTGATCAGCTGCCAAATCAGATCATGTCACTGAAAATATTTTAAGTGTCTCTGAGGTTAAAGGACTTTAACCATTTTGGTTCAGGGTCAGACTTTCAGTGTCTGCAGTTTAACAGATTTAAGGAGGATCTGGATACAAGTGATCATTTAATGTGGTTTTTGACAGCAGCAGAGGGTGGCAGTAACGTCAGCTTTCAGGCTGAATGGGGTCCAGTTTTATCATGACTTGATGGACCACACTTGCTGTGATCTGTGTCATGTAGCTGTATATTAATGCAGCAGTTGATTGTATGGAGGCAATTCAACTCCAACATAGTCTTTAGCAGCCTGTATTCTAACGTAATAACCATTGATCTCACATTACAGTGTCCTAAACAATAAGCTGTTTCTTGACACAGCTGTGAGAGTGAAATACTTTAATCCAGGAATGGAGTGGATCCCTGTGCTGCCCCCTGCAGTAACAGCGAGGTGTTACACTTAGTAAAGCCAAACGAGGAACTACATAGTTTCCGTGTCTATCAGAGGAGCAAGATTGTGACTGCAGTCTGCCATCAAAAATACTCCTCTGTATGTGCACAGGGTGCTTAGATCTGTTCAGGATGGAGAGCTGTTTTATTTGTTTTCTTTCTTGTTGTTGGTTAGATGTTGTCTGATTAGTTACAGGAAAATAAAAAAAAATGCAAATTAAATGTTGGTGTATCATGGAGCTTTTAATTCTCAAAATGTTATCCCTGTGCTTTTATTTTGAAGGCAACTTTATCCTACGTCCAATCCAGGAAGTATCCTTTTCATCCTGACATTCTGTTTACACTCCCATCTCCAAGGCAACCGACCTGTACACACAGACTGACTTCACATTAGGACGTCCCTTTACAACACATCCACCACAGGTACTTTGTCTGTTTTAGAGTTTAAAATATCTGTTTATATGTTTGTGATAATGTCTTTATATGTGTTTATAATGTCTGTCTATATGTTAGCATGTCTTCTTATGTATTCAAAATGTCTTTTAGCGTGTCCTCTTTACTGTCAAGTGTATGATCCTCTGTACTCTGATCCAGGATAATAATACTGAATCGTCAGTTTATTTGCTCATGTTAACCCAGTCTTACAAGTTCATCTTTCATAAGACTTCATTAATATTAATAAATGACAGTTCACTTCTTTAACTGTATAAATTACATATACATTAGAAAATATCTTTAAGCTTGTCCAACATGTAATTCTGCTTTTCATTTATAAAACTAATCTGGTATTAAAGACACAAACCATGATTTTAAACAGCATCCTATGCCTTTTCTAAGTATTTATGTGGTATTTCTGTGTGTGTGCATGTGTGTGTGGTCAGCGTGTAAAGATGGTTTCAGGTGGGGTGAAATCTGACATGGAGCGTCTGGGTGTGTTTAAAGAGATGAGCTACATCAGTGTAGGAGAAAAATACACTCCTCAAACAAACCGTAAGTAAAAAGATCGAGAGGAGTCTTCATCTGAAATGCCATTCATGTTAGAATAGAAATACACGCTAAAACTTTGGACATTAAATCAGATTAAATTACATTTAACATCAGAGTAAGGGTTAAGGTTACGGTTAGGATACCAAAGTTAAAAAAAAAAAAAAAACCTGACCTACAAAACCTGATTACAAAACATTAAACAAAGCCGAGTAAACAGTCTGCTTACAGGAAAAAAGCTTGACACAGCAAGTGTAGCTTATGTAGCCCTGTTAACTGCATAAGCAATGTAGATAACATAGTTACATGATGAAGCATGTAGCCAAGTTATCTATAGCTACATTTGGTAAAGATCGCATTGCTAAAGCTAGCAGTCTGTGAGAGAGGCCGTCAGAAATGTACGATCTGCAGCCACGGTACGATTACTTCATTATAAAAGGTTGAAACTAAAAACAACCAAACAACAATAACTAACATGTTACAGACTTGATCTGCCATCTAGATCTTTTTGGTCGCAGTCGTGGTCATTATTTGTTGTTCAGTCATGACAAATAAAGGCAGTTTATATTTACATTTATTATACAAGTTTTTTTATTATCTGCGGTTGCTGGTTGGCTCAGTGGTTAGAGCAGAGGTGTCAGACTCAATCACAGCAGGGGCCGAATTCTGGATTCAGGTCTAACCTGAGGGCCTAACAGGGTCACCTTTGTAACCATAAACTGTCAACCTCATTTCACCAGTAATAAAATTTGAAAAAAAAAGCACTGATAAGAAATGATTTTTGACATTTAAAAAGTTAAAAAGATAAGTTTAAGGGCTCACAACACAAGCTGAGAAAAGTAAATGTATTAGTTCAAAAAGATCAAAACATGAAATTGAAATTGAAAAAAATATATTTTTTTAAGGAAAATATTTAAGAAAGAAAGTCAAAATCATGAGTTTAAAAGGTCAAAATATGAAATAAAATTTGTGATCATGAAATTAAAAGTCAAAATATGATGCCAAATTTTAAATTGTGAGTCTAAAAGGTCAAACTATGGGATTATGAAGTCAAAATTTGCAGTTGAAAATATGAGATAAAATATGAAATAACTGGTCTAAAAGGTCAAAATATGAATTAAAAATTAGAATGATGAATCTTAAAGCTCAGAATATTATATAAGAAGTCAAAATTATGAGTTGAAATGCTCAAAGTATGAAATAAAAAGTCAAAATCCTAAGTTTGAGTCCTTATTGTGAGATGTAAAATTAAAAATATGAAATTAGAACACAAGTTCTTTTCTTTTCCCACATTCCTGACCTCTTATGTAATTATTTTTACTCCTTACCTTTTAGATTTTATGACTTAACAAGGATATCTTAGATCATCAGGGATAAGTTTACGTTTTTATACTTGAGGAAATCTGCAGAGCTCATACTGATTGGCCAGTTGTAACAGAAATATGATAATATCTTGCAGGATTTAACTGTTCCACGGGCCGGATTTGGCCCCCAGGCCTTGAGTTTGACACCCCTAGGTTCAAGTGTGCAACCCATGTAAAGAGGCTATAATCCTTATCACAGTGCCATGTGTTTGAATCTGACCTCAGACCTGTACCTGTTTGTCTCATGTCCTCATCTCTCTCCTCCCAACATCTCCTGTCTCTCTTCAGCTGTCTGCTCTTTTAAAGGCAAAAATATTCTAAAAATCTCTCTGTAGAACTCCATAGTACCACTAGGGGCACTAATTCACCACCACAAAATGAACAGCTGCTCTGCTGTGTTCTTTAACTTATCAACATGGACATGTGTAGATAAGATTAGAGAGAAATGAGGACTATTAGGCCAGTTTTTGTTTTAAGAAGACTTTCTAATGGTGATAACTAAACATTAACCCGTTAATAATACTTTATATGCTGACAGATCAGAATGAATCATCTTGCAGAGTGCATTAAAATGTCGTCTTTTAAATCCAGGTCCATTCAATGATTCCGCCCATCATGGCCGACAGATGCAGGCGGGCTTTGCAAAACAACGATGTGCTCTGCAGAGCGGCTTCTTCGAGAAGTCTTTCAATCGGATATTTGAGCGTGAGGCTTTGAGCGACCCGCTGAAACTAGCCCGACAGAACCGCATCCAGCAGGCAAAGAAAAACCTGGGAAAGGCCTTCCTGCCTTCCAGCAGCATCAAGAAACCGTGAGCACACAGATACACAAATGTTAAAAGGCTTTGACACTATAAAGCTTGCATTACTTTAAGGCAAAAAAGATTTTGAGAGTGCTCCAGTAGAATGCTTCAGAGCAGAGACACAGGCTGTTACAGTTTTGATTTATTTTTTATGAGTAAATATGCCAGATCAAATGTGCCTCAAACCCTGTTTTAATCTTCTTCGAAAGCAAAATTTCCAAACTGAGAGCCAGATTCACAACGGACTGTAAAAACTTGCACCTGTTTAACCTGTGCAAACGAGTCAAATAGACACCATATAGCTCACAAAGCTCATGCAGGGTTAAAGGGTTAAATGCAACCCAAGTGTGCTGCTGAAGCTTTGTCATCCAAACCTATAAACATTTCCCTTCACTCCCAGCTAGTCCCCTTCTTCAGCTCCATCAGCATTAGAGCTCAGCTCCATGTAGATTAAATGACCACACAGCTTCTCTCCACATTCAGACACAAAACAAGAGCAAACTGCACAGAAAACCACTACTTAGATGTTTTCTGAATATTATTAGAGCTATAAAGGGAGCAATATTTTGGGCAATAATTGTTTGTGCTTTATTGATCATGAATCTGGCTCTGAGTGTTTAAAAAAAAATCCTACATTAGTCCAGAGGGTGGAGCTGTACAGAAACATACTTCAGATTAGTTTTATATAGGATAAATTGAAATATTAGGACTTAAATATGGACGATGCCTTTTCAAAAAACAGATTTTTAAACTTTTAATTAGTGAATCAGTTTACTGTGAAATTTCTTTCTGTCATCCCTGTTCTTTTTTATGCTATAATAAAATCAAACCGTGTTTTTTGTTGCATCCTCTCCTATTTTATAACTAATTTTCATGTCTGCAGCTGTGGTTCAGGTAGTTACTATGGGGCTCTATCAGGACCAGTTGAAGCCATGAGTCCGCTGAAAGTCCCTCGAAAAGCCCATCCTTCACCCGGACGTAATATCCTCACCTCTCCCGCTAAAAAAGGCAGCGGTTACAGGTTTATGGCAAGAACTATTTTTAATGGTAAAAAAAAAAAAAAACATACATACAGTGTCGATAAAAAGTATTCAACCCCTTGGGAATTTTGCCCTTTAACTGATTTTATAAATCAAGCATGGTCAATATATAAAATTTGTATAAATATCAGTATAAGTGAAAACTTTTCTACAAGGTAATGTCAATCAAATAAAATATGTTATATAAAATAAGTGACTGCATAAACATCCCTCCCTTCAAGTCAGTATTTAGTAGATTCACCTTTGGCAGCAATCACAACACTGAGTCTGTGTAAGACAGTCTCAATCAAGCGTGCACATCTGGGCACTGCAGTTTTACTCCATTCTTCTTTGCAAAACTGCACAAGCTCAGTCAGGTTGCATGGGGATCAACTGTGAAAAGCTCTTTTCAAGTTCAGCCACAAATTCTCTGTTGGATTAAAGTCTGGGCTTTGACTCGGCCACTCCACCTCACCTTGTTGTCTTGAAACCATTTCTGTGCTTTTGCTGTATGCTTCAGATCATTATCTTGCTGGAAAATAAATCTTATCTCAAGCCGTAGTTCTCTTGCATACTGATGAATATTGTTCTCCAGGATTTTCTTATAATTTGCGGCATTCATTTTACCCTCTACCTTAATAAATCTTCCAGGGCCAGCTGCCGAGAAGCATCCCCACAGCATGATGCTGCCACAGTGGTGCTCCACAGAGGGGATGCTGATTTTGTGGTGTTATGAGTGATACTTTTCAAGAACCTTTTCTCTGAGTTGCTTGGAGTGTTCTTTTGTCTTCATGATGTAATGGTAGCTAGGAATGCAGATTAACCAGTGACTGACATCAATTGGCCGGCCCTCTGTTGAATGAGGTCAGTCACTTTCAAAGAGATGAAAATTCATGCAGTCACTTATTTAACCTTACATATTTTTATTTCATTGATGTTACTTTATAGATATCTGTTTTCACTCTGATATTAAAGAGGGTTTTTTGTAATTATTTTGTTAAAAGAGCTAAATTGTATCAAACATGGCTGATTTATTAAATCACTAAGTGTTAAAAAGCCAAAGGGCTGAATATGTCTATAGGCACTGTCCTCAGCTTTCATCAGGTACTTTTCAGAGCTAAATAATCTGTATTAATTTATGCATAATTATGATAACACCCTATCATCTCTTGCAGCTACCCCAATGTGACGCTGTCTAAAATGGAGCTGTATGCCTCTGACCCCTACGGCAGAGACAAAGAAGCACTAAAGGTGTTATTTTAACTATTCATTATAACTTATCTATACTGAAAATATAAAAATGATCAACTAAACACAGACACTGAAAATTCACATCAGGTTTAAAACTGAAAATGTGTGTGTGTGATGCAGAGGGAGGCAGCCATCCATCGCTCCAAGTTAAGAGACGGTCCATTTAGGATCAACCTTCACCCGAAAGATTATTTCCAACACAACCCATACCGCAGTGACAAGCCCCTACCACCAGCCCACAAGCCTCCCCCACCGGCAAAGAAAGTCTCTCCAATTCCCTTCAAGCCCCCCTCCCCCTGCAAAAAGGTGATGTTTTAATATTCACTCTGTGGCTGTTGGACACATCTTTGCTGCAAGAACATTGGGCTGTTGGGTTCCTGATGGTTAGAAATTATACTTCTATACAGAAAAAAAATATTATTTCCATATAAGCAAGCTGTAAATCAGTCCTACTTTATCCAGACACAATTTTAAATAAATGCTGTTAGTCGGTGTTGCAACAGCTGATGTTGCATTTATCCAAATCCAAGCTTATATGAATGTTTGATGCTGTGAACATAAACTTCAAATTGCTATCATTGTGTGCAAGAAACAGACTATATGCTATCTGTTGTATAACAGTAGCATAGTCTTATATCACTGTTTACAGCAGGGGTGTCAAACTCAAGCCAGGAACTCATGGTACAGTTTTACCTGGCCCTCAAAATCATATCATATTTTTATTATAATTGGCCCACCAGTATGAGGTCTGAAGATTTCCTCCAGAATCTACATGTAAACTTAACCTTGATGATTTAAAATTCACATTAACCCTTGTTAATTTTGCATCTCAAAATTGTGGCTTAAACTTATGATTATATATTTTTATTTCATAGTTTGACCCTTTCGATTCAGAATTTTAGATTTTATCACATATTTCGACCTTTTGAAACTAATTATTTCAAATTTTATCTCTTATTTTGACCCTTTAAACTCATGGTTTTTAATTTCTTTCTCACATAGTTGCCTTTTTAAAACATTTTGACTTTTGATGTCATGTTTTGACTTTTTGAACTAATAAGTTTGACTTTTTATCTCAGATTTTCATCCTTTAAAATGACAATTTTCATTTTTTTTTAATCTCAAAATCATCTATCATTGGTGCGAAGTTGTTTTCCCCCATGATTCATTACTGGTGAAAATGAGGTTGACAGTTTATGATTAAATGTTGACCCTGTTAGACTCTCAAGTTGGACTTAAGTTCAGACTCCGGTCCCTGGTGTGATTGGGTTTGGTTTGCAGTATTAAGCACGGTATCTGTGCTTGATACTGTGGACTATAGACTCCAAGTTAAAGGTAATGTTTAATAATAAAGGGTTTAATGCTCATGATAATGAGCTTTTTGATTTTGTGTAACAGTGACAAGCTAAACTATTCTTAGCTTTAACTAGTAAGAGTTTTTTTCCAGCTAAAGGCAATGTTGGCTGAAATTTTTTTTAATTTGGCTGTTATAAGAATTCTTAGTATTAAATCATTTCCTGGTTCCGTCTTTGATAGTATTTCAATTAGTCCTGAGCTAAGGTGACCAGATTTCTGAAGTGAAATGGGGGATGTTTAGTTCGAAGGGCTAAAACCAGTAAATTCTGTCATGATGTGTCCCAAACAGGGACACTTAAAGTTTTATGAATTTGACAAAAGTTTTGCATGAGGCATCAAACATAGCCTTGCGGCCTTGCAGCTCAACAATAATAAGATACTGGCCAATAATCAAATACAATAGGTAATTAATATAATACTATCACAGGACTGTTCAGCTATAGCTCTTCTACTCTTGATGATCATACATGTGGCCCACAGTGGCCTGTTGTTTTATAAAGCAGTTCACTGGACATTTATCAGTTTTTCTTCATGTTAAAGAAAACATATTTTATTTCAGGCTGGAGGAATGAAGGCGGGGACATTTGACTCTTATCCCACTCATTCTGCTGATCCATATGTCATTCGCCGCTCAAAACCCACCAATCAGGGGCCAGTTTTCCATCCTGCACCTGGCCCTAAGACTGCACCTGTGAAGAGTATCATCAGTGTCAATGTTAACAGGTTTGAGCCCAGTCACACTGTAGCCATCAGGGGTTCAGTCATCACAACTACCAAGTAGAACGGACGAAAATTTATCAGTAAAAGCAAAAGTGATGAAAACCTTGGTCATTGAAAATTGGCAAGTGAAATTATGAGTGAATTTATTGATTCGAGGTAAGTTTCATAACAATGGATTTGCATATAGAACCATAATTAATCATAATTTTGTGTCATTTATCAATTCTCCCTTATATTACAAAATTCAGTTATGATTTAATAAATGTCTCACAAATACCCTCAAATTGCTGCTAAAAGTGGTGTTTTTTGAACATATGAATTTTGAAACTTCACTGCTGTTAGCTATTTAAAAGTCTGAGTCACACAAATTACCACTTGCAACTGTGTATCTCATGTAACCACACTGAGGAGTTACCCTGAATGACATCATCTTGACCCAAAAATGATATTTATGTAACCCTGACATCATTTTTAATGTGTATTAATAAACCCAACCTTAACCATGTCTACATGATTGAAGCACTAGAGAAGTACTTTTGTATTTGAACATTTTTGTGTGTGTTTTTATTTCAGGAGTGTGCACTCATCAAACTACACTACAGCTGTTCCAACCGTGATGACCCTCCGATAACTTGATCCATGAAGCTACACAAGTGTTACCTTCCTTCATAGTATTAACGTTTATTCCAAACCTCAGGGGGGCAGAGCTTTGGAAACAGTGTAGAAAGCATCTGTCCTCTCTATGTCTTTATTATGTTATTGGTCTTACTGATAAAGCATCAAATTGTATTCTTTTTCTTTCCATCATGTAAAATATTCCAGTGACACTTTATGTAAGAGACAAATAAATGATTAGTTTAACTTTGTGTCTATGCTTGCTGCTGTGTTTACTTTTTAAAAAGACTGAGATAATAAAGATATCCTGGGATTAATTTGTCCACATGGATGCTACTGTTTTAAAACTGTGAATCCCTAATAAAAAATACTATATATTTAGGAAAAAACTGTCCAATCAGAAACAAAAAATGGTGGTTGACAAAAGCTGATGTATGATTTTTTTTCTACCCAATTAATGAATAAAACTTTGTGTCTGCAGTTATCTGAAAAAAAAAAAAATGGACTTCCTTTCCTATAATTAGGACTTTTTATGAAATATGTTATAAAATCTCATATGTTTGCCCTTGTCTCCCACAACGATATTTCATATCAAATTCATGATCTGCAATTAATAATTTTGACTTCATATCCATATTGTTTTTATCATGTCTCAGAATTGATATAAAGTAGCACAATTTGACTTTCTTTCCAAATTCATAATTATGGAAAACACCATGAGGCAGAAAATAGACAGCTTATTTCAGATCTCAGGAAAGAAAAATGAAGGTTGGGCAAAATAGAAATAAAAAAAATAAAAAGGATAAATAATTGAAAAGAACTCTGAAAAATAGGTGTTATAGGATTTCATGATCCCAGGTAAAGAAAACTAAATGAGAGAATATATCTTCTTGTTAATGCCAAAGGCGGAATTGGATATTCTGAAACACTCCATACCAGTAGGTGGCGGAATACACTGTTGAGGAAGCCTTTTCTTTCCCACAATGCACAGCGGCATTCAGCGCTTTATAAATGTATACGTGACTTCCGTTCTGCCTTTCAGTCTGAACCATGCTCCCTGGAAGTTTCTTCGACTTTAACTTAAATATTGTGAGTCTTTTTATTTTTTTAACTTGTATTATCATGGTACGACTGTTGATTATATAAAGAGGTGAAGTAAAAACACGTTATAACGTAATTCCTAGTACGAAGCAGAGTTTTTGTAGCAAAAGTAGTTATAGTTTCTGACGCAGACATGGTTATTTTTCTTATATTTACCGATATTTATATATAACCATTGTTGCGTCAAGTAACATAATTTCTTTTTAGCCAATCTAGATGTTAGAATTTCAAGTAAGAAGCTACATTAGCTTGAAAAATGAAACACGTGGCTCTGCTAAATGATACATGGTTAGCTTTTCAGATTTAAGGCGCATCAGATTAATGTGAAGACATGTGGACAAGGTTTAAAAAGAACGGGGGTGGGGGGCGAACATGAGTTTCTTTTTTTTATAAGAAGGCTCGCAATATTGTAATCATCATCTAAAAAATACTAATGAACATTGCTTTAACTCTTAAAGGGCTCTGCTCTTCAGAGAATATTTTGGCTAAAGAATTTCATAACTGATATATATTTAGATAAGTATGCAAACTAATGCACACTGCCCAAATCTTTGGTTCTCAACTGGTGGGTCTAGGCCCGTAGGTGGGCTGCAAAGACATTTTCAGTGGGTTGCTGGTGTGCTTTTATTTTGAGAGAAACTTCTTAATCTCTGGTCACAAATTTTGTTCTCTCTAGTCCAAATGGCCCAATTTTTCATCAAAACATCTGGTTATGATTGAAATATAGTAATTTTTTTTATCTGCTGTGGAGAGAGAAAGAAGTATCTTTGTGGAGTCATAAAGATGCAATAATTATATCAGCATCTTAAAGCGTTTAAAAAGTTTTTTTTTTTTTTTAAACAAAGCAATACCTGGCCCTTTTTTATAAGATGGGTACATGGAAGAGGAATGAGTCACATGTTACAAATTAACTCCTGCAGTTCTATGGAAGCAACAATTTGGCATTGAAGCAAATGTATACATTAGCAGCATTACTGTACACTTAAAACAATCTTTTTCTGAGCATTGAGCCTGCCATGTAGTTTTTAGTCAGCATAACTATTTTGATATGATTAAAATATCCAGTTATAGCCCAAACTTGATAAATTTCCCTGCCTCTGTCACCTGTCTGTTGAAAGCTTGCACAGTAAGCGCCCATGTGTGTTCTTTTGTTTGCTCTAATGTGTCATCTGTGTCTATTTCAGAAAGTCTTCCCTCCGTGCTGATGAAGTTTTGGAGCCAAGCTGCAGTTATGGGATAGAGCTACAAACCTGATGTCCTGCATGTTGGACTCGAGGTAAATAAAACAAAACCTGAATGGATTTTCGGTAGTTGCCCCTCCAGCTCTAAGTCAGCTGACCAGGCGTTGTTTGTGCCCGGCTCAGTGTTACAGTGCTGGTAGAAGAAGTCTCTGTGCCTGCTCTGAGCTGTGCAGGTTCTGTTTTAGAGTCTGCTGCTTCTGACCGGCTGCAGAGCTCGGCCCACTGAGAGTGGCCTGTCCTGATCCAACAGCAGGATGGGCCTAGTATAGGGCCGCACATTCAGACATCTGAAGGCTTAACTTAATGATATTCTGATTAATTCAATATTCAAATTTTTAAGAATCTGTACAACAGAAGTTAAGTTTTCATAGACAATGGTACAGTAAAATGACAGGATTTTACCCAATTAATAAAAATCAACCGATCAACCCTCAGTGTGGAAATGCAATCAAAATATTAAAGCAAATTTTTATTTGAAAAGTTTTTTCTTTGCGTGGTGTTGACATGTTTTGATAGTTAACCTTTTAAAGTTTTAGTATTACACTGAAATGAGTAATAAAGATGCATCATGTTTGTTTAAGGCAGAGAGAGACTGTGATGAGCTGCTCAATGCTGACCTGAATGTCCGTCTGCTTGCTGACTGATGGTGAGTTTTGTCAGTCTTTATAAAGTCTTTTTTTGCTGTGATGACTGAAAATATAAAACATCATGCTGACAAACACCATGGTGAACATTGAACTCTGAGCAAAGCCTCCGTCTGTCAGTGAGGCTGACTCGACCTGTTGCTCCTCTGCTGACTTGCTCATTTCTCTGCAGGAGCAGATAGAGCTACTGGCCTGCAGGGGGCAGTAAACGCCAAGAGGAGCACAAACTGGCCCAGGTATGTGATCCACAGTGAAGTGTCATGTAATGAATTAAACCCAATCGTGTACTGCCGTGGCAGAGACCACCTCTTCTCTGCTGTGGAATCTTTGCATTGGGAGAAAAAGGTCAGGACTTTGGCACAGGTTCATGTAAAAACAATTTACCAGAACCTGACTGAAGACCTGAAACATGCTGCTCTTATTCAGACACTGAGTGCATTTACATTGACTTGTATGGACTTTATGTTTTCAGGATATGTAAGAAACCTGTTTTGCATTCAGAAACCATGATTAGCTCTTATCCTGATTTTGGAGAACCTGATTTTGCTACCTGAAGCTCTTTAAAAGGAAATGACTATTAAAGTCTTGACTCAGGTTCTGACAACTGCTGACTATCTGTGCAGTCACAGCCTCAACCATGTGATCTATCAGCCAAAGATAGTGGTGATAAGACAAGGCCTTTTGGAATGAGTTTGCTCATCGTAATTAAAAGTATAGATGATAGTCACAACTGTCTTCGCATCTCTTCGCCTACCTGGTTGCATTGACGGGAAGACACCAGTCAGAAGGGGGGGGGGGGGGATCTCTTTGAATTTTCCCTCTTGATCTCTTCTCCCCCTGTGAAATGAAGTAGATGCATCACATCTGCACTTCAGGGTTGCTTTTTAAGTACTAAGCCCAGAATACTGTCCAGGGTCTCATTTTCTTAGGTTTTAAACTTGTGCTGTGAAAATAAAACATCACACACTAAAAACAGGATACTAGTATCTAACATGTAATGGAGGATATCAATAACCAGTTTTGTGTGCATGTAAATACCATGATCTCACAGGAGCAAAAGCAGGATCAGGCTCTTAACAGGATACTAAAGTCCATGCAAATGCACTCATGAACAATTCCAAGTATGAGCTTTTTGATTTTTTTTTTCTTTTTTTACAGTGTGTTGGTAGAAACGTGCCGGCTGGTCTTGATGGGACGTCCTCGCTGGATGTGACACTGACATGCCCGTGTTCGTAGATCTCTGCATCACTTGGAGTTTGGTGATGCACATAAGCTGTAAAGCTATTTAAGTGTTGCCCACTTTGACGCCTTCTTACATGTTTAATAAAACTTGGATCATTCAGAACCTCAGTGTCTATTATGGTGATTATTCACAAACAATTTCAGAATCCTGTCTGACCTATGTATGCTTTCTCTCTTATGTGTGCGACTATCATTACCACAAGTGTGAATGTGTACCAACTATAGTGTCAATGATGTGCTTGATAAAAAATAGACATGCCCTCTACCAGCAGAAAGGAGCAATGTTTACAGTGGAGCACACAGACGAAGTTAATGTAACACCCTATCTGAGATTGTAATAATGAAACTACTCCAGTGTGCTTTGTGCGTGTATAGAGCCAGTCAATTTTGAAAAAACCCTTTTCTAGCTTGAGCAACATTGGAATGCTTTATACAGTGTCAGAGGGAAGTTCCACTAACTTAAAACAGTCTAAAACATTATTTTGAATCCAGTGTGAGAAGCTTTGCGGCTGATGTTACATTTAACCTTTTAAGAGAATGAGAAGAAAATCAAGCTAGTTTTTGTTAACCCCAGAATAGACATGTATGATAAAGGAATTCATCTTCTTATTTATTCATTCTGCTACTTTGGACTTCAGCTTCAGTATCTCTCGAGGTCAGCATTGCACTTCTTTTGAACTTGGAGGAAAAGCAGAAATGACACTTCTTATTACTAAACACTTTTTGCTCCATTTTTCTTGTGACAGCCACATTTAGGACAAAACATCAGGGGTGACAAAACTGCTGCTTTAAAACAATGATGGGAGTTAGTCAAGACAACAGCTCTGCTGGAATCATTTTAGTTGTTTTTTTTTTTTTGATGAAGACTTTTTTTTTCTTTGTTTCCCGAAAGTCAGCACCCTGCATCATGTTACTGCTGTCATTTCCAGAGAGTAAACAGAAACTTGAGCCAACAAACTTGTCATTCCTTCCTCTGTGACCACTGTAGGCCTTCATTACAGTGGCCCTGAGAATCAACTGTAAAAATATTTAATGACTGCAGTCATGTAAATGCATTTTAATCAGTTGTCAATATAGTGAAAAGTTATTTATACAATATTAAAAAATTAGAAAGGTGTAACCCCCCCATGGAGTTCAGACACTGGTGGCGGTGATTAGGAATGCATGATATCATGGGGTGGCCATCCAAAGACTTTGACACTGAAGAGTAGGACCTGGACACCAACAACATGGATGGGAGATGTGATATTTTCCCATATAGAATAGTATTTTGAATGATAGTATTTAGATTTTCCTATCGTAATTAAGAAAGGAGGAAAGAAATTTCTAGCTCATCAGACCTCAGATTGAAGGTCATCAATATTATTCTACCTAATAATCTGTTAGGCCTGTTGTTATTTGTTGCTTTTCTGTTCGCTTTTAACTATTTTAAACTTTTATTTATGAAAATGATGAATACAATTAGTATCATAGTAGTACGTAAATGATAGCCCTGACTACTTTTGCTAAATTATGTTTACTGAAATCATTATCAGAGTGAAACCACAGCATTAAACCGGTCTGACAGCATAGCTCTACGGTGACAATACACTGTAACGCTTTGGTAACAACCCACATTTACACACAGAAACTCAGACAACGATGAGCTCAGTTTTTCTCATGTCTAGGTCTTACGGTCTCAGGTCCATGCAAGTTTACTGAAGTCCATATAAACTTTTTTTTTTTTTTTTTACTCACAGGCCGCTGCTGCTACAAGCTCTCTGCTGCAGAGTGAGTATGTTTCTGTTTGTATGTGGACTCAGTGTACATTACCAGCATATTCCATCAATTACTTGATAACTGCAGAGATGTCTATCAATGTAAATAATCTAATGTGAAGGTAGTTATCTGCATAAAGGTGAGAATCATTCAATTTAAACAGACACTTTTAAAAGCTTTAAGTTTTTTAGTTTTAGTACTCAATAGTTCATATTCATCATTATCATTACTATTTATAATGACAATCCTAGAGACAAAAAAATTAATAGATTTAAAATGTGTGTTATGACTGTGTTCTCAATGTCAGTTAATGTGTCTGATCGTTTTTGTTCATGTGATAAATTAACAACAGTGTTTGTAGGAAGCTTGTCGGCCTGTTTGTACATGTCTGCATGGGAGTTGGCAAGATACCTCTGTTAAATAAAGCTAATTAAAGCTGGAAAACAACTTTCATGAAATATCTGATTTATAAATATGTTTACACACACACATATATAGAAATATATATATATCACTTTACACCTTTAATGATGAGAAACAATATTTTGACCTGTTTTTTTCTTTCTCTTTGTTTCTTTGTTTCTTTCTTTCTTTCTTTCCAACCACTTTGCAGCAGTTGGTTTTCAACATGGAGAGGTAAAACACTCAACACTTAAAGATCTTAACTTAATTTGTGTTGTTTAGCATAATGTGACCACTTCAAATGCATTTCAATTCAAGCTACATCAGCAAGGTTTGCATGTGTAGCGTTTTTTTTCTTTAATCCAATTAAAATCATTCTGACTCGGAACCCAAAATTCACTGTTTACATGTATGCTAAATAAAGTGATTTGATATTGAAATTAATATGAATGTATCAAAGATGTAATCAGAAGAAAAACATGTAGACATACACAGAGCTGTCCCACCCGTCTAATCTGCCAGAAACAACAGAAGAAAGCACTGCTATCTTCTTTTAGAATAAATGAAGAACATGCTCTGACTCATCAGAAATCTCTGTTTAGTAATACCCATCAATGAACCAGACAGCAGCTGTTGTTGATGGTGTGATCTCTTTATCTGAACTCCGTTCAGTGCCGTATGTTTTTGTATCCATCCCCTGAACTATACGTTTCAATAACCTTTTCTCTGAGTTGCCAGGAGTGTTGTTTTGTGTTCATGGTGTAATGGTAGCCATGAATACTGATTAACCAGAGACTGGACCTTTCAGACACAGGTGTCTTTATACTACTATCACCTGAGACACATTCACTACCCTCAGGTGAACTAGTCTTAGTAATTGTGAGACTACTAGCACCAATTGGCTGGACCTTTGGTGAATTAGGTTTTGCCATTTTAAAAATGGTGACTATTTATGCAGTCACTTATTTCATATTACATATTTGAATTGAACTGACATTACTCGGAAAAATCTGTTCTCACTTTGACATTAGAGTTTTGTTTTGTTTAGTGGCAAAGCCACTTTATATTGGCCATAACTGATTTCTAGAATCACCAGTATCCTCTCTGTCCGTCAGGTCCTTCCAGGAGATTCCTGACTCCTCCAACCTCAGCTACAAATCAAAAGCAGATCCTATTTCATTCGACGACATCGACCCTCAGACAGAGTAAGACACAGAAAAAACACCACACGCAAGAGACAATTTAGTTCTGCCTAATGAACATACAGTCCTACTTTCTGCATTATCAAAAACAAAAAAAAGGCACCATTTTTTGTTTTTTCCTGTTTAAATGTGCATATTAAGAATGTAAATGTTTTCCAGATTTATAAAAAATCTTAAATAATTTAAATAAAGTTTTACTTCCTGCAATCAGTATGAATAATGTATTGAGCCTAATAAGCAAAACCACCAACACTTGCTCAAGAACAACGTAACCTGCACAAACATAGAGATTGTCCACCTGTTGGGATACACAGGGATAGGGCATGAACAGCCCTTTTCAAGTCCAGCCACAAATTCTCTACTGGACTGAGGTCTGGGCTTTGACTCGGCCACTCCATAACATTCACCTTGTTGATGTCTTTGAACAATTTCTGTGTAGCTTTCGCTGTTTACTTCGGGTCACTGTCTTCCTGGAAAATAAATTGTCTCTCAAGCCATAGTTCTCCTGCAGACTGAATCATGTTGCTCACTCGGATTTTCCTATATTTTGCTGCACTTGTTTAACCCTCTACCTTTACAAGTCTTCCTGGGCCGGCTGCCAAGAAGCATCCCCACAGCATGAGGCTGCCACTACCACGCTTCACAGTGGGAATGGTGTGCTTGTGGTCATGCCCAGTGTTTAGTGTCTTTCAAACATAACATCTTGTCTGATGGCCAAAAAGCAACATTTTTGTCTCATCAGACCAAACACTTTCTTCACTTGACCAGTGGGTCTCCCACATGACTTTTAGTGAACTCTTGTCCAGATTTAATTTGTTTTCTTCAACAGTGGCTTTCTGTTTGCCACTGTCCCTTAAAGCTTTGACTGGTGAAGAACCCAGGCAACATTTGTTTGCAGAGTCTCTCCAATCTCAGTTGCTGAAGCTTGTCACTCCTTCAGAGTGGTCATAGCTGTTTTGGTGGTCTCTCTCACTAGTCTCCTTCTTACACACTGACTCAGTTTGTGAGGATGGCTTGATCTATTTACACATGTGACATACTCCACCAAATTCTTGATGATGGGTTTATCTGAAGTCTGGGGGGTGTTCAGTGCATTGTGTTTTTGTATCCATCCCCTGAACTATACGTTTAAATAACCTTTTCTCTGAGTTGCCAGGAGTGTTCTTTTGTCTTCATGGTGTAATGGTAGCCATGAATACTGATTAACCAGAGACTGAAACTTCCAGACACAGGTGTCTTTATACTACTATCACTTGAGACACAGTCACTGTCCTCAGGTGATCTAGTCTTAGTAATTGTGAGACTACTAGCACCAATTGGCTGGACCTTTGGTGATTTAGGTTTTGCCATTTTAAAAATGGTAACTATTTATGCAGTCACTTATTTCATATTACATACTTGTATTTAACTGACATTACTCTGTAAAAATCTGTCCTCATTTAGTTGCAATGCCATAATATATTTTACCATCACTGATTTCTAAAATAAATGAAAAAGTAAAATATCAAAGCGGTTGAACACTTTTTATGAGCACTGTAGATGATATAGAATTTGAACAAAATCTTGTTACAAAAAAAGTAAAAATGAAAGTGAATGAACATGCCATTTTTGTTGCTACATTTCTGCTTTTAATTATTTATGTTGCTGATTCACTCTTAAACATTTCCATTTTTTGCTTCCCTATCATTTTAATTTGCATTCTTTTAATTTCCTTTATAATTTACTGATACTAGTATCTTCTATGTCCGTCAGGTCCTTCCAGGAGATTCCTGGCTCCTCCATCCTCACCTGTAAATCCAAAGCAGATCCTATTTCATTCGACGACATCAACCCTCAGACAGAGTAAGACACAGAAAAACACCACATGCAAGAAAAAGTTAGTTTTGCCAAATGAACATACAGCCCTACTTTCTGTATTTTTAAAGTAATAATCAGTGATTTAAACATCTTGGTAATACAATGAGATTTTGTACATTGCCTGGAAACGAATGAGGAAATGCTTGTCAACTACAATCTATGTATTTAAAAAATTTTAAAAAATTAAAAATAAATGGCACTTTTGTTACTATATTTCTGCTTTTAATTATTAATGCTGTTAATTCACCTTTACACATTTCCATTTTTAGCCTCCCAAGCGTTTTAATTCTCATTCTATTAATGTCCTTTATAAGTTACTGATGCCAGTATCCTCTCTGTCCGTCAGGTCCTTCCAGGAGATTCCTGACTCTTCCAACCTCACCTGCAAATCAAAAGCAGATCCTAGCTCATTCGACGACGTTGACCCCACTGAGTAAGACAGAAAAAAACACCAAATGCAAGAGAAAGTTAGTTTTGAATAATCATAGATTTCAACATCTTGGTAATAAGATAAGAGGAAGATAAGAGGTCACAAAAATCTCGGCCAGTGTGATCCCAAGTCCCTATGACTGCCAGTTCTGACAGGTATAATCATCAACTGGCCTTGGTATGACAGCTGCTCTTTGTTGAGATGATTAGTTTCTTTCTGAGACTTCATGAGGAGTTGATCACAATCCAGTAATCAACTGGCAGGACATAACTTATTTATTATCTTGTAACTGTGCAAAACTTGGTTTAACTGTCAAAATCTAATTTTAGATTTAAATTGCCGCAGTGTTACTGACACTTAATATATATATATATATATATATATAGGAAACTTCCTCCTTTAAACAATAGTTAAATAAAAAAACCCAAAACAGCAGAAAAGTACCATGTGATCTCTTTTTTCCTCTTTGTCCACAGGACTGACCAGAAGATGTCAGGGTGTCCCTCTGATCCATCTGACAAGCATCAGCAAGCAGACCTAGACTCAGTATTCACGGTGTGTAGAGACATGAAAACTCACTCTACTTGAGTTCTTATCAGTACATTTGTGTTTTCCACATATCTGAGGCCAGTTCTTGCTAGGTGGTGTGGAACTTCAGAGTTCCAGCTGATACTTTTACACCTGTCTGACTAAGCAGGATGTTTCATCCCCTTGCTGGTCTTGTCCTACAAGTCTGAAAGAATTTGATTTAAAAAATCTCACCCTGCCATCTTTTGACAGAGGAATCTCTTACTTTCTGGACAAAGGCTCCTCTTTTTTTGCAGGCTGTGAGTCACTGGCAGCATTGATAGGGCAAAAATAGCTATGAATGATTAGTTTTAGTTTTGTTTTGCTTTTGTGACACACAGAGGCATCAGTATTTATGTCAGCTTGTTGCAAAGTGAAAAACTAAGTACTACTAAGTAAGTTATTTAAGATGCTCTTGTAACAGCCCTGCAACAGCTAAAACATCTCCTGTTGGGGTGGCAAATTTTTGTTGTCTTTTAGACCAGGGGTTCTCAAATGGTGGGTCGGGACCCAAAAGTGGGTCGTGAAGCAGTTTTCAGAACTGTGGCAAAAGTCCTTAAGTCCTTATTGGACATGCATCGATACCTCTTATTTTACCCTGTTTTGCTGTGAAATTGGGTAAATGTACATGTTTGATCAATATTTCAACTAATTTATCTCCTCTTCTTACAATGAATGGTAGTGCAGTAATTTCACAAGTTCTCTAGAAAATTGGCAATAATTGACCCATAATGATGGGGAAGAAGGGTATAAAATATGTCAGTTTTGTCCCTATTCTTTTTCATATCAGGTGTGTTGGTCCGATCATGTGCCAAACAGCAACATATTCAATTAACTAAACATGCATTGTTGAAAATGTTTTGGAAACTGAAGTTGCAATCTGTTGTAAGACAGACTGTGGGGCCCTGAGGCCAGACAAGTTGAGAACCACTGTTTTAGACCATGTATTATTGCAGATTATCAGTGTGTTTTGGGAATTAGGATTCCAAGTGACTGCACTTTAGTACATGTCATAAGAAATAAGGATTACGTCTTGGTATCAAAGTGCCCAAATTGAATCTAAATCCCTGTTAATGCATTGTATATACAGGATCTCAAATTGAGGAGTATTCAGTTGTACAAGCACACTACAGGGTTAACTTGCTTGACAGTATATCACTTGTTTCTTTAAATTGACAGTGATGGCCTCATGAAGGAGAGAAAATGGTAGAAAGTGGAACCCCAAGCCTTGTCCATGTTTCTATGTATCCCAGCATACATTGAGCTGTGAAGCAGTTGCTTGCAACAAACAGTACATGGCAACAAGTTTCACTGCACCTCCAAATCAAACCTTACCATTGTTTTGCATCTCACCCCTTCCTTGCACCATCCACGTGAAGCTAGGGACGTATCAGTTAGCCTACGGTTTCATCAATAAATGATGTTTTGTTTTTCAGCTGCTCGAGGAAGAAATCATCAGTTTTGTGAAGAATGAGCTTAAGAGGTTCAAAAGAGTCCTGAGTCAACCTGATCCAAAATATTTAAATAAAATGGAAGATGGAGAAAATGTGATTGATGAGGGGGAGCTGAAGAGGAGCAGCAGACAGGCTTTTCTGAAGATCACACTAGACTTCCTGAGGAAGATGGACCAGGATGTCATAGCCGACTCTCTGCATAACAGTAAGAGACTTTGGGAAAAAATTGATGTATCAAAACGGCAAAATTATTAATAATATATTTATAAATTAATCTCATGATTTCTTACGTACTTACAAGTCTTTCTGTACTCTGTATGATACACTAAGGTAGCGATGCGGCTCAAAAGATTCAATCTAAATTTGAACTTATTTTCATTCGCTTGGGAAGGCGTCAACAACCAAGGTTTAAACTGCAGCCCAAAATGTATTCACCTTCTGCACAATCTGTACATGACAGTTTACCTGCAATATTCACCAACACTGCCCCTGACTTAACGGCTGTGGATCCTTTAAGTCCTTAAGTGCCCAAGCAATGGAGATGCACAGGATTCTAAAATCACTTTATCCCATTACTGCATGTCTTTCCATTACACATTGAAGATAACAAGTAACAAGGGTGTAAATATTCTGCTTTTTATTAGAAATCTATAAATGCTAAGGGACCCTTTCAATAAGTTCAACTTAAGAATCTCTACGAGGCTGAAACTGTCCTAAGAGATTTTCACTGCACTTTGTAGACTGTGCCATTCTTTAATAATAGAAGATCTACCTTAATAGTTTGTAACTTTCTAATTTGTGTTTGAGAGCTGTAGTTTTACTTTTACTGTACTTGAGGAGAGCAGAGTACACTGGACTGCTTTTCATGCAGGAGATTTGTGCTAAGAGCCTACAGGTGCATCCCAAAAATTAGAATGTGATTTAATTCAAGAAGTGAAACTTCCATGTATTCCAGATTCATCATTAAAAAGTGAAATATTTCAAGACCTTTTCATTTAAATGTTGCTAATTACGGATTTCAGCTCACCAAAAAAAAAAAAACATCCACTATCTCAATCTATTTTAATATCACAAAACGTCAGTCCATAGAAAAAAAAAAAAAAAAAAATTTAATACAGAAATGTTGACCTTCTGCTATTATGCACTCAGTAATTGGTTGGAGCTCTTTTTACTGCATCTATGTGATGTGGCATGGAGCAAATTCGTCTGTGACACTGCTGTGGTGTTATGAAGCCCAGGTTGCTCTGATAGCAGCCTTCAGCTCATCTGTATTGTTGAGTCTGGTGTCTCTCATCTTCCTCTTGACAACAGTTGAGAGATTCTCTATTGGGTTCAGGTCAGTCCAGTTGGGTGTCCAGTCAAACACAGTAATACCATGGTCAGCAAACCAGTTTCTGGTATTTTTGGCTTCACTGTGGACCTGCTGAAAAAGTAAATCTGCATCTCAGTAAAGCTTCTCAGCAGATGGAAGCATGAAGTGCTCTAAAATCTGGTAGATGGCATGAACTATGGACTTGATAGAGCATAGTGGACCAACAGATGACATCGCAACCAAAACCATCACTGACTGTGAAAACTACACTCTGAACCTCAAGCACCTTGGATTCTGTGCCTCCTCCATCTTCCCCCAGACTCTGGGACCTTGATTTAAAAGGAAACTCAAATTTACTTCTACCTGAAAACAGGATGTTGGACCACTGAGCAGCAGTCCAGCTCTTTTTCTCCTTAGCCTGGATGAGATGCTGATGACATCTGTGGTTCAGGATTGGCTTGGCACTAGGAACATGACACTTGTAGTCCATCTCCTGGACCTGTCTGAGTCATGGCTCTTGATCCACTGACTTCAGCCTCAGTCCACTCATTGTTAAGCTCCCGTAAGTTCTTGGATCTGTTTTGTTCGACAATCCTCTGAAGGCTGCAGTCATCCCTGTTGCTTGTGCATTTCTTACCACACTTTTCTCTTCCAGTCAGCTTTCCATGAATGTGCTTGGATACAGTCTCTGAGAACAGCCTGCCCTTTCAGCAGTGACCGTATGTGGCTTACCCTCCTTGTAGAGGATGACAATGATTTTTTTTCTGGACATTAATCAAGCCTGAAGTCTTCCCCATGGTTGTGGTTGTGTGAACTAAACTAGACTGAGCTTGAATGAAGGCTCAGGAAATCTTAATCAAGTGAACTTTTCCATAATACTCTGAGATAGTAGATGTTTGATTTTAGGGACCTGTAACCCATGATCATCAAGATTACAACAAACAAATTTCTTGAAATATTTCACTTTGTAAGACAAATCTAGATTATATAGAAACTTATTTTTTTGAAGTAAATTGTGGGAAAATGAACTTCTACATGATATCCTAGTTTCATATTTGTAAGAGCCATGGACTGCTACTGCCAGAAAGAGATGAATCAAAAAAGAAGCCAAATAAATCCCATCTTTAAAAAAAAACTGCTTTTGTGATGTAAAGCTCTGCTTATTAATTGCTTTGGTGTCTTTTTTTTCAGAGTCTCCAGCATCCTGTCAACATAAACTGAAAACCAACTTGAAAGAAAGATTTCAATGTTTTTTTGAGGGGATCTCCAAAGCGGGTCAGCCGACACTGCTAAATCAGATCTACACAGAGCTCTACATCCAAGAAGGTGGAACTGGACTGCTCAGTGATGAACATGAGGTTAAAGTGATTGATACAGCCTTCAGGAAGTCAGTGAGATCAGAGAAAACAATCACAGTTGATAAAATCTTACATCAGCAAGGAGATGTTCCCATCAGAACAGTGATGACAAAGGGAGTGGCTGGCATTGGGAAAACAGTCTTAACTCAGAAGTTCACTCTGGACTGGGCAGAAGGCAAAAAATACCAAGACATACAGTTCGCATTTTCAATCACTTTCCGAGAACTGAACTTGCTGAAAGGAAAAAGGTACAGTTTGGTAGAACTAATCCATCACCTTTTTACTGAAACCAAAGAAGCAGGAATCTGCAGGTTTGACAAGTTTAATATTGTGTTCATCTTTGACGGTTTGGATGAGTGTCGACTTCCTCTTGACTTCTGCAACAACAAGATCGCAACTGATGTTACAGAGGTTGCCTCAGTCGATGTGCTGCTTACAAACCTCATCAGTGGGAAACTGCTTCCTTCTGCTCGCCTCTGGATAACCACACGACCTGCAGCAGCCAATCAGATCCCTCCGGAGTATATTGACATGGTGACAGAAGTTCGAGGCTTCACTGATCCACAAAAGGAAGAGTATTTCAAGAAAAGATTCAAAGATGAGAAGCAGGCAAGCAGGATTATTGCCCATGTCAAGAAAGCCCAAAGCCTTCACACTATGTGCCAGATCCCGGTCTTCTGCTGGATTACTGCAACAGTCCTGAAGGATGTGATGAAAACCAGCGAGAGCCATGAGCTGCCTAAAACCCTGACTGAGATGTACATCTACTTCCTGGTGGTTCAAATTAAACAGAGCAATGTCAAGTTTCATGAAGGGAGCGAGACAGACCCACACTGGAACCCAAAAAGCAAGGACATGATCCTGTCTCTGGGAAAACTAGCTTTTGAGCAGCTGCGGGAAGGAAACCTGATCTTCTACGAGGAAGACCTGATGGATTGTGGCATCGATATCAGAGCAGCCTCAGTATACTCAGGGGTCTTCACACAGATCTTTAAAGAGGAGAGAGGAATCTTCCAGGACAAGTTGTTCAGCTTTGTGCATCTAAGCGCTCAAGAGTTCCTTGCTGCTTTTTATGTTTATCTGACATTCACCAACTCTGGTTTCAATCCTTTGGAAGGCAATGCCTACACCTCCAACACACCTGACCAGAAATCTACAGTCTTCTTTCAGAATGCAGTGGACCAAGCTTTGCAGAGTCCAAATGGGCACCTTGACTTGTTCCTCCGGTTCCTTTTGGGTCTTTCTCTGGAGACCAATCAGAATCTGCTTCGAGGTCTGCTAACACAGAAAGGAACTGAATCTCAAACCAGGGAGGAAGTAGCTGAGTATGTCAAGGAGAAAATCAGGGAGAATCCCTCTCCAGAGAGAAGCATTAACCTCTTCCACTGTCTGAATGAGATGAAGGATCACTCTCTGGTGGAGGAGATTCAACAGTACCTGAGTTCAGGAAGACTCTCCACTGAAGATCCCTCTCCTGCTCAGTGGTCCGCCCTTGTTTTCATCTTACTGTCATCTGAAGAAAACTTGGATGTGTTTGACCTGAACAAGTACTGTGCTTCAGAAGAGGGTCTTCTGTGGCTGCTGCCAGTGATCAAAGCTGCCAAAAAATCCATGTATGTATACTTAATCTTAACCCCTTGTTTCCAATCATGCATTGTTACAAAGGCAAATAAACTGGAAAGCCACCAATTCCCATGGGAGTCTCTTATGATGTATACAGTTTTTTGATAAGGCTTTTTCTAAAGTCTTTAACCCTTGGCCCATTTTGCATGTTAACTTTGGAATAGATTGTAAAAGGGGTGTCATGTATGATACTTGCAGGTTCCAACAATCAGTAACCTTGCAAAGCAGATGAATTGGCCAGATTGCATGTCTGTCATCAGGCAAATCCATCTTGCAAAGCTCCAGTCCAAAATGATTGTGCCAGCTCTGAAATGAGCCAGACCAATCAGCGTTGTCTAAGGAGAACAAAGCGTTAGGGTTTAGTTGTACTGGAAGCTAATAGCAATGGTTGCTGACAGTGTCATGTTTAGCTTGGATGTAGCTCTAGAATAGCAGCAGTTTCAGCACAACTGGGACAAAATTCTTTATTATTGAAACAAGAGCCAAGAAACAAGATATTTTGGCACTTCTCCTGACCGGCCTTGGTATGAGTTTTATCCACTAACAAGCTCACCTGTTCATAAACTATGGCAGCGTCTGCCTATCAAGCTCAGGTTGCTACCAGAATTGTACATGCCTACGACCTTATTTTGTCTTGTTGCTCTGATTGGCCCTTAATGAATGAACAGACAGAACATTCAATCTATCACCTTCTGGGGATTTTTTTTTTTAAGTCCTGCCCTTCTCAAATGCTTCATATGAGAGGTTTTCCAGATGACTTTTCATATATCCAATACAATGGATCTATGAAACAGTCTATGTGGTGTCAGGATAAACAATCAGTGCATTGCAGGCATAGGGATATGGATGTAGTGTGTTGAACTAGAGCTAAAACCAAATGGCTAGTTAGCAGAAAAGTACTGAAATTGTTTCTCAAAAAACTGTGTATTTATGCCAATGTTGCTTTAAGGCCCTGTTTTTTCTTCAAAATTGGAAAATTACATGGTACAAACAACCCTGTCTGCATAGTAGTATTTTCTAGCTACTGCTCATGAACTTGCTGGTCTCTCCTTGCTCCTCGTCTCCATTTACATACTCTATTATGAAAGTGAGTCCAGAGGAAGTCCATTCATTCCTATGGAAATCTGTAAAAAAATCTCAGATTTATTGCCATGTGACATGGTCCCGTTTTTGTCCAGGTAATTCTCCAAATACATATTCCAAGCTACCATAATGCTAAAAATGGATATATGAGCCCGATAGCCCGATAGCCTCAGTTAGTTTGTAATTGGTTTCTATACATTAGAAAAAAGAAAAGTGCTTCCTTGTGTTGAACACTAGGAGGCATCATTGTTATGTATTTGGCTCTATGGACATCAGTCTAGTATGTCTGTGGAAATGAGGTGTAGTTGATTACTTCACGCTGTTATCTTTCCAGAGAGAAGTCTAAAGCATTATCCCACCTGATTGCACTTTCAGACTGAGTGGCTGTAACCTGACAGAAAGAAGCTGTGAAGCTCTGTCAGCAGTTCTCAGCACTGAGTCCTCGTGTCTGAGAGAGCTGGACCTGAGTAACAACAACCTGCAGGATTCAGGAGTGAAGCTGCTCTCTGCTGGACTGGGGAATCCAAACTGTAAACTGGAGACTCTGAGGTCAGGATTCATTGATGTGTTTGACAGATATTCTTTATCTTACCCAGGGGTGTACATCTCTCTCTCTTTATACACACCATCACTTCCATCTACATGTAAATGTTGTTAACCTTGCCAAAACAACAGGCAGTTATATCCAAGCAATAAAATGTGGTTGCACAAATTTTAAATGAACGCCTTTTGAACAATAGATCATATTTCTGTAATGTTAGAGCACCGCTTTAATTGGCATCATAAGACCACTATGTAATTAATGGAATTTTATTTCTTGCTAGATGGTGTAATATTACACTCATTCACAAAGTTCTGGATGGTAAAATGATTTTCATGAAATAAATGCCTTTTACACATAAAAGATAATTTCATGACAAATTGAAGCTTAAAAATAAAGTACATATAAGAAATAAAGTGTTAGCATTCAAAACTTCCTTGGGGAAGACCCACAAACCTAGTAAAAAAACAACTAGGTTTTTAAATTTCATACAGAGTTTTAAGTCAGGATTTAAATGCACATTTTAAAATAAAGTTTTGTTGGAGAACCTCTGTCATGATCAGTATTGACCATTTTAAATAAACAAGTTGAAATTCATTAAAGAGATCCATCTTTTCTTGTTTGTCTAGTACCGATGCTCTTGAATGAGGCAGAAGAGATTCATTTAAAAAATGCTGAGCATGAAGTATTTCTTGAATAAATGAAATTTGTTTCAGTTTACTTGCAACAAACAAGAAAATCTTATTTATTTCTTATTAGAAATATTGTCATATTAATCAACAGAATTATTACAAGAAGAGCATGAAGTAAAGATATGATGGGCTTGTCAACGACTCTGCCACAATTGGTTTGAGAGATTTTTCTCTTGTGTTTTTAGGCTTTCAGGCTGTCTGATTACGGATGATGGATTTGTATCTCTGGCCTCAGCTCTGAACTCAAACCCCTCTCACCTGAGAGAGCTGGACCTGAGCTACAACCGTCCTGGAGACTCTGGAGTAAAGTTGCTCTCCGCTGGACTGGAGGATCCTAACTGGATACTTGACGATTTAAGGTATGGAAAGTCCTATGATGATGTGCAGGCACTGTGTGACGTCAGGACACAGGAGTGGGGTGGGGGGTGGGGGGGTTGGCGATGCTTTTGGATTTTTAAAGTCTCTGTAAGGTGATTTTAAAAAAACTCTTTATTTGAGGTTCATTGTATGACAGGCCCCAGGCCAGGTTTTGAGGTTTTGAATCCCCAAGCCAAATTTCAGTCATGAAGAACATCTCTAGTATATAAAATTAAGCTTCAAAATCACAAAAATATTAGGCAATAAAATCTGCTCTAGAATGGTGTGGGCATGTTGCCATGCCCACTCAGAAGAAATATAATCCTCTTATATTTAGAATAAATGCTTCTGATCAGAGTGCAGCTTTCAATGAAGGCAGTGACATCAGCAAACAACAGACCTAACTGAGATGAACAGCTCAGTGATTTTTTATCATTGTTTTGTTAGGGGGGCGAGGTAATTCCACATCAGGACTGGTGATATCATGGGCTACTTTATTTTCCCTGCCTGAATTAAACCAAGCCAGGGAAAAGGTGAACAACTTTTTAATGGTCTAAATCAAAAATTCCAGTCACACTTAGACCTCTGTGTTTTCACATGTTTTTAGCAAACTTATTCAAACATAGCTAGTGTGTTAAGACACAAATTATGGGTTTCACTTTACAGGGACTTTAAAGAGAGGTCATATGAGGTACTTGTCAACAGTAAGTCTATTAGCAGCAGGAGCCAGTGTGGCCCAATACAGGTTGTTTTTTTCCTATGTATGTGACTGGTGTCTGTAGGTTTGAAATTTATATGGATGTTGGCATCCCACAAAGGAAGCACAGGTCTTTATCATGCCTCTGAACTTTTCATTTAAATTCATGAACACATATCAAACTGTCAAAATGATCTGACTGTATTTTTCCTCAGTCTAATAAACAATTTAACCCTATATATAACCACACTGCAACAGAGTAACAGGTCACAAGGTATTAAAACAAGATAAAAAAGTTCTCTTCAATCATACAGATCCAGCTAAGAATCAACAACTACAATGGAAAGATAAATTGTTAGCTAGTTAGCAGCTCGTTAGCTAAAGCAGGGTGTACAATGCAAATTTCATCCAATTCAGCCAACTTTCAGAGTCCACATTTCACATACACTGAACATATAAAAGTCTGAGTTTGTGTATTTCTTCCTTTCAGGGTTGACTATGGAGGAGAAAATTGGTTGAGACCAGGTCTGAGAAAGTGTAAGTGAAATTTTGGTCTGATTCCTAACAAAAACATGCAAATCATTTGATTTTATTTCATGGAGGAAGTGCCCTGAAGTGTCATGTACAATTGTTTAACAGCCTGGGGTCTCATTTAGAAACACAGCAAATGTACCTGTTAGCAAACCCATGCATATGAATGTTTGGAGGCAGAGGGAAATTGGTGACACACACTGTGAGATGGTGATTTTAAGCCAGTTTGTATATTAAGGCATTTGAAACAACTAATTTCACTAAGTACAAACTTTATTCCACTGTTAATGTCATTATAAGCAGACAGTTTGATTTTAACCTATGACTTGTGAGCCCTGTATTACATCCTAATATGAAAATGTGTCAATATTTATCTTTTAAAGAAAACCTGCCCCACACATTTTATTATCAAAGTCACTCTGAGTGGCAGAGGCCAAATCGTAACTTCATCATATGATGTAGAAATTCAAACACAAAAACACCAGAGAAAACACCAGACCATGGGGCCAGGTTGCCAGTAAGCCAAAGTTAACATAATTTACACAAAACTCAAAAAATGGGCTGGACAAAATTGTTGGCACCCTCAACTTAATATTTGGTTGCACACCCTTGGGAAAAAATAACTGAAACCAATCTCTTCCTATAACCATCAACAAGCTTCCTACACCTCTCAACTGGAATTTTGGACCACTCTTCTTTTGCAAACTGCTCCAGGTCTCTCAGATTTGAAGGGTGCTTCTTGCAACAGCAATTTTGAGATCTCTCCATAGGTGTTCAATGGGATTTAGATCCGGGTCATTGCTGGCCACTTCAAAACTCTCCAGCGCTTTGTCTCCAACCATTTCTTGGTGCTTTTTGAGGTATGTTTGGGGTCATGTCCTGCTGGAACACCCATGACCTCTGACGCAGACCCAGCTATCTGACACTAGGCCCTACATTGCTGCCCAAAATCATTTGATAGTCTCCAGGTTTCATGATTCCTTGCACACAGTCAAGGCACCCAGTGCCAGAGGCAGCAAAACAACCCCAAAACATCTTTGAACCTCCACCATATTTGACTGTAGGTACTGTGTTCTTTCTTTGTAGGTTTCATTCTGTTTTCTGTAAACGGTAGAATGACGTGCTTTTCCAAAAAGCTCTACCTTAGTCTCATCTATCCACAAAATGTTCTTCCAGAAAGATTGAGGCTTACTCAGGTACATTTTTGCAAACTCCAGTCTGGCTTTTTTATGTCTCTTTGTCAGCAGTGGGGTTCTCCTCAGTCTCCTGCCATAGCGCTTCATCTCATTCAGATGAGAACATATGGTGACACTTTTGCACCCTGAATCTGCAGGACAGCCTGAATTTGTGTGGAAGTTGACTGAGGATGTTTATCCACCATTCCAACTATCCTGCGTTGCATTCTTTTGTCAGTTTTTCTCTTCTGTCCATGTCCAGGGAGATTAGCCACAGTTCCATGGGTTATAAACTTCTTGATTATATTACACACAGTAGACAAATGAATTTCAAGATCTCTGGAGATGGTGTTGTAACCTTGAGATTGTTCATATTTTTCCACAAATTTGCTTCTTAAGTCCTCAGACAATTCTTGGCTCTTCTTTCTCTTCTCCATGCTTGGTGTGACACACACAGGCACACAAAATAAAGGTTGAGTCAACTTTTATACATTCTAACTGGCTTCAGGTGTGATTTCTAGATTGCCAGCACCTGTTACTGCCACAGGTGAGTTTAAATGGGGGTCACATGCTTGAAGTAAAATGATTTACCCACAGTTTTAAAAGGGTGCCAACAATTTTGTCTGGCCCATTTTTTGAGTTTGTGTTAAATTATGTCAATTTTGGCTTTTTTCTTCTAGTTTTTTTTTTTTTTTTTTGGTGTGTTGTTCCAATGCACATAAATGAAATAAACGTGTATACCAAAAGCATTTGTTATTTCAACAATTTCTGGGAGAAATGGTGTATTTTCTGGAAAAATTCCAGGGGTGCCAATACTTTCGTCCATAGCTGTATAATGTTTTCCTTGTTATACCACAGTGTGATTTTTATTTGGGACAAACTTCACTTTGAAGCAAGACCCACAATGAAATTGAGACACAGTGTCTGTTTCACACGGACTCATCTCTCTGGTCTCTGAGCACAGCTTTATCACCTGCATGTATTTAATTATATAATTGAGCAAAATGTGTAAATAAAGCCTGGACAGCTCTCACACAGTCATTTACCTACAATCACCCACAGTGTTTTGTCATATCTACCCTGAGACAGAACTGCAGTTACACTTTTTTGACAGCAAGTGTCATTGTTGTGCGACTTAGCTTAATTCCACCCAGGCCTTTTTAAAAATGTTAAACATGCAGCAGCAACAAAGTGTCAGTCTGTTTTTTGTTGTTGTTGTTTTTTTTAAGTGAATGTTCCTGTTACAGTGAGTGTTGTCTGGCCATCCTTTATTCACAAGAACCTCAGTTTCGGTGTCAGAAAGTTCATTTCCTTTGGTTGCATTGTGGTTCACCACTGAAAACTTTTATCTGCCTGCTCATTGACTTGAGGCTGAATGTAGGCGGATGTAAAGGGTGGAACAGGAGGTAGATCTATATGCACACACTTCAAGGTGGATCAGTATTTATAAAGAGAGAACTGTATTAAGCTGTCTAGGGGTGCCGTTTTATGAATTTGGCATACACCATTTCTGAGGTTTGGGCGCAGACACTGTCAGTCAAGTTTCTTCACACTGTTCTATAAACAAGACCCCTGAAGGCTAAATGCTTAGTTGCACTGGTGAGGATTTTCAGTTTTATTCTATAACGATTTCAGCGTGTAGCTTCTCCTAAAGTCTACTGTTAAGAGGAACAATTTCAAATTAACTGTTGAGATCAATATTGTGACTTTTTGACTTCATATTAATGAAACTGGAGATCTAAAAAATTCCATAACTGTTCTTTTGTTTTTCTGTCCATCAGACTCCTGTGAACTCAAACTGGATCCAAACACAGCAAACAGACGCGTTTTTCTCTCCAAGGACAACAGAAAAGCAGAACTTCTGAAGGAGGAGCAACCATACCCAGATCACCCTGACAGATTTGATTTTTTGTGTTCAGTGTTGTGTGATCAGGGTTTGACTGGTCGACATTACTGGGAGGTGGAGAGGGAAGGGTGGCTCGCTATAGGAGTCACTTATAAGGGAATCAAAAGGAAAGGAGATGATATTGGCTGTAGACTTGGAAGGAACAACATATCCTGGGCTTTGTTTGCATATCCTAGTCTTCTCTCTGCCTGGCATGATGATGGCTCAGAATCTGTCTGCATCCCCTTTGAGTTTCTGCCAAAGAGAGTTGGAGTATATCTGGACTGGCATGCCGGCACTCTGTCTTACTACAGAGTCAGCTCCAACTCGCTGATCCACCTGTACACCTTCCACGCCACCTTTACTGAACCCCTCTACCCTGGGTTTATGTTTCGGGATGGATCTGTTCTGTCTCTTTGTTAGATAAAACATGGAGTCATCCAATGGAAACACAGCTGAGCAACAACAGCTGTCAGCAGAGAAGAACAATATCCGAGGGCAGGAAATTCCAGAAAAATACTAAAATGAGTGACTAAACGGATGTAAATGGACTGATGAGAATGCAAACACTTCATGTTCAAATAGAGAACTTTCACACTTTCACAATAGCATCATGCCAGCAGAGGTGCCAAGTAACAAAGTACAAATACTTTGTTACCTTACTTAAGTAGAAATTTTGGGTATCTACACTTTACTGGAGTAATTATTTTTCAGATGACGTTTTACTTCTACTTCTTACATTTTCACACAATTATCTGTACTTTCTACTCCTTACATTTTAAAAATAGCCTCGTTACTTCTATTTCATTTCAGCTTGTTTTCATTCCAGCTTGTCATCGTTCAAAAAAATCCAAATAAAAAAACCCAAAAACCTATATCGCGCCATCTGGATAGAGTGAATTTGATTGTGGTTGGATGAGAAGTATAAACATAATACCATTCTGACACCCTATTGGTTTGTACGCGATCCATCGCACCTGCGCACAAAAATGTATTACAAAATGATACAAATCACGTCACACTCCAGCAAGGAAATAGTAGATGTATGTAGCCTAGTACGGAGATGGCCTTGGTAGAGACTCAAGAGAACTCGAGCGAAATGTCCCAACCAAGCACTGGCGAGGAGGTTGGTAGTACACATATATGGTTATTGAATGTATTTGCATTGTACTAAAATGCGTTCATTTTCAATGGGCATAAATGCGGCTGAAACAGGTGCATACCAAATTTTTCAACATTAACATTTTAATAAAACATTACAGTCATTATGGCCTTTAGAAAAATGTTTTTGGGAAGGTGGGATAGTGCTCTATAGGGCCCTGTGGCGTGGCCTACGCTTTTGTCCTTAATGGCATTTTCCCCACGACATTACTTTTACTTTTATACTCTAAGTAGTTTTGAAACCAGTACTTTTACACTTTTACTTAAGATGTTATATGTTCTCAAATTTAAAGACATTTCTAAAGGAAAACATAAGAGTGCTGCATGGCTGCAGTGATGAAAATACACAGTGGACCTTTAGTTCTAAAGCTCACACAGAAATGCAGTGTTGTGCTCTTGGTGTTCTGCGGGTGTTTGCTTCATGTGTCCTATGCAGATTGTTAACCAGAGCTTATAATAGACAACAGAGGGTCTTTCTCTCACTATATACATGAACATTTTTCCATTTCTAGCAGCTGTCTATGACTAATAAGCTAATAAGTCATGTAATTCAGCTGTGTGTATCTACAGCTGATCAGAGAAGAAGAGAGAAAGTTAAGATTCCCTTCTGTCAGTGTAGAAAGGTAGATGTCTGATGTTAGATATGAACCTGTTACTGGGAGCTGAAGACAATAGCCCATGTGTGTCAAAACTTTGTTACAATCTCTTACGCAGCCTCTATTATTTTTTTCAGTCATAAAAAGGAGCAGGAAAGGCTGTGAAGAAACGAACTACCTTTTTACTCTATCATTTTCCTGTTTGATTCATTAGGCTGGCCACACACTACAGGATTTTAAGCTGGATTTGAAGCCTGATTTGCCCCCCTCTGAGGACTGTGGGGATGATCCTGCATCTGACAGAATTCCCATAACAACCAATAAGAGTGGGCAGACCAGGTAGCGTCACCAACCAGGTGTTATGTAGGTGTACTTTCATGGCATACAAGCATAAACACAACTGCACCTTCCTTCCAGGAAAAGGAATAGTATAGTGCGCTTAAAAAACTAACTAAAATAAAATAAAAATGGAGACAAAATATCCTTAGGTTTAGTCTTTGACACATTCAAACTGACTGGCACCAACACCCAAGTCTGGGGAGTGTAAAATTGCCTGATCTGATTGGTTAAGACTTCACAAAGTGGTAGTTTTATGTCTGGAGTTGTATTCAAACATCGTCATTAAGTAAATAAAATGGTAAGTGAAGAGTAGATTGTTTTAATGTTTTTAAAAATGTATGACGCCCACTCAGCCCCGACATCTATCCGTAAAAAAGCTACAACAAACACTAAAAGTAATCAAAACCAAACTAAAACGAAGCATTTTTTGCAAAATAGAAACTAAACTAAACTAACAAACCAGCAATCAAAACTAATCAAAACTAAACTGAAATCTAACACAGAAAGTGAAAATGAAATAAAAATAAAAACCTATTGAAAAATCCAAAACTATTATAACCTTGGGAGGGACAACCTGGAAGTATCAATCAGCACCCATTTTTGTTTTTCTTCTGCAGTCACGTGATCACGCCAGGTCATTGGTGGGCGGGTGTGTGTTTTCAGTGGGCTGATTTTGCGACTGAGTTGTCTTGTGTGTGTGCTCAGACGATTATAAGATGAAAAATCGTCTGTCCTCACGTACTCATTTCTTCTTGCTTCTTTTCCTCAGTAGTTAGTTTATTCTGGTGAGGTAGTCTTATTTCAGGTGGTGGCTGGTCCGATGCCCCAATGAGGCTCAGACATGTCCACCACTCTTCCTTTGGTCCTTTCAGCCAGCACCTACAGCTCCTTTCCTTTCACTGATTTTATTTATTCACTGATTGCTTTTATTGATTTAATCAAAGCTTGGATTTCTTTTTAGATTTCAGTTGTTTTTGTTTTGAGACCTCTTTTGGTCTCTTTGTGTTTGAGCCTTAATTGTTCATTTCTTTGTTTAACCCTTTAGAGATCCTAGGGACAATTTGTGCTACTCTGTTGTTTATTTTAAGCCATTTCAGCTGTGTTAAATGAATATAGTTCAGATTTGCCAGAGGATGGCTGTTAAAGGGACCCACAAGAGCTCTCTGTGCTCCACTTGGGCTTATACGATATAAAGTCCTAAATAGGGTTCACTTTCTAAAGCTAGGCTGTCTGAAATGTTCTCTGCAGTGGAGGAGAAGTGTAAAACATAACATTTATCTCCATGCAACTGAAGTCACATGTTCTATCGGCGTTCAAAGCTGGCAAACGTCTGGCAGAATTATTTTGGGACTTTGTCCAAAATATTAGACATGAATATTAGAAACTCTCCTTTTATTGCAATATTTAGTACACCTTGGTAACACAGTCTATTTGACCTCTAATCACTGACTGTTTTAGCTTTTACATAATTGTTAGCAAACAAAGACTTCTACATTGGAAGTCTAGTCAAGTCCCATCTATCTCTCTTTGGCTTCAAGATGTCATATTGTTCTTGGAACTAGAAAGGATAAGGCCAATTCTGAGATGTTTCTGGAAAAATGGCAACCATTCCTGACATTTTTGAACTCCTTACAGACTTTACCACCAGACTGAACAAAAACTGACAGCCTCTTTTTTATCATCCCTCTCCTATCCTTTATTCTCTCTCTTTCCCTTAAATTGTTATGATTATATTTTTATTTCTCCTTTTCATCCAAGTTATTTTCCTTAACAGAATCATCTTATTGTTTTTTGTGTAATATTTTTATTTATTTATTTATATTTTTTTTTTCTGTGTAGAAATGTGGCTCCTCCATAGTTCATGGGAAGGGTGGGGGGGTTGATGGGGAAAAATAATCATGAAAATAATAAAAAGCGGAAATATTTATTTTTTCTTCCTCCACTGTGTTTGATCATTTCTGTATTTCACAATGTCAAGAAGATCAAAATGTAAACAGTGGTTGTAAAACTTGCACTCTTCAATAAAGGAATGTTAAAAAAAATGCCAGAGGATATTCATTTTCATTTATTTTTTTAGAATTATCATCTCAGGTCCTTAAATTAGCCTACATGGCTAAGCTACAGAAAAAACTGACAGATTTTTCCTAAGGACAAAAAATGACCCATTGAAAATGACTTTTTTGATCCCACATTTATCTGAACATAAACTAATGCATTACTGACTACTTAAAGTCAGGATTGAGAGCCCAGCTTAGCACACTGGTTAAACTGACTAAAGATCTACAGTTAGCTGCAGACAGATGTCTTTTTTCTGTGCTTGTTTCATTACATCTTAGTGCTGCTTTGATGGCTTGTCCATTTTATCTTATTACACAGACTACAGCAACAACTTGACAGTACAGGAGCTGCTTTAAATCATTTCTATCTGATCCATCTCAGTTTGTAGATGTAAATGAGTTCTCTGCACACTTCAAAGTAAGCTATGGAGTTCTACCATGTTCTGTGCTTTGACAGATCCTTTTCCCTGTGTATATGCTTCCTCTAGGCAATATCATGAGGAAATACTCCACAAGTTTTCATCGCTTTTAGAGGATAGCTATTAGGAATGAAGCCAGATGATATCAATCATCTAACTAACCTAGAAGTGTGACTTAAAGACATCAGGACTTAGATAATCAGGATTTTGTTGCTGCTGAACACTGAGATGTCCTGGCTCCCACGGCCTTTAGATACAGATCATTTTTTCATCCTTACAACAAAGTAGAAATCTGGCATATCCTGCCTCAAAATGAAGCAGTAAAACTTATCACTGGAGGCTGCCTTAGCAAGTCACTACTGACTTTTCAGCTGTTCCAAAATTCTGCACTGACAAAAACTAAAAAAGAGATATTTATTCTAGACTTCTCTGCACTGTCTCCCTGTAAAATAGAATATACTTTAAAATTCTTCTCCTCACTTACAAAACTCTCCTGGCATTGGGCTGCTCGTAGTACCCTCAGTCTCTAAAAGTAGTGTGGGAGGTAGATCCTTCAGACCCCTCTCCTTTGGACTCATCAACCTGTCAGAGTCACAACCTTTAGAGGAGGCCCAAAATATACCTTTTTAAATAAGCTTTCCCTTAGCCGTTCCTAAGTCTTGGATCAGTCTTAGCTATTCTGCTATAGGTTTAGGCCGGCCACACACTAGACGATCTTCAAATCTGAAATGATTTTTAAAAATAGGGAGACCACAGACATCGGGTCAATTTTGAATGATTTTTCATCCTTTATTCTCTGAAGGCACACACTAGACGGCTCAGCCAAGTCAGGTCACTTGAGACCACACACCTGCCGACTTGCCAGCAACCTTGCGTGATCATGTGACTTCAGAAAAAAAAGAAACAAACACAGATGTCTGTCAGTGCCCTCTCGCTGTCCCTTCACAACAAACTGCCTTGGCAGGTGCAGCAAAAATCATAAAACAAGGGAAAGATTCAGGATGAAATCCTTGCTGAATGAAGCTACAGTTGTGTTTATGGTTGTGAGCCGTGAAAGTACCCATGATCCGGCTGATGATGCTACCCCATCTGCTCACTCTCATTGGTTGTTGTGGGTACTCGGTCAGAGGCACTATGACCCAGAATCATAAATATTTAACATGTTTGATATTTACAATTCTGGGAGGAAATGGCGCGATTTGTGGCAGTAAAACAACCGCGTTGACACAACACATGACAGACAAATAGTCGTTGCAATGAGGCTCCACTCAGGATACGCCCCACAATCATCGGGGGGAGGCAAATCTTGCCTTGAATTGAGCTTAAAATCCTGTAGTGTGTGGCCGGCCTAGACTGCTGGGGATTTTGGCACACTGAGCTACTGCCTCTCCTGCTACTCTTTATGCCATCATATTGGATTAAATACATGCAGCTTACTTAAAATCTTTATATCTAATTAATTTTACTGAACATTTATCTCCCATATCTCATTGGTTCTTCTAGATCAGGGGTTTTCAAAGTGTGGGCGAGTGAGCCTCCCCTCGGAGAAGATAATTTATTCCCCCCACCCCAACAAAAAAAAAGGATTAAAAAAAATTTAAAACTATATATTTTCAAACATTTTTTTCATCTGTAAACATTTTTATTTTTATTTATTTTAGGAGGAGGATCATCAAGACTCTCCACCTGGAACCTGAACCATTCACCATATCTGCCATTTTATGTCAGAGAGAACAGAACTAGCAAGAGGTCTGTTAAACCATAAAGATCCAGTCTGTTAAACCATGAGGATCAGAACTGTGCTGAATGTCAGAGGAGGGAACGGTTTGTTAAACAGACACTTAAACCAACCCTACCAGACAATAATGGACATGCAATCCACTAGTTTAGATTAGTTGACTTTTATGGGATCTTTTTTGTATTTGTACTCTTTTTATTTCTCACACTGAATTATTTTGTACTGTTTACAGAATTTGATATAAATCTGCTCCATGTGGAGTCAACCTTACTTGGCTGTGCTAGTTTTCTTTTGACAGAAAAACAAGCAAACACCTGATTTATTTGTTGTTGTTTTTTTTTTAAATATAGAGATAGAGACATATGAAGAGGGATCATATAGTCAAAAATGAATCAATTCAAAAAGTTTTAGAGTCTGGTTTCTGAGTAATATGAAACGGCAAAGATGGTGCCAATACTAAAACCTCCGGGACTTTGCACTGCTTTACTTCTGTAGATAAACCTGGCAAGTTTATGATATTGGTGTATGAGCCCCAACAGAGTTCTGGAGGCTGCTACAGCATTTGACTTGAGCAAATTACTCCACAAGAGTAAAGGTTTTTAAGCAGACAAAAATCTGTCAGATATGACATGTTTCATCTTTACTTAGTTTACACCACTGAAGAAAGCCAGCTTTACTTTTAAGGGTTTTCAAACATAACTTTGATTTCAGCATAAATCTCACTAAATTACCATATTTTGACGTTACATTAATTTCATGCATGTATTTTTATTAGAACAACTTGAAATCATTTTGAAATTGTCTTTGTCAGAAAGCATCTGGCGACCACCTCTCAGTGTCTCCCGACCCACATGGAGGTCCCAACCCCCATGTTGAGAACCACTGCCCTAATTAGGCAGTTAGGCTGCAATAAAGCCTCAGTTATTCTAACGGAGTCCAGGGGGAATGTCTGTGGAACGGTGTTATGGTGTAAAGTGTGACTGTCTTAACTGGTGACGCCTTGCTTTTCATTTCGTATTTTTTTTTTCGTTTTTTTTTTTTTAATACAGAAGTTGCTGTTATGAAATGATATACGTCTGAAAGGGAAATCTTGAAGGTGTTCGTTAAGAAACTTTCACGTATTCGACATCAGCTGCAACCAGTAGACTCTTTACGCTAAAGTCACCAGTTAACATGGTGACCATTTAAAGCGTAACACCAGACACACAGTGGGCTGGCTTCAAGGCGGAGTTTATCTTCTAGAAGTAAACTCAGATCCAGAGTTTTCCCTCAGAAAATCAGAGTTTAAAGACCCTGACGTGGAAAGAGGCAGAAAAAAGGTAAGTTATCTGCTGCTGTGTTAATAATATCATTCCTGAATCGCTAAATCTTTGCACTCTGATGGTTAAACGTTAGCTCACTGTCTGAAAAAACGCTTACATAGCAGAATCATGTAAAACGGATGTTTTTATCACGAGTTAAAGCCTGCTATCCTTCAGCTGCGACCTAAGCAAAAGCTGACAAGTCAAACAATCTGCATTTATTTCTGCTAAGCCAGAAGGGAAAGTAAGGACATTGCTCACAGACGAAGCTGCAGAAGTCTCCTCTTGTTTGGCTGTTTCTGAATGCTACAGATCTATGTGTTTTAAAGTCGCAGGGCTGAGCAGCTCTGCTGCTGGCTGTCATCTCCTAAAACTAAACATTGTGTTCAATGTTTCTCCGTAACAAACTTTTATTAGTTTGGGATTTTTCATTGTCTCTTTTTAACTTTTTGCTGTAAGTTTCATCTCAGTTTTAAATGATTTACTAAATGCTGTCAGGTAAGTTTTTTGTGCTTCATTTAGTTTAAAATTATTTATGGAGTATTTATTGTGCTTGCGTTTTTGTAATATATGAGACTTTCCAGGAGTAAGATCCAAGGGTCACAAAAAGTAAATACCATTTAAAAGAGTATTCTGCCATCCAAGCAAAAAAAAAAAAAAAAAAGACTGTTATTTAATTGAATATTTAATATGAAAATATATTTGATTTCTTAATTATTGTAACCTTTAGTGGTGCAAAATGAAGCCAGTGTAAAATTGCAATAAAATAAAATGAAATGAAATAAAATATTTGAATAAATACATAAATGGTTCTGTAAGTGTCCAGGTGAGGTTGCCTGCTTAAATATCAGAAGTCACATACACACCTCATGTTAAAATGCTGATTTTTAGATAAGAAATAAGCATGTTAACAGCCTGATTTAAAAAAAAAACAAAAAATACACACATATGTATATATATTAAAGTTGGAATAGTTCATATATTTTTATGCACACAATAAATGTTATTTTTTTCTTGGCCATTTTAGTTTAAATTAGGATTTTGATTTGATTCATGCATAATGAGGATCAGCCTGTTTGTCAGGAGGCTGTAGACCAGTAGCTCATATTTTTTTTTTTTTTTTTTTTTTTTTACCTAAGGCAATACCAAGCCAAGATCTCAAGGCACACAATATTCATATCCATGCAAAATGGCCTCTTTAAAATATGCTACAGTATCTTTCATTTCTTTTCTAATCCACCCTTTTTTTTGTTAGCGTTCTCCTTCAGCCGCAGAGTTCTGATTTAGATAGACCAATGTCCTGACAGTTGATGTAGCATTTGCAGTTTGAGCTGTTTACATGTGTTTTGTTTGTTATTGCATCAAGTATGAATAATCTCATGACTTTTCCCTTAAATTAGCTCTTGTATTGGGGTGAGTGTGGGGTAATATTTTGGATACCCACAGCTTCCTCCTGACATTACACTGACATGGTTTGCTTTCTCAACACAGTGTTGCAAATTAAAAAAGGGAAGTAAACTCAAATTGTCAAATATATGGAGAAATCTACCCATGCAGAAGCTAATATTTTAACATGGTTCAGGGTGGAAGACTAGTGCATGATTTGAGTCTGTCACATATACTGTATGTCATATTGGGGTATACATTTTAAATGTGCAGCATGTCAATTCTACTGCCAGGGGGCTCAATCAAAACGATAATAAAAGATTACTGTATGAAAGTGCTGCTCAGCCTCACCCACCATGTCCAAGGTTACCATGTCAAATAAAGGTAAACTCTAATTCTCTTGTGCAGCAGGAGGTGGTCCGCTCCCTCTGCAGAGCCTGCAGTCATGGCTCAGTACCTTAAGTATTTTACCACTGTGGGCGATAAGCAGACGGCCCAGTTTGAGTTTGAGGAGCTGCATACAGCCAGCGAGGAGCTGAGCCCAGCCACCGGACAGTTCCCACCAACGCTGACCTTCAGGGGCGCTCTGAAGAGACTCTACAGCTCTGACCGATTCCAGGTATGAAGATCAAGGTTAATGTACAACTGATTGAGTGAGGGAAAAAATTTTTGTTTTTCTGTTTGATGCAGCTGACATAAAAAATACACATCAATTTCAATGTTTAAAGCTGCATGTCTTATCAAACCACTTGATCAAAACCAAAAGATTCGATTTACAGAAACTGAAATTAAAAATTTTGCATATGAGGAGCTGTAACATTTGGAAATTTGGCTATTGAAATAATGATTTCATATAAACAAAGCATAAAAGTGTCCTTTAACTATGCAGCAAAGCAACTCATCAAAGTGATTACAGTGACGTTACTGTACATAACAGACAAGCTGCTGTATATTGCTGTGTAGAGTGATGAAGCTTTCACTGATGGTATGGTTTGGTTCCAGGTGGCGGTGGTTTGTTTGGTTTGTTTGGACGCCATCTTTGTTCTGGCGGAGCTGCTTATAGATTTGTCGGTTATCAAGCTGGAGCACGGACACATCGCTCCTGAGGTGAGACACAGATTTTAAGCGATCATCAAGATGTCTTTATGGTGTGGTTTACTGACAGTGGATGTTTGCAGGTCTTTCACTACCTGAGCCTGGCTCTCCTCACCTTCTTCATGGTGGAGCTGGCTGGTAAACTGTACGCTTACCGCCTGGAGTTCTTTCAGCACAAATTTGAGGTGTTTGATGGTGTGGTAGTGGTGATTTCTTTCGTGTTGGATATTGTCTTCATCTTCCACGAGGATGCCTTTGATGGGATGGGACTCCTTATCCTGCTGCGACTCTGGAGGGTGGCCAGAATCATCAACGGTCAGTAACATTTTAGTCTGAAGGCATGGAGAGGTTTCAGAGTTTTGTGGAGATTCATTTAGGTATTTTTAACCTAGGCCATATGTTTTTTTTAAAGGTTTGGTCCAAATGACTAAAAGATATTAAAAAGTTGGAACTGCCCCTTTATCAAGCATCACCTTCCTTCATTACCGTTACTTGGTTTGACAGATTCTATTTGAAACTATTGATAATAGCTTGCAATTTGACTTTTAGGCACATTGGATTTTTATTTAACTCTATTAAAACTTGGTCTCAGTGAAAGAATAAGACAAAGAAACATTAAGATGTATTATATTAACTTGAAAACTCATAATTCAAAATTTTACTAGTGTGTGATGCCGGTGATGATGGCTAAGGTTAGCTGTCCTGCCGCACACCAAGGTGTTTACTTTACAAAAAATAGAAATGATGGGTTTTACATTCAGATGTGCCTTAGGCAGGCCTCACATTGCACGATTTTAAGCCTGATTTTAGGCCAGATTTGCTCCCCCCTGATGATTATAGGGGTGAACCCCGAGTGGAGGCTTGTCGCATACAACTTGTCTGAAAAATCCTCAAGTGTGTGGTGTCAGCACGATTATTTTACTGCTCCAAATTGCATTGTAGCCTCACAGATGAGAGAAATAAACCTGATTTAACTTGGATTTTTTTAGTGTCAAAGTGCGTTTTATAGCAGAAGAGGATAAGCATCATTTGTCTGATTGTTTGTGTTGCAGGTATCCTGGTGTCTGTGAAGACCCGAGCACACCAGCAGATCCACAAACTGAAGGAGAGCTACGACCACTTGGTTCAGAGAGTCACAGAGCTGCAGGAGCGTGCGGATAAACTGGTGATTGTTTACTGCTGCTTCACAATAAATATGATATTAAAGGGTATTAAGAGAGTGAAGCACTTTATTCGTTTTTCTTGAATGCTCAAAATTATACGAGTAGACTTTATTATATTACAAATTTGGGTTATTATGTCCTAGAGTTGAGAAAAGGAGATAATGAGATCATGATCAGAGCCAAATGGATGAACTTTGCTACCAGTTAGCAAGTTCATTTTCCTTTGATCATGTGACTTTTGATCTACCAGATTTCATTTTGTTTAAAAGTAAAACTAGTTATTCCATTTTATTCTGCTTATCCGGGGCCGGGTCGCTGAAGCAACAGGCTAAGCAAGTCAGCCCAGATATCTCTCTCCCCAGCAACATTTTCCAGCTCTTACTGGGGGATTCTGAGAATTTCCATGGCCAGATGAGATATATAATCCCTCCAGTGAATCCTGGGTCTCTTTCCAGTTGGGTGGGCCTAGAAGACCTCCACAGAGAGGCTTCCACATCAGGTGCTGAACCACTTTACTTGGCTCCTTTTGATGCGAAGGAGCAGCAGCTCTACTTTGAGCTCCATTCTGATGTCTGGATGTCTGATCTCCTCACCCTAACTCTAAGACTGAGCCCATCCACGCTCCTGAGGAATCTCATTTTGACTGCTTGAACTCAGGATCTCATTCTTTCAGTCATTACCCAGAGTTCATGACCATAGGTGAGGGTTGGGATGAAGAACAACTGGTAAATTGAGAGCTTTGCCTTCCAGCTTCGCTCCGTCTTCACCACAGCAGTCACCCATCTGCCTGTCAATCTCATGGTCCATTCTATCCAAACTCACGAACAAGACCCTGAGATACTTTAATTTTGTACATGCTGTCCTGCATATTTATTTATTAGTGTTAAACACTGTATGTGAAAAAAAAAAAAGCTGTCTCCTTCCTCTAGGGGTTTCAAAGCACACTGGTGTAGCGGTGCAGCATTCATTTAGATAATAAATCTAAAAGTTAAGATCATACTATGAATCTCTTTGACTTCATTTGGTTCACAAATCAGGACACTACTAAGAACTACTTTACATAGATAATATGGACCTAAAAAGTTGTGAAATGCAAAATTATTGAACTTAAATATGCGATTAACTGTAGAAATTTAGTGGTTAATCGGGATGCTAATAGTGATTTGTTTGACAGCCCTAAAGAAAAAAAGATATATTTGGCTTTTAGCATACTGCCAGAGCCCAGGCCCTTCTCTGCTGATGTCTTCAGCTGTTGCACTGATTTGAATAAATACAGTAGAATATCCAGTCAGCATGAACTCTGCAAAATATTTCTTTATCCTTAGAATCATATGCACTCTTAAAGGGTGCTAAATTTCTTGCATTAATGTAACAAACGTCTAGCCAGTTTGATTTACTGTAAATAGTACATAATTTATAAAGAGAGTGGGGTTAAAAACCTGAACAATAATATAAAATAGTTAAGTGTTATTTTGGGGCTGAGTTTTTTCTCTGTGTGTCTCTGCAGGAAAAAGAAAACCAGAGACTCCAGGCTCTGCTGAAGAAGAATGGAATAGACTTCTAACTCATTGAGTGATCTTTACTGGAGCTACTTTTCAGTTTATACCATCAACCATTAATGTTTTATTTAAAAAAAAAAAAAATCACAACATACTGTTATTTTAGGCTAGATTTAAATATCAGTACATCCTGCTTACAGACCTGTAACTGTTAATGCGTCACTAGAGAGATCCAGATGAAGTTGTTACTGTCAGATATGATGCTGCTGGATATCGCTAAAGTTTAAATCTGCCTGTTAATATAGAAACATTCCTCAGACTGATGAATTGTACATAAAGTAAATTTAATTTTTTCAGCTTTTGTAAAATGAGATTTAAATAAGTGATTTGTAAAAAAAACATTTATTAAATAATCTTATAAAACTTGTATATACATTATTTACATGACATACAGAGATAGGTCTGACAAACATTTTCAGACAAAAGGGTAGAAGAAGTGGAAAGGCAGTTTGGCGTTGAAGGTGGGCATGGCTCTGTAACCAGGAAGAGCGGGTGCAGACACAGGTGTGAAGCTCACTGAGGTGCTGACTGGCAGGATGCTGCTGCCTGCAGAGAGCAGAGCCTGAGGGAAAAACACAGAAAGAGTTGAGAATTGATAATTCACATTATCAGAGCTGTGCAGTGTCAATTTCGTCGACTAAAACTATGACTAAAAATGTTAGTCGACAGCCTTTCTTCCATGACAAAAACTAGACCAAAACTAATAAAAATAGATCTATAATGACTAAAACTGACAAAAACTGTTAAGTTTTCGTCAAGATGACTAAAAGTGGACTAAAATGTTATATAGTTTTTCATTGGACATTCAAAATCTGTGATATTTCTCCACTGTGGGTAAATCTTAGGGGTGGGAATCACCAGTGGTCCCATGATACGATATTATCACGAAACTTGGGTCACGATTTAATATTATTATGATTTCAAACATTTTGCAATACCGCGAGTATTGCGATACCATATATTGCGATCTATACAATTTTTTTCAACTGTTTAGCTGATTTAGCATTAGCCTTGCCCTCTGTTGTATTTCTGCAGTATTTTCTTTTCATGTAGCACTTCTTGCTATCCTCATGTGTCATGTCCATCTCATTTGTGCTCTACTTGCATTCCTAATGTCCTTCCCATGGTGCAGCCATGTTTGCTGTACTAACTTTCTCCTGCTGTATGACCGTCACCTCTACCGACCTCACTGGACAAACAATTGATTTTATTTTTTCATTGTCATAGACTTCACTTCATATTAGCAATTAATTTGAAAAAAAATCAATAATTGGTGTATGAGACAATACGATATATCACCAGACAAAATATTGCAATACTATGCTGTATCACTTTTTTCTTCTACCCTAGTAAATCGGTCAAAAAACATTGCAGCAGTAGCTATTCTGCCTCTCAGCTGTAGAAAGCAGGGACCCCAGGTTTAGCAGAGTCCAAAGAACACACTACCATGATTTGGTACCAGATTTAGGCAAGATGTGAGGACTTTTTATGGACTAATACTAGACTAAAATGTCTTGAGTTTTCGTCGACTAAAACTAGACTAAAAAGGATAGAAATGAGTGAAATGTGACTAAAACTAAAATGCATTTAATTCAAAGACTAAAACTAAGACTAAAATTCCAGTTTAATTGAAATGTAACAGTCATTACTTTATAGTCATGACTTTTAGTAAATACATTTATTCTCTGTAAACCAACTGAATCAGTCGAATTATAAAACGAACAATTTTAATTCTACTCATTAATACTTTGATTACTTTTTTTACTTAAAATTTTGATGGACATACTCACATACCTTGAAAAAAATGATTTTTACAACTATAAGAGTTCTATCACACCGCAGACTGGGATTGTTATTTTTGATATTGATACCCTTATCAGTACTCTTTATTGATATGAGTCTTTATCAAAAATACCTATACTTTTCTATTATTAGGTGGAAAGATGAGATGACATTTGTAACAGCACTTGTATACAGCATTTAGATAGTATTCAGACCCCTATGTTGCAGCCTGATGCCACCGTTGAAAAAACTCATATAAATTCTCAATCTACACTCACTGCCCCATCATGACAAAATGAAAACAGAATTTTAGAAGTTTTTACAAATATATTAGAAATAAAAAACTGAAGGGTCAGTTCAGTGACAACTATTTCGAGGTCAACTGTTTGGTAAGTAGAAGTTTAAATTAAAGTGGCGTAACTTAAAACATGAATAAAGTTGAAATTATTAAATGTTTGGCAGACAATTCCCACTAAACGTGCTTCTTGTTGCTAATCTTGTGAACAAATGGAGTTTTGTGCAGCAATTACCTGGAAAAATACAAGTCAAAGCTAAGTAACAACCTGCTATATCCTAGTGAAGCATACACAGAAGACATCTTTCATACTTGGTCAGTATCCAGTGGGTGTTCCTTACCAAACTGCTGGTGTTGGTTTGGATGATTTCATTGACGCTCACTATCTGAGCCTGGGGGTTCACCAAGGATCCATATTTGGTCCACTGGATTTCTAAATGAAGAGACAATGGTATGCTGCAACTCTGTGCTTCCTGTAAAACACAAACATATTGCTAGCAAGACTTCTGACTCACAACATGGGACACAAGTATAAACAACTCTACTATTACTCTATATCAAGACAAGACTTTCAACTGTCATTACAAAAGTAAAATAATTTCTCTGCTAATATGATGTGTTTATATTTACTGGTACTTATTTTCTATGTAAGCAAAAACACCCCAAGTGTTAATTTAAATCCAGGAGAGTCATTGAAAAAAAAACTTATCCCAATCACATTTGTGATAAAGGGAGACAACTACATTTTTAAGCTTTAAATTAGTGCATTTCCAAGTTTCAGTAAATGAAAACGGCTGCCGGTCCTACATGTACTCTGTGTGCAGTTAAGGCCCATGGTAAAGTGCCTATAAAAAGTATTCACCCCCTTGGATGTTTTACCCCTTTACTGATTATATAAATTAATCACAGTTAATTTAACTTGGCTTTTTTTTTCCTTTTTTAGAGGGTAAAATGAATGCAGCAAAATATAGGAAAATCCTGGAGGGGAATCTTATTCGGTCTGCAAGGGGAACAATGGCATGGGAGAAGATTTCTTTTCCAGCAAGACCATGAAAAAAAGTTTTTTTTTAAATGGACAGATGAAGAAAAAGATATATGCAAATACAGAAATACTCAAGGTACTAAAAGCAGAAACAAAACAAACTTTCTTTCAAACTTTGGGCATTTAATTCTTTCTAACTTTCTAAATTTGTCTTGTAAGTGCTGCTGCCATATTTAAAATGTCACTAGTGAAATGTTCATGAAAAATTCATAAAAGAACAGGTCTGTTACTCCTTTGTTCAAAGTTAAGCCTCTCTAGCCAGAGACTTTTCCAGACCTAAAACTCTCCTCAATTCTCCTTCTATCTGAACTCACCCCAAGGTTCACGTTGCTCTTAATGGGCACCCAGTCCAGGGGAGAGCCTAGCGCTGAGTTTCCAAATGAAGCCACGTACTGTGGATAGTTTGGCCCCCTCAGAACGTCCAAGAGCACCTGATGGACCTGTGAGCAGTTTACTGCGTCGGCCAGTCTGCAGGAATGAAACAAGTCATATTTATTCAGGGAAAACTATGACTGAACACAGATCAGATGTGTTGAGTCTGAAGACCTGCCTTAGTGTGCAGCCGGACACAGAGTCCAGACCGAACAAAATCGGTGAACGCTGATGTCGTCCTCCAAGACAGTCCTGGTTGTGAGCGCTGTGCAGGAGAGAGAGAGTGTCTCTGGGGTCAATGCTTCTGACAATCCCAGTGAGGACAACCATTAAGGACAAATCCTGGGACATCTTATCAAATACTGACAAGCACTCTCATCACTGGTAGAAACATAGTTTTATTTATACTGTTTTACATGTCTGTGAATGAGGAAAAGATGGGACAGAGCTCAGGCAGGTGAAGGATATTCTACTGTTTTTGTTCCAGACACAAGAGGAAGTCCGAACACATAACCTGGATTTCCACTGGAGGGGAAAACAGCCTCCTCCTGACCTTCCTGTTAACATAGAAGAAGAGTACAGGAATTGAATCAATAAGAACAATTCAATTTTTAACTCATACATTTCAATATTACAACAATATGCATCTTTTTAACCTTAATCAGTTTACAAGACGATCTGTTAATGAAATAACTTTCAATAGTATGGCATTGATCTATTTCAACAGAGCGCCCTAATCACCTGCTTTCAGCATATATGTAACATAAACAGAGAGTCTGGGTTGTTGTGTTCAGCTTTACAGCACTAGTTTACACACCAGCCTTCAGTAGAAAGAAGCCAGTTAACCCCCAAGAAAAAGGAAATATTACATCAAGTGTATTAAGAATTTTGTACTGGATTAGGGCTAAATTCCAGAAACAGAGCCTGAAAAAGGATGAATACAGGTAAAATACATTACATATGAGAAGTATAATTATTGATATATTATTGATGGAAGTACTGGGTGCTCCAAAAGGGCCAATGTTCCACCACGACTTTTAAAAAATCATCTTAAAATTGCACAGGGTATGCCGGCCTAAGATGTTTTGATACATTACCTGCACAAATGTGATATGAAACTCCTGCTCAAGATTCAGTGCTGCTTCATTCACAAATCCAAGCACAAGAGACAACGTCACATTCATGATCTCTCCAGCTGGGTTGTACTTCATCCTATAAAATACCTAAGGAAACAAAAATGACTCACTGTTCAATCTAAACATGTTTCTGGAAGTCTTTTGGTTACTGTAGAGTCTGTGAGTTAAATTTGATTCAGTTGGTCATGTTTGATCCACCTTCAGCACCGTATTAGCACAGAGGGTCGGATTCAGGAGAACTGGGCTGAAGTTTTCATCACCACTGATCTGAAGCCCGGACTGAGTCCCATCCACAGACTGCAGGACAATGGAGGCCAACTCCACAGACACAACCTCCAGGAAAGTAGAAACAATACATCAGCTCACACTTTCTTGAACTGAATATAAATCATTTTCTTTTATTACATCACTTAACAGAGTTTAAGATTTTCAGTGTCTTCAAACAGTAATTATCCCCTTGGATGTTTTACTCTTTTATTCAAAAATCAATCTAAAGTGAAAGCAAGTCAGTGGAAGGTGGGATTTTTTTTTTTCACAAATCTAAGACTCTTGTGGTTTGTTTTGATGACATAGTGTGGGTAATACTAGCGTGCAGGTGGTGAAGTAACTGATTACTTCCCTCTTCTGAAGAAATTAAAGTCATGAGAGAAAAGTAATGTTCCTGTCTTTACATTGCAGCATTTCACTTCTTCATTTGGTCTTTGTTAACCTGTTGCACTGTGTGGTCAAGTGGTAGGTGATACTTTTAGTAGCCTGTTAAGTGTTTGCGAAAAAAAATGTCTGTGGAGAGCTAATAGGGACTATGATGGTGCCTCAAAGGTTTTAAAACAATTAAAAGGGGACATTCAATACTTACCACTGCATCTTTACTCTTCCCCTGTAGAGTGAAAAAAAGAAAAAAGTTGAACTACTTGTATCATCTTTGTCAGGAGTTTCTCTATCCTTTCAGCATTTCAAATGCAAAATTTATTCATGATGTGAACCTTATACAGCAAACTTTATCAATCTATCTAAAGTTAACATTAATCTTTTTTTGTTTTGAGCAGATGAAAGAAATAAAGAGAGGACGGTTGACAAACTAAATAACATCAAAAAAGGGTTTGGTTATCCAAAACTGCACGCAACATAAAGTACAGAAACTTTAAAATGATATATACCACGTAAATCAGGTAGAAATTTTCTTAAATCATTTATTGATAATATATCAGTGCTAAGTACTACTTTTGGCCCTGTGTGCAGAGGTAACTGAATGACTCACAGATAAGAGCTGGATGTTTGTGTAGGTTTCCACACTGAGAGCTGGCAGACCGCTGCAGTCCTGATCCAGGACCACCTTCCGGGAACAACGAGTGCTCTGATCCTGTAGAAACGCTGTAGAGATAAACAGGACAATCTAACATTTAACTAAGAACATTTTTAATTTTTTAAGCATGTTGGTGGAAAGGGAGATTATAGGATAAGACATTTTTGGCCATTTTTTTAAATGGCATACTATGACTAAAAAATATGAGTAAATAAAGCATGAATGATATTCTCCATGTGTTTGTAAAGACATCACTGCCTTTCTCTGCTGCATGTGTCCTATAAAACGTAGAATGACAGGGTGTCATTTACACCACTCACTGTTTTACTTTATGTGCTGTACTTTGTACCATGTTTGCTGCAGTTATTATGCATCATGACACCAGTCAGGTGACATGTCCATGAGTAACCTCTGCATCACTAATATCACTTTTATACAAAAAAGGGGAGAAAGGTTGTATAAAACCCCTTTTTTTGTGTTTGCAGGATAGAGGTCTTCCAGCAACACTGCAATCTTGTTTACTTATTTTTTTTTAACTGTCAACAAACTCAGTTGTCTGGTGTGCTGGTAAAATCATCTTAACCCACAAGGGCTTACAAAACTAAAAACTCAACTTTGAGTATAAGGTCTAACAGTATTTATATTAGTCCAGAACTACCATGGTTCAGATGTCACAATGTGGTGCATGTTGTTATACAAAAAAATACATCAGGAAAAAAAGAAAATCACATTCTCATTCTAACAGACAAATCCATCCTGAAAGCTTCCATCTGAAACAATTTCACCAGGTCTTAAAACAGGACAAACCAAACATCATCATTTGAGCAGAATGAGGAAGTAGCTATGGGCAGGTTTAGTTGTACTGGAGGAGGGCAGCAATGGCTGCAGCCGGTGTAGCCTTGAGCTCAGATGTAGCTATAGTATAGTGTAGTGGCAGTTTATCAGAACTGAACTACGTTACTTTATTAAATAAAGAGCAAGAACAGCACCCAAAGCTTTTCATAACAGAAAAGATGTTTTGATCTTCTCCTGACCTTCTATGGCATGAGTATATAAGAGTTATGGGAGAGATTTAATTGTACTGTAAAGCGGTATATACAACGGCTGCCACCACTGTAGTAATTAGCTCAGATGTAGCCATAGTATAGAGGCAGTTTTATCAGAATAGGGCCACATTACTTTATTAAAACAAGAGCCACAACAAAAGCTTCTCTTGACACCGGCCTTAGTATGAGTTTTATCCACCGACAAGCTGCACTGTTCATAAACTACGGCAGCTCCTGACTGTTGAGCTCAAGTTGCAACCAGAGCTGCCTTATTTTGTCTTGTTGTCTTGTCTCTGACTGGCCAATAATGCATGTGACAAACAGAACATTCATCCAATCACCTACTTAGAATCTTTTAAAAGTCCTGCCCTTCCCAAATATTTTGTATGGGAGGTTTCCCAGATAAATGTGAAATAAATCCCATGTAATGGTTATGTGAAACAGTTTATCTGGCATGTTACAAGAAATGACATAACACAGGAGCAGCAAGAAAACAGGAAGTGATGTCATACGTTCATTGTGCTAGTGACACACAGGCCTCAGTGTTGATCAACTTCTAGTTATGTGATACCTAGCCAATCAGATAGTGTTTTGGCCACGAGCAGTGCATTTTTAATTAATCAATTATATCTGTGATGGGTAAAACAAAATTCCTATACAGCTAATTGGCCAAATGCCTAATATCAACCCCAATAATTGGTCAGGCTGATAATAGGCAGCCTAAAAAAAGTGCTCAGTAATTAGATTATAAGCATTATTTTAAAAGAGCCATATCAGGAAAGGGGATATTTTGGAGTCATTACTTTATACAAATTTAGGGTAGTAGAACAAACAGTGGCCATAGTAAAATTTAAACAGCAGATGGACAGAGTCTTTAAGCCTTGTGACAGCATGCTTCAGAAATAATAAAAAATAAAACATGGTTCCTAAAAATTTTATCATTTCTTATTTTCTACATTGTTATTTTTTCGTGTCTTCAAATCAGAGATGTTTTTTTATTGTCTTGCTTGGAAAAAAAACATTTTGCTTTGCTTCCTTTTTTGTTGAACATTTAATACAAAACAGCTATCGTGTAGTCCTAAGATAACCAATGGGGGAAAATAAATGCAAATTTTACTTTATTTCAAAATAAATAAGAAAAAACGAGAATTAGCCACCCGAGACTGATGGCTAAACTGAGGTACTAACCAAACAGTAAGCTATGTGAACTTTTACATCCCTCGATAATGCTATCACATAATTGTGAGATTAACACCAAATATTGTAAGCACAATGTCCAGCTCAAAGTGAAATACTCATTTTTACCTGCAGGACTACTATCCACACAATCAGTGGTGACTCCAGAAGCTGGCAGCATGAATATCCCTCTCTGTCCGTTCTGTGCTGCTGTCACCATCACGTCTCCGTACTGAAACAATCAAACAATCAGATTAGATAAACCAGCTGATATTAAGAGAAATTATTACCATAGTTATAAAGAATCAGTTGTTTATCTGACTTGCCTGATATCCAGATGAAGTCTGGAGCTCTGAAGCGGATGAATCTTCCCTGCTCTCCTCTGAGCCAAAAACAAAGCTGGTAAATTTTTTGAAAAGGGAGTCAAAGTTTCTGTCAGTTGGGAGAGCAGGTGAGGGATGAGAGAATCCATCAACACCTGGGCAAAAAGGGAGGAGCAAAAGGTTCACATGTATTAATTAAGGCAGTTAGAGAAACAAAACAAGCCTTATTCTTTACAAGTACTAAGATTTAACTGTGAATAAGACTGAACACCATTATATACTCACGATTCTGTGACTGAATGCACAGGACATCATAATTAGTCTCCTTCCTGGAGGATGACTGGATCTCTGAGAATCCGTCAATCCTAGTCTGTAAAGAGTAGGATGCTACATCATGGCTGCACATCTGCTGGTTTTCCCTGAAAAATAAATAAAAACAAAGATGAGTCTGAACTGTGTATGATCTCAATCTCTAGATCCAAGTCTTCTTTAGTGCATTGTTTCCCACATGTAGGCTACACCTGAGTGGGCTGACCAAGTACATTTATGGCCATCCAAATATGTAAATTTGAGAGCCATTTTCAAGTGATCATTTTCCTTTTTCTGACCCATGGGCAGTCACCATGTACGACCCATAAACTTGTAGAATCCCCTCTGACTCTACACCCCTCCCATACTGTGTTTATCATGGTTACTGTCTCATGTAGGTCAGCAAGAGTTCAAGCAGGAAGACTGTTTCTACTCACTCATTAGCCACCACTTGATCATATCTCTCCCTTCTTCCATTCTCTCCACTCCCGCTCTGGTGATCAGCGAATTATAGATGTTCACTCTCATAAGTACTCAGCCAATCAGATCCTGCCACAGCCTCATTTGCTCAATCATCATCAGCTTTCATATTTAAATCTGTCATTTTCACAGTCAACCTTCCTCCACCCCAGCCATCTCCATTCATTTGATCAGCATCTAGTCTAGCTCCTCACAGGTCTTCTGCTCATCTCATCCTGCATACCTCAGCCTCCTCCTCCAAGCCACCTCATTGGTTCCTGGTCCAGATTCACAGAAGTCTACTCTTCATCTGATCCTGCATCCCCCTTCAACACCACCACCAGTGTCTAGACTCCACAAGGGGTATCCTATTCCTGCCATTTGACTCACTACCCCTTCAAGTACATGAAGTCATCACAAAGGAGTCTAATTACCGAAGACTTTGCACCTTTCTCTTTCATTAAAATTTTTAAAATGAATTATTGTTAAACTTGTAATAAATCTCCCCTGATTGAAACTTTTGTATCATCACCTTCTATAATAACAGAATGGAGTGTTAAACCTTTTAAAGCATTGGCCTGCTGCCAATGAGGACTTTTGAAGATAAAGGAACATGATGCTGACATTCTGACTGTGCTTGTTTTAGATTAAAAAATAACACATATACTCAACAGTATAATCAGGAAGGTGTCATTTATTCTATCAGTAATAACCATTCCCATTCATACATATTCACACACCGTTGACTCAGCAGTGAGGGAAATTTTGGGTTAAGTGTCTCACCTAAGAACACTTCAACATGTGGCTGTGGGAGCTGGGGATCTAACCCCTGACTGTCAGTTGAGAGATGACCAGCTCTACCACCAATCCACAGCTGTCCCTAAATAACAGCTTTTAGTGTGCATGCAGGTGTATGTGGGTTACTATGGTAACAGCTCTATCTGAATCAAGATTCCAATTAAACTAATGTATGATCATTTTTTAACTATATTACATTGTATTATGAAAAAATCCCATGCTGGTATAAAATTTTAATGCAAAACAAAAACTAACTAAAACCAAAAGCAAAAATAAAGTAAATCCAAGATTTAATACAAAATAAAGCTCAGTACAGCTCTGGTGCAGAAACCTGAGTGCTATTTAAGTCCACATTTTTTTAAGTATAAAAATCAAAATATTTTAAATAAGGTTAAATGTGTGATTTTAATCAAAGAATTGATTCAAAAGTACATTTGATTTTTTTCAGTTGGTGCATAAGATTGAGCAGAATGCATTGAAAGAAATGTTGATGCTATAAAGAAATCCTAGGGGGTCCTGGAGACCCCCTTTACCTGATGGTCTTATTTATTAAATGGTAAATATTTTGCCTTCCAATGGCATAAAACAAGTTGTTGCTGTAAAAAAATGAAGACAAATTTTCTACGAGATGTAAACATTTAGTACCATAGTGGTTAGCGTGTGTGTCTTTTATATATTGCATTGCATGATGTGCATTACATTTAGCTTTCTAAGTTGTTCATCCCTGCCATTTGTCATACTAAACTGTCATTCATTTTACGGTATCTGCATATTAAGAGTAAGGGATTGCTGCATATCTTTGCAGTTTATGGCATTTAATAATAAATCTGCTTGATGGATGGATAAACTAAAACTTATTCAAGTTTCTCTGTGCTCAGGCATTGTTAATGTATACACTGTATAAACCAAAAAGTTATGAATGAAGCATGAAAATAAACGTCAAATTACTAGACTATGAAAATAAAAACTGTTCCGAGCATTACTTGCCTGACAGTCTCCACAGAGCAGCTGGTGAACAGAGACACCTCCTCACCACACTCTGTGTCACAGCAGCAGTTAATATCACACACATCTTTGTGTTGATCACAGGGACACAACCTGCGGACTGATACACACAAGCACACAAACAGAGCATGATTACGATCAGACAGCATTACAGAACTCATATAGAGTTCATCCAGAAAATATTTCATACCCCCTTCACTTTTTCACTGAAGTTATGTTGCAGCCTTAGGCTACACTTGAAAAAATCCTTTTATTTCTCATAAATTTACACTCAGTACCTCATCATGTAGATGTACTTTGCGTATCACAAGTTAAATGCAGGACGGTAAAGGGTAGGAAAAATGGACTCTAGTCTTCCCCGATTTCTTAATTTTCAATTTGTAAATTACCGAACTTTTAGAATGAATTAAGAACAGCTACCGTCTACCACCATCATTTTACAGATATTTACAAGCTAGATTTAAATATAATGTGTCTAGTTTATCTTTACATTTACAGAGAGAAGAGGGACGGTTTACCGTTGGTGACGGGAGTGAGCAGGCGGCCGGAGACGGGCAGAGGTTCGGAGGGTAAGGTCGGTTGGTCGGTCTCCTCGGTGCTGCTCGGCGTCGATGTTTGGGTTGAAGAATCCAACTGTGTCGGTTGTGTAGTTGTATAATTTTCAACTGCATCAAATGTTGTATTTCTGTCATCAAATACGGTTGTGCCGAAGTTGTAGCCCGTTGTATTTTCGTTAGAAGTGACGGCAGTGCATAAGAACAATAAACAGAAGAGATGTAATATCAGAAACCCTCCAACCGAAGCCGCCATCTTTGTTTGACCGTTGCTATGGTGGTTTTTCTTCTTCTTCTTTTATTTCCCAGGTTGAATACTGCCTTTAATTAGACAATACCGCCAACTACTGTCCGTACAACTCGGGTTAGCTGTGCGCTCAATGTACAGGAAATAATCATTAAACTAAAAATGGAAAAATTTTAAAAAAAAAAAAAAAAAAAAAAAAAAAAAGCTCTAAATTTGCTCAAGGTTTTGCTTGGTATTGTTTCTAGTATGTAAAGGTCAATGATAGAGTTAAAATTTGGCCCGGGCTAATCTATTTGTTTAAATGTGTGGTTGCAATGCTCAAAGATTCCACAAGGTGGCAGCAAAGGACAGTGAAACACAATAGCACTGCTGCAGCTTCAGTATGATCTTGTTCTTTTCCCATGTTAATACCACTAAAAATGTTATCACAAAATGACTAAAACTTCTGATTTAACGGGGAACAGCGACATCCCCCATATTTCATAAATAACTTGAAGAAATAGAGTAATTCAGTCTGTCATTTTGGTGTAGTTTGCACAGATTAGACTATTTTTCCAGCATGAGGTGCTAAATCATTTTTGTAGTTTATCCCATTTATTCAGTTATTTCACTGAAACCACAAATAATTCACACTCATATCAATAAGTCTTATATCATAGATATATCTTACATAATTAATTCACTCTTAATTATCCTGTTTAATCATCATCCATTTTTAGCGATTACATATACCTGGACAGCACATAAGATTTAATGGAATTGTTAAGATTTAATTTTAAAAAAGTTTAATGAGCCATCTAAAAAGTATTTTATGTTTGAAATCTCCACAATGTATTCAAATCTAAACCACAGAACGTATATTAATGTAGACAGAGCAATAATCTCTGGGGAGTGAAGCCAGAGTGTTTGGAGCTCCACCTTCTCACTGGCTACAAACCTGGTCATAAACCCTGCCTCGTTAATGCAAACAGATTATTCATTATAAAGCTAAATTACATCTCAAATAATTCTTTTGCTGGAATCTGTATCACAGGTTGTCATATTGCTTGATGTTCAAGTGTTTTATGTAGGGGTGACCCAGAATAGTCGGCGATTCGACGATTCAATTCGGAGGAGTCTGATTTGACTATGAACCTCATAGTCGAATGTTGTTATGTAACCAAGATCAATCATTCTGACTACATGGGGCTGCTAAGCCTGAGTTTCCATTAGCGGGCATTTGCTGGTCACTGGCATTGGTAAAAAGGGCGGAAGTCTGGCAGATAAAAATATAACCTGTCAAAATGTCCGGCAGAAAACATGCAAATGACCAGATAAGTAAATACTGAATACTTGCATATTATATTTTGTGTAACCTAGAAGATATGTTGCGAGAATGCGTTAATATAAACTAAAAGTTGCCTAATCTTACTACATCTACTGTCCTCCGGTGCTGGGGTTGTTTATCTCCTCAGACGGCAAGCACATAGCTAATTATGTATGCACGATGCCATCAAAGCAAATCTATCCCCCTGCACATGCTCAGTATTACTGGGGACTATGCAGGGAAAGTGGGAAAGTTTGACCAGAGCTTTCTCGTAAAGCAGAATTTTAATCTAAGTGAGGTTTCCTGGTGAACCAAAGGGTTAATATTATCAGCGGTATGGAGGTATTTTGTGTCATCGCTGCGAGTAATGAAGAGGCTAAAACAAAGGGAACTGTATAGCTGAGCGTCGTAAACACTGATGCAGCAGCAGAGAGAGTGAGAGGCCTACGCTGAGCAGAGTTGTAGTGGACTTCAATAAACTACCTATGACCAATCCTCATATAAAGTTGGATTGTAGTCAACACAGAATCACATCATGCAAAACGGCATGGACCGCTTGGAGCTTATAACGAGGGCTCTGTCTCTCTTCAACATAGCTGGTTGTTAATACTCAGGTTGCCCTGGCTAATTAGCAGAAGTAGTCTTGGATAAGCCATTAATGAGAGGAGGACTGGGCCAGACTATCTGCTGTGGAGCTTTTGTCTTTTCGGGACTAGTCCAAATAAACCAGGATGGTTGGATTTCCAGCTTTAGCAGAGGTTACAGTTATATCATCATGAGGACTGATAGTAGCAACTGACGGTAAGACTCATTTTTCATTTGAAATGTAGAGTTCTAAGGCAGTGTCCGGTTAAGAGAGCACTTTTGTTATGTGTTTTGATGCTTCGTTGTTGTCAGTGGAGGATGGTGTTTGGCTGTTGTAAGCTGCAAAGTTATGGTAGCAGCCGATGTGCTAACAGGCTAATGGTGGTTACGTGAAGCTAACTGTTGTTGTTTATGAGTTTAACGTGGGTGTATATTGTGTAACTGACTGCGTGTGTAAGGAAAAGCGTGCAGCTTTCATTTTGATACTTTAAACCACTTACACAAAAAAATAAGACAGAGAGATTTATGCGTTTTGCTGCTGTTAATGCAGGAAAATAATGTTAAAGCAAATATCCGGTAGTTGTTCTAAATGGCCGGAATTCTTGAGGACTGCCGGTGTGGTGTCATTTTGACCGGGGACAAAAAAGTCTAGCAGAAACGCTGTTCGACTATTAGTTGTCTAAAGGCAAAATATGACGAATCAGATTCGACTATGAAAATCCTTAGTTGAAGACACCTCTAGTTTTATGTTTTGAGTATTATTTTAATTTGTTATTTGATGCAGAAAAAGAGTGTACAGGGCTGACTGAGCTCCAGAGATCCTGTGTGGATCAAAGTTCTAGAGAGACAACCATCACCGCAGTCCTCCTGGGTTTATGGCAGCGAGGCTAGACAGAAGCCTCTCAATATATAATATATATGCTTTTGTAGAAGACTCAAGTTTATACAACATGCAACTTTTTAAGAAAATGTGAATTATTCGCAATCTTGGACAACGAACTACACTAACCAGAATCTTATAGTTTCAAAACAATGTCTGATCGGTGGAGCCCACTGATACCATGGAAATGTTTTCCACCCTACAAACAACTGTAGGCTGCTACCACTGAAGTTAGCACTCCGTTTAACTACAGAGGATTTGAAAAGGGAATTTCACTTTGGTATAATTATTGCAATTTCTATGAATGAATTAATCTTGGATGTTACTTGAATCGTGGTTAGCAGGTTTATGCTGGCTGACCCTCTCATATACTCTCCATATCAACTTTGGCCTGGGGGCCAGATATGATCCTTGACCGATTTTTAATCAGCTCGCAGCTAATTCTAAAACACAAATGAAAATGGCCCACATTAGAACATAAATCTTGTGCTTGACTGTATATTTTATCTGTGTTTTCTTATTGACATACAAGCATAGTATGGTGTTACCTTGGGGGCTCGTCTGGGAAGGTACAAATTTATTTGGATTTGTGTATATTTTAGTGTCAGCACAATGCTACAGTGCAATTCTGTAAACAAACATTTTGACAGGACAGTTTATTGATGTGCTTTTGTTGTGACTTTAACTGAGACATCACAGTAAATTTTCTGGTACATGAAGTGTCATTCTCATTTTGACCAGGGTGATAGGCAGGGCCAACCAGGGCTACCCTGGGCTTCCTTAAAATCCTGGAAATGACTGGCTGTTACTTAAGCAATCACTAAGCACAACTTTACCTAAATGAGCCTGGATTCACTGACTTCAACATCATAAAGGTGAGGTGTATGAAAGTGGCCCCGCCATCTGTATAATTTCCTGTATGTGGCCCTCAGTGGAAAAAGGTTGGACAACCCTGCTCTATAATTAAACGCCTTTAGCCCCCTATTGGTCATTTGAAAGAATGCCAGTTTAAAGCACTGTTACATTTTTCATTTTTGCATCAGTGTCTTTAATTTTATTTCTCCTCAGACATCTGAATCTTTTCTCTGTTTGAATGAGACTGTGCAGCTTGTGTTTCCCATAACATCATGCTCTCTCTCTGCCTGCTCAGTCTCTCTCCCCTCGCACTCATTAATTAATTCTCAGTGGTCATTAAGGCGGTGTGGGCCGAGCCACTGATGAGTATATTCAATCTGAGTCTCTGTGGATAATATCAGACTGTCAGAGGGAGTCACACCTGCACTGTGGATGGTTTTGATGAGTGTGTGTGATTTCCTGCATGTCTATATGCTTGCTCCAGTGTTGTGTGTTGCGTATAGTGTGTGAGTGCAGAGGCATGGTCATTGAAAGAGGAACACACAGGTTATCACAAGGTCAACACCTCACATTCATGGTGTGTGAGTGTATGTGGGAGAGTGTGTGTGTTTGGGTGGCAGTGAAAGGAAGGAAGTCTAATTAGAGCATTAATTAAGAGGCAAACGGTTTATTGAATAAATCCCGTGGTCATTAAGGGAGCACACAACCCTCCTCCTCCTTCTGCTCTGGTGTCACCGTGACGACACTGATGTACCTTTGGACTTACAGACTTTCTCACAGACACATTTATTTAAAGTAGAAACTCTATAAAACAGCAATGTCTGTCAAATCTGAGCCATCATTTCCATAATGCATGGCATGTTACATCATTAGCTGTTACAGATATAGATTATGATTTGTTATTGTAGTTTTAATCTTTTCTTTTTTTACATCGAGGTGCTGTTTGAGGACATACTGAAGGCCAAGTTCCTTATAACAGAGAATGTCAGAGACAGGCCACGAAGTCGAGGGCCTTAAGAAGACACCAGCCCAAGAACACCATTCCTCACCCTGCCAGGACGAAGGAACTGTAAGCAGTTTTTAAAAGAGTTGCAGTCAAGGGTTGCAGGACGATATGGCCGACAGCTCTCTGCCCAGAAAATCTGGTACTATGGATGGGAATCGAGAACCCGTTCCTTTTGAGAACTGGTTCCTATTGGTTCAATCCATCAACATCATTTACATTTAATCTTAACTTTTACTTTTAAAATGCCTTACTTCCACATGCCTTGAAAACATTGAGAGAGGCAGTTTGGGAAGTGAGCAAGAACAGAGAAGTCAAGGAAGTAAACATGGCAGAGAGTCACAAAAACAGGCTAAAACATTCAAAAGTGTGGCTTTATTTCTCAAAAAATGACCCAAACAGCATGAAGTGCAACGTCAGTCGATCAGTGATTTCATGCAATGCATGCATCTTTTAGAAGAACTCTTAATTTTGTATAAGATTTGTCTTTTTTTATATCTCCAGAGATCTAGAATCCAGAGACTAATTTTATATATATTTAAAGCATTTATCTTTAGAGAAAATGAGCAGTAGTATTGTTTTCTAATTCAAGTTCGGAGACTGAAGATTTAGAGAGCAGTTTGTTTGTTACAGAGACATTTCCACCAAAAAAGATTTTTTTGTATATTTTGGCATGTTCTCCTCTCAAACACTTGGTGTTAAAAAAATTTTTGTTATAAAAACTGCTTCTTATAGCCAGTAATTGAAGTGTGCTTTTCATTTTCTCGCACTGGAGCTGGCACACATCTTGTTGAGTGTTCAGAGAGAAAGAGACTAAACGAAATTTGGGTTACTAACAGTGAAAACCATATCATCTTCCTTTTCCATAAAGAAAGTTTACAGGAAGCATTCCATAAGTGAATTGATAAAGAATTGAACCTATAAGAAGAATCAATAATTGCCTTGATAGCATTAAAATCTTAGAAATTCCAGTCCCTATGTGGAACAATCTCCAGTCTCAAAGGGCTGACAGGAGACCTGCCATGACTGCCCTTCATCGTCAGGTCTGTTTGCACTGGTGTCTGCAACATGTGCATGGGAACCTGAACATGTGGAGGAACGTTATGTTAAGTGATGAGTCCAGATTCTGCATATGGCCGCTGGATTGTTGGGTCAAAGTGTGGAGAAGAAGTGGAGAACGCTACGCTGATTGCTGCACCAACAGAGTAACATCTTTTCGTGCAGGCAGTGTGATGGTGTGGGGCGGCATCTCCCTTATTGGAAAACTAGGCATGTCATCATTGGAGGCAATCTCTGAGGCTCCTGTTTGTTAAATTGATAAATTGTTAAATTGCCAATACCATCCACTCCACCAAACAAGAGCTCAATGGCAGAATAAGCTGTTTGGCACTGGCAGGGAAGATTTGGTAGATTTTTTATAAGCGCAACCCACATACTCAGCTCTGCTGCTCATCCCTGAAAAGCATGTTCCCTACAAATATGACACCATTTTAAAGAGAAGCAGCCATCTCTGGAATGTGTCAGAAGCCCCACTCTGCTCTGCTCCACTGGAAATATGCACCCAGTCTATTATTAGTGGAGCCTTGTTTAGCATACATCAAACTGAACAGAGCTGATTGACCCAAACAGGAAATCAGACACAAGAACACCAGGTACATAGCCCATCACAGGAAGCAAATTAGCAGTCAATCAACCTCAGAGAGGAAATGTAAAAATGTTGTTTCTATGTTTTTCTTTTAGTTTCTGAGTAAACCCATGATCTAGCTGCTGTGGGCTTCACAACACTCGCTTCAAAAACTGACCGACCCAGCAGGCGAGAGAGCCTTTTGTCAGACAAGACAAAACCAAGACACAGACAGCAGAGCTCCTGCGGGTTTTAACAGCTATACCTCACTGTATATCTAGTGTATTTCTTGTAATGATTTTGTATGTTGTCCTTTAACTGGCTGTGACTGTCCACATAAAGTGTGTGTATGTGTGTGGTTGTAGTGTATCATGTACCAGTGCTACAGAGCAGCACCTCTGCTCCTCTAATCCTCTCCGTCTATCCTTCTCTCTGTCTCTGGCTCCATCTATCCATCCACTTATCTGTCCATCTCTCATCAGGTCATCGTCTCTACTGTTTCAGCTTCTCTGCTGATATCTGTGTCCTTCAGAAGCACACGTGCATGGATCAAAAATAGTTTGCGGGAGCTTTTACTGTATGTCCACAGCTTACCATTAAAACTCAGCTTCTCTCTTTTTTCACAGATGCTCAAATTAGTGCATGCTCTCTCCTTAATTCTGCAGAAATGTACATCTCTTTCACACACACATGACTTTTTCAGCAGAACTCAAAGTCCATGAATCAAACAAAAACAAGATGCAAAACCTAAATTTTAACCAGATGTCTTGTCGGCATCCTTCTCCTTTATTCTGACGTCCTCTGTCGATGATCCCTCTGCCCCGATAACATCATGTTATCTACTCTCCAAATTAAAAAAAAGAGCAGCCTCATGCCCTTTGCTGACACAGACCTGCTCCCTGTTTGTGTGTCTGTGTGTAGGTCACTGTGTTATGTCCTTGTCTTGTAACAGAGGGTCAGTAGGAGGGTGGTAATCTGCAAGGTTTTGGTTTAAAGTTAAACATAAGAACATTCAGTACATTTACATTCACAGTTTAGTCCAGCGTTGGTTATAGTAGATTAGGATCACTAACGGGAACACTGTCCTTCCACATCTACAGTCACCTGGAAAGGTTCAGTTTTACAGAATAGTAAATGGACTTGAGCTTGTACAGCACATTTCTAGTTGTCTGACAGCTCTAAGTGCTTTTACAGCACAGTTCACACCCATTTACACTTAACATTCACACACTCATGGCAATAGTAGTTGTGTAGAGTGGCCATCAGATGTTAACTAATCCTATTTGTAAGTACCCATACATCCACACACCACTGCTACAGTAAGAGCAAACTGAGGCCCCGTCTATAAGGAGACAAATTCAGGAGTATATGCAAAAGGTTTTTGTTGTATCGGCGTTTCATCCACACGGAAACAGCGTTTTGGTAACCTGACATGCCAGATGGATTCGTTTCACACATCCATCTGGGAAAGCTTCAATAGGAAACGTCTGAGAAAAGGCAGAGGCTTTGAAAAAAACTCGGAGGGTGATTGGATGAACATTCTGTCTGTCACATCTCTACAGGCCAGTCAGAGCACCAAAACATGTGATGCAGCCGCTATCAAGCTGTGCGTGCGCAGACACTGAGGAATAACATGATTTTTGAAAAGAAAACCACTCACTGCTGTTCTTTGTTCTTTTTTTAACAAAGAAATGTTGTCAAGTTCTGATAAAACTGGCGCTTTAGCAACATCCACGCTAATCTCTTCCTCCATAATTGCACCATCTCTTGCTGCTGCTTGTTAACGTCACGACTCTGCTGTGCCTGAAAGTTTTTGTCTCTGTGTGGATGGGGCCTGAAGTTAAGCGTCCTGCCCAAGGACACGTCAGTACATGGGGACTGAATGTACAACCTTCTGCTTGAGTCACGACGGACTCTTTTGAGGCATGATCGCAATATAGAAAGTACCACTAAGCAAGGTGGCAAAACTTTGCTTTCAGCTAGTTACTATAAGACCTGGTTCTGGTTGGCCTTGTCAACAAGTAAGGAAGTACTTTGTATGGCCTCCTTTTCATTATACAAATTTCATTACCTCACAAAGACAACCCAAGTAAATACAGAATGCAGTTTCTAAATGATGATTTTATTTATCAAGGGAAAAAAAATCCAAACCTGTCTGGCCCTGTGTGAAAAAGTAATTGTAATTGACTTAACTGTGATTAACCACTGTTGCTGGAAAGCTGAGTTCAATTTCACTGGCCACACCCAGGCCTGATTACCTCCAGATTTGTTGAATCAAGATATCACTTACATAGATGCTGTCAGACAAAGTGAAGTAGGTTACAAGATCTCAAAAAGAAACGCATCATGTCACAATCCAAATAGATTCAAGAACAAATGAGAAACAAAGAAATTTGAAATTTATCAGTCTGGAAAAGGTTACAAAGCCATTTCCAAGGCTTTGGAACTCCACTGAACCAGTCAGAGCCATTATTCACAAATGGAGAAAACTGGGAACAGTGGTGAACCTTCCCAGGAGTGGTCAGCCAACCAAAATGACTCCAAAAGTGAAACAACAACTCATCCAGGTCACAAAAGAACCCAGAATGACATCCGAAGACCTGCAGGCCTCACTGGCCTCAGTCAAGGTCAGAGTTCATGACTCAACCATAAGAAAGACACTGGGCAAAAATGGCATCCATGGGAGAGTCCCAAGGCCAAAACCACTGCTGACAAAAAGAACACAAAGGCTCGTCTCACATTTGCCAAGAAACATCTTGATGATCCCCAAGAATTTGGGAGAAATATTCTGTGGACTGACGGGACAAAAGTTGAACTCTTTGGAAGGTGTGCAGCATTTGATAACATGCCAACAGCCAAACATGGTGGAGGCAGTGTGATGGTCTTGTGCTGCTTTGCTGCTTCAGGACCAGGACCACTTGCTGTGATTGATGGAACAATGAATTCTGATGTCTACCAGAAAATCCCGAAGGCCAATGTCCGGTCATCAGTTTGTGCCCTTCAGCTCAAGCGCTCTTTGGTTATGCAGCAGGACAACGACCTGAAACATACCAGCAAGTCCACCTCTGAATGGCTCAAAAAACAAAATTAAGGTTTTGGAGTGGCCAAGTCAAAGTCTGGACTTAAATCCAATTGAGATGCTGTGGTGTGACCTTAAACAGGTAGTTTATGCTCAAGAACCCTCCAATATGGCTGAGTTAAAACAATTCTGCAGAGTAGAGTGGGTCAAAATTCTTCCACAGCAATGGGAAAGACAGATCACCAGTTACCACAAATACTTGATTTCAGTTATTGCTGCCAAGGGTGGCACAACCAGTTATTAGGTTCAGGGGAAATTATTTTTTCTCATAGGGTCGGATAGGTTTGGATTTTTTTCCCTTAATAAACAAAATCATCATTTACAAACTGAATTTTGTTTTTACTTGGGTTGTCTTAGTAAGATATAAAATTTGGTTTGATTATCCGAAACATTTAAGTGTGATAAATATGCAAAAAAAATCAGGATTCAGAAAGGGGGCACACACTTTTTTCACAGCAGGCCCGTCGACACATCAGGTCACTTTCACCTATTCACACTCATTTGCTCCACATTCACACACTGATGGCAGGGCTATATCAGTACTGACTAATCACATTGGTCTATATAAATTCAATCACTACTGTTATTGCAGTGGCAGATATATGGGGTTAAGTGTCTTGCCCAAGGGCACATTGGCAATTTACTGGAGGATCTAGGGATCAACCCCACAACCTTTCAGTTGAGGGACCAACTCTATCACTGATAGAGGTACATTTAAAGTGGATAATGTGTGAACCAATGGGTGTTGCTGAATTTGTGCATTTTGTTTTGTGAATTTGCAGTAAAATGAGATTTAACACACTAGTGAAATCCTTTCTGTCTACTCAGATTCAGTGGAGGTCAAAGGAGTCCCATGGCCAATCTGTGTTTTATTGATCAGTTCAATAAATACATGATCAGTCAACCTGCTTCATATCTATCAAACTACAGGTGGAAAAAAGGGACTGAACCACACCACATTTCTAAAATATGAAAATACAGATTACATTGTCTACATCATGAGGTGTTTTAATCATCGATTAGAGATTTAAATGCTACCTAAATGAGATGAAAAGAGAAAAGTGTTTCTAGTCTAAGCTTTAATATTCAACACTAACATCATCTCTACTTGATCTAATCTGAACTATCTATCATAACAGAGACCTTGGTTTGCCAGATTCTCCTCCACTTATTACAGGTTATTACTGCCAATGAAAATAGAAAAATCCGATTGCTGATTTATCCTCCAGAGCTGCATGTGCACAGCTCAGCTCATTTCAATCACAAATGGCAGCATCTTGATTTACACCGGCCACTGTTTTAATAGAGCTAGCCATGGTCAAATTCAAACAAGTCCAATTAATCAACTAAACATTCAATATCTCCTATTCAGCAGGCGGGTGGCGAGCGGACGCTGCTTCTCAGTATGAATTTTCCGGGAGATTTCTCTATTGATCGACAGACGGATGATTTGTGAGATACATTGTGTGGAGATCAATAGGCGGCCGCTCAATAGCTCATAGGGAGAAATGAAGTGTGTTGACATGAAGGCCACAAAGTCAAGTCTGCATGTGCACTCATAAAGCAGACGCTCAGGTTTCCTGCCATGCACAGGACTCGAACCGACAAACTTTAACGCACAATCCTCAAAAAGCGCACACAGCTTAAAGAGGTTTAATAAGGAGAAGAGGCAGTCAGGAGGGTGACCGGTGACTTTTACAGCAATCAGACACGTGTTTCTATACTACACACACACACACACACACACACAGCTTCATACAGTCTATTTCACTGAGTTCCACTTTGCTGCTCAGCTCTGGAGGGAGACTTCAGTCTTTGGGGGGTTCAGATGTGTGTGTGCACTCTTGTATGTGTTTCTCTTTGTTGGTGTGTGTTCAGTGATTCGACTCAGTAGCTTTGGGTTGACTGGTGTGTGTGTGTGTTGGTGTGTGAAAGAACGGTGAGGTTAGGCCAGTGTCAAAGCCAAGCGGATGATGAATGGCGTTAGTTTAGTCTGTCATTACAGACTGCTGTTTTATGTAGGGGTCAACTCTAATGGAGGAGAGGAGAAGAGAGGAGAGGAGAACAACACTGGAGGACACTTCCTTTGAAGAGCAGGCAAAAATACAGAGTACTGCAATATTTTAATGGACGATTTAAAGTTGTTGTTTTTTTGTTCTAGGGTACAGTGCATTCAAACCCCCTTCCCTTCTTTCATTTTCATGTTGCAGCCTGATGCTACAATTGAAAAAAATCATTTTTGTTCTCATGAATCTACAGTCAGTACTCCACCATGACAGAGTGAAAACAGAATTTTAGAAATTATTGCAAATTGATTAAAAATAAAAGTCAAAAATATCAAATTCTCATAAGTATTCTGAGCCTTTGCCAAAACACTTGTAATTTACCCCAGATGTCTTCCATTTCTCTGGATCTTTGCTGAGCTGTGTCTACACTTTGAGTAGAGTCCACCTGTGGTAAATTAAATTGATTGGACGTGTTAGGAAAGGCTTACACCTCTCTATAGAAGGCCTCACAGCTGGCAATGCATGTATATAAGTGCAAATCTAAGCCATGAGGTCAAAAGAACTGCCTGCAAAGCTCAGAGACAGGATTGTTGCAAGGAACAGATCTGGGGAGGGCTAGAAAAAAATCTTACACTTTTATTGGTTTTATAAATTGATCATGGTCAAGTTTTTTTTTTTTTTGTTACAAAAAAAAAAAATACAAAAAAAGTTCTTTGATGTCAGGGTGAAAACAGATTTCTACAAAGTAATGTCAACTCAATAAAAAAAAAGTAATGTAACTTAACTGACTGCATAAATAATCATCCTCTTCAAGTCAGTATTGAATAGATCACCTTTGCTGCAATCACAGCACTGAGTCTGTGTGGATAGGTCTCAATCAGGCTTTGGGGGAGATTGGGGGAGAACAGCCCTTTTTTAAACTCCAGTCACAAATTCGCTATTAGACTGAGGTCTGTGCTCAGACTCCAGAACATTCACCTTGTTGCCTTTACACCATTTCTGTGTAGCTTTCACTGTATACTTCGGGTCATTGTCTTGCTGGAAAATAAATCCCCCAAGCTGTAGTTCTCTTGCAGACTGAGTAAGATTGTCCTCCAGGATTTTTCTGTATTTTGCTGCATTCATTTTACCCTTTACCTTTACAGTTCTTCCAGGGCCAGCTGCCGAGAAGCATCCCCACAGCATGATGCTGCCACCCCTGTGCTTCACTGTGAGGATGATGTGTTTTTGGTGACGTGCAGTGTTTGGGGTCCACAAAACACAGCATTTTGACTGAAGGCCAAAAAGCACCATTTTGGTCTCATCAGACCAAAGAACTTTTCCCCAATTTACCATGGAGTCCCCCACTTGCCTTTCAGTGAGCTGTAGCTTTCGCTTTGCCACTCTCCCATAAAGCTTTGACTGTTGAAGAACCAGAGCAACACTTGTTGTGTGCAGAGTCTCTTCCATCTCAGCTGCCGAAGCTTGTAACTCCTTCAGAGTTGTCATAGGAGTCTGTGGTCCCTCTCACTGGGCTCCTTCTTGCACGGTCACTCAGTTTGTGAGGACCACCTGACTTTTCCTTTGCAATAGCCTTTTCCCTGAGTTGTTTGGAGTGTTCTTTTGTCTTCGTGATGTAATGGAAGCCAGGAATACTAACTCACTGGACCTTCCATACACAAGTGTCTTTATACTACACTTGAGGCACATTCACTGCACTCAGGTATTTTGACTTTTTATATTTTTGCTTGTGGCGTCAAACATTTGACAAATATTTTCATCCGTCCAAATGTTAATGAGGAACTGTCTTACAACACCAAGTCAACCCACGACTCCCTGTGCTGATTGGTTAACGAGCTAAGGGGCTGTAGGCCAGCCCACATTGCAAAATGTTAACAGTTCATGCAACATTTTTTTTATTTACAATGAGGAAAAGTAATTTAAAGACATAAGGACAGCCCTGTGTTAATGTGTGCTTAAGCCCTCTTTAAAATGTTGAAGATATGTTAAATCATTTGAATGTCGTGCAGACTTCATGTTTGTCATTTTTTTGTTCAGTCTTTATGCTAAAGAAGACGAAGGGAATAGGAGATCGAGGGTGAGACAAGTCACTGTCGAGAAAAGAGGGATGAGAATGGATGAACAATGGAGAGGGAGAAAGAGAGTGGTTAAAGGACATACTCCCTGTGGTCACTTTGGGTGATGGGGCATGACTGACCCCAACCACACACACACAAACACACACCAAGTCCTGTCACGGGGTTGGCAGGGTGCTGCTGAGACAGGCAGGATGTTTTAGTAATCTCCACCAATCAGCTGCCTGCTAGTCTGTGTAATAAAGAGAGAGAGAAGGAGGGATTTGCTCTAGTTGTTTTAAATTACAGCCTGCACTCTGGAGGTGAATAACCCTTCACCCACACGCTTTACTCACTGACACACATACACAGGCTGAATGGCCGATGAATGCTGTATTAGCCACCTTGAAAGCGAGCAGCAGCAGCAGCCATGGTGAGACGGATTCGTGGAGGACGGCGAGGTCCTGCTGGCTGACCAACCTTGTTATTAAGTGCGGGTGGCCGAACACGAGCAGGAGCAGGAACATGGATTAAAGTGGCCCCTCAGCAGCCTGTCAGCAGCCGCCTGTTTCACTCCAGGCCACACCAGGTGACACCTCTGTGTGTTTGAACCCTGAAGCAGGTGAACAACAACATGCAGTTATTTCCAGCAGCACTCGGGGGATGCAGGGTTGCAAACCAGTGTGAGAGCTAGGACCTGTTCAGTGCAGCATTCATTACCAGTGAGTTATCCCAGCAAAGTTAAGGATGGAATCGTCTCATCAATGCTCCTGGTTACATTTTGCATTTATGATCCATTTTGGGCACTTAAATCAGGAGTCTTTGCTTTAGTGCGTGCATCCATACTACACATTAATGTCTATAGTTATGATCTAATATTGAAACTGACTGAGCCACCTTTTGTGCAAACAACAGTCCATACATCCTTTCCATGGCTCTCTGTTACTGTGATTATATCCCTACATGCTGGGTGCAGTAAAGCTGCTGGCTGTGACAATTAATATGGAAGAATTAGCCACAACTTAAGAGGCTAGCAATGCCTCTTTAGCAGCTTTTCTCCCTTATGTAGTCATGAACATGCTTCTAGAGGACATGGTGATAAAACTATTAAGCAAGTTAATCTTGTGGGGTACTGGTTAAATTGAAATGACAACTCAATTCAATATGACAAGTTACAAGGAGTTGTAATGTGTCGTTTATGAGCAAGCTGATTCTAAGAGCTGGCACCTTTTGTGAGCGATGTAAGTTGGCACCCACTTTAGAGCCAGCGTCCTTGTTTTACCTTTTTTGTCAATTGTTTCAAAGATCTTGAAAAAAAGGCACCAAATAAAGAGCCATTTTGAAGTCAAAACAACCAGCTTTCATTATTGAGCCAAGCCCACAGATCTGGATCTGTGGGCTTAACTCAGCTGCGGTTCCCAACACTCCAAGCAAGGACATAAATAAAGCCATGCCTTTGTTCCTTAGCTGATAGGACACATGCCAGTACACTTACTGTCTTCACAACCAATCCAGTTCAGATGAAGGAATCCAAGACCACCTTTGCATGCAGTCCAGGCTTTTAGATACCTAATTGTCTTCAGAGGTGCATCCACCTAAAGTATTAAGGATTACCACTTTGTATCTTAATGCCCAAAATTGTTATAAATCTGTGTTAATGCACTGCTGAAATGGTGTCAATGCTTCCTTGACAAAAATAACCACTATGTAAGACCCAAAAAAAGATTTTACGTGAGATTTTTATCTCAATTGTCTTGAATATTAACCTGAAAAATAAAAATGGTTTACTTCACAGTGAGTTCAGAGTGAGATGTTTTGTGCTTTTGATTGTTCTTGTGTTTCAAATACATGGGTCAGACGTGGCCATCGAACAGGCTGGGTGGATCTGGCACTGTGTAGTTCCTAGAGCTTTTTTTGCAGCTTTTTCAGACAGTCAGAGCCACAAACAATGAGCTGAGAGCAAGAGACTTCTCATTCCTGAAAAACTACAAGGCTGCAGTAGAAAGAGTTCACCACTGTTCCCTGCTGGAGGACCCACAGTTGCTCTCAGGAGGTCTGAAAAATGTAACCAAATACATAGACAATTTTGTGTTTTATCATCTCTGGTCCAAACCAAATAGTCAAATTCCCTTTCAAAAAATAAAGAGTGAGACCCAGATCAAAGAATCAATAATTCTTTGAAAATATAATCCTATAATCCAGGAAGTTCTGGGTCTACCCCAGGGTCTCCTCCCAGTGAAGCATGACCTGTACAGAGAAGTGATCAGGAGGCATCCACCACCTCAGCTGGCTCCTTCTGATGCAAAGGAACAGCATCTTGACTCCAAGCTCCCTCTGCATGTCTCAGTTCTGCCTTTTTTTTTTTTCTAAGTCTTAGCTCAGCCATCTTTCAGGAGAAACTTATTTGACTGCTTATTCTTTGGGTCGCAGCTAATTATTGTAGGTAAGAGTTTGAACAAAGATCAACCGATAAATTGAAAGCTTTGCCTTCTGGCTCAGCTCCTTCTCCATGATGGTCAATGATGCAATTCATGCTGCAACAATGTCAATCTAAAGGTCCAATTCTACCCTCACTTATGAACAAGACCCCGAGATACTTGAACTACTTCACATTAGTAGGGCCCGGGGAATGGAAGGCAACAGAACTACATCCTCTGCAAAAAGCAGAGAGAAAAGTCTGAGGTCCCAAAACTGGAACCTTCTATCAGCTGTGTGTTGAGATCCTTTAAAATCTTAAAGAGTTTGTTAGGAATGGTAACTCTGGCAGAGGCCACCACGAAAAAAGATCACATCTGAAATTGTGCAGAGAATATTGACTGACCCTCACTCTGGTTGTAGAAGGTCATGATGGCTTGTAGTAGTGTCCCTAGTACGCTCACAAGGCCAAGTCAACAGAACAAGACAGGATGGGAAAACTCCCATGTTCCATCAGGAGGTCTGCGAGGGTTAAGAGCTGGTTTGCTGTCACACAGCATTGTTTCTCCCGTATATGAGGTTCAACGATTAGCCTTTCCAACTTCCCTTTTTCTTGGGAGTCTGAGTAGTGTTTTTAAAATGGAAACCAAAACTCGGTCTGCCATTCCATGGGCACTGTCCCACACCTCCCCACATCACTGAAGAGTCCTTTCAGCCAAGACAGCTCAACGATGTCCAGAGCCTTCAGCATTTCAGCAAGAATCTCATTTGCACCTAGCGCCTTGCCACTAAGAAGCTTTCTGAGCAACCTCTGTCAAGGATTAGTCTTTGAACTCTGTCCTCTTGTCAGAGAATCTGTTGATTGGGTTTAGGAGTTCCCCAGTCCCTGGAGTCATCAACCAGTTTGCCAGAACATCCTTGGGACCAGAAGTCCATCTTCAAAGCCTCTGTAAATTCCTCCCACACCAGGGTTTCTGCCTCCACAATAGCTAAAGCTGCAGCCCTCCCTACTTATGGTGAATTTTCCTGAATATTTCTTGTTGTGTTCTCACATCAGCTCATGAAATTCTAGTGAGGCTGGCAGGAAAATTCTGGGTGAAGTTATATGCTTTCACACATGAATGCATCCAAAAAGTTTCAGGAAATTTGAGGAGTTTTGTGCATGTGTGAAAGCACTTTCAGAAGCACTAAAATATACAGTAATGCTCTGCTGCCTGACCTGAAATCTGAACCTCCAATATGTCTACCACAGGGTGCATCACCTCCAAGTCTTCTATCTTGGCCTCATATATTATCTCTCTGCGGTGGGTGTGTTCGTGCTCTGTGGGTCAGTGTGAAGCTGTGGGTTCAAGCGCAGCCCTCAGCTGGACGTCATCCTCGCTCCGCTCCCTGGGCTTCAGCTCAGCTCACCTCTCTCTGTGGAGGGGCCGCGGGGTCAATATGGTGTTTTACCAACAGGAAAGTGATTCTCCGCAGCTGTCAACATCTATCAGCCTCAATCACACGCACACACGCCAACACACACAGGTCAGCCGCTCAGCCTCACACAAACACGCACACACTGGGGTCGGCCACTCATAAAGCCGTAAACAACAGAAAATGGTATGTGGCTGAAAAAGTGTCAGCTCAATTGGATTGTGCAAACACTGCTCTGTTTTTCCACAGCTGCTTTATTTTCTCTGTCCATGTTGATATGTCTTCTATCTCCTCGGCTCGCCCAGAGGTTTTTACTCCATCTAAAGGCTATCTGAGCGGCTGATGCTTATGGCTCTCTATTTTTCCCCTTTTACTCACCCGTTGGCTCCCCCAGACTGCTCTATTTTCTGTCTTATCTGTGCTGAGAGTGTGGATGTTTGGGTCAAAGCAAAACGGGACCAAAATCCTCTGTTATTTCTTTATTGGCTGGTTATTATCACCACAGATTTTACACATTTTCTACTAACAGAGGCTATTTTTGATGGTTAATTCCATTATTGCCATATATTCTAACCATCAACAAAGTTTTATAAATGGCTGTGTAAAGGGTTTACAGAAGTACCTGGACGGCACCAGATGGTCCATGGACAATAGTTGTCCTGTCCAAATGTTGTCCTGTTCTGTGAGAAGCAACAGAATCATGCCGAAAAAAGGTACAGTAGTATTGAATGATTTTGTACAAATATGACTCTGCTAACATCTAAAGGCTATTATTTGCATGTTGAGTATTTGTATGAGTTCAACTGTTGCCATAATGTCTCTAGCCTGTGGCTCAATGGCTCATGTGGGAGGCTAATTTATGGCATGCTAGGGAAGATAGGTTTGTAAGATTCTGAACGTATAAGGGTTAATTCTATAAATAAAGGAATTACAAAAGAATCCTCTTCAATGTCAAAGTGAAAACATATTTCTACAGAGTAAGGTCGAATCAACAGAAATATGTCATCTAAAAATAAGCAATAGCATAAATATGCTAATTCAACAGACGTCAAGCAAATTGGTGCTAGTGATCTAATATTTAGTGAAATGGGGATCGCATGAGTTCAGTGAGTGTATCTCAAGTGACTGTAGTATAGAGACTCCTGTGTCTCAAAGGTCCAGTAACAGGTTAACCAGTATTCCTGGCTACCATTACACTATAAAGACAAAAGAGTAACACTCCAAGCAACTCAGAAAAAATCTTATTGAAAAGTATGAGTCAAGGGGTGGATACAAAACAATATCCAAGGTACTGAACATCCCCCAGAGTTCAGTTAAATCCATCATCAAGAAATAAAAGAAATATGGCACGTGTAAATCTGCCAACATCAGGCTGTCCTCACAAACTGAGTAATTGTGCAAGAAGGAAACTAGTGAGAGAGACACCCAAGACACTTACGACTACTCTGTAAGGAGTTACAAGCTTAAGCAGCTGAGATGGGAGAGACTCTGCATACAACAGCTGTTACCTAGGTTCTCCACCAGTCAAAGCTTTATGGGAGAGTGGCAAAGAGAAAGCCAAAACTCGTGTTAAATCTGGACTAGAGTTCACCACAAGGCATGTGGGAGACTCCTTTAGGTGGAAGAAAGTCCTTTGGTCTGGTGAGACAAAAACGGTGCTTGTTGGCTATCAGACTACACATTTTGCTGTCCAGCCACCAAACACTGCACATCCCCACAAACACAATATCCCCAGTGGTTGAACGTTGGTGGCAGTATCATGCTGCCTGGATGCTTCTCAGCAGATGGGCCCTGGAAGCTTTATAAAGATAGAGGGTAAAATGAATGCAGCAAAATACAGGAAAATCCTGGAGGACAGTCTTATTCAGTCGGCAAGAGAACTACAGCTTGGGAGAAAATTTATTTTCCAGCAAGAAAATGACCTGAAGCAAACAGTAAAAGCTCCAAAGAAATGGTTTAAAGACATCAAGGTGAATGTTACGGACTAGCTGAGTCAAAGCCCAGACCTCAATCCAATAGAGAATTTGTGGCTGGACTTGAAAAGGGCTGTTCACAACCGATCCTCATGCAATCTGACAGAGCTTGAGCAGTTTTGCAAAGTAGAATGGAGTCAAATTAAAGTGTCCAGATGTGCAAGCCTGATTGAGACATATCCAAACAGAGGCAGTGCTGTGATTGCAGCCAAAGTTGCAATTACTAAAGACTGACTTGAAGGGGGAGAAAATATAAGCTCTTATTTTATATTCCATATTCAGTCAGTGTTACTTTGTGGAAATCTGTTTCTACTTCGACATCAAAGAGGGTTTTTTTAGTCCAAAAAGCCAAATGATGTCAACAGTGATAGATTAATACAATCAATACAAGGGATAAAACATCCAAGCGGTAAGTACTTTTTATAGGCACTGTAACTGTAGACTAAAAGGCATGGTAGCCTCATGTCAACACTGGCATTTCTGACATCCACTCTTGTGAGTAACATCATAATAGTATAATCGCTGCAAAAGAACTATTAAATTTATTCTTGCTCAGCATCTCTCTCTTTCTCCTCTAAGCTTCATCTGTCAAGTTTCACACATTTTTTTGTAAGAGAACTGCAGCCCACTCCCAAAGTTACATGGTGCTGAAAGCAGGCAACTGAGGCTCTCTGGGGAAAAAGGATAGTTGCAGTTGTCTCTGTTTAAGGTTAGAATAATGGTTTATTGACTTTAAAACTACTAATTTCAGATGGAGAGACTATGTATTCCTGCTTTAACATGGTCACTCTAAACGTTTTCAATTACATGCCATAATCAGGAAGTATATGAGGGATATTCACATTGAACAGAACCAGTAGGATTCAGAATCCTTTTAAATGACCACTGACAAAGATCTAATTAATTAATGTATAACATTTAAAAGTGGCACCTTTCATAACATGCCTTTATGCTTTGTCTCACACTCTAAATCTCAGTATATTTGTGTTGTGTTTATTTCCATTCTAACATTATTATGATGAGATATGTATTACTGCTCCCACTATATTCTGTCTTATCAGGAGTGTTCATGTGACATATGGATCTTATTGGCACTGTATAAACTCTAGGTGCAGGTGTACGTCTGTGGGTGTATCTGTATTCACAGCGTTAGATCAGCGTTGTCTAATGGGATGAATTGTACCGTGTGTGTTGTTTGTGTGTGTAGTGTGATTTAGATGTTTGGCTCTATATTCTCTCTGCCATCTTCATTGTTTTATCTCTCACACACACATACACACAGCTGACAGGCCTATCCAGCCTAATAGATAGTATTTTAAATCATATTACCTCTATTACAAACTGTTTTATTGTCCTAGCACATCTGTCAACCTCCTGAGTGGCTATGATGTGCATGTGTGTATTTGTGCACGGTTGTGTAAGAGAAAGAGACATCAGGAAAGCGAGCGTCCTCCTCTCCTCTCCTCTGATGGTATCTGCTCGGGGGGAATTGAAGCCCGGCTGGAGGAGTGTGCTGGTGTTGCAGTTGGAAGATTGAGCTGCAGGACGTAGATCAGAGGGAGCAGAGGAGGGGACAAAGACATAAAGACGCAGAGAGAAAAGACATGAGGAAGAGAGCGAAGGAGGGATGTCCGCACAGAGAATAACATATAAACTGGGGGTGTAATCAGCGGTCCTGACCCCACTTTGTCAGCATTGTGTGTGTGAGAGAGAGATAATGAGGGAGAGTGATGGCATGCTTGACACATCTGAATCTAACATCGAGTAGAGGTTAGAGGTGGATGAGCGGGTATATATCAGGCCGTAAAAATTATCATTAACCCAACCAGCCAAATAACAATAGACATTTTGTTGTTAGCTGTGTGTTGTGTTGAAATATCTGCGGTCTTAAATCCACAGGAGCAATGTGTGAGTCATTCAGATAGGCTGAGGGCAAATGATAGCTTTAATAAAGACATTTTAAGGTTTCTTGAAATAAAATGTACTTTCTAAGTTAGTAGTATGGGTGTCACCAATAAAGATTTACATACTGGAATCTGACTGGTCAGATTTTTCTTATTTTTGAAAGTCTTTGATTTATTTGACTGTTTTCTCTTATTGATCTGTATTCTCCATATTCTCACTTACAAAATTGGAAAAACTGTAAAATCAAACATTTTATTTTCTAGACTTGGACTGACAATTAATTTAAGACATAGTGCCTGAAGAAAGTACTAATCTCTTGCATGTTTCACGCTTATTTCAATTTCAAAAATCAGTCATGGTCAATATAATTTGGCATTTTTGACCAAAAATATGACAAAAAAAGTCCAAGTGAAAATAGATTTCCACAAAGTAATGTCAATTAAACAAAAATATGTTATGTTAAATGAGTGGCTGCACAAATGCTCACCTCCTCCAAGTCAGTGTTTAGTAGATGCACCTTTGGCTGGATTCACAGCACTGAGTCCATGTGGATAGGTTTCAGTCAGGCTTGCACATCTGGACACTGCAATTTGACTCCATTCTTCTTTGCAAAACTGCTCAAGCTCTGTCAGGTTGCATGAGGATTGGGCATGAACAACCTTTTTCAAGTCCAGCCACAAATTCTCTATTGGATTGAGGTCTGGGCTCAGCCACTCCAGAATGTTGTCTATAAACCCTTTCTGTGGAGCTTTCACTGCATCCTTTGGGTCATTGTCTTCCAGTACAATAAATCTTTCATAAATCTTTCTTTTCTTGCAAACTGAATAAGATTTTCCTCCAGGATTTCCCTACATTTTTCCACATTCATTTTCCCTCAACCTTAACAAGACTTCCAGGGCCAGCTGCTGGGAAGCATCCCCACAGCATGATGCTGCCACCACTGTGCTTCACTGTGGGGATGATGCGTTTGTGGTGATGTGCAGTGTTTGGAGTTTGCCAGACATAGTGTCTTGTCTGATGGTCAACAAGCACCGTTTTGGTCTCATCAGACCAAAAAAGTGTCTTCCAATTGACCATGGAGTCTCCCACTTGCCTTTTGGCAGCCTCTAGTTGAGATTTAATGAGTTTTCATCAACAGTGGCTTTCTCTTTGCCACTCTCCCATAAAGCTTTGACTGGTGAAGAACCCAGGCAAGAGTTGCTATATGCAGAGTCTCTCCCATCCCAGCTGCTGAAGCTTCAAACTCCTTCAGAGTAGTCATAGGTGTCTTGGTGGCCTTTTTCACTAGTCTCCTTCTTGCATGGTCACTCAGTTTGTGAGGACAGCCTGATCTAGGCAGATTTACACGTGTCATATTGCTTCCATTTCTTGATGATGGATTTAACTAAACTCTGGGGATGTTAAGTGACTTGGAAATTGTTTGTATGCATCCCCTGACTTATTTGTTTTAATAACCTTTTCTCTGAGTTGCTTGGATTGTTCTTTTGTCTTTATGGTGCAATGGTAGCCAAGAATACTGATTAACCAGTGACTGGACCTTCCAGACACAGGTGTCTTTATACTAAAATCATTAGAGAAACCTGTTTTCACTTTGACATTCAAGAGTTTTTTTGGGGGGGGGTATTTTTTGTCAAAAATGCCAAAGTATATGGTTCATGATTGATTTTTAAAATCCATTATAGGGTAAAACATCCAAGGGGTTGAATACTTCCCATAGGCACTGTACGTTGTTAGATTATTTAATTTCTATTTGTGGATAAAAAGTATGTTTATGAGTGTTTGTGCAGTAACGGGCAGCAAGGTCACAGCAGATGACGGTGGTGGGTGTGATTTAACCAGTGCATCCAGGACATATGACTGGGAAAGGCCCCTCAACACGGAGACGGAGAACGCATCAGTGTGTTGATGCATAAAGCCACCATGCAGAACACACTCTGATGGGACGCACACACACACACTCACATGCTCGGATTCACACATTCACGTTGGGCTCACTTCATCCAGAACGTTCTCTGATGGCTTTATCATTCTCCCTGCTCCTGTACACCCCGCCGATGGCTCTGTGTGTGTGTGAGTAATATAGAATAATATTCACAGGGAATATTCAGATTTATAGTTGGGTTATTAATTGCGGCGGCGCTTTAAGTTATTCCTATTTTATGGGGCGGAAAGATAATAACCTAATAAGTTTCCCCTTGTGTGTGTGAGTGTGTGTGAGGTCGGAGAGGTCAGTGTGTGTTTGTATTGTTTCCTGTGTGAATATTCAGTGTGAGGTCCAGAGAGGCTGAACGTATAGCTCATCATTACCAGCAGCATTTGTTTGACTTATTCTGTCACTGATGGCGACTATTAGCTCAGTCCAGAGAGCTCTAAAGGGACAAAGCACTTATTTAAAGATTGAGTAATTGTCACTGTGCTGGTGCACAGCACTCCTATCAGCCACTGTGAATGTGAACAACTCTCCTTTATGGGATGTGACCCACAGGGCAGAGCCAGGGTGGATTATGGAGGGTCTAAGGGAATAATTCTAGGAATAAAGAGAAGTCACATGTGTCTAAAAGGTCTGTTTTATTACACAAATAAAACATATGACTATTGGGCAAAAAAAAAAAAAAAACAGTCAAACATGAAAGGTATTAGTTGCACCAATATTGGAAACTATTCGCTATTTCCATATACAGTGCCTATAGAAAGTATTCCCCCATGGATGTTTTACCCTTTTATTGATTATATAGATCAGTCATGGTTGATATATCATGGTTTTACTGACAAAAAAGATAAAAAACAAAACAAAACAAACAAACAAACAAAAAACTATTGTCAAAGTGAAAACAGATTTCTGCAAATGAATGTCAATTAAACAAAATATGTCGGGTAAAATAACTGATTGCATAAATATTTACTCTCTTTAAAGTGACTGGCATAATTCCACAATGGTCTGGTGCAGAGGTCGCCAAGAAACCTATGACTACTCTGAAGGAGTTACAATCTTCAGCACATGCGATGGGAGAGACTCTGCATGCAAACACTGTTGACCAGTTTCTTCCCCAAAGAGAGGCAAAGAGAAAGCCACTGTTGAGACCAAAAGAGTGCTTGTTGGCCATCTACAAGATACTACACATTATCCCAAACACAACATCCAACTTTAAAGCACTGTGGTGGCAGCATCATGCTGTGGGGATGCTTCTCAGCAGCTGGCCCTGGAAGGCTTGTAAAGAGGAAAATGAATGTGGCAAAATATTGGAAAATCCTGGAGAACAGTCTTATTCAGTGTGCAAGAGGACTACGGCTTGGGAGAAAGATTTATTTTCCTGGAAGACAATGACCTGAAGCATACAGTGAAAGCTCCACAGAAATGGCTTAAAGACAACAATGTGAACGTTCTAGAGTGGCCCAGACCCTAACCTGACAGAGCTTAAACAGTTTTGCAAAGAAGAATGGAGTAAAATTGCAGTGTCCAGATGTGCAAGCCTCAATGAGGGCTATCCACACAGACTCAGTGCTGTGATTGCAGCCAAAAATGTACAGTGCATCCGGAAAGTATTCACAGTGCCTCTCTTTTTACCACATTTTGTTATGTTACAGCCTTATTCCAAAATGGAATAAATTCATTTTTTTCCACAAAAATCTACACACAACATCCCATAATGACAATGTGAAAATTTTCTTTTATAAATTTTTGCAAATTTATCAAAAATTAAAAACTAAGACATCACATGTACATAAGTGTGGGATCACACTCAGAAAGACTTAAGGCTGTAATTGCTGCAAAAGGTGCATCAACACAGTATTGAGCAAAGGCTGTGAATACTTGTGTACATGTGACGTCTTAGTTTTTTTTATTTTTAATAAATTTGCAAAAAATTCAAAAAAAAATGTTCACATTGTCATTATGGGGTGTTGTGTGTAGAATTCTGAGGAAAAAAATGAATTTATTCCATTTTGGAGTGAGGCTGTAACATAACAAAATGTGGAAAAAGTGAAGCACTGTGAACACTTTCCCGATGCACTGTAAATACTGACTTGAAAACAGTGGAGAAATATCATGGATTTTGAATGTCAAATACTTAATGTTTTAGTCTAGTTTTAGTGATCTTGATGAACACTAAACTGACTTTTAGTCAGTTTTAGTCTTTAAAGATCTATTTTTGGCTAGTCTTGTAGTCTTTCTCATAAAAAAAAAGGCTGTCGACAAACATTTTTAGTCATAGTTAAGTCACTGAAATTAACAGTGGCTTGAAGGGGTTAAATATGTATGCAATTATTATACCTTCTATAGCTTTTCATAGTATTCAATATGTAGCTGTCCTGTCTGTTCATGTGTTTTGCAGGTCAAGCTTCTTCCTGGTCTTTCTGTTTTGTTTGCCATGTGATGAGTTCATTAAAGCCCTCCACTCTCCAGCAACACCTCTGTCCACACGCACACACTAGGACGTCTGTGAGGGATACTTTAAAAAAAACTGCTAATTTGATCAATACTTAATTTTTCCTCCTCGATGCTTTTTCTCTGTTAAGCTGTGATAAGAGCAGGAGGGGGCGGGTGTGTGTGTTGCTATCACAGCAGTGTGTGTATCAGTGCTGCGAGCTGCCACAGTCTCCGGCTGTAATTTCAACATAGCCTCCTATTACCTGTGTGTGTGTGTGCAGACACTATCGGGCCATCTGGTAAATGGATAGGTTGGTGAGGTGTCGTCATGGCAGCCAGTTAGCCGGGGGATCCAAATGATGTCATCCTTCACCTCGGCTACACTTAAAGAGATAAGTTCCCTAAAGAGGCAGCCATTTATCAGCAGCCAATACACTGATACACACAGACACACACACACACCCACACACACCGGAGCACCCACTCACACATATTGAAACATAACAACACAAACACACACACTTTCGTTGAACCATATAACCGTTCTGGCCCTCCCTTTCTATTTGTAATCACCCTGTCATGGCCGACACTGAAGGGGGCTTTGTGTGTGTGTGTGCGTGTGTTTGTTATTGTGTGTACGTGTATTCTATAGGTCTTCAAGACTTTCTCTTGCTTACCTGCAGGCCTGCCCACAGAAATGGCAAGGCCCCTGAAAAGCCCAGTGAATGGGCACTCCCCAGATGAGTGTTATAATTAACACTTGTTGGATCAGTAGTGTTGGTGCTGGCCTCCTGACAAATATCCGCCTCAGAGCTGAAACTTCTTTACTACTATAATTGGCTGTGTGTCTGTCCAACTGCCCGCGTTGATTTGCACGTCACACCTGTACTCTAGCTGTCCTTGATACCTCTCAGAAGACTTCTTGGTGCCATAAAACATGGTGCCATGTACAAATTTTCATTAAAATCCTAAAATGATATAATTTGGTGACTTCCCCTGTGTTATGAAGTGACTGTGGAATGTAATTGCATCTTAGTACCTACAGAGGTCACCACGGTAATATGTAAAGTGTGTTTGATGATGTGGCTGAAAAAGCTGGCGCAGGACTGTAACTTTGGTGATTCGCTGACAATGATGTTGAGAGATCGTTTGTGGCATAAATGAAAAATGGATACAGCTGAGGCTACTGTCAGAGAACGGACTGACTTTTGAAAAAAAAACACTCAAGTTTGCATAATCAATGGAGGTGGCAAACAGAGACATTGTGGATTTTTTTTATGGCATGAAAGAACCTGGTAAATGAACAGAGCGACAGGGTCAGTGAACGAGGTCAGCAACACACCAGCAAAGACCTAGCCAGACATTAGAAAATGCTACGGATGCAGTGGAGAAAACTACCTGGCTAAAGACTGCAGTTTTGCCAGTGGAAAATGTCACAACTGTGCAAAAGTGGGATACATAAAAAAAGAACCTGCAGAAACAAACCAGGGTGAGGGGTAAAGAAAGCAGTAAATGGTTTAATATGGGGAAAAATAAGTAAAAAAAAAAAAAAGACCTTCTTTCATACAAGAGGAAGGGGAAGATAGTGAAATGAGGAAGTCTTCACTATGTATGACATTAAGATATTCACACACTTGGTCCTGGTTTACATTTGTGATTGATGTCCATATATCTGCAAACAGACTGCACTTTTTGTGGATGGCTAAAAAGAAGATTAACTACTTGTATCTGTTAGGGAGAGGATATTATTGTTCAGGTTTTTGCCATCAAGCAGCTTGGAACATGGGTTTACTGGGATTCCAGAGATAAAACAGGACTGATGCATATCAAGAAATAACTGCAGAAGTTGGCCAACCAGGAAAGCAGCATGCATTTCATACATATGGACCTATGAATGACTTAACAAGCTGAGCTAACTTGTTGAGCCATTTAATTGTTTATATGTTAAATACATCGTTTTTCATCTAATCATCCCTTCGAACTGTCCACTTAAATGTTTAAATACACCTGATACTACCAAAACAATCTTACAGCACATCATAGTGGCTGAGAAGTCCTGATATATTTTATATCAAAGTGGTTAATCTGACTGCAAGCTGATAAATGAGTCATCATAGCCTGTTATCTAGTTAGCAGCTTGTTCAGCTGCCATACAGTCTCTCTGAAATCTACTGCAGAAGTTCAATTTTCAACCTACCTGTGGCACATTCAAGATGAAAATATCATGAAGGGGAGGAGTTTCACAGGCCGGTCAGACACCATGGAGAATCTCAAAGAAATGAGTGGACTTCAGGTTGATTTACCTCTGTAACCGCACGTATGTTGAAACAAAGAGTTATATTCGAATCAGTTTTTGTTCAGATCCGTAATCTAAAAAAACCTCACGCACTTGAACCTTGCACACTGAGTCTGTTTTTTTTTTTTATTTACAATCAACTTTATTTGCCAAATTCGTAGGATGTTGCAACTGGTTTCGTACTGCGGGCCTGAGGCTCTGTCGCTGTTTTTAATCACACTGGATTCATCCGTCCCGACAGAAAGCTTCATACAGCACACACTCACGCTTCATAGCGCTGTGCCAAGTTAGAGATGGAGAGCAACCTTTCAATTCAGTCTCTGATACATGGCTGTGCACACAAACTTCTGCCTTTTCTATTACATACTATGGTTTATATCCACATAATACACAGACAAAAGTTTAAAGTGAGGGTTCACTGCAAGGGAGTGAGAGAGAGGGAAATAGCAGTTTTGAATCATCAATCATCCATCTAACTGAGTTGGACTGGTGCAAAGAAATGCAAAAGCTAAAAACCTGTTCCGATAAAAGGAAATGCCGCACAAAAGTTTCCGCATCAGTGCATAACTTTAACCAGCAGAACATGAGCTCAACTTTATTTTCTAACATGCAAAAAATCTGAAAAAAAAAAAAAAAAATACAGACTCAGTGTGCAAAGGCCTAAAGTCAAAGACTTGATGAGGAGACAGTCAGAAAAGCACCAGTCTGAAAAAAAATAGAAGTAAATGGGAGGAATGTTACAGTTGAAGTAAACACAGGCTGGCCAAAAACCCTGGATTGCTCAGTGCAGGATTAAGCTCAGAACATACGGTGGCCATAAATGCCAGTATTAAGAATAGATAAAGTTACAGTGGAATATGAAGGCATCAACAAGATTTTAGTCGTAGTGGTAGTGAAGAGCTCAGGAACCAGTCTAGTCTAGTTAAACCCACTGGCAACACTAGTTGCAAAGTTTATGCTTGTCATTTCCCTTCGACAAATACATTTTTTAACATTATATTATTATCAATGATATGTGAGTAGAAACCTTGGGGAATAGTCTTGAAAAAACAGAAAGTCTCCATGTACTTCTTGTCACATGAGGATGTTGAATTACTGACCCATTTTATCAAGGGCTGAACACAAATATAATAACAGATGTTTAGTATTTTGTGTGTGGAGTCATTTGTCTAAGTGCCACATATTGTTGCCGGTGGGCAAATACCTTGGCAGTAACAAGGTGAAAACACAGGCTCATTTTCTATGGCTCATACACTTAATATTGACAAGTACCTCAGACTACTGAATTCAAAAGAATATGAACTATCCCTTTAAGTTGGAGTTATTTATAAGATTTTTGACTCTGTTTCTTTGACTAATGATACGATGCAGCATATTAGATTTTTTTCACAATATTATATTTTTGTTTTTTTGAGCTGTTCATTAAATCTCATGTTTTGTTTTTACAGCGCCAAATCCGATTTAAAAAAAAAAGAACAGGTCGAGTTTTTTGTTTATGAGATGTAACCATAGACTGTAGAAAGAATTAGACAAACCCCGTGTGACGTCAGTCATCTGCTTACAATAGGCAGACTACAATAGGCTGTTGAACATGCGTCCAGATGGGACTTCCGGTGTTCCTGCAGCAAGCCTTCCGCATTGGCTTCATTTTTCAGGACCGGAGGTTGCCACTTGGATTCAACACTAAAAAGCAAATATAAATTCTTTTATATGTTAGCATCTAAGCAATAAAAACAGACCATACCTGATTCAAACAGCAAATATGAATCTGTAGACATTCTTACAATGTTTTATTTTCCCAACATCCACTTGTGTCACTAATACCTCTTATGTGAGTGTATATGAGCGTGCACATATGTGTGTGTGCGCAGTGGTCGCAGCAAGATGGCCTCTCTCTATTAGCTGTAATGGAGTCAGACTGAGATGTCAAAGAGAACAGGCTCTTATCAGAGAGAGTGAAGGAGATGGGAAATGGTGGAGAGAGGGATGAAGAGAATTAGAGAGGAGGAGATGGTGTTGAAGGAGAAATAAAAGGTTTGGGTGGAAAAAATAGGGGAGAGAAAGAGAGGTGCAGGCTCCTCCTACATCTTCACCCCCCTGGAAAATCACTGGAGTCTCTACCAAGTGTTCTGAAAGGTTTACAGCTCCTGTGAACTTCAACCTCGGGACACTGCCACTAAAGATCATGTAGTTTTCTACTACAGAGAATGCATGGTTCATATCAGTTATGAATGATTCAGAATGTAGAAGAAGGTCTGTGTATGTTTACAAAGAAGTGCAATAAACTACTGTTGGGTCTTGCTGGAAAAACTCTTCTGCAATGAATCAAGGGATTTGCATTGGATTGTGGGATGTGGCGTTCAAAGTCATGATTTGGGTAGCTGGTTGGCTTGGCTCCAGGATTTTTAAAAAAATGAAATGAGGATTTACTGGAAAATTAATGGAGGATTTGAACGGGGACATTAACTTCAGTATACAGAGGTGGGTGATGATGATGGTGATGAACACAGACACCACAAAAGTTATCTACCTGCACATCAGTCAATAGAGAAATACAAGTGTAGAGGCCACACTTGTATTCCTGTAATGTTAACTTTGACAGCTGTTTCAAATCTAGTCTTATTCTTAAAGGGATATTTTGGGATTTTTGAAACTGGGTCGTATGAGATACTTGGCTATAGTAGTGGTCCCGAGCATGGGTCAGCATTTTCCAAACCTACACCACCAGGTACATCAGGATCTCTCCTGCTCAAAACTTTAAAATGAAGTTTCTCTCAGTGTACTCCAGTTCCTACAAATATCTTCTCATATCCACAGTAAACGGCACATCACCGTCACCTCAAGTCAAAATCGCTAACATTATCTCTGTTTTAGCTTGGTGTGGTCATATTATCCCTGTCGAAGCCCACAGACCCACACAGCTGATCAGAGGATATCAGTGCATGGAGGCAGAAGGAGACAAAATGCTGAAAGCTGCATTGTAAATTCGTGCCTGAGACAGAGGGGTTTTTCTTGGGAGAAATGAAGTGCTACGTACGTTTTCGACACAGCGTACAGGCAAGCCAACGTATTTTCTTGGCCCATTTTTACATAAAACTTAAACTATGCGGATAAAATATTCCCATCCATTGCCACTATTCCACGGATCTCTCTGAGCTCGTAATAACCACAGGAGCAACTTTAACAGAAATCCCTGGAGGCTAATGTCACTACTATAGCCAAGTACCTTGTATGACCCAACTTCAAAAATCCAGAAATATCCCTTTAATCTCTTGATTAAAGTGTTAGTTCAGGATTGTGGAACTAGGACCCCTCTTTTTTTCGTACAGTGCCACCCAGCAATTAAACGAGTTGCTAAGTGTTGCGTGCTGGGCAATCGCCCTAATTAGCTCATTATAAGGTAAAATAAAGAAAGAAAGGAGAGGCATGACCCCAGGGCTGTGGAGACATATTCAAGATTATCTGAGTCTACATTTATATCATAGTATAATAAATAGTAATTACAATGCATAATTTGAGACAAAAATAAAGACTACTCACTGTTACCATGTTTAAAAAAAAACTTTCATGGAAGGCTTTTAGGAAATTTGTCCTTATATGAAAATAAACAGTGCATTCAGAAATGCTTGATGCTACAGTAAAAATCTTATTGCTATACACTCAGTACCCATTATGACAAAGTGAAAACAGAATTTGAGTTTTTTCCCCCCAAATTTGTATAAATAAAACTGAAATATCACATTTATACAAGTGGTCAGACCTTTTGCAATAACTTTAAATTTAGCTCAGGTTCCTCCAATTTCTCTGGATCTTCACTGAGAAGTTACACCTTGACTGTTACACTGAAGGTTCCCAAGTGCACAGTGGGACAGTAAATCTCAAAAGGAAGAAGTTTGGCGCAACCAGAACTCTTCCAAGAGCTGGTCGCCTGGACAAACTGAGCAATCTGCAGGGAAGGGCCCCAGTAAGCGAGGTGACCAGGAACCCAATAGTCACTCTGACTGAACTTAAGAGTGTGGAGATGGGACAAAGTTCCAGAAGGACAAATTCACTGCAGAACTTCACCACTATGGAGATCGAATATTTGAATATTTTTTTTAATGCAGTTTCTATATCGAATCAAACCACTTTTTAGCAATTAAGCAACTTGTGTCTTATGATAACAAGTAATCTATGCTTTAAAACAGTTGTTTGGTCCACAAAACACACAAAAAGTTCTAATTGACCACTTCTTACCAATTTTTTCTCCAGCTTCTTATCTAAAAGTTGTTCTATATTGCACTAAATTCCTGTTGTGCCACAAACAGAAAAAAATGATTACAGGTAAATATAAAACAGCTGCATTGAACTGCATCCTTTAGAAGCAAATTAATTTTTATTCTAAGTTTTGCAGCCTCATTGTTAAAAACCTTGGCTCTGATTTATTTCTCTTAGAAAAAGAACTTAGGGGGTCTGCTTTTTTATTTAGGCAGCAGGCTAAAGGTGCTATCAGACATAAATTATTAGATCTGGGTTTTAAATTTAGAAAATGGTTTGGGGGGTTTAGCTGCATGTTGTAACATTTGCAGTCTGTGTCTGTGTGTATCAGAAATCAGAGTCATTAAACATCTTCCTTAAATCCTTGCAGCACAGTGGGAGTATGTTCAGCCATCACACTACCTGAAGCTCAAACACACACACCCTCCATATATCGTTCCCTGGGCGCCGTGCCCGCTCCTCGTCATGTTTGTCTAGGCTAATCGCCCGGTTGCCGCCTCCTCCCAGCAGTAACTTTGTTAGAACAGAGACACCTCGTTAATGACGGTGCTAATTGAATGAAATGGCCATACTAACGAGCATAAAACCTCCCACTCACATTTTGCTAATTAACAACACACTGGCTTAATTACAACAGTAGAAACACATGCAGCGCTGCCTCGTTACTGTTAATTGCCGAGGCTAACAGGGATTTATGGTAATTGGCTGTATAAGCGTTGTTAACGAGAGGCTGAATTAGCCAGACACACAGAGAGACAAGAGCAGAGCAGAGATGTGCCAGCGCTAATTAACACCGGGCAGACACTCTTGCTCCTGGCTGCAGCTGAGGGGTCTATGAGGCTGTATTGATCATCTTATTGGCTGGTTTCATATCACAAGCTCATATTTTTGCAGCCAATGAGAGGATATATAAAGCTGCGAGTGATCCAATCTTTAAACATCAAGATATGTACGCTGTGAAGCCAAAATGTGCTATCATCTAGCTAGAGACATCCTGTGAAGTCAATGCCGTAGTGATTGGTTGGTGAGCTTGATGTCCTGCCTGTTCCTCTGACAAAAACACACTTAATTTGCTGATAAAACTCCCTCCGATGTGTAAAGTTCATGGCAGAGCAGACTGCTGTGTTCATTTGAGGCAGATCACATCTGCTGCACATAGTGCTGAATTTGTCATTGGTCAGCGGTCAATTATGCTTCTTTTAAAATCATTAAATAACCAATAAAACAACAATTAAAAAAATGAAGACTCTGATATTAACAAGAATGATGTAAACTGACTATAAAGACAGAAACCATACGAAAGAAAAATCTTTTTGACACATTTGATTTCAAAGTTTGAACCACATTTGTCTGTTGACATAGAAGAGGCCAGAGCTCATTCTGCTGCCAGCCAGCAGGGGGAACTTCTAAAATTTCGACTTCATTTTCAGAGGAAGTTGTGCAGCCCATCTTTACAGTGTTTGGATGAAGGAAGCCATTCTATGACATGTAGCCAACCACCAGAGGGCAATAGAGATGCTTTGGTTTCAGTTTTGAGGAGCTGTTATGTTGTCCATCTTTTATACAGCCTAAGGACACATTGTAGCATTTATCTTGAGATTTCATGTATTCTTTAAAAAATGCAGGATAATAAATGATGCATGGTTTTGGATTTTCATCAAAGTGCATGAAGCCATAAGCTCTTTGTCAAGTTGTCTGTGATCCATTTTACCATATACACTGCTCCAAATGATTATGCATAAACTGCTTTTGTTTTTCCGTAATAGTCTATATAGCTGGCAGTCAAAAGAATTCTTCATTCCTCAACAATTATATTGTAATCTGGATTATATTTGACAAAATTACCAATGATGACAATGGCATTTCTTTTTGCAAAATAACTTAAAATGCAGTGTTCCAAATTATTATGCAAAACAGATCAAATCACTCAGTAGTTTCTTAAGGATTGAAAACTGTGTAATTCTTTTGCTTTAGGTTGAATGAATTTTTGATTTAGACCATTGGAAGTTTTTCACATCTTTCCTGGGTGTGTTTAATTTGGGCTGGACAAATATGTGGGCTGGCAATGTCACCGGCCACAATGTGGAATCATCCCGCCCCCTAATGCTACAATGATCAGGGTTGCCAGCTCAGCAGCTTTCCTGCAGAATTGGGCTAACTTTTAAGTACTACTGCGGATAGAATTTTTTTCCACGCATTTTTTGATGTCTTGGGTATTTGCATTTAATATCCAAAACAGAGAAAGCTACTTTATATGCCCTAAAATACAACTAAATCAACCACCAGAGAAGTAAGAACACATAGACCATGGTACATTAGACATACACACCACACACAGAAGCAGCATACCCGCACGCACACAAGCAATATATTTGGTGTGGCAGAGGTTTTACTGGCTTATGTTAGATTTCAACGTTCAGCTCGGTTTTGGGCTAGTTTTTATCAGCCATTGGGCTAGATTTGTGACCCACACGTGGCGACCCTGATAATGATGTAAAATCATGGAGTTCATCTCAGGACAGTCTGTTGTAAGCTGATGTCACTACCTTCATAGAAAGTTAACAGCCAGTTAAATGCTTTTTTTGTTCATTGTGAGGTAAATTGCACCAAACCTATCAGCCACAGTGGCCTATGGATTATTGAAAACATCATAACAGAGAGGTTTGAGCCAGAAAATGGACTTTGCTTAGCATAGAACCAGGCAGCTGCACTTTGATCAGGTCAACATAAGGTCAAGTGGCAGGCATGAGTGCATGTCTATTTTTTAACTTAAACAAGATGGAGCAGGAAAAAACGTCTAACCTGCTGAAGGTGTGTTTTAATCCACATTGAACTTGTCTTTAGTCCTGGCTGAGTAAATGAAGCAGACTGGGGCTGTCTCCCTACAAGCAGGAACAGTTTAATTCCTCATGTCGGTCTCATAGACACGGCCTATTCCTGCCAAGTCTGTCACAATAAAACCCTCCAAAGCTAAGTGTTGTTAAAGACTTTTATTTATTTATTTATTTATTTTATTAACGGCAAAGATGTCTCAAATGGAGGAGAGACTTAACTTGACATAAGTAAGAAAATGAGATATAAGGAATACATGAAGAGTTAAATACAGGATGAGAAAATGAAACTGTGATTTTTAAGCTCTGAACTGTCATGATATAAATGTGATTGTTTCTCTGGTAGCTGACACAGAGTGCTGACAGGTCCAATAGAGATACAAATGATTCCTACATTTAGGTTGGAGCATTTTTTAAAATCTGAGGGTGCTTTCACATTAGGCTTAACTGATTTGAGCCACACTTGCCACGGTGTGATTCCTTCCTCTCCTCCTGCCCCTCGCTGGCCTGATTTCACACTAGCAACATCGATACGTGACCACTTGCACATGTACTCAGTTTGATACAGCAGGTGGCGGTATCCACACAGCTGGTTTACAAACTTGCCAAAGAGCAGAAAGAAGAAGCTACCATGGCAACAATTCAGGTCATGACCTGAGCGAAGATTATTTATATCTTAACCCAGCAAAAAAGTCCATCCTGCCACTATAAAAGTCTTTCAGTTCCCTTTTTAAGATGCTAGCAACACCGAAGATGTATAGTTCTTCTGATGATGTCATATAGCTGATGTGACACTCTGTCCCGTATCCGGGTGTGACTGCATTCACATTTCATCTGAACTTCTACTGTTGCATCAGGCTTCAACATAAGAAAATTGCAAAAAGTGAACCGGGTGTGAATCCACTTAAATCGCGCCAGAGAACACCTCCCTCAGTCGGCCCGGTGCCCAGGCGCAGTTCATTTGCATTCACACTGACCAAAATGAACCGGACTTTGGGCTCAAGTGCACTCAGATCCTGGACCAGGCCGCTAGTGTGAAAACCACCTGAGAGGATCGTGGTGCACTGCTGACACATAGTGGTTTGAACATCTTTCACAGACTTTTCTTCACCTTTCCATGGCGAACATTATTTTTATATTAGCACATAAGTTACACGGGAACTCGAGAAAAAATTGCAAAAGGAAACCAAACTTAGCAAAAGTTAAAGGTTTCAATGAAAAAAAAACAAATGCTGATAATTAGTGACTAACCCTTGAATTAGTCCACACCCACCTCTGTCTATTTTACTCTTAATGGGACCATTATTTACTAAAGAAACACACATGCTGTATTTAGGAAGACTCAAAGCTAAAGCTTGAGACCATAGATTTATCAAATGTTATTACAGAAAGAAAAATCAGGTTGCAGGTTGTCATATTTTCTCTATTCTCTCTGCAACCAGTGAAGTCGGCCCCTGCTGGTCATCACTCTAACTTCACTTTATCCACCAAGGACTGAATCCTCCTCTTAAACACGACACTTAAAAGTTGGGTTTATTTTTTAAAAGTATTTATTAACAATAAAACATCTAATATCGATTATTTTTCCTTCTATAGTAGAAATACTTAGTTTTTCATGAACGACACAGCAAGTTTTCAAACAAACTGCTCAGACATTTTCTTTCTCTCTACCATTTATTTCTGTCCTTTCCTCCCTTTCTTTCTCTTAATTTGCTCCTTCATCCTCCTCCTCCTCCTCTTCATATTCACTGGCTTTTATTCTCCTCCCTCTGATAAAGTGATTATGGTTATGTGTTCAGTGGAGGAGCATTCAGGCAGACACACTCTAGATTGGTATGCATGTATTATTACACCGTGTCACTTTGTGAGTGTGTGACGGATCTCTCACAGCTCATTGGTTGTATATGAGGGAATGTCAGTTAGTCATTGGTTAAAAGATCTGGTTAGCATCCATAATGGCCTCTTATTACTGCTTATACGCCTGATGAATAAAAAAAAAAAATCAGTGTGTGTGACAGATGTAGTGAAACAGACAGGGAGAGAGAGGAAGAGTGACAGAGACGTTGAGCAGATTGACAAAGGATAAGACAATGACTTGTTCAAGGATGCTCAAACCTAAACACACATACAGATGTAATAATAGTATTTAAACAACACTTTTCAAAACAGATGACAGTGATTCAACAGGAAAATTAGAAGCAAACTACTTTTGCTTTTAGCTTATTATTTTTTCATTCCAATCGGTAATGTAATATTGGAGGGTGCTCTAGTGGACAAATCTGTAACTACACTGTGATTAAAGCAAATGGATGTTTTACATACATATTAATAAAAAATGTGCATAAATATTCAAATAAAATTCAAAATCTGTAAAAAATGATAAATGAAATTTGAATGTGACTGTAGATAAATATTGGCAGCCCTAGTTAGAAGAGCAGAAACATCTTTTACATGAGGAAATGTGGTTCTTTGCTCTTTTAAAGGCTTTCAAGTTCTGATAGAAACACTGCCATAGGTTTTTCCAGTGGAAAACACATCCCTCAGGGGAGAAGCAGTGATTTCTATACAGAGAAACACAACCAAAAAGACCATGTCTTAAGCTGTTTATGATTGTGCCAAGTGTAAAAGGTGGGAAAATATAAGCATTCTTAATTCTGAAGCTTCTTTTGGGTCGTGAAAGTAGGGAAATATTCTGGCAAACCATTTTTTTTTTGAAGTTTTTAAAAGTTACAGAGGAACAGCAGCAGGCAGAGATTTTAAAGCCTCCATCTAAAGCCTGGGCGAGCCACTCGTGTATGACCTGTTTCCACAGTGCGGTCTGGTGCCAGTAAAGTTTTGCCATGTTTTAACTCTTTAAACTCTGATGTTACCAGACTCCTCAACTGTTGTCCGTCTCACCAACCTCCAGCTTCTCTCGTTGCAACAGAAAATTTGTCCCTTTTTAAAGATCCAGATCATTTGTCTCAGCCCAGTAGTGCTGGTTGTTTGGATCCCAAACCTCTCTTTATTTGGTAACAGTTTGGCTTTTTAAATGTGGGATATATAACAAAAAAACATTGGGGAAAGGAAACTGGCACTCAAACGGAAGCTAGCTACCGCGGCTAACATAAAAGAGCCATTTTGTAGCACAGGCTTGTTTGCGAACAGCACATCATCGCTTAGTGACTTACGCCACAGGGTTTATTTGGTTGATAGCATATCAGTGTTTTAATTAAAAACATGTTTGTGACAAAATGAGGGTTTTTATGTTGAAGGAGCTCAGCTAGCCTCTCAGTTTAACACAAGACTCTTTAGAACTCTTGTTTCTCTTTATCTGGATGGATGATGCTGGATGCTAGGAGGACTGCAGGATTGAGTATTTCTGATGTTCATCATCTCCACGCCAGGTAGATGGTTTAAACTCTGGTTAAAATCCCTGTTTTATAAAGTGTATGAACAGTATTCAATGGATGTAGAAATGTTCTGATTATCAAATACTAACTTTCCTTCATTGAAATGATTCTCTTGATGCTTTAGAATAGGACTTTAACTTAAATACTGCTGAATAATGCATTAACATTCGTGTTAATGATCAGAAAGAAGAAGAGAGCAGATCAGCGATTATACGGCCACATTAACTAAACAAAGACTTTTGGATTTTTAGTTAAAGTTCAAATAAAACACAGACTTTAAAAACAGCTCTGGTACAAATTAGCCCCTCAATTACAGCCATGAAAGTAGATTGTGTGTCATTTGTTATTTCTGCTCTTTCTGCTTGTGTATACAGTGAGTGTGTGCTGTGTGCATATGCAGATGAGCGGTGTGTGTGTGTGTTGCGTTGTGACAGGGACTAATGTCTAAATCAGCCAGACTCCATCGCCCTGTCGCCCCGCTCCCCTACAAATGTCACCTGTTCCCGGCCAGTGATTTGCATAATGCAAAGCTTCTCAGTCGTAACGGTCCGATTAGCGGCGGCGAGCGCCAGGACCATTCCTGACGCACCAACCCGTTAACGGCTCCTTTTGCCGGGAACAACTGTGATTAACTGAGGGGGCGACAGAGGAGGGAGGAGGGGGGAGGAGAAGAAAGAAGGAGAGAGGAGCTGGCCTGAAAGTGTTCACTGTGTGGTTATTTTAATTAGAGACAGACAGGTCGGCTGCAGGTGACAAAACACACTGATGACACAGAGAGAGATCAGGACAGAAGGAGGAGAAAAGGAAGAAAAGGAGACAAAGGAAAGAAAGAGGGAAGAAAAGGAATGAAGGAAGAATGGAAGATAAGGAGGAGATGTTGAAAAATGTAGACCGCGGAAATAAGGACAAATTCAACAGATTTTAACATTATAACCCTTTAAGCACAAACAAAAATGATTCATCCAGACTAGAACACCAAAATATTTTCCTGTCTGAGACCTACAGTGCTTATAGAAGTATAACCCTCCTCAGATGTTTTACCCTTTTATTGATTTAGTCGATATAATTTGGCTTTGTTGACAAAGAAAACCAGCTAAAAATTCTCTACTGGATTGAGGTCAGGGCTTTGACTCAGCCATAAAGCCGTGTTGCTTTTACTGTATGCTTCAGGTCATTGTCATGCTGGGAAATAAATGTTCTCACAGGCTGTAGTTCTCTTCCAAACTGAGTAAGATTTTCCTCCAGGATTTTCCAATATTTTGTTGCATTCATTTTACCCTCTACCTTTACAAGCCTTCTAGGGCTGGCTGCAGAGAAGCATCCCCACAGCATGATGCTGCCACCACCATGCTTGACAGTTGGGATGGTGTGTTTGTGGTGATGTGCAGTGTTTGGTGTCCGCCAAACATAGCGTCTTGTTTTATGATGGAAAAAATTTCAACATTCTTTCTCCCACTTGACCTTGGAGTCTCCCACATACCGTTTGGTGAACTCTAGTCAGGATTTTAGCAGTTTTGTTCAACAGTGGCTTTCTTTTTTCCACTCTCCCATAAAGCTTTGACCGGTAAAGAACCTGGGCAACAATTGTTGTATGCAGAGTCTCAGCTGCTGAAGCTTATAACCCCTACAAAGTAGTCATAGGTGTCCTGGTGGCCTCTCTCTCAAGTTTCCTTCTTGCACGGTCACTCAGTTTTTTAGGACAGCCTGATCTAGGCAGATTTACACATGTGCCATCATCCTTCCATTTCTTCATGATGGACTGAACTGAACTCTGGGAGATGTCAAGTTCCTTCAAAATGTTTTTTGTATCCATCCCTTAACTTGGACTTTTTAAAAGTGTCGTTTGGAGTGTTCTTTTGTCTTCATGGTGTAATGGTAGGCAGGAATACTGATTAACCAGTGACTTGAACTTTCAGACAAGTGTCACTTATTTAACATTATATATTTTCTTTAATTGTCACAACTTTGAAGAAATCTGTTTTCCTTTTGAAATTAAACAGGGTTTTTTTGTCAAAAAGGCCCAAATATATTGACCATGACTAATTCATAAAATCAATAAAAGAGTAAAACATCCAAGGGGCTGAATACAGTTCATAGGCACCATACTAAATTTGTTTTTGTGTTGTTTTTTTTTTGTGTTTTTTTTTTTTTTGTTTTTTTTTTTTTTTGTTTTTTTTTTTTTTTAGTGGAAAGAAAAAGACACCTGTTACACTGTAGAAAAAAAAAAACATTATTTTCACTTTTTATTTTTTTCACCCATCTTGTATCTTATATTGTATTGAGTTTGTATTGGTGTCCAGTAGTCTCTAAATCTTTGTTTAAACCTTGTTTCAGTCAGATTTTCTCTCACACATCCCTTTTAGAGCACTTCCACTTGTCTGAAAGGTACATCATAAATAGTTTAATGTGTTTTACTTTTTGTCGAGATAATATTTATTTTGTATTAAACTGAGATTAAATTTCCTGTAAAACTTTGCCTTTTTATGTTGTGTAAAACTTTTATTTTTTACCTTTATAATTTGTAAGAACATGGACTTCCACACTTTTATAGAGAACACTAAACATGCTTATACTTCATTTAAAAAAAGTTTCAGTACAAGTTAAACGGAGTCATCAAAACTTCCGTTGAATCCTATGATTTTTGTCTCTGAAAAATACAAAATAAATCCACCAAATTCTTTCTTTTCCTCCACTAATGATCTTTCTTTCTGTGTCTCTTCCTCCGCCTCTTCCGCTCCCTCCCTCCGCCCGTGTTTGACGGATGAGGCGAGGATGAGGGGATGAGAGGGGAGATGTGTTGCACCTCACTTCTCTTTCTAATGTCTCGGGCTGCTGGGAAACCATGTGGAAAACTAAAGACTATTAATGCCACAAACAAATCTCTCCCAAAACGGAAGCTCTTTTACATGTTTTAGTGCATGGGTGGGCGGGCGAGCGAGCTGAAGGCTTAATGACATGGAGAGAGGAAGAGAGGGATGATAGAAGAGATAGAAGAAGTTGTTGAGAGATGAACAGGAGGAAAAATAAAATAAAAAGCAGCTTAGAAGGTTTATGTTTGGATCAATAAATGCATTTAGACCAATTATTTTCTATGGCTGATCCAAAGTTTGGAAACGTGATCAATGAACTTTGTTATGCAGAGTAGAGATAGTACTTAACAAGTTTTATGGGACAGAACTGATCCTGCAGCTTTGTACCAAGGTAGAGGATATTTTTACTCAGTGCTTTACTTGATTTATTCACAGCAAAACTCATGCCCTATAAAGTTAATGGTCTTTTTTTTAATTATTGTTAACATAGGCTACATTCAGCTTTAAAATCCAGACCAACATCTTATATCAAGCAATGAAAAGAGAGAAATAAGGCCTAAATTTTTTTGCATTGAGCAAAAACATTTGTTGATGCAGCAAGAAAATTAGGTGTATTTATTAAGTAAGAATATATTATTTTGAAACACTTGGCACCTCAGTGACATTTATTTTTACTTATCTCAAGCGATTTAGGCCTCATTTGTTGTTGTTTTTATATATTGAAGTGTAAGGTTACCTGGACTGTGTTGTAAATTGACATACAGCACACTTGCTTAGATCTGTTTTTTATTATGTATTTAATTTGAGGCCATGACACATATCCTCATAATGATGGCCTCCAATATACAAATTAAGATTTTATTAAGCATTCTTTTTTGTCGAAGCCTTTTAATCATTTTGCCAATCAAACGTCTTCGATCATGTATAACAGAGTTTATTAAAGCTTTAACTGAAGACAAAAGCTTTCTGTGGAAGGAATGGCCGTCAGATCTCCGACTACTCTGTGCTGATCTAAAAACAGAAAAGCGCTTACAGGCCTCAGTCAGACCTATTTCCTCTTTATGGCTTTCCCAAGTTAACATCTCTTCCAGTTATTAGCCTGCACCATTGCTGATAGCCCCGTCCCAACAGTCCAAGTGTTAACCAAGCCTTCAACGATAGCATCACAGTGTGCTGCTGGAAAAGAAGCGCTCCCATTAGATGTCCAGATAGATAAATAGACTATAATGGGCTGCTGGGGGTGCGTTTGGTCGTTTGGCCTGACGCTCCCATCAGATGTGATCTTGGGGTCGGCGCCATGAATCAGGCAGTGCTGCAACGTCATTGGTCATCCTGACAGCTGAACAAAGCCCAGCAAGTGTGGAGGGACAGACGCCGCTAATGGAGCCAGATTAGGATGGGTGTGCTGTGTAACTCGGGCTGGCACTGCCGGAGTCTCTCACTTAGACGTGTGGGGTCAACGACTTCTTTATGAGCTACCTGAGCAAGGCATTGTGGGCCGTCGGCACTGCTGCTCCGAGTGTGTGCGCTGTTTCTGCTGGGCTGCACCGCACACGTGTGAGTTCTTAAGATGGTTTTTAGAGTTTAATGATGTGTATGTGCGTGGTTGTGTGGGTGCATGTGTGTGATAAGAGGCAGATAAAGCTTTAAGGGCTAATGGTTTCCACTAATGAGAAAACTGGCTGTGATTATGACAAATAGGAGGAGAGCAGCGGGCTAAGCAGCGACACACAGCAGCTATTGTTCAGCAGCTGAGAGCCAGCGTCTCATTACACCTCCTCATGAAACGACTCCTCCTACAGGGAGACCTCCTTGTCCTCAAACATCTCCTCCTCCTGATGGAAAAGATCTCCTTCTCTTCTCCTTATATACCTGAATTCTTTTCATTAACCTCCTTCTCTTCTACAGAGACTTCCCCCGATCTGTAGACTTCTTCCTCCTGTTAGATCAGTAGTCTTCAGGCTGGCTACTAACCAGACAACTTTCAGCCCAGTTTGGGTCTGATTTGCCCCTCACAGATGATCAGGGAGGCGTGGACTGATCGCAGGCCTGTCAAAACTGATCTTTTCTTCAAATAATCCTCAGTGTGAGGTGTGAATACTATTATTAAACTTCTCCCTTTCAGAATGGTGCCTCTGAAATTTTGATCAACCCTGCTTTTGCTGCATGCGTTTACTTCTAAAGCCCATTCAGGAAAGCCCATTCCAAAGATTTGCGATGCAATGGAACCGACATGGCTGTGATCTAATGGTGTTGCCTGCAATGTATTGCCAAGAGTTTGTCAAGTCGCAGAGAGACGGTTTCAGGATATTGCAAGACACAAATGAAGATGAAATAATTAGACCCACTGATTTAATAGTCAATAATGTCTTGTTTTTGCTGGATAACAGCCTGCAGTCAATCGAGGTAGTTTTGAACAAGTCTCTGACACGTCTCCTGAGGAATCCCAGCCCACCCTTCTTTGGCGAATATCTCAAGCTCCTTCAGATTCGATGGTCTTCTGTCATGGACCTTGGTCTTCAGTTCACCCCACAGATTCTCAGTAGGATTCAAGTCAGGGCTTTGTGCAGGCCAGTCAGTGATGTTCATTTTGGTCTTGTGGAGATAGTTCTTCACCAGGGGCCACGTATGTTTTGGGATGAGTGGTGTTGGAAGACAAAGCGACGACCTAGACCCAGTTTTGCTGCTGACTGCTTGAGGTTTTCTTTCAGTCTTCACATATCCTTTTTTCTTCATGTTTCCTTCCTTCTTTATGAAATGCCCAGCATCCCCACAGCATAGTACTCCCACCTCTGTGATTCACTGTAGAGACAGTGTTCTCTGGGTTAAACCCCTCTCCCTTCTTTCTCCAAACATCAGCAACGTCTCTATGGCCACAGAGCTCTAGTTTGGTCTCAACTGCTCAAAGGACATGCTTCCAGCATGCAGAATCTTTCTCCAGGTTGTCCTAAAAATACTTCAGTCTGGCATGAAGGTGCCTCTTCTGTATGAGTGGAGTTTTTCTTGGTCTGCAACCTCTAGGTCCATTCTGGTGAAGTGCTCTTGTGATTGTCTTCTTTTAGACTATTCCTGACATAGCTAAGGCTGGCCTTACTCCAGCGAACTTTGCTAAAACTTTCAAAGACTCTAAAAAGAATTTACACCTCTGACCCTGTCACATCTAAAGACAATTTGTCAGAAAGTTACTGAGGTTTTAGTCACAGACTACAATTTTGCAAAGACTGGGGTAAAAAACTAAAAGACTAGGATAAGATTCCATTTGAGGAAAAACTGAAGCAACTGCAACAACTGAAGAACTATCCTGGACACACTTCAGAATAAATGCAGGTTGGCTCACAAAAAAAAAAAAAAAACTGATTGGGCTTTTACTTTGAAAAACCCAATGGAGGTTTACCATATCAGTCATGTCAGCCTGTGATGAACTGATAGACATGATACAGACAAAGGTGCGGAGATCTTACCATGGCTCTGAGCAGAAATGTTTTTCCATCTCTTGAGTTCTGAGCGGACATTCAGCAGCGTCACACTTAAATAAACGGATGTTAACATGAGAAGCTCAGGGTGGCTTAGCAGTTAGTGTGTAGTAGGAACAGTGCTGTATCACAGTTTTTTAATGTAGTAAATGAAAATAAAGTGGTATGTAGGCTGTCGAGTATAACTTCCAGGATATTAATCTGCAAAAAGGAACGAAGGCTGGCGGTGCTAGCTTGTAATGTTAGCCATGCTGTAGAGAGTATGTCAGGCTAACGACACACTCTCTGACACTATGGCCCCGTGAGGAATTTGTCTGTTTTCTAAGGATTTTCTCCTTTTTAAAATAGACTAAAACAAAATTTAAATGAGCATTTAGCCGAATACAGAAATAGACGCTTAGCAACATCCTTAGACTTAAATACGCTCACTTTCATGTTTTGAAAAACGGACTGATTTAACATGCTTATTGCGTCATTAACCCCATAAAGCTTGTTGTATCATATTTGATATATACTTTTATGATACCTCTATCTAATCAATATGATCAATAAATTACTACAAAAAGTTCTAAGTGCAATCTGATAAATGATAAAAATGCACTCAAGTGGCTTATCAGTTACTAAAAACACCTAATATATATCAAATGAGATACAAAAAATATATATACGTTAAATATATGTAAATTTGGATTGTTTGGGATTTCAGTAGAAAGTGAAAGAAACATTTTAGTTCCAAAAAATAACAATTTTCTGGCTATAATTTGTGTATTCAGGCTTTAAAGGGTTAAGTTGCGTCATTGAAAAGGCAATTTGCATAAGACCAGACTAAAGACATACAACAATATCAAACACGTTTCATATTGTAGTAAAGCCCAGGCTGAAGAAAGACCCCCTTAATACGGCTCAGACTGAGTCTTATGAGCACCTTACACCTAACGACTGAGATCGCGCGCTGCAACTTTAGCAAGACTTTCATGATTTTACTACGACTTTGGAATTTGGTCAGCAACTTTGAAATCACACCAGAAGTCATCAGGTTTAAGGCTGTGTCACATGATTCACTAGTGTCTTGGCAGTTGTTCTGGGGTCTTTAGATGCATCTTTCTTTTTCTGCATCTGCCAGGTTCCTTCTGTACTGTTTGGATCTTTTTGAATTTCTCTCCAGTTCTTGACTCTTGGAAACACCATGCTAACTTTATATATCCTTCTTCTTTGTGAGCATTAAAAGAAGGAGTCAGGTCAGAACTAATTGGGTTTGTTTTTGCCACGACGCTTTCTCCAGTGACAGCTCAAACTCTTACTGAAGTTCTTACACAGTGTGTGAATTGGAAGATAACCTTTAGTTTTAACTTGATTTTACATCCTTTGAGTTTTACAAAGTTGAAGTGCTTAATCGCACAACAGTGGTTTGTGATATCAACAAATAGGTCAGTCCTAAAGGGGGATAATGATTTTGACCCTTGTCGTTCTTGGTTTTGTCAAATAATTTTGTTTGTTTGTACACAGTAAAATAATGTAAGCATCCAAAATAAAACTTTTGAAAAGCTGTGTTAAAAGTTGCTTGCTCTGTTTAACATCAATTAGGAATACTTAAAAAAATTCATAAGGGGGGCTAATAATTTTGTCTTCATCTGTAAATGTGAAAAAGGAAATGGAAGTCTCATTTAAAAGATTATAAGGCCAACAAATCAACATGTGTTCAAGGCATGATTTTATTTTGTTGAATAAAATCATGCTGGGAATTTAGCAAATTCTTAAATATACTGTACATGTGTGTTTTTTGTGTACTCTTCACACACAAAAAAACCTATTAAGTCCAGGTTTTATGGTCTAGATTTTCCCTCCTGTTTCACATCTTTAACAAGTCCGAAGAACCTGTAACTGTTTTTTCCAAATTGTTTGAAACTTTTTCTGCATAAACAGAACCCTTTGGTTCTGTTTCAGACTTTCATCAGACTTCCCCCTCATGTCTCTCCACTTGTTTGGATCTGAACACTTCACCGCTCTAATAATCGCAGCACTTATCTCTGAGCTGCAGCGCATTAATACAGTTTAATAGCACCAGTCGGAGTTTATTAATATTCCTTAACCTCTACTCCACCCTGAAATCCCTCCTCCACCTTTTGACCTTCCCTCCCTCCATCATCCTCTCTTCCACTCCTCCTCCCTCTGTATCCTCTCACCCCCCCACCCCTTCTCCAAACTCATTTCAGCATGAGATTATAAATGGAGCCTTGGGAAAATGTGATAAATCAATTAATCATTTGTAGCTGTGTAGCTTAATGAGTGAACTGAGGTGTCATAATTAGTTCTCCCAGTATCAATCATTAAAGTGCAGCTTTGCTGATAAACAGGCGGCTGATGGGAGCACAGACACGGCTGCTGAAATCACACCACAGGAGCTCTAAATGTGCAGTAATGAGCTGAACTTTACTGTATTTTAGTTCTACTTAATGCTGCTTTATGACCTGCAGGAATTTTAACACCATGTATGACATATGACATTGCATATGTTTTCTTTCTTTCTGTAAAAAAAAAAATCTCCTTAAAGGCAAGCACAGTTGTAAAGTCAGGATGATACTGGTCAATTCAACACAGTATTTGATGTCAAGATTAAGAGAAGTTCATTTATTTGTTTTCTTAAAGGAAAGGAGCGTCTTAGGCTTAGTCCACATATAGGGTGGAATTTTTGAAAATAGAGGGTTTTTCTGTGTCCTTTGGTCTTTTCTACACAAAAGAGAAGGTCCCAAAAAATCACCTTTAAAAAAAAAAACTCCTTGCAGAGTGAAAATTTGTTGAAACTTTATTCAAACTGTTCATGTGCAGCTGGGGTCAGACGGAATTCTATGATCTCACAACCTCAGCTTGTCTCCTCAGGGCATCCAGATAAACACACAGGTAAATCTCAAACAATTAGAATATCATGAAAAAGTTCAATATTTTTGTCACTCATTTCAGAAAGTGAAACCCATTTATTATTTAGACTTGTTACACATAGAGTGAAATATTTCAGGCCTTTAGTTCTTGAAATGTTGATGATTATGGCTTACAGATGATGAAAACCCAAACTTCTGTGTCTCAAAAATTAGAATATTGTTAAAAAGTTCAATATTGGAAAGTCATGGTGTCACAACCTAATCGGCTAATTAATTCAAAACACCTGCAAAGGTTTCCTGAGTCTTTAAATGGTCTCTCAGTCTGGGTCAGTAGGCTACACAATCATGATGAAGACTGCAGACTTGACAGATGTCCAGAAGACAGTCATTGACACCCTCCACAAGGAGGGTAAGCCACAAAAGGTCATTGCTAAAGAAGCTGGTTGTTCACAGAGTGCTGTATCCAAGCATATTCATAGAAAGTTGAGTGGAAGGAAAAAGTGTGATAGGAAAAGGTGCACCAGCATAAGGGATACCCGCAGCCTAGAGAGGATTGTCAAGCAAAATCCATTCAAGAATTTGGGGGAGCTTCACAAGGAGTGGACTGAGGCTGGAGTCAGCGCATCAAGAGCCACTATGCACAGACGAATCATAGACATGGGCTACAAATGTCGCATTCCTCGTGTCAAGCTACTCCTGAACCAGAGACAATGTCAGAAGCGTCTTACCTGGGCTGTGGAGAAAAAGAACTGGACTGTTGCTCAGTGGTCCAAAGTCCTCTTTTCAGATAAAAGTAAATTTTGCATGTCATTTAGAAATCAAGGTCCCAGAGTCTTGAGGAAGAGTGGAGAGGCACAGAATCCACATTGCTTGAAGTCCCACATGAAGTTTCCACAGTCAGTGATGATTTGGGCTGCCATGGCATCTGCTGGTGTTGGTCCACTGTGTTTTCTGAAATCCACAGTCAACGTAGCCATCTCCCAGGAAATTTTAGAGCATTAAATGCTTCCTTCTGCTGACTAGCTTTATGGAGATGCTGATTTCATTTTCCAGCAGAACTCGGCACCTGCCCACAATGCCAAAGGTACCAAAAGCTGGTTCAATGACCATGGTGTTACTGTGCTTGATTGGCCAGCAAACTGGCCTGACCTGAACCCCATAGAGAATCTATGAGGTATTGTCAAGAGGAAGATGAGAGACACCAGACCCAACAATGCAGATGACCTGAAGGTCGCTATCAAAGCAACCTGGGCTTCCATTACACCTGAGCAGTGCCACAGGCTGATCGCCTTTATGCCACGCTGCATTGATGCAGTAATTCATGCAAGAGGAGGCCCAACCAAGTATTGAGTGCAAAGAAATGAACATACTTTTTTTAGAAGCCTGACATTTCTGTTTAAAATATCCTTTTTTTATTGATCTTATGTAATCAAATTTTCTGAGGCACTGAATTTTGGTTTTTCATTATCTGTAAGCCATAATCATCAACATTTTAAGAAATAAAGGCTTGAAATATTTTACTCTATGTGTAATGAGTCTATATAATATATGGAATGAAATGAGTGACAAAAAATATTGAACTTTTTCATGATATTCTATTTATTTAGATGTACCTGTACATTGTAATTTATTTTAAAATTTGAAAACAAACAAACAAACAAACAAAAAAAAAACAATAAAACACACAGAACTTTTCCATATGGTACATTAATGTTCCAAATAGAACAGGATTGTTGACCATAGGTCGTAAAAGATGGTTAGTGATAATATCACGTTTGCTATTAATATGAATGGACTTCTTAACTAATAAACAGTTCCTAACAGCCATTAATGTTACCCAGAGATGGGCCAGATCCAGTGTATGTGCGGTGAATATTTTTCAAGTGACTGTGGTACAAAAACACCCATTTCTGGAAGGCCAAGTCACTGGTTAATTAGTATTCCTGGCTACCATTACACCACAAAGACAAAAGAACACTCCAAGCAACTCAGAGAAAATGTAATTGACAAGTAGATGGATACAAAAAAAATCCCAAAGCATTGAACATCCCCCAGAGTTCAGCTAAATCCAGTATCAACAAATAGAAGGAATATGTATTATTTACTGAATCCATTGCTCATGATATAAAATGGACTTGGTGAATGGATTTGAGCTTGTATAGCGCTTTTCTAGTCGTCTGACTACTCAATATCCAATACTGCGTTTGGATTGCAGGGTGGGGATGAGGGGACAGGGATGGGGTGGGAGGGATGGGCTGGGGTAGAGTCATGTATTCTTTCCTTCTTATTCTGTTTGTATGTAAAACACTTTGTGCTACATTGTTTTGACTGAAAAGTGCTATACAAATAAAGACTGATTGATTGATTGATTGATTGATTGATTGAACGAATATGGCACATATATAAATCTGCCTACAAAGACACCTATGACTACTATGAAGAAGTTCCATGACATTACTGTGTAGAAATCTGTTTTCACTTCAACATTAAAGAGGTTTTTTTGGTTTTGTTTTGTTTTTTTGTCAAAAGGGACAAATTACATGGACCATGACTAATTTATAAAATCAGTAGTAGGGTAAAACATCCATGGGTGTGACTACTTTCTATAGCCACTGTAGATTGAAACATTTCAGGAAGCCTGCATTTATCACTTCATGTTTTATTTCAACACCTTTAGGCATGAGTCAAAACATTTTATCCATGAGAAAACTCTTAACAGTACTTCTGAACATTAGTCAGGGTCTTCACAAAAGCCATTACACAAGGCTAAAGTTTTACTTATGATAGAGCAGCAGCCTCTGGTACTTAGTGAAACCAATGCAGAGGTGCATAAAGAATGTAGTTCTTCCAGTGACCACTTGAGGCACCAGAGCTAGTTCAAGACTTTGTTCAATCTGGTGATCTCTCCAGATTGGCCTGTGGGCCTCACTACCAAAAGTCATGAAATGGCAGACCATGGTCAGAATCAAGACCCACTTCCTGTCCCATCTAGACTGGGGTTGATTTGTCTAAGCCTTCTGGTGTAAACAGTGCAGTGTTTAAAGCTTTTTCAATAGCCTATTCTAGAGGGTGCTGCTTTTCTTGTCTATTTGGTAGCTATTTCAGCTGCCAGGAGGGTCATAGACCGATGAAATGATCTAAAATCATCACAAGAGAAGCAAAGACCCTAGTTGACCTAGTTGTATTTTAATTGATGACCCCTGGTGTATGGTTTAGATGCATAAGAGGTTAACATTAAACAGGCTTTTGTAAAGCTGTTACTTTAAAAATGAAAAATGAGAAGCTGCGTGGCTCTGTCTAATGCCTTCAGGTGTTGTTGTAAATCTAATTTAATCCGCAGTTTGAGTCTGAAGTGTGTGTGCTTCAGCTCCTTCATCAGTTTAAAGAAAAAGCAGCAGAGGTTAAATAAATGAAGGTTTTATTACAGCCCGCTCCGAGCAGTTACGTTAACCCATGCATATATAACACTTACACTTAGAGGGGGCGTGACTGTGTGTGTGTCGCAAAGAAGAGGGTCAAAGAGGAGGTCACAGGCTTATAACTGTGTGTGTGTGTGAGGCGTGCTAATGGTCTCTCCAGCCTGGGAAATGCCCCAGTGAGCATCCTAACTTATGGAAATCACAACCTCAGCGCTGGAAGCCATTATCGCACTCATTTACATAAAGACTCTTTCAAATAGGTTCCTGAAGGCCGGGACACGCCCCCACCCCCAACACCAAACACAAGTGTGTGTTTATGTGTGTGTCGGCCGCTGATATTACTCTTAGGAGGCACAAAAGTTGAGCCTAACCACCAGCCCCGCCGCCAACGCCACAATCCGACCAATCACAGTGATGTGTGCACAAGGTATGTTGTCGTCAGGAGTAACACAGGCAGACAGGACCACACACACACACACACACACACATACACCGGACGGTAACAAGCCATTAACGAAGCCTTAATTGATGAGCTCGTTAAGATCTGTTATTAGAGAAATTGATTTCAAATAGCCACTTTAATCTGCCGGCCAGGGGGAAACAGGCCACAATGCAAATTGAAGCTGCTAAAGTACATAATGGAGCAAGTAATTCATAGATTTCGCTTTCACTAATTAATAATTGGAGATTGGACGGTGTGTGAGGGTGTTTGTGTGTGTGTGGACTGGCTGACAGTGTTAATGTGGGTCTATTGTGTATCTCTTGTTATTAATTAATGAGCTTTATTCCCAGGCAACCTATTAGTCATTAACAATCTATGTGTGTTTGTGTGTGTGTGTGTGTTTGTAAAAGAAAGAGGGTTTAAATGTACAAGGTTAGGTTTGGTTCGTAGTTTACTTGTTTTACGGCCTGTTAAAGGGTTCAACTTTAATCACAATTTACCTTTAAGATTTTGATAGTTAGCCGCCATTAGCCCCATTTGTAATTAAATGGTTATACTTTAATTATTGTTCATTTCAAAATAAAGTTTTCAGTCTAACATTCTGGAGTTTACTCCAAAAATGAATCATGGGGTTAGTAAAACAGACTTAAATGGAATATAATTTCACAGTAAAAAAAATATGTTATGTGTTTCTTGTTCTCAGTTTACAACATATGTTAATAATAATAATAATACATTTTATTTATAAGCGCCTTTCTCAACACTCAAGGTCACTTTACAGATACAAACAAGTACAATAAAACAACAGATAAAAGCTAACACAGTATAATATGGGACAAAGTAATTACAATGAATAAGCTATCCTTAACAGGTGGGATTGGAGTCTAGATTTGAAGAGAGGGAGAGAGTCAGTATTCCGGATGTCAGGTGGGAGTGAATTCAGAGCGGCTGGGAGCTCTGCTCCCAATGGTGCTGAGGCGGAGTATTTCAAACTCAAAATGTAGGAGCACTGACTTTATTTAATGCAATGTTAAACCAAACAAGTGAAAGACACTCAAAATATAAAAATATAAAATGTTGAAACTGATTATGTGGAAATTTTTAAGGAGCGGAAATATATTTTTGAGTTGACTTAAGTTAAAATATATAATTTACACTGCAATCTAGTCCCTGACAAGTTAATAGAACTCAAAACATTAGAGGTAACTGATTACATAAAAAGTTAAGTAATTGAAAAAACAGTATTTGTTTAGTTGTGGTTACTTAGCTATTTGAAGTTAAATTAAAGTCCCTGTAAGTGGATGTGGCTTCTGCTTAGTCGACACGCCCACAACATCCTGGAGGAGATATTTGTGCCTCATTTTTTCAGGATTTTGAAGCTTAATTTTATAAACTTATAAATGTTTTTCCTAACTGAATTTTGGCCTGGTGGTTCCTAACACAGTGGCCTGTCATACAACAAACCTAAAATATATATTTTCTATGTGACTTAACAGGGACTTTAACTCAATTTTACTTGGACATTTATGTTGCATTAACTTTTTTCAGTTAAACTACTCTGTGGAAATTTTCCTACACACATTTAAGTACTTTTCTTAAAGCTACATGTTCTCCATCTACTGCAATACCTCCTTATATTTATCACGTAGCCTACTTTAACCTTTGTCCCTCAAGGTGGGCCAACTTAAGTGACTTCAAGTAAAAATTACTGAAAGGAGCACACTGCATCAGGAAGTCCTCTTCCATCATGTTCAGGTTATGTTCCATTCATGTTCATGTTCTTTTATCCATAGATTATTGTTGTTGCTCCCCACAAGCAGGACTGCTCTAACTGAGTCAGTAACTTCACTCATGGGGAGAAAGTGTCAAATGTTCATAGGCATTCTGGGAAAACTGCAGATTAAGAGATGGTTGTCAAATAATTTGATTGCAAAAAAAATTAATACTTTAAGTGATGGAGAACTGTTAACAGTTCACGTTAATCTAAAAAATGCATCCTATCAATTCAGAAAAACTGGGATTTTTAAGTTAAAATACATCATTAGGGAAAATATGGTTCAAAAATACATTAAAATGCATAGGCATTTGTAAAAATGAAGCAAAATTTGCTAGCTGGCAAAGGGGGCCCTGTGTAATATTCTTTCTGGGGGCTCAAAATCCCTAGCTACATCCATACCTGCAGCTGTAAATGTGTTAAGATGCTTCTTGATGTATGATTTTGATTTAATTTTTTTCCTTGTAAACTTACCTGGCAAGGAGCAAATGGCCTTGTGGTTTGGTCACACCTCCTGGACGTGGGAGACCCAGGTTTAAGTCTGGCATGTGGCTCCTTTCCTGCATGTCTCCTCCCCACTCTTGCACCCCTGTTTCCCACTCTATCCACTGTCCTCCTCTCTAAACAAAGGCTTTAAAAAAGGCTAAAATATATATATATATATACACACACCTTGAAAATAAAAAAACTTGCCTGCTGAAGTGCATCTACCATTTTTTTTTTATTTTAATATGTTAACTTTGAGCTATCTTATTTTGAGTGTGAACTTGCACAACACTGTTTGCACACACTCACCCACACACACACCTGCAGCTTAGCAGGTCATGAACCAGACTGTAAGATGTCCATGTGTGTTTGTGTGCTTCAGCCAAAGAGTGCCATTTAATCTCACCTTTTTATCACTCAGAAATAGCAAACACACACACACACATGGGCACACACACGGTGTATAATTCCAGTATTAGTGGTGGTATTAGCCAGAGTGGGGCAGGTACTTAACACTGAAAGGACTGAAATCACTTCCCAGGGGAGCTTTTATACAATGTGTGTGTGCGTGTGTGTGATCATGTGTGTGTTGAGTGTTAGATAGCAGCTATTGTCAGCAGTCGAGCTTTCTGATTTCTCCGTGTGGCTTAAGCCGGAGGAAGTGCGTTAGCGGCCGAGCGTTGGCAGTGGTGGCGGCGGCCCCCTGCGTTGATTTAATGTGTAGAATTGGCTTCAGCTGTATTGAATCAGACTGGGGCGAGTATTGTTCGGCTGCAGGGGATTACACGTTTAGCAGCTAGTGATCTGGCTTCAGTTATAACGCCGCTCGCAGACTGAAGCAGCTCTTATCAGCCGCCGGGAGCCCCAGTCTCTGCCACATTCACAGGCCTCCAATACACTTTAATTGAATTTCTTTTTAGAGACAGAGAGGCTCAGACGGCTCATGGCATTCAATTTACCACCTCCCCTGTCAACGTTTAGATCCCTCACCCCTTCTCCTCCGCTGAAAAAAAGGAGGCGCCTTCACGCTACAAAAGGAAACTTGCAAATACCATATTTATCTCTGTTCCCTCTCTCTCCCTCTCTCTTCTTGCACTTCCCTATCCATGTCAGTTATTATATCATTTCAATGAATACTCGCCAGGAAATGGGCTTATCTCACTGTCAAAATATCTATTTCTTTCAGGCGTTGATTTAGTGTGTTTAAAGCCCACGGTGAGGACAGACAGACTGTCAGCTCGGTGCAGCAGTAAAGCAACGATGCTATCTGCTGGGAGCTGAAATACTGATGAATGGAGGGATGGAGGAGGGGGGAGAAAAGAGAAGGCAATGAGGGAGGAGAAAGAATGAGAGTGGATGGAGGAACACAAGCAGTTTAAACAGAGAAAAGTGGAGGATCAATGGAGATAGAGGGGAAGAGCATAAGGAGCTAGAAGTCACATCAGCATGAGCTGTTACTTCTGATCTTCTTTTTTGGATAGGTCTGTGCCCCTCACCTCCACTAAGGACTCAGCCAACCCATCTGCTATCATGTGATCTGCCTGCTCTGGCAGACTTTGGGGTTATTTTATGGGTGGAAGCTTAATGTAGAGCTTGCTTACATTGTCACTTTCTGGATCTTGAGTCTGAATTTGGGGATGCAGTTTGGGCTACGTGGATACGTTAGATAAAGGACATCTTTGTGTTGGAATGGTGGATGTTGAGAGCAAGCATGAAGCGGGTGGCTCTGGGATGTTAATAGTCCAGCCTCCTCAAGGCGTTGTGGGACTAGTTGGACAAAACACCTGTGTATGGACGTTTCAACATCAGTGATGTCCTGGCTCCTTTGGCCCATCAGCCTAAATTGTTAGGATCCATGTGGTTGGGTAGGCAGCATCAGTGGTGTTACTGCCTGGGGCTTACATGCATGGAGCTGAGGTCTGTTGAAGGTGGCGATGCAGTGGCAAATAGGGGTCATGTGGTAGGTCATGTGAAGCCCAGTTCAGACCAAAGATTTGTGGCACATCAAGACCATTTTTTGGGCATCATGGGGGACAGTGGCAGCTGTGTAATCTGAGCCGATAGCTGGTTTTGGGACAGCACAAGCCAATAAATGGGAAATGGAAATCTTGTTTTGAGGCTATAAACATGAACAAATATTCAAAGTGAGAGTATTTGATATAATAAAGTCATGCTGTGAATTTTGAAAATACACACCTTGTGCATGGAAACTATCTCATGCAATCAGCTGTGCACATAGGCAGGACAGTGCTACATTAGCTAATGAGAAATACAAGAATGTAATAGTCAGAGTTTGACTTGGAAGAAAAATAGCCCTGAAATCCTTTGGTGTGAAGCGGCCCTCTATCCAGGTCGAACATGACAAAACTACACCGTTTCTTCATGCTCTTTAATAGGCCTAGCAGATCAATACTAGAAATCTTAGCAGTAAATGACACAGACAAATAAAGTGATGTTCAATGTTTCTTTCACTCACACTGTTGTTGTCAGAGGTAAACATGTGGAATATAAAAAAATCTAAATAAAACAAGATCAAATCTCATCGGTCCAAAAGTGCATTGGCCTACTGGGAGATGTCAGATAACCAGTCCAGTCCTGGTGGTAGCTAAGTGATTTCATCAGATGTATCAGTTAAAACAAGCTAAATGCAAAGCATTTTTGGTGTTTGTATGTGCACCTTTAAAAGTGTTCAATATTTAACATTATGACAAAGGTGTACTAACTCGTGAAAATCTGTGGCAAGGTAGGTCTCCTCTGGCAAGAACAAAGCAGAGAGCCTACCTCGTAGTAAGGCACTGCATGCTGCTGAGGAATATACACCATGCATCTTTTAGGAGTACCTGCACTGTTTAAAATTCCTTGGCCAATTTGGGGTATTTTGGTAACCTAGTGCTGGGTTCAAAAGGGGCTTGCCTAGCCCTGAGTGATTTACAATCAACAGGGTTAAGTTTCAGAGCTGACCCAGTCAGTTGGGTTATGTTGGTTAAAATTTACTAGGTTGTTGGGTAAGATTTACCAAAGAAATGGATTTCAGGGTTTCATTAAAGATGTTTTTGTTCCTGAAACCAAACATTCCATCCATCTTCTCCCGCTTATCCAGGGTCAGGTCACGGTGGTAGCAGGCTGGACAAGTCAACCCGGACATCCCTCTCCCCAGTGACACTTTCTAACTCCTTCTGGGGGATCCCGAGAAGTTCTCAGACCGGACAGGATATATAATCCTCTAATGCATTCTAGGTATTCTTCGATGCCTCCTTCCATCTGGAGAACGTTGGAGTAAAGAGACAGGTGCAAACTTAGGATGTACTCTGCGTTTAAAGTTTGCATTGTCTTCTCTCTTGTAGGCCAACCTCTTCCACAGACAGGAAGTGACCGACTTAGTGGATGACTACACTCATGGTGCAGAAGTGTTCTGGGTCACAATTCTCATCCAACATTGGGTCAAACCTACCCAACCTGGGACCCAACAGCCTTGACCCAGCATTTTTAGTGTGTAAAGTCACAAGGGGGTACTCACTGGATAACTTCACCCATGGTGCAAATGCTTGGCTTTCACATGGAGAGTTTTGAAAACTCCAAGTGAGTTTTCATGTGTTTAGCACTGAGGAGAGGCTTCTGTCTAGCCACTCTGCCATTAGCCCAGATTGTTGGAGGGCTGCAGTGATGGAACTTTGTCCCACCTCCACACAGGATCTCTGGAGACTTCAATCAAGGTGTAGAAAAAATTAGTTTCAAGTTTCACTATTTGCAATGGTTCTGAGTACTTATGTCATTCTGATATTTCATTTTTTTTCTATTTTAAATACATTTGTGCAAATGTAAGTACAGCTGCAACATAGCAAAATTAAAAAAGTGGGGTGTGCAGATGGTCAAGTGGTTTAAGGCGCTTCCCATGTATGCAGGTGGCTCAGATTTGAATCCGGCCTGTGGCTCTTTACCGCATGCCTTTTCCCTCTTTCTGAGTCTATCCACTGTCCTTTCACTATCTATCAAAGGCATGAAAAGGCCCAAAAATAAATCTTCAAAAAAAAAAATTGAAAAAGTGAAGGGGGTCTGAATGCACAGTATTTTGCACAAATCGCATTGAGGCATAAACCTCGGGGTGCCTGCTCTACCATCTGAGCTCTACCGATGCTCTGTAAATGCGTAGTCAAGAGGAAGTTTATCTCCAGCCTTAGCATGGACCCTATATGAGAGCTCCAGACAAAAACACACATTATACACACACTCAAACGTGCCCTGTGTGTTTGTGTGTCAGTGACATCCCTGGCCAGAGGCCCTGAAATCTAACATGGTTTAACAATGTCACGGTGTCGGCCTTGTGCTGCAGAGTACTCACACAGGCCTGCTGCTGGTCTCTGTGTGTGTGTGGAGGGTTATGGAGTAGAGCAGCAATTTTTCTTTTGTACTGACTGGCCCCGAGACACACTCACACTCACAAAGAAGCACAACCACACACATATACACACATGTATGCAGCCATCTCATCTGGGCAGTATAATTCCATTTGTCTGGTCCAGCAAGCAGTTGGCTAACTCCATGAATTATTACAATCCCATAAGGCATCTGGGGTGCCGCAGCACTGGGAGGCCTGTCTGTCTGCCTATGTGTGTGTGTATATGTGTGTGGCCTCCATCTACCATTTAAGTTACCATGGAAGATGAAATAGTCACACACTCTCGGACACACCCGCACACACCCACTCTCCCCTCGTCTTATCAGAGTGTGTGTATCTTCTATCTTCAAATAATGTTTTGTCTCTTTCCTTTGTGCTATCATGCTGCTACAAATGGAAAAACGGCGTCTCATTCCTCTCTCTGGGGTTTTTTAGCAGCTCATTTTTTCAGCCAGGGTCATGCGTCTGCGTGTGTGAGAGCCTGTGTGTGCGGTGGTTGCGGGTGGCACAGTAACAGTGGCAGACAGATGGTCATTTCTCTCCCTCCCTCTCTGACCATGTTGAACATTGCCTAGAAAGATCATCGGAGCAAAAAATGGATTTCATTTCAGCGTGTATTACAGGATTTAAAGTACAGCAGGCCCTCTGTAATCTGAGAGCACTGTGTATTATTCTGCACTGATTGAAGCAGAGTTTTTGAAGTGGAGGCAGAGTTTTTTTTACTGGAGTGAAATGGAGCCAGTGCAGCAGTACAGAAGAAGGAGTTTTTCTAATTCGAGTTTTTTGAATGAAGTGAAGTGATTGCAGAGTGCTGTTTGACAGAGTCCACACCTGCACAGATATAGTGGTGTCTTCAGTCCATTGGGCCAACATTCAGTTACTCTACTGCAGGATTGATTGGTCAAATGAAGCATTTACAGTAGTGTGTGTCCGTGGGTTCACTGTGTGTGAGAGTGTCTGTGCTGACAAACTCAACAGCATCCCTACTTTTTACTCTTTTTTTCTTCAAACTTTTACAGATTGGTTTAACAGATTTTTACTTTCACTTTGAAAAGCATTACATCTTTGTGCTTCATCTCAGAGGCTGTGTTAGAAGAAGAATTCTTCAGCAGACATAGTAAACATTACTAAACCCATTTATAAAACAGTTTGTAGAATCCAGACTAAAGTGTACGTGCATCCAAAGCCTGGAAATGGCATACGCAAAAAATAATTCATATCCCTAAAACTGTTTCCTTGCATATGTTCACATAACTCCCTCTTTATAAGTCCCGAACCACTTGGAAATGTAAACACATAGATCTTCCTCCTAAACACCTATTCAGCCTTCTATGGTCAGTGCAAAGCTCCTTATGAATAAAAGTGCATATGAATTAGCCAGCAGATAAAATGAACTTTCTGACACTTCTATACTTTAGAAGAGCTTAGAGGAGATGATCAGATAATACATATTTGACTGGTGGGACATTACTGTGCATGTAAGGACAGTTTCATTCCAATTAAATGTTTGATGCATGAGCATCACCTGAATCAGATTTATCTAATCTATCTTTAAAGTGGGGGTATTATACCTTTTTCCAAGGCTTTACACCATCTCTCTGATACCCGCATAGTAGCATTACATGGTTTACAGCTCAAAAAACTTCTCATGTTTCTCACACTGGCATCCTGAAAAACCCTTATCTTAACCTCCGTCTGAAACGCTTCGTTTTTGCTGCTGTCTCTTTAACACCCCCCGCTCCACGGACCTGCTTTCCTCCGATTGGCCGATTTTCCGGAGGCTGGCCGGTGGCAGGACTCAATGTTTTGTGCCCTCCCCCTCTAATGTGGCTAATGTTGTTATGCTAGTACTTGTAAACTTTGAATGAATCGGTCCGACTGAGTAAAATATGATGAATTTTGATATACGTCAGTATGTGTTAGACCCGGAGTCTGACCCTGATAGTTTGGAGAGAGAGGGGGAAGAAAACCAGCAGCAGCGAAGGATAGAGCAGGACATATCTGTTTGGTAAGTGTTTAATTACTGTGTTAAAATGGCTAAAAGGCCTTGTGGAGGCGGTCTGTTCCACTTTGCCGGCAGCATGGACAAACCACGAACCAGTCAGGAGAGCCTATTGCGATGACCTCGTCAGTTTGCTCCATCAAAATCTCCCCTCGGGAGAATCTCAGAGAGATTTTCAACAAACCGTTTTCATTAGTTTACACTCTAATTCCAAGATTACTGTCGCATATGTTTATCTTGCAGTTTGAAAATTTGCATACATGGAGTATGGACACCCAACATTGTGACTTTATATTTATGTTTTAAAAATCGGAAAAGTATAATACCCCCTCGTTAAGCGTTCATGTGACCAGAGAAGTCTCTGATCAGAATGAATTTAATCACACCATGAAAAAAACTGCTCATGTAACCACAGCTAATGACAGCAGAATGACAATGATTCACTCAGAATAAAGGAGGAGCTGGGGTGGAGGAAGGTTAGCAGAGAGAGCAGACCTGGCTGCAGAAACAAATTAGAAGGGGGGCATTACGTTTTGTTTTTTTTTTTGGGGGGGGGGCACCTTTTCAACTTAAATTTTATTAGCTTCAGGCTGAACAGTGGCACATTGGCAACTTCTACAGTGCTGAGAAATCATTTTTCTCTCACTAAAAAGGGCCAGTTCATCCCAAAATCTAAAAAAACAGTAATGTAGTGCTATGTATCAATTTATTCAACCCAAAAGTCAAGCATTTATGTCAAGAGGAACAGCAACGGGGGCTGCAGTGTGCAGAGAGCAGCACCGTACAGCTTCACTTCTTTTAGAAACATAAGCAGTGATGTCAAACTGAACATTGGAGCAAACATTCATGCTAGGAGAGGTAGCTACAGCAGCTATGGAGCACAAGGAGCAGCGCCAAGCAGCGTAACTCATCCGCATGGAAGAAACTTGAGTGACTACGTCAACAACAACAACAACACCACCGAGGTTGATGGTAACATTATAGCTGTGAAGAACAGCTGCTCCTTGTGCTCCCTAGCTGCGGTAGCTAACCCTCCTAGCATGAATGTTTACTCCAGTGTGGCTGTTGACTTCAGTGCTTATGTTTCCAATAGAAGTGAAGCTGTATGGCGCTGCTTCCTGCTCGCTCCCGTCCGTGTCGTCCCTTGTCCTCAGTACTTTTTTTATTTTTTTGGAAATAATGCCAGATATCCATGTTCAGTTCACTGCGCACTAGCGACGGTGAACACCATGAACGCATGACTTGGTATGACTCAGTTCCCCGCCCCCCTCTATTTGTAATTGACTAGCACGTTGCCTTTGTTCATTGGTTGGATTGCTTGAATTGTAGGCTCAACAAATTGAGATAGGAATAATAGAAGATGGCTACTCCGACGAAAAAGACAAAATCCAAAATGGACAGCTTCAATTCCCAGGGCGGGCACATCTGACTTGGTGGGCGGGCATGGCCCCCCAATGCCCGCCCATGCCGCCGGGTCTGAGAGAGAGCCGCAAAGAGAGCCAGGCTAGAGCAGTTTAAATAAGGCAGCCTGAGTGTGATTAACCAATAGTGTGGCTGCCTGCACTAACGCTATACACTTGATTTTAAGTACTGGCGCTATAGTCTGCAGTTTTTTCTTGCATCTTTGTGTCCGGATTTCTACATTAAATGATGATGGTAGGGGTTGGCCAACTACAATCAGAGCGAATGAAGGTGAGACATAGATAATGAAATGTATGGCAGGTTTTTAAAAGATAAATATTAACACATTTTGATATTTGGAAGTTAAAACATGGCTCACTAGGTGTGCTTGAAAAATTAAACCCCCTGCTACTGGTCATGTGGACAGTGAAATTAAGTTTTGTATTTAGTAAAAAGAACTGTTTCAGATGCATTAATAGACAAACTGGCTTCAGTTTTCCTCTGCCTCCAAATCTTTTGTACGCTCTGTTGAAAATGTGGGCACAGGAATGACAAAGACTGAAGACGTTTTCTGTGATATGGTGTATTATTTTGACCAAAAAAAATCAATACAGTATCAAGCATTAAAAAAAACACAAAACTTTCGTAAGCACATTTTACTACCAGGTCTGTTTTTATGGTTTTTTTTTTATCTCATACTTTGTGTGGGAAGTGGCACACACCAACATCAGGCCCCATTTTGTATTTACATAACGTTTTTAAATGAGACCCCTGGTTAAGACTTTGCTGTTTTACTGATTGAAATAGTGTCCTAGTCCTATGTAAGTGTCCCTTGTGGTCAAAACGTGTGGTTTATCTTCATATTATAATTTTTCTGTGGTTGTCAGGTGGTGTCAGTGTGCCATTTAAAAGACAAAGAAAAGATTCCAAAGTGCATTGAGGATGAATAAAGTCTGATGAAGGCTACAAACCGAAACACCTCGGTCAAATAAAGTTGTTCTCTAAACTACAAGTGTTGCTGGAGCTTTCTGTTTCTTTCAAAGAGATGAAAAATCACAAAGCCTGTTCTGCAGCCACAGAGAGTTCAGTTGTGACTTTTACTGAAACTCATTTTGCCCCCCGGCCTCTGCACCGGTCACATGACAAAATAATTCAAATAAGTAAACAAACGCACACTATAACTGATTAATAACTGATTAATATTGTTGTTATGATTTTATCATGAACAGTATTTTACCACTACGAGCTTTCTAATTTTTGTATTATGACTCATTATCTTTACACATTTTAATAGCTTTTATTCTACTTCTTACTGCTCTGATTCATATTCCTTTTTATCCCCCCCTATTATTTAATTGCTCTTACAGTTCTGGTCCTTAGGTCTCTTTTTAGGTCTCTTATAGTAGGGTTCCTGTGTTGCCTGGATTCATCTAGGTTATTCTGGGTTTTTAGTTATTAAGGTTTTTTAGTTATATTTTTATTCTTTGTCTTTAATTCCACAGTGGAATTTTATATATCAAGGATTCATAGTGTATTTTCAGCTCGTCATGTTTTTGGACTCTGTAATGGGTCTACTAGGGTGATAATGATGTTACATTGCTGGCTTTATCTTTCACAGATTCCCCTGTTGATGTAGTTTTGTCTTTATGTTCTTGCTTGTGTCTGATGATGCTCTGTTTTGTTGTGTTTCTGCTTATTGTCAAAGCACTTTGCAAACCTCTGTTTTTAAAGGTGCTATACAAATAAAGTTATTATTATTATTATTAAATATCCAATGTGGCAACAAATTCAAAGGGACAAAAACAGATCTACCTGAAATAAACTTGTTGAGATCTTTTAAGGTACTTAAGCTGTTGCCATCCAACTAAGCAACAGCCTCCACTGTTGAAAAATGAAGCCGATTCAGTTTGACTCAGATGGTAAAAAGACTTAAGTTTGTATAGAGCTCAACAGTACCCAACTGTTTTTTTGACGTTCCTGGTTTCAGAGATAAAATTCGCCATTCAAATCCTCCAAAGGTATTTCACAAGAATGGATGTCACATGGGCTGTGATAACCAATGGCAGGCTGTTCCATCGTTATGTCATGCTTTGTTAAACTTCCCATGTCCTAACAGTGAAGACGGCCTGAATAGCTCATAATGGAGAGCATGTGATGTGGCCCTCTGTGTCTCTGCAGACAGGAAGTGTTTTAAACAATGGCACAAATTCAGCCAATTCAAAACAGCACAAGGCCTGTTTTATATAAATATTTTAAAGACTATTTCATCACAATGTTTTTTTTTTTTTTCTTGGGTCCCCAAAAGATGGGGTAACAACAACACAAAAAGTCTTACTGATTATTGTGTGTCACGCATTAAAATCTTTGAGTTTCAATTTCCGTTTAGTTTATTCTTTTGTCTTTACAGTTCCATCACTTTTAAGAATTACCTAAATTACACCACTGTAATGACTTGGATACCAAACCAACACCAAAGAGTACAGCAAATACATTGCATTTGTTTCCAATCTTTCTTTCCAAGGTGTAATAGCCCAGCCCATCTTCCTTCAAGCATCATCCCATTGGTCATGATTATTGGTTGAGTGCAGCATGTAGTCTCTAATATCTGTTTAATATCTGTCTGTCACTGGTATGAATTTACTGCTCTGACACAATGACCAACACAAAAAATATCATGCAGGCTGACCTCGGCATTAGGCTGCCCTCCCCTCCACCTCTTCATCTTCACAGATGTAGACTGACGACTTAATAATATTTATTACAATTCCAAAGTCCAGAGATCACAAGAAATTCAAGAAATAAGTCATAAAACAGTGAATCCGAAACGAAACTGTAGGATTGTGTGAAGGTTTAACTCTTTCTCAGACCTTTAACAGTTGATAATGTGTTTGTGTGTTTGATTTCTCTGGATTTATTATCACCGATCAGAGATTGTATTATCCTGTGTGTGTAACAGAGGGGTGGGGGGTATGAGGGGGTCTTCAGCAGCTACTGCACACATTCTTCATGGACAGTAATCTTTAATGGGATCTGTTGGCTGGTTTCTTTAATTATTCTGTGATCTAAGAGAGGACCGCAGAGATGTGAGGAAAAGAGAGGGGGGAGGTGATATGATTCCCTCTGATTGATTTCATATCATTTAAAATCATAATCAAAATGTTACTGGTTTATTGGAAGATGTTAACTTTTAATACAAGTCTAAAAAAATAAGTTTAAGATTGTTTAATTTTAGAGGGTAGACTCTGAGTCCAAAAATGACTAGAACAGTGACATAAAAGTATGGTGGCCCTAAACATGAAATGCAAAAAAAAAAAAAAAAAAAAAAAAAAAAGGGAGGAAAAAAAATCTGAATTGAAGAGCATCATAAAAGTGGGCAAATATTTGATGAAAAATAAAGTAGATGAACCCAGGAAATTAAATCAGAGGTTTACTGAAATCAAAGTTCTTGCTTTTAAAAAATGTTTTCATATACACCATGTTCCACATTATTATGCAAATGATGTTTTTCTCTGATTTTCTAAATATCAATGCAAATGACAGTCATATTTTTCAAGTCATCAACAGTTAGAGTATAATTCAAATTTTTTTGTACAAACTTCATAATGATAACTATTAATTTTTTTAAAAATGAAAACCTCAAAATGCACTGTTCCACATGTCCCACATTATTAAGCAGGCCACAGGTTTCAGCAATATGGGAAAGAAAAAGGATCTCTTTGCTGCTGAAAAGTGTCAAATAGTGTAACGCCTTGGACAAGGAATGAAAACATGAGATATTTCAGGAAAAATAAAGCATGATCATCGTAGTGTGAAGAAATTTGTGGCTGATTCAGAGCCCAGACGGGTTTGTGCAGATAAAGACATAATGAGGAAGGTTTCTGATGGACAAATACATCAGATTAAGAGAGCAGATGCTAAAATGCCATTACAAAGCAGCAAATAAGTATTTGAAGCTGCTGGTTCGTCTGGAGTCCCACCAACCTCAAGGTGTAGGATCCTCCAGAGGCTTGCAGTCGTGTATAAACCTACTATTCAGCCACCCCAACCAATGCTCTCAAGCAGAAACAGTTGCAGTGGGCCCAGATACATGAAGACTCATTTTCAAACAGTCTCGTTGACTGACGAGTGCTGTGCAACCCTTCTCCTCCATCTGGATGGTCCAGATGGAGGAGTAGTGGATGGTTGGTGGATGGCCACCATGTCCCAATGAGGCCAGGACGTCAACAAGGAGGGGGCGGAGTCATGTTTGGGCCGGAATCATGAGAAGAGAGCTGATAGGCCCCTTTAGGGTCCCTGAAGGTGTGAAAATGACCTCAGCAAAGTATATAGAGTTTCTGACTGACCACTTTCTTCCATGGTACAAAAAGAAGAGCAGCGCCTTCTGTAGCAAAATTTTTTTTCAAGCTTGACAATGCTCCATCTCATGCTGCAAAGAATTGGCTGCTATGGGCATAAAAGGAAAGAAACTCATGGTGTGGCCTCCATCCTCCCCTGACCTCAACCCTACTGAGAACCTTTGGAGCATCCTCAAGCTAAAGATCTATGAGGATGAGAAGCAGTTCACATCAAAACAGTAGCTCTGGGAGGATATTCTGACATCCTGCAAAAAAAATTCTAGCAGAAACTCTCCAAAAACTCACACGTTCAATGGATGTAAGAATAGTGAAGGTGATATCAAAGAACGACTCCTATTTTAACATGGAACTTGTCCTGTTAAGATGTTTTTGATTGAAATAGCTTTGATTTCAGTAAATATGACCCCCTGATGCTGTAATTTCTACAAATGACCATTTTCAGTTCTTTACAACCTATAAAATGTTTTAAAAAGCTGTTGTGCTTAATAATGTGGAACAGTGCATTTTGAGGTTTTTATTTTTTATTTTTTTAATTTTGTCATTATGAAGTTTGTTCAAAAACATTTGAATTATGTTCTAATGGCTGATGACTTGAAAAATATTCTGACTGTTATTTGCATTAATAAATTAGGAAAATCAGAGAAAAATATCATTTGCATAATAATGTGGAATGCGGTGTATGATGAAAAATCTATATATTTTTCATAACAAATATTTTGAATTATGGAGAATATTTTGGTGTTGCTGAAAATGTTTAAGTGATTCATTGAAAAACTGTAATTTGTAAATATTTTTGCATTTCAATACTTTTTCAAATATTTAAATTCAGGCAAGGATTTTGTATTTTGTGGAATATTTCTGCATTTCATTAAATATTTTTTAAGTTTCAAAAAAACTTTGCATTTTGTGAAATATATGTTGTTTCCTGACACATTTTTATTTTAAATTGAATATTTTTGCATCTGTGAATTATTTCTTGCATCTCATTAAAAAATTCTGTTTTATTAATATGTTTGTGTTGTATGAAGAAAAAAATTCTTCAGTTAAAATTCAAATTTTGCAAATATTTTTCGTTACATAAAGCGTTTTCTTTTTATCGAAATTCATGGGGTATTGTTATCTTTTATTTTAATATCTCTTTCTGAAGACTATTTTTGCATTTGTTAAGTATTTTTGTGTTTACTACATTATTTTAGATCTTTGCTGTGTCTCGGAAATTATATATATTTTGTTTCAAGGGGATATTTTTATATTTCCTGAAATATTTTTATTTTTTATTCATTTATATTGCATGAAATGTTTCTCCATTTCATCAAATACTTTTGCATGTCATTAATAATCCAAATCAAAAACAGAATCAGATTTATCAACTGAGTATGCTTACACAACAAAGAATTTGACTTTGGTTAGCTTTGCTTTTAATGTACAGAAATTTAAAAATAAAATAAAAGAATAAATATAAGTGGAAAAAAAATATGATTTAAATACAAACATGCTCCTGTCAGGTATTTTTCCTGTTTACAGTATTTAAGTGACAATCAAGCAGTAAAGAGTATGCAGAATATTTCACATTAACAGGGCTCAGATGCTTGTGAGATGAAAGTTATACACTCTGACATCCTGTGGCTGTTAAGTGTTAAAATTGTTGCATATTAATTATGATCCCCAAAATTTCTTCATTTTTTTTGCATTTTATTTGTTCATTTAATTCTATATTTAAAAGAATTTAAGTGGGTTTGCTGGTAAAATAGAGAAAAGGTCAGCATTAATTTAGAAAATGTGCCAAAAAAAAAAAAAAGATGTTCCTTGAAGCTTCTTAAAGTGGTGCCATGTCCATCACCACTGGTTTGTTGTCTGTTAGGATCTAAAAAAAAGCAGAGTTTAAAAGCCACTCAGGAAGGTTTTGAAGCTGACTGTAGAGGCTCCTTTTTCCACCATTCTCTATAAAGCATGGTTATATGTGTTTCTACTAAACCCTCACTGCAGGAGAAGCCACCATGACTTGAAATATTAGAGCCTGCTGTGACCGTCTCTGCCCTCCACTGAGCTCTGCTGCTCACAACTAATTGACTCTATTTGTGTGGTCACACAGTCAACACGTTTTCAAGGGCTCACTGTTTTCAGATTTCCACTGCAACAAGCTTTCAGATCTGCAACACAGTGAGCCAGTAAGTTAACCCAAATCTCCTCAGAGCCATATTTGTTTCTGAAGAGCAACATGTGTGTCAGAAACAGCTTAGTTTTATACTAAATAATTGTTTTAATAAAGGTTTTGGCACCACACTCCTCATATCTACAGCCAGTTATCCTCTCTGAGAGAGCAGTAGTTTCCATCCACCAGATTTTATGTGCACTTAAATTTGAATGTAGAAAACCTGTCTGGAAGCACTGAAATAAAAAAGTCACAATGATGTCACACGATAGCCTTTCACCTGAGGTCATCCGTGTTGTGCAGAATGCAGTTGTGACAGACAGGAGAGGGATTTCCTTACCTAAGGTGAGATTTCTAATGCTACCTGTAAGCGTTTGCAACACCTTTAATAAATACTTTGGTTTAACTTTTTAAACTTTAATGACACCCAGCATGTCTAATAAAAAATAAAACTTTACTCTAAAAGTCTGGTACCCCATTCACACCAGCGACAGAAATGATTTTGGCTCTTACCAGTGGTGTTGAAAACAATCACAATGTATCATGATACAGACGTGAATGATTCTGCACTGATGCAGAAACAGCTTATAATTGATACAGATGGATGCTGCTTGTATATTTTCCTCCTGCAGCTGGACGTACCGTAAATACTCAGATAATTATCTGTTTCCCTTCCAACTGGGCTAATTTTAATGCATTTCAACAGTAATCTGTTTCAAATGGCTGTTGTCTTTGCAGTAGCTCTAGGACACATGACTCTTCTCAACCAATCAGCTCCTGGGTTGAAAGCATGCTGGCACGTCAACCCAGAAATACTCGTTGCACTCTTCAAGTCCTGAATGTCCATTGGGGGCCATGAATTGGGGGACAGCAATGGAGGAAAGTTAGTACTTAGCAGCTCTAAATGAACCTGTACGCTGCAATTATCATCAAAAATTTCTACATACAATGAGTATGATCCCTACACTTAACAAAAGGGATTTTTACCACAGGCTAACTAATTTACCCGCCGTGGAGGTGATCAATATCACAAATTACTCAATCCTGCAGACCTCATCTTGTCAAATGAAGGGAAACAAGATCCTTGAGGAGTCTTCTAAGAGGCTAGCTGACCCCTTTTAACATATAAAAAAAAATCTTCATTTTGTGACAAACATGCTTTTAGTTGAAACAGTGATAGACTTTCAATGGAATAAACCTTGTGCGGTAGGCAACCGAGAGATGATGAGCCGTTCACAAACAAGCCTGTGTTACGAAATGGCTCTTTTATGGTAGCTGCCGTAGCTAGTCACACTTGAGTGCCAGTTTCCTTTCCTCAGCTCTACTGAGCTGAGCGAAATGATCTGGATCTCTAAAAAGAGCTGGAGAAACAAGGGTAATCTACAGTTTCCACATAGGATGACTGCTCTGCGCACCGAGGCACCGTGGGTTTACTCTGACTGAAGCCGAGCAGCTTCGCCCACTGGAAGCGTGTTTAGAGTGGTGTGCCACAGTGTGCAGCTTTGATCAGCAGGCAGAGATCACAGGAGAGCTGCGAGTTCACATAGGAATAGTATGTCAACAGAGGACTACATTTCCTGGGGTTATTACCTCTGCCAAGGAGGTTATGTGATCGGGAGGGTTTGTTCATTTGTTAGTTAGTTTGTTTGTTAGTTTGGTTGTTAGCAACATAACTCAAAAAGTTGTGGACGGATTTTGCTGAAATTTTTAGAAAATGTCAGATATGGCATAAGGAAGAACTGGTTAGATTTTGGGAGTGATCCAGATCACTGTTTTGAAGGATTCTTTACTATCGGGAGATAGGGCTAATGGCAGAGGTCTGTGCTCTCTGAGTGCTTTTCTAGTTTATTATCCTTTTCCGTTATAGATATATATATATATATATATTGATGTAATACTATTATTTCCACCATGGGTGAGTACATTAAGAAGTTAAAAGGTTAATATTTCCTTAAAGGATCTGTGGTTTTATGTAAAATTCTTTGGCTAGATGTCTCAAAAGTTAACGTTTCCTCGTCAATGGCGCCGTTGTAGCTCTGTGACCCACTGACCTCATGCTAATCCTTTGCTTTCGCTGCAGGATGAGACATAATGTTAATATAGTGATTATTTGCAACTGGGAGTCCATGCATTGTGTTGTATTTTGAAAGGAGAACCAGATATTCTAAGCTTGTGACTTCCTTTTTTGATCAACGGTTATTATAACAGTTTGGCAGTGGCTGGCGCTGAAAATAGACTTGCAGAATACCTCAAACAAAGCAGAATAGAGCGGGTGATAGAGCCAGATAGAGCTGCTGTATGTGGAAATTGGAGGTAAGTGTTTACATGAGTTTAGTGTGCTAAACCCTGACAAACCGTACTGAACCAAACTAGACCGCTTTGTGGAAACAGACCACACATGAGTGTTGAGTGACACCGACCATCCAGGCTTTAAATGGAGGCTTTTTAAATTCCTATCTGCTGCCTTGTCTCTGTAACCTTTTTTCAAACTTTTTTTTTTTGTCCTGAATATTTCACTACTTTCGGGACACAAAAGAAGCTTAAATATCAAACAATGTTTTTATTTTTGCACTTTAATGCTTGTCATGGTTGTAAACAGCTCAAAACATGACCTTTTTGGTAGCATTTTTATACAGAAATCATTAATTGTGCTGTCTGCTGCTGCATGGCGTCATCTGAAAATAACCTACTGGATTAATCTCTACAAGATTAAGGTAAGGTTAATGCCACTGCTATTGAATCACTGTTGCATACTGAAGATCATTTATCAGATCATAGCACCTTTTGTGATTCCCTTACGTCAGGGAATGTTTGTAAGATTCCTTGTAGAATTCTTTCTGAACACATGCTCCTGAGTGCACGTTCTACTTTTAACATATAATTTGTTTATAGAGAAGTTGATTAAAGTGTTTTAGTATAAAACATTCTCCCATAAAGTCCTTACACACATGGGTGATCAATAATTTAGTCCTTCAGCAACAGATGAGCCAAAGTTGTGCATTAGTTGGAGTCTAAATGTTGCTCATTATGCCGGCTAATGATGTCTCTGCTCTGATCAAACATTACAGAGCAGATCAGACCTTTAAATGGTAATATCCTCTGAATGGAGCATTAACTGTTAAGTGAACTTAATAAGTCTACCTAAGGACTGTGTTAATGGGAAACTCTTTAACGACAGAGAGAGGATGGGAGGAGAGATCAGAGAAATTAAAGAGAGAGATGAAGGAAGGAGAGGAATAAAAGGGGCTGATGATAATGATCGTTAAGTTTTTATACCGTTAGGTGGTGGTGGGCCACTCTGACTGAACACACACTCTTAATAAAGGCACCAGATTAGCTGAATGGACACAATTAAGGCCTGAAGTAAGAGAGACGATTAGATGGAGAGGACTGTTTAAGTTAAAGCTGAGAGCGTTTAGCTGATAAGAGTTAATGGTGTGTTGAAGTTTAGGAAAATGCTGAATATTTCTGCTGGAGAAGGACAGTATAATTGTTCATTTTCTCAGCCTGACAGCGACTGGATTGGTCTCCTATAAAGAACAAATAAAGTGAGATGGATAACATCATGTTTTGTAATTGTTGAAAGTCCTTTACATCCTGATAGAAATTTATACTTTTAATGCTCCATGATGATGTGAAAAAAATCAGCTGTCAGTATCAGTAGCAGGGCTGTAGTAAGTACCAGCAAGCATTTTACTCAGCCCGAGTAACATGATTGGATGGTCGGCCCAATATCCCATAAACTTGCATACTTTCACCACTGCTGGACAGAGAAAAGAGCGGGCAAAGTTTACCATGCCACTTCTGCCTGCATCTTCTGCTACACAGAGCGAGACAAGAGGAATTTACAGTGCCAATAAAGAGAACTCACCCATTGGTGCTAGACTCACAATTAGTGAGATGGGGATCACCAGAGTGCAGTGAATGTGTCTCAAGTGACTGTAGTATAAAGACATCTGTGTCTGGAAGGTCAAGTCACTGGTCAATCGGTATTCCTGGCTACCATTACACCATGAAGACAATAGAACACTCCAAGCAACTCAGATAAAGGGTTATTAAAGGAGAGAGGCTAAAAGAAAGACACTGGAAGAAAACTCATATTAAATCTCCACTACAGTTTGCCAAAAGGCATGCAGGATGGTACCTGGTATGTGGGCATGGTCAAGTGGAAGAAAGTTCTTTGATCTCACAAGACTAAAATGTTTTTTTTTGGTTATCAGGACGGTCCAACACTGCACATTAAACACACCATCCCCACTGTGAAACATGGTGGTGGCAGCATCATGCTGTGGGGATGCTTCTCAGCAGCTGGCCCCTGAAGGCTTGTAAAGGTAGAAGGTAAAATTAAAGCAGCAAAATATAGGAAAATCCTGGGGTAAAATCTTATTCAGTCTACAAGAGAACTACACATGTTGTTAGAAGATGTATAATAACCTGAAGCAGAACAAAAGGGTTTAAAGACAACACAGTGAATCTTCTGAAATGGTCAAGTCAAAGCCCAGTTCTGCACAAAAACAATCATGTCTTTCTTACTGTGATACATGGGCAGACCCTCAGCTTTAAACTTCTGTTGTTAAATGCATAACTCCACTGTCATCTCAGTCTTTTTACACAAATACTCACACTTTTATTGAATGTAACAAAACCCATCAATATCTGTTTTAAAGCTACTGAAGAGTTAATGGATGGCTTCAATTCGGGAATATCTCAACTGGTTCCTTTATTCTCTTAGTTCTTGTTTGCATGAGTACATCAAAAAGTGCCTGGCACAGAGGCTAAATGCTTTTATAAATACCTCTCAGGTGGGAGTGTGACAGCAGCGTGAAAGATGACAGTTTGGAGAAGAAATTTAGATTTAAGAGAAGGCTACAGATGAAAGGTTTAAATGTCTCTGCTGTCTGCCTGAGGGTTTGCATTAGGTAATGCGAAAAATCAGAATTTTCAACTAGCAGTTTAAAATGAATACTTCTGGTATTAGATAAGCTCATCAGCTGGTGTCAAACAGACTTGTACTTCAAGGCTGAAACGGTGGCTGATTTTGATGCTGGTACTGGAACAATTTTACTTAAAACCCTCAAAAAGTATGCTACAAAAAGTGCCCACAAAAAAATGTCAAACATGATACATATAGAAGGAAATGGTTGGCACAGTAACTGTTTGGAGGCTGGCTTATGGTGGTAGATAGCTCCAAAGTGATGATTTTGTCATATAATACAGTATTTAACACTGTGCAGGAGTGCATGTACAAAATGACTAAATTGATGTAACAACTTTACAGTCAGTTTCGTTGCTTTCTCTGTGAAAGTGCCCCAGTTAAGATGAACACTTGTCAAGAGATTTTCACAACAATTTGTTCTTTATTAACCCATTCATGACTGCCAGCATATTAAACAGGGTGAAGCTGTTATGTGTGATGCTCTAGCATGCACAGTCATGGCTTTTATTCTAGGTGCTAGTGTATGTCTGTGTCTCCCTGCTGTCCTCATAAGTTTTATCTCAATAAATCTTCCTACAATGGCACATTTCGTTGTATAGCTGCGGCACTCATACAGGTGGTCTGACAGCTCTGGCTTGTCACCATGCAAACAAAATTACAATTAAGACTTGTAGAGGCCAAGATGTGCATCTCACTTGTGCAGTCTGAAACAGGCTTTATGTTTTTACTTTGTAATTTGTGCTGTCTTAACACAAATTACAAAGTTTGGATTGAAACCTGCTTTTATTTTGACAAAAATGAGAAACATCTGGAGGATTTAAAGTTACAACATTGGCTCAACCAATGGCATAAAAAGAACTTGCTTGAAATAAGGAAAGGATCATGGATAAGGAGAGCTGTAAAACAGCTTTTTTATAAGGTGCTGATAACTTTTTCCTCATCCACCAGGGCTGGTCTTGTTTTTGGGTTATGAGGTCTGTTGAACAGGGTGGTGAGAAAGAATTAAAAAGTTGAAAGATTTGGTTAAATTGTAAAAAATGGAAGAGAAATAGGCAGGAATTAGCAGAAATGGGTTAAACCTACAATAATGGGCATAACAAATGGTAAAATTTGGATAAAATGGGTGGAAAAAGTGAAAAGGGTTAGTAGTGGCAATTGTAGGTCAAATGAGGCAACAATAGGCAGAAAGTAGCAAAAATTGGTTTGGAATTGGCAAAAATGTGCAGAGAAGGTGGTGGAAAGGGTTTGAAAGTGACAAAAATTACTTTAATGTAAAAGAAATGGGCAGAAAAGGTTGTGAAATGGGATTAAAAAGTGGCAGAAGGGAGTTTAAAGTGGCAGAATTGGTGGGGAAAGGTGATGAAAACTGGTTAAAATGTAGCAATGTGAGTATAAAGTGGCAAAAAATTGGTTAAAAAGAGGCAAAAATTGACCCAAATTGTGCTAAGTTTATTTTCAAAAAGTGACAAAGAATAGTGGCAAAATTCAGGGGAAAAGTGCTTAAAAAGCGGACTCACTCTTCAGCTGGCAGTGTTTTTATTTTACATTTGATTAATTCTGTGCATATATATTTATAAAAATGGGTAAAGTATATAGTTTGAAATCATTTTAACAATATTCTTAATTTCTTCAAGGCATCTGGCGACCCCCTCTCAGTTTCTCGCAACATCCACATTGAGCACTGCTGGCCTAAGGTTTAGGCTACAATCGGGATAAGTTCAGTGCAAACAGTAACCATGTTAATGCTAGAAATGAAAGGTAAACATTGTCATGAAACCCCCTTGCGGCTGCAGCCCCTCACTCAGTTTGCTGCTGACAGTGAGAGTGAGGTAGAGCCGGCACAGCTATGAGAGAGGGTAGGAAAGATTCAGTCAGTGTTTAGTATTATAAAGAGAGAAATCTATAGGCCTACCAGCTCTATTTGAAAAGTCACTTTCTGATGTGATTGCCTTCGTTATAGATCAGACGTAGTCGTCGTGTGTCCCATGATGGTTTGGGACCAATGCAAATACCATTACACCCCTATCCTCTGCCCTTCAGCCCCTTTCCTTCTCCTCCCTCTCATCTCCTCTTCTTCCTTTCCTCCCCTCTGTTCTCTCTCTTTCCCTACTTCCATCTCACCTTCCTTCCCACTGTCCTCTCTCTCCCCCTCTCTCTCCGTCCTAATAGCGCGCTGACAGCAGCGGTGTTTCTAATCAGAGGTGAGGAGAGCGAATGAGCAGCCGTCCGATCCTCTCTGCTCTCTCATCAATCGGCTCTAACTGAACGGGAGCAAATCTCAGCCGGGACAAAATTAATATGTAGCAGATCTGCGGCGCGCTCGCCTGCCCTGGAATTGGAAATGGCTTCTGTGCTGGCTGACCCGTATCCGTCCGCTTGTGTGTGTGCGCATAAGTGTGTGTGTGAGGGGGCAGATTATTGGAGAGACAATTGGCTGTACGGCAGTAATCAGGAGAACACTGAGGTGTGTCTATCTTATGACTGCTTGCTGACAAGCCCTTACACACACACACATGCACCGGGACACTTTTTTCCCCCGATCCAATTCAATCAGACAGTCCATCCGCCCTGCAGAGCAATGTGGCACTGCCCCCGTGCATGACAGTATCAATTCAATTACCCAGGAAATGGATCCATATTCAACCCATATAAACTCATACGCAGAGCCAGGAGGGGCCGTCGCCGCCACTGCTGCCGCCGCCGAGACAAAGAAATGCACATTTACCCTGTAATAACTTTCATTTGGAGCGGCTTTGAAAACCATTCTCAGCCAGGCATTTGTCGCTGTCACATCGCGTTATCCACAAATCAGGTTTACAAAATATCAATTCAATTTCTGGCGTGGCGGGAAACGCTTGGAGAGGGAGAGAGAGAGACGCACAGTGAGAGAGAGAGAGAGAGAGAGAGAGAGAGAGACTGCTGAGGGGCCCCTTGTGGCTCGAGCAGATTTCCAGTCAGAACTAATCAAAAGCAGAGCAGACCATGCTAATCTCTTCAATTTCATCCTTTAGACCGCTGTCTTTTCAGCGTACGCTCACACGCTCTCATGTTCATGCAGGCACACACACAAACACACAGCAGGTCAGCTAAAAAACATGGACACACAGGTGAAAACATTCATACAGCTGACCTACACCCATCATCATACATACAAGTCTGGGTTCTCTTAAAGGACTGTGCTGGTTCTGCAGCATGTGTGTGCATTAAGAGCTAAAAATCAAAACTAACTTTACTGAGCCACCTGGTGGTCAGGGTTTTGTACTTGCATTTTACCTCTTGGCTCTGCACTAGTGTTTATCCTGCATGAAAATTAAGGGACGACTGTTTTAGACTCATCCTGATGTGTGTAGCTCTTTCTTACACATGAATTATCCGTGTCTGTAGCTTCTAATGATAAAAGTTTCATCTTTTTACCAGAAGAGTATTGGTTCATTTTCATTCTTTTTTAACGACAAGATGGTGAAGATCCTGCAGTAGGGATCAGCAGTGGCTCAGCTCAGCAGTACAAGCAGACTTGAATATTTCAAACCAGTTCAGAAAGGGTTCTCAATCACTGACCATGTTTGATTATGTTGGTACCAACAATTCAACCATATGCAGGAATCATGGGCGACAGTGGGGTCCGGACTCCCCCAATTGCCCCCTTCAATCCTTATGTCATTGTAAACATGCAACTTTATACAATATAATTTGTGCTGAATCATGCAAATTGTAGACGCAAAAGAAATGCATTTAAAGCTTTTAAAGCTCACATTGTCTCCTGTCCAGTGCTTCACAATGGTTCAGTCTGATCCCCCTCCTTCTCCCTGCAGTTGGTTTCTTCCAAAGTTGCAGCTGCGGACTCAGAGGCAGAGACGCCAACGACGCATGGGAGAGAGTGACAGAAGTGACTACAACATCTTAGAGCATCAGCTCTTTGAGGAACCTGTAAACATGAAATGTAGCATGAATTTGTGCCTAATAAGGACATTAATTAGCCCTGAGCTCTTTGCCCTCTGCTAGCTAAAGTTAGCTGTGACTTGCCTGATAGTTTCACATCATAATGCTGACACTATGGGAAGAACTGCATTAGGGTATGTGAGGATATCTCCAAATCTCTTAAAACATGTCAATATTTTAAAGCTATTTAAAATATTATCAACGTCTCTGATAGTAATGTGCTGTAACATAAGTTGTCCTCCTGTGGTAGCCATCTTGCTTCTACTGACTCGTCTCGATCTGCCGTATTAGTCTACCACTACTGTGAAGTTGTGAGTCGATGCTAACAGCAGTTAGCTAATTCACAGAATAGCACTGTCAACATAACATTATGCTACCATTACTAGCAATCTAAGTTAGAAAGTTAGCTGTAAAGTAATGTTATTGTTATGACAATTAAGCTAAGATTAGCTGTTGTCTGGGGCCTTGTGCTCCAAGGCACCTCAAGATATAGTCAGTTCTAGTGTGCATCAAACATTTATTTGTACATCTACTTTTTTTTTTTTTTGATAAAAACTTGTATTTTGAGTGTAAACAAGGGGCTGAAAGTGAATAAAATAGCATTAGAAGCAGTTTTCATTATCCTAAAAGGTCCTTAGAGAGGGACCCTGGCCCCAACAACAAGGCCCAAGCTCCACAAAAAGCTCCAAATATTTTCATATCAAGCAGATAATAGTTAGGTAGATCCCTATTGACATTTTGAAACCTCTCTCCAATTGGCAAAGACAAATCTTCAAATATTACAATGTGTTGAGTTTAAGATGCTCTAGATCTGATGAAGTACTGTTTGAGCATTGCACAGTTTGTATTTCACATTTTGTTCTGTTTTTTTTTTTTTTTTTTTTTTTATCTGAGAAGAGATGCTTCAAAATATTTTGTTTCACTCACTCCGACTGCTAAATAAGGAAGGTGTTCATCCGGAGCCTTGACATTACTAAAGCCTAGATACTCTTGGATTGCAATGTAGTTATCTTGATTCACTCTTCCAGACACTCAAATCTCCTCAATCATTTTGTCCATATATGTTTCATCATTTGTGGTAAATGGAGTGCATCCTCCTCTTTTTTATAGCAGTGTGTGCTCTGCCCCTCCCACGAAAAACAGCTCTCACATTAGTTTAAGTGAGGAGCAGAGGGAGACAAGACATTTAGTTTGAAAAGCAATAGAGCTAAAGAAAAGGACATGAAGGTAGCCACTGGTTAACAAAAACAGTAAAAGGACTTCAGTACCACAGAACCACTCTGGTTTTTGAGGAGCTGGAACATGATTAGGGCAAAATAATTTGCAGAATTTGTTACACACCCACACAAGGAAACATGACAAAACAATTTCATCATTTGACATTCATGCACAAAGTGGTATTATGATAATCATGATCTCATTATCAAAGTAATTATGACTATTGCCATGATCAAGCAGCCCAAGACAGTCTGGCTGAAGTCTGTTCATCTCTGATGGCAAGTCTAACAACCGTTCATCTGAGACACTGTATATCTCTGAATGGAAATACACGGTAAAATGTCAAAAATAAAATCTGAATAAACTTCCATTTAGGGTTGAGGTAAGGCTTAGGATGCCACAAGTTAAAAATCAAAAACCTGACATACAAAACCAGATTAAAACACATCTAATAAAGCCAACTAAACAGTCTGTTTACAGGAAAGAACTTGTCCTAAATGCAGTTCTAACACAGCAAGCATAGCTAAGCTATGTAACTAATGTAGCTAACAAAGCTAAGGGGGCTACATAGCTAATAGGGCTACATAGCTAACAGGGCTAAAGCTAAGCTCACAAAGCAGCTACATAAGCAACATACCCATGCTATCTGCATAGCTAAGTTAGCTTTAGCCATACTTGCTAAAGATCACATGGCTAAAGCTAACTTAGCTATGAATAACATAGCTATGTAACTAAAGTAGCCATATACCTAATAGGGCTACATAGCTAATGGGGCTAAAGATAAGCCAACAAAGCAGCTACATAAGCTACATATCTATGTTATCTGGGTATCTAAGTTAGCTTTAGCAATGTGAGCTAAATCTCACATTGCTAAAGCTAACTTAGCTATGTAGCTCAAAGCTAATGTTGCTTAATGTAGCTAAAGCTTAGCTTACAAAGCTGTGTAAGCTACGTGGGTATGTCATCTACCTAGATCCATTAGCTTTAGATGCATTGCCGAAGCTCATGTTGCTAGTTAGCATAGCCATGCTAAAGCTAAAGAAGCTAAAGTGAGCCACTGTTTGTGTATCTGCTTCCAAAATGGATATATGCAGAATTTAATCCCAGATTAGACCCCCGACTTTTCCCTCTGTTTAATTTATTTAATTTTTCTTGGTCTGTAATGTTTGCAATGTAGTCATTTCATGAGTGTAACCGCCAGACTTTGTTTATGAATGAAGTTGAATTGAAAAAAAAAAAATCTAAAACTGGAAATATGTTGTACTGGCAAATTATGTCACTTCCCTTCTGAGATATACGACGTCTCAGATGAACTGCCTAAGACCGTGGCCAACAGAAATATACTGTCTGCAGTCAGACCCCTCTCAGCAGTCCTCGCTGTTACAAGTGGGTTTTTTCAAATTTGACAATTTTTGTAATGAAACTGATTCAAAGGAGCAGCTCATTTAAGTAGAAGCTAACAGCATTAGAGTGAAGAGGCACTGTTGACCTGTTGTGCAGTGATGACACATTTAACCCTTTCTGTGTGAATACCTGTCGTCATTTTAGCTCATGTTTTTGTGAATCAGCCCTGAGTGTTGCATCAGACGCTGCTGTGTGAATAAAGTCAGTTATTGAAGCTCAGAGGGAGATTTCAAACAAGAAATTTGGATTTCCAAATTTCTGTGTGTGCAAATCCATCCATGCCTTTTTTTTTTAACTCACAAATTGAATTAGTTTAGTGCTTGTTGAATAGATTAGTCATGAATAAAGCTCCATACTCTGTTTATTTGATTTTAAAGAAGAAGGAGATGTGAGGAGGAGCTGCTGCCGGCTGTAATGTGTCTGCTGTGGTGAAGTAAATTCCTAATGAAACGCTCTCTTCTTCAATAATCAGACACATGGAGCTTCCTTCATGTGGAAACTGTTAGCAACACAAACGCTCAGCGCTTCATGAAATTATCCACAGACACACTCTGATGCAGACACGCACACACAGATACAGCGTCAGCTCTCACAGTAATTACACAGTTGCAGAGAGCGCCGGGGCTCAAAACGCTGTTTAACAAATCAATTTGAGAATGCTTACCTTGTAAAGCTGTATCTATTTGTGTGTGTGCGAATGTGTGCGGACACTTCCCCGAGCTGATCCATTAAGGCTTTAACAAAGAGCCATGCTCGGCCGCGCTGCTGGAAATGTGTAATTGGAAGGATAGCTAAGGGCCGACACACACAAATACACTTTATTGATCCACAGCGTCTCCCATATAGCGCCTGCAGCTAACACCGAGGCGGCCTCAGCGAGGGGTTATACTGACTTTACTCCCATTCTGTTGCCATCAGTGGCAGTTTATCAAGCAATCAATAGTCTTTTATTTTCTCATATCTTTAAATGGACGAATATCCTGAATATGATTTTTACAACAGCAGGGAGGAATGTGATGGAAAGGAGGGAGGGAGGGGAGGAGCGGGAGGTCGACCAGAGGAGGCAAACAGAGCAAGAACATTTAAATGGAAGAGTCAGGGACGAAAACAAAGCACAAAGAAAGAGAGGAGGTGTTCAAAGGAAAGTTAAGCTGTAGACGTTGGACCACCGCCAATAGGCAGGAAGCCGCCAGTTGACCTGAGCACCATTTGCATGTTAAGTGGTGTCAATCTGCATTGATCCCCACCCAAATGAAATGCAGTGGGCTTCAATAGAGCCTGTGCTTTACAAGGGCCTCCTCGCTGCTACATCCAGCCTATTGGATTCAGATTAACAGGCTCAGTACGGCCGCACAGCAAGCAACTTATCTTTAATTAAAATCACTTCCTGCACAGGATCCACTGGACTGGACTGGAGAGTGCTGCACCTAGACTGGCCCAAACTGGGTGAAATTAGACCAGACTGGATCATTTGGAACTGGAATGGACTAAACCAGATGCACAGTGTGTTTGTGGGAACTACAATCACCAAGCAAGCATAATGTAATGCTAGGGGCCAAATCTGTAGAAGAACTGGTCAGAAGTAGCATTGCAGGTGTCTCTTTGTCAACATGTCTGCCAGTTTGATAATCCTAGGCTTAATCCTACTAAGTGAACATATCCCTTGTGCATCTCTGTGGCTGGCAGTTATCCATCAGGTGAGTCCTGCAGCTGCAACCAGGAGGAGAAAACTAAACTATGGCGTGTGCTTCAGTTAGACAAATAATACATTTGACCTTTTATTCCTACAGATGAGAGGTCATGTGTCTAACAGGGCTGTGCAATCAGTTTCATTGTACACTGGCCATCATATAACCGTTTGCACTAAGTACATCACAGAGGTCTGTATTCATTGCAATGAAAAATACATGTATTTTATGTAAACAAGCAAATCCTCAAAAATTTGACCGGTGGGACAGATCAGTGTGTATGACCATGCTTTCATCAAGTAGGCTCTGTCAGGGCCTTCAAGACCTTTTTCTGCAGGCCCTCCCTGCTGCAAAAACCAGCATGATGACCATGCTGGTCAGACCAGCAAGACCAGCATATGTGTTTTGCTGCTGGACCAGTAGCAACCTCAAGGCTCCCCTATATATTATCATTAATATTATCTAAAATATAGAATGAATGAAAAGTCAGACCCTCCTCACCAGCAAACTTTGCTGAAAAGAGGGATCTGTGCAGTGAATGACACAGGGAAACAAAATGACACTTTAGACTGTATATTTTCACAGCACAAATGTTTTTAAGAATCTTCATTGTGTATTCAGGAAATCACGACACTCTTGGTGTGCATAAAAAGACTTGAGAAAGTTCACCTCCGAAATTATTTGCTTTTTCGGGCTGGTTATTTGCATCGTCCTTGATTGGGTAAGGCCTTTTATTAGTAAATTATTGTTATACATGTAGAAAGGAACAACAAAAGATCAACAATCCTTTCTCTGTAGTAACTAAAATGACAGGACATCAAGACCAAATTTACCGGCAACAAAAGGTTTTCAAGCCTTTTGTTTCTTTCTTTTTTTTTTTTTTTTAATTTACATCTAGGTTAAAACTTGATTTAAATGAAAAAGGTATTGATAATTTATTAATAACATTTCCTTCTAGGATCATTGAATACTTTCCTCTGCCGTTGTTTTTCCAGTTGGCTACACCATTGCACACCAGATGCATTATACCTTGTACAAGTCAACACCTCACCCTCCCAGGATGAAGTTTTTTCTGAATCCTTCCTGTTGCATTCACATATCAGGTCACTCAAACTTCACTTTCAATTTCACAAGAGGCCAGGTCAGGGAACCTTTCTGTTTAACTGGAGAGGAAAATGTTGGTAATGTGGTCTAAACCTGCCCTCTTTGTAAAATGTCTTGAGAAAACTTCAGTCATAAATTGGCTCTATACAGATTGACTGATCGACAAATTGATGGGTTTATGGATTGATTGATTGATATTTGGCTATTCATTGTCAAAAAAGAAATCACAGAAACATTGTCACTTTTAAAACAAATCCATACGGATCAAGTGCCAAATGTCACACTGGCCTTTATTATTAACAGCCAGCTGGAAAGAGTCAACATGGACACAAAAAACGACCCCAAAATAAACTACATGTTGGTGGGAAGTAAACATAAAATAAGTTAAAAGCTCCTAAATATAAGTCAACTTCTATTCCCTAGACTAAATATTTCAGATAGACCACCATGTGGTCAGTAAGCCCAATCCTGTTAATGCTTCTTACTATAAACTCTCTATTTGTTGAGCATTATTCTTGATAGTTTTTTTCCAACTCAAAAACCCTAATAAGTATTCTTGACTTTGTCCTATGCATTTTCTACACTATCCATGTCCTGACCTCAACAAAGAAAAACATTGATCTAAGAAATACGTCATAGTATCGAAATATGAAATAACAAACCAAAAAAAAAAAAAAACAGAATACGACAAAATGATACATCTTTTAAAAAAGATAAATAAAATCAAACACAACTCATGCAATTGATTTAGTTGTTTTTCGTTGTTCCATTCAGTTGTAGTATCGGCAGCAACAGGTGTTAGAAGAACATCATGCTCCTGGGCCGAGGCGCTGCTGCTCACAGAGTACTGGTCTAGTACTGGACGGTTCAGGAGAGGGGAATGTTTTATTTATTTACTCCTGTTTTCTTCCAACACAGGGTCTGGTGAGTTCAAACAAATTTGTATAGAGGGAAATATACAATGAGAGAGACGTTCCTTTTCTATAAATTGAATTGATCTTGTAAGGAATGGGACAGGACAAGATAAGCTCTCTGCTTCATCTGAGAGGGTCCTCAGGTCTGAGAGGGACCACAGCTCCCAGACGCCCCCTCCTGCAGACTGCCACTGTGAGACGCCTCAGTTGCCAGAGTGGAAATACACGCAAAACTCTCAATATAAAATCAGATCAAACCTTTGGTTTGGTGAGGGTAAGGATCAAGGCTAGGGTTAGGACACCAAAAGTCAAAAGCAAAAAACCTGACCTTGAAAACCAAACAATAAAACATTTATTAAAGCTGAGTAAACAATCTGCCCGACCTTCATGAGAACACTCCAACGCAGCAAACATAACCCTCGCAGCTCTGCTAGCTGAGTAATCTACCCAGATAACAGAGCTAAAGCTAAAGCTTAAGATGCTAATGGACATCTAGTCTAACCAGCCTACAAAGCTGATGTTAGCTACGCAGCAATGTTAGGCAATGCATTATTTTCTAGATGTTGTTATGAATCATCCATAAAAGCCGTAAGCGATGAAGAGAACAAGAGGGAAGAAGGCCCAGTATGCCGGAAAAAGTCCAAGTATGCCAAGGAATAAAACTCAGAGGTGGCAGTCCTGCGTCCCAGTTCATACCGTCCGACTTAAAGCGCTGCTATTATATTATTATTTAGTACTATGCTAACATTTGGGTTTTTCATTTCTGTATTATTTTCAGGGCACCAATGTCTTTAGCTCTCTTCATTTTCATGTGTATTTATAATCCTAGTGAACTTCTATTTGTCTTTTTAGCTCATGATTACTTCCTGTGTGTTAATGTTTGTCTATGTGTGTGTTGGCTGTTAATTAAGTTTGTGTGTGACGAGTCTTCTCCTTTAGAAAAATTTTGTTTGGAGGAAGCATTAACCTTTCAAACTACAGAGATCACACACACAGAGCTGAGACAACGACAGAATGATGATGTGTTATTACTGTGTGTGTGTGGGGGGGGGGTTAATTAGTGGCAGTAATCAGATGCTGCTCATTACATCCTCTAAACGCATGACTAGAGTTCAGAGATTCATATACATCCATGTCTGAGTGTGAGAGAATTCGGCCTCTGCAACAGCTATCAGTAAAACACACACACACATGCACACACACACACACACACAAACCTCACGCCACAGCACGGTGATCTGAGCTCCAGATCGCTCATAAATTAATTATCTTCCCATGATCACAGGAGCGCTCTAATTAGACAGACTCCTTCGATTACATTCCAGGAATTAGTCTTCACCACAATGCAGCACACATTAAACATATCAACAGGAATTAGTGAGCAGAATAACACACAACACAGCGATGTGAGGGTGTCTGTTACAGATAGGAATGATCATGAATCACAGGAAATGTTGGCTGTCTTTAAAAAAAAAACAGAAATGTAGTTTCAAAATAGAAATAATAAAAATAATAACTTACACAGTACTTAGATGGATTTTAGGGTCAGCTGTCCTGTACTGTACGGAGATAACAGCAATCAGGGATCAAAGTGTTATGTTTTCTGGTTGTATGTCTGTTTGCTCTTACAGTGGACTCAGAAAGTATTCAGACCCCCTTTATTTTTTTTCAATTTTATGTTGAGGCCTGATGCTGCAGTTAAAAAAAAAAAAGTTTTTATTCCAATAAATGTAAATTCAATTCCCCATCAAAGTGGAAACAGAATTCAGAAATTTTTGCTCATTTATAATAATAATTAAAAAAAAAAAAAAAACATCACATTGACATGAGGATTAAGTATGACATTTGCAAAAAAAAAAAAAAAAAAAAAAAAGGAAAAAAAAAAACTCCATGTGACAGCCAAGTGAGCTTTTCTATGTTTTCCGCTGAGGAGAGGTTTCCATCTAGCTACTCTGCAATGAGCCCAGACCAGTGGTGGGCTGCAGTGATGGTTGTCCTTCTGAAACTTTGTCCCATCTCCACACAGGATCTCTGGAGCTCAGAGTGACCATCTAGTTCTCAGTCACCTCTTTTACTAGGGCTGTTCTCCCCCTGATTGCTCAGTAACCAGCTCTTAGAGGAGTCCTGGTTGTGCCAGACTTCTTCCATTTAAGACTTATGGCAGCCACTGCACTCTTTACCTTTTAAAAGCCCTTCTCAGAGAACTGCCAAGAAACATCCCCACAGCATGATGCTGCCACCACCATGCTTCACAGTGGGGATGATGTGTTTGAGGTGATATGTAGTTTTTGGCGTCTGCCAAATGGACAGGTTTTTTTTTTTGTGGCCAAAAGCACCATTTTTATCTCATCTTCCGCTTGACCATATGTCTTTTGGTGAACTCCAGTTGAGATTTAATGAGTTTTCAACAGTGGCTTTCTCTTTGCCACTCTCTCATAAAGCTTTGATTGGTGAAGAACCTGGGCAACAGTTGATGTATGCAGAGTCTCTCCCAGTAAAATAAGTGTCTTGGTGGTCTCTCTCACTAGTCTCCTTCTTGCATGGCCACTCTGCTCGTGACGACGGCCTGATCCAGGCAGATTTACTCATGTTAACCTTTCTCTCTTCTCTCTTTTGTCTTCATGGTGTAATGGTAGCCATGAAAACTGATCGGTCACAAATCAGTGCCTGGACCTTCCAGACACAGGTGTCTTTATACGACAATCCCTTGAGACATATTCACTGCACTCAGGTGATCCCCATTTCACTAATTGTAAGACTACTAGCACCAACTGATTGGACTCTGTTGCATTAGGTCAGTCACTTTAAAGGGGATGAATATTTATGCAGGCACTTACATATTTTTGTTTAATTGACATTACTTTGTAGAAATCTGTTTTTACTTTGATATTAAAGAGGCTTTTTTGTAAAATTAATTTACCAAAAAAGCCAAATGATATTGATCATGATTGATTTTTAAAATCAATAAAAAGGTAAAACTTTAAAGGGGGTTAATACTTTTTATAGACACTGTATGGAGAACATGAGATGGTCAAACTGTGAACCAGATTTTGGAGGTGGATGTCCTGTTTCTATGGTTCTCGATGAAAATTACACATTTTTCTGTTTGTAAAGTGCACTAGGGTGTGTTGTTCTTTAGAGTATTTACATGTGTGTGTTTCTAACAGTGTGTGTGAGCATGCATGTGCCCATTCTCTCTATAATAGCCACGCTACTATCAGTCGTAGCCTCTCACAGCTACTGTGGGACAACCAATTCCCTTTATCAGGCTCTGATAACAGGCTTTAGCTCTGCGCTGCCATCCCACACACACAACACACACACACCTACACACACACACAGGCCACTAAATAACTAATTAGCTTCTTTCTGGGGGAGGGAGGCAAGGGGGTGAGGGGGTGACCCACCGCTCTGACAAAGGCATGCAGCGTTTTAATGTAAAAAAATGAAATCAATAAAGGCGTGGGGCGTCGGGCAACTAGCAAGCGGCCCCCTCTTAACATTAACAATTATAGTGATTAACAGTGATACCCAGAGCTCATTATTCACCGCAGAGAGAGAGCTCAGATAAGCTTGTTTATTGGAGAGGGCCCTTTTCACAAGGTGCAGTCGTTCATCATTTGGGCTGAGGGGGTTGGTGGGATGCGTTATGTGGTGGTGTTGGTGGGGGTGCAGGAGGGGGTGGTGAAGGGGCACCACAATTAAAAACACACTGTGACCTTGTGGCTGGAAGGACCTACAGAGGTGGAAGATTTAAACAGGAAGGAGAAACATCAGGACGGTGCAGCAGCTAGAATCCTGCATTTCAACAGACAGCATCATCAGCATAGATGAAAAGTCTGAACGGGTTTACATGACAGCGGTTTCATCTAAAAGTTATAACCTTTCATAGTGTTTGATTGTTTACACAACAACAGCATTTAAAGATCCTGACAAAAGTTTGAACAGTTTTGGATTGGATTTCTACTGCAATAAAGGTTCCCAAGAGCAAAGTGGCCTCCATAATTCTCAAATGGAAGAAGTTTGGCACAACCAGGATTCTTCCAAGAGTTGGTTGCCTGGCCAAGCTGAGCAATCAGGGGGAGTAAGAGAGGTGACCAGGAACTTTATAGTCACTCTGACTGAGCTCCAGCCCTCTACTGATCCAGCTTTATGACAAAGTGTCTGGACAGAACATTTATGAATATTCAGTTCTGATTGGTTGACTGGAGGTATCTGTCTGTGAGCGGAGTGTCCTGTAGATCTGTGAGTGAAAGAGTTCCAGTCTCATCTCTGTATAACAGGCATCACATTAAACCTGCTCTGAGCCATCTGTGTGTTTAATTGGAGCTAATTAAACCCATCTTTTTATTAGTGTAAACACTGCGTGTGCTTTCAGGAGGAGTTTTTCTCCTCTGGAGCTTCTCTCCGTGTTCTTCCTCTCTCTTCATCAATCCTTCCTCGGCCTCTCTGTTTTTGTCTCCACTCTCCAGCACTATAGATGCTTAATGAGCCATAAAATATAATTCAGAAAGCATAGTGGACCGATGGAAAGGCAAAGGGAGCGAGAGATGGAGAGATAGGGAGACAAAGACAGTCTGCTGTCAAAGGTGTTTCCATATCAGAAACATCTCTTCTCTTTGTTTCACAGCGAGCACATCAGCTGAGGAATTGTACCAGAGGATCAACACCAGAACACATGTTTTTTATGTTTTTGAATAAAGTTTCCATTCAGTTTGCAGAAAAAAAAGATCCATCTGTCCTTTTTTTCAGAATATTTTGTTTGGTTTTACCTTTGCACTGATTTATTAGAGGTTCAGAAGAGTTAAGTTACAGTTATGTAAAGATGTGGCATTCAAATCTGACAGTTTCTGGTGTTTGTGAGCCTGCAAAAAAATGTGTCTAAAATATAAGCATTTAAATTAAATTTGAATTAAGAAATTTAGAATCTAAGTCTTTGAAGGCAATCTTCATTTAGCTGACTTTAGAAACAGACATCAACTGTAATCAACCCTTTTTTCTGCAGGAACCTGCTGTGTCCCAATTCAGGGGCAACATCCCTCAGAGGATCACACCGTGTGGCCTGTGTAAATACAAGGTATGGCTATTAAACAATTATGAGACTGCACTCATGTGGAAAAAACCACGTGGCTCACAGTCACACTGAGTCTTACATATTAAAGGTAATCCAGAAAATAGTTTTGTCTTTAATGTTGCATTTTTTTTTTACCACTTTTACCTCTTTGTCTTTTTTTTACCTTCCAGAAATTTGATTTTAACTCTCCTTAAACCGGTCTGTTACTCTGTAAGTGTAGCTTTCTATTTACTAATTTCAAAACCATTTTAGCTTTTGTAAAACATTTTAGGTTTATCTTACACTTGATTTTTGCCCTTTTTTTCTTTATAGCTTTTTGCTTTAACTCTAATGGCCTCTCAATCTTTTTTCTATTTCCTTAATTTCATTGTTGTCTGGGATTAAATTACCTCTGTAAATTTTCTTAAAATGATCTTAAACGATTGTTTCCCTCTCAATGGTCTCCTGGGTAAGAATAAAAGGTTGATTTAATGATTGATTAGGGAAAACACGTGCATTTAAAGTAGGGCTGTCAAACTTAACACGTTGATATCACGTTAACTCAAGTTACTTTTAACCAGTGTTATGCCTGAACGAGTTTAGTGAATGATCATCCATGAACTCGTTCATATTTTGGGGGAACGTGAACTGAACGTACTGTACTCCTGCCTGATGAACGTTATTGTGAGCGCGCGCATTCTGGCGTTTGTCTCTCACAGTTTAACTTTGTTCAAGAGAGTGCCAGATTTCCATAGAGCCTTCCAGGCGAAACCCTGGCTATAACACACCGTAAACAGGCCTTAATATGAAGGGGGGGAAACACCCAATCTGGCAACACCAGCCACCACAGAGTCACACTGCCGCTTGCGTCATCAAAATGCAAAGCATGGAGGCAAAAACAAATGGAGGCAGCAGCACTTTCTCAGACTCTGCCTCCACGATTAATACGGCATCTTGGTATGATTACTTAAAAGAGTTTTATGAAAAGGTCAGTGATGATCCAGGTGGGAAAAATCTTAACTTTTTGTGTAAACTTTGCTCACCGGGTTTCAAGAAGCATCTCTGTACGTCAACAACGTCACCAACGTCAACAGCAAACCTGAAACAGCACACTGAACTAAAGCACCTGGCTAGCCTTTCAAGGTATGTGCAAGTGACTGAATGGGCGGCAACAATGGGGAAATTGCTAGTATTCTAAGGGTAATAGCTCACAGCAACATATTAAAAAAAAGAACTATAAACTAGTTCATTTTTGGAACTGTGAACTTAGTTCAAAATTTTCAATTATGAACTATGAACTGAACTTGTTCATTTTAAAATTTGTGAACTGAACTTTGAAATAGTTCATGTAGAAATTGAACTTGAATTGAACATTGCTTTTAACACCACTAATTTTTTTGTTGCACAATTAACGCATGCGCGTTCTGTGTGACCCTCGACCCATCCCGTTGATTGTGAGATCAGGAAGCGGCCCCATCGTTATGCAGTGCAAGCGAGCAGAAATGGGTAAAGGACAGAGACTTTTAAATGGTAGGTTCAGCTTTCAGATCATGCAAGATAAGACTGAAGTTATTTGCTACTACTGTCAACATGAACTGAGTTACCAGGAGTTTGTAGAGTCTTAAATAGCTTTACAAGCACACTGCCAATGCAGAGAGCTGCCCCCTTAGCCATGCTGGATTGTTTACAATGGAGACACTCAGACAACTTTGCAAGCTGGGATGGACTCACTGTCTGGCATACTGGGCATTTCCCGGTGAGTCGATGCGCTTTTGGGCAAGCATGATTTATTCATTTATTTATATCTGCTATGAACCGGCTCTACAGCTGCGCTGACCCTTTATGACTGTTGCCTGGTCCGATCGCGTCCGTTTACCCCCTCTCCCATCCACACTCAGCTCCTTCTTCAAAGTGAAAGTATTCGAAGAAAACGAAACTTACTACAACAATCAATTAGAACTGTAAATAAATGCCAAATTAATAAAACAGTCAATCAAGATGCTGCAAAAGTTTTAAAGACTCTGATTGATAGTGAAACAGTGAATGAGCTTTAATGTTTAAGAACCTTAAAAGTTCTTCATTGATACTTCTTTTGCTTTGTGTTCATGAGTTTTGAAAAGCAGCTTCAAATGTGTGTTTAGTGACACCATTCCAGTAAATCTACTGGAGTGATGACAGTAATTTCTTACAGTCAGCATTTAGTTACATGTCGGCATTTTTTAATTTGAAAATAAAAAGATGATAAAAACTGGCAGACATTCTTTTAAGTTTTTTTTGTTACTCTTGAGTAGGGCAGATGTGTCCACCTTACTCACCCCTGACCACATCAGAACAGTGAAACACCATTAGATGTGTCTGTGCCTTACTGCTGAGCTCTCAGAGAAGACTTGACTTCTCCCAGTAATCTGTGGTGTAAATCTCTATCTGTATTTAGTCTCTCTTTTTTGTATCATCCTGTTGTGAGCCTCTTGGTGTAAAGGGATGATTATGAGCCTTTATTTCCCTCATGTGAGGCTGAAATTCTCTGCTTTAGTGTGAAGGATCAGGAATTAAATTTAAATTTAAATTTAGATTTAAATTTTAATGACCATGCTCTTTATGTCCATGTTTGATGATGAGATCTGTTGTTATGTGTTCAGCTGCTGAGAACAGAGGAGTAAACTTCTAGAAGTCTAAATTTGGACTCTATAGTGGTTTTATTCAGTAATGCTACATTAAGGTCAGTATCCCTATCTGTTGTCGCTTGTTGTGCTTGAGTTTACCATGTTATGCTCTCAGCATATTTTTGGAGCATTCAGTATCTTTAAACTTAGTCTAGAGAATTTTTTGAACATTATCTCTCATTGTTGTGGGTTGTTGAAATGAACAAAAATTGGCATTAAGTAAGCATTTTTGTCCACTTGTGATGATAAGGGTGTTTAAATCTTGAGAAATAGTCCTGTATGGTATATTTAGAACAGATAAAAAAAAGAGATCAATATGTAATTAATCTCAAGTTAACTATGAAATTTGTGAGAGTAATTGCGATTAATTTTTTTAATCTATTGACAGCCCTAATTTAAAGTACCTTTGATTCAAAAATATTTTATGAAGTGATCTAAAGGTTCCCCTCAGTGACTTCATTAAGCCTCATTAAACTGGTCTTGATAGCTGTAATAACAATTTTAAAGGTGTTATTCCTTCTAATTCACTTTCCATCAATGAACACATTCTGACTTTCTCTGAACAGAGTGTGGCGTATATATTATCCATGCATATATGGTGAACACTTGAAAAAGAGAAGAGAAAAAAAGACGGACACTGGACTAATATTCTGATGTGCTCAGTGAGTTTCAATAGGAGACATTATGCAGGTTAATCCACTGATGTATTCTCTACCTGCTGCAGTGTGACAATACCACGGATCACACTGAAGCTGCTCTTCATGTTCAGGTCAATGACGGGTGAAACAGATCTTACTAGATCCACAGTGAGAGAGACTGTAAATGTCCTAACTGACCATTGTGTCCTTTAACATTTTATTACAGGGAATATCAGGATGAATGGACAGCACATTCTACACCCTCTCTACAAATTAGTTCTTGAAATTAAACATTTCTATTTCTTTTTGATATGTATTGCAAAATTATGCTACTGGCTAAAAAAGCTAAAGAAACGATTAGAAATACTAAATTCAAATTAATAGAAAAAAATCAGTTAAGACAATATTATTATGAGCTTAGATTAAAGCTAAATACATTCTTGATTTTCATGTCAGCTTAAATCAACTGATAAATAAAAAAGAAAAAACTTGAAACTACCACTATATTTTATTCAACCTTTACTTAGCCAAGTTAGTCCCAGTTAGTCCTATTCTACAATGTTTTACCCTTTTATTTATTATATAAATCAATTATAGTCAATATAATTTGGCTTTCTTTAGTAAAAGACAAAATACAAAAATTCTCTTTCATATCAAAGTGAAAACTGATTTCTACAACTTAAGATTAATTAAATAAACATATATAATGTTAAATAAGTGATTTCGTAAATATGCCCCCCTTCAACTCAGTATTTAGTAGATGCACCTTTGGCTGCAATCACAGCACTGAGTCTGTGGACAGGTCTCAATAGGGCTTGCACATCTGGACACTGGGATTTTACTCCACTCCTCTTTGCAAATTTGCTCAAGCTCTGTCAGGCTGCACATGGATTGGTTGTGAACAGCCCTTTTTAAGTCCAAGCACAAATTCTCTATTGGACTGAGGTCTGGGCTTTGACTCCACCAATCCAGAACATTCACCTTGTTGTCTTTAAACCATTTCTGTGTCGCTTTTGCTGTTTGCTTCAGGTCATTGTCTTGCTAGGAAATAAATCTTCGTCCAAGCTGCAGTTCTCTTGCAGACTGAATAAGACTGTCCTCCAGGTTTTTTTGCTATATTTTGCATCCCCACAGCATGATGCTGCCACCTCCATACCTCACAGTGGGGGTGGTGTGTTTGTGGTGATGTGCAATGTTCAGTATCATAGGTGTTTGGTGGAGTCTCTGTCCTCTCTTTGTGACGATAGCCTGATTTAGTTAGGTTTACATACGTGTCATATTCCTTCCCTTTCTTGATGACGGATTTAACTGAACTCGAGGGATGTCCGGTTCCTTGGAATTTTTTTTTTAAGTCCATCCATTGACTTTTTCAATAACCTTTGTCTTTGAGTTGCTAGGAGTTTTCTTTTGTCCTCATGATGTAATAGTAGCCAGGAATACTGATTGACCAGTTAGTGGACTAAGTTGATACCCATTTTACTCATTTTGAGACTACCAGCACTAGTTGGTGGGACCTCTGTGGAATTATGCCAGTCACTTAAAGAGGGTGAATAATTATGCAGTCACTTATTTTACCTTTCATATTTTTGTTTAAAAAAAAAAAAAAAAAAAAAAAAAATTTTCACTTTGACATTAAAGAGTTGGGGTTTTTTGTTTTGTTTTGATTTGATTGAAATTGATTACAAAATCTATTAAAGGGTAAAACATCCAACAGGGTGAATACTCTTCATAGGCACTGTAAACACTTTAAAATCACCTTCCTGGTGTGCTGACCTTTTTTACCTCTTCATATTTGTTTTTCGGATCCTTTACCCACCAAGAAATGTGCTTGTTGCATTTTGATCTTCAAACATGTAAATTATCCTTTTTTGAGAGTGTTCTTTCACATGAAAAATTGAAAGAACTTATAAATGCTAACCTGACACGTCAGATGGATGTGTTTCACACATCCATCTGGAAAACCTTCGATACTGAGTGTTTGAGAAAGGGCAGAGGAGTGTGATTGGATAAACGTTCTGTCTGTCACATCTTTATGGGCCAATCAGAGCAACAAAACACGTGGTGCGCAGCTACCGAGGAATAATGCGAACCATGGCAACTACAGACATGTCAGTAAACGACTGTTGCCGTTTTTTGAAAAGAAAACAATTCACTGCTGTTCTTTGTTCTTCTTTTAACGAAGAAATGTTGTCAAGTTCTGATAAAACTGGCGCTTTAGCAGCATCCACACTAAGCTCTTCCGCCATAATTGCAACGGCCTCTTGTTGCTGCTTGCTTATGTCATGACTTCGCTGCGCCAGAAAGTTCTGCCCCTTGTCGCTGATTGGTCCTGTCACTTTCTAACCGGGCCCAAACGGTTCAGACGGGAGCTTTGTAAGATGGATTCACCAGTGAGAAACATAGAAATGGTTGTATCCATATGCTTTGCAAGGTTATATAAATTCTGGGTTTTGAAAGGAGTTTGCAACCTTTCCATCAAAGACTTTCATAGCAGAATCTCACCAAATTTAAGATGGAAAGTTAAACTCAGCAAAATTTACAACCTTTGCATTTCTCAGCAGTAATCTGAATTCATTGTCTTTTAATTTAGTATAACAAATAGTATCCTTTGAATATAATCAACTTAACAAAAAACCTACTAATTGTTAAAGACTATTTCCTTTTCTTGTAGTTAATTTTTTTTATCCAGTGATCATTGTTTCTTTCCTTTGTGTTGTCTTAAAGGTATCTGGAAAAGGAAGCATTATCTTTATACCTTAATACTTTCCTCTGCATGAAATACTGTAATTTAAATCAATAATCACTTAACAATTCCCATAATGATCAAATGAAACTAAAAGAGTGATTCAGGCTGTGACTATTTAAAAAAGACATTTAACTCAGAGTCAGTATTGCTCAGCTAATTCTACAATACTTTCGCTGTCCTGCATTAAACCCATCAAATCAGGCCACAGTTTCCATCCTTCTTTAATAAATACTGGTTTTATAAACTGTAAAATGATAATGTGTACATATTCAATTTTACATCAGCATATATCTGACAAAGCTGTAACCCTCCACAGTGAACAGAAACAGCAACACGAAGCAGTCTATTAATGATAAGAGCTAATTAAACCCAGATGAAGCAGATAGGGCCTGCACGTGTGTGTTTGTGTGTATGTTTGCACATTGACGTAGCACTTAGCCCGGGGGTTGAGGTGTTTGACCTGTGTTTGACCCAATTACACCCTCCTCCTCCTCCACCTGAGTCTCCTCTTCCTCCTCTCCCCCATCTCTCATCTTCATCATCCGATACTGACAGACAGCAGGGACAGAGTGAAGGGTAAGCCAAACAAAACTCACCTCACTACACTTAAACACAGTTAGCACGATGCTAATGTCAGACCAAAGTACTTTTAATCACATAGAAATATATCACGTACTCGTCCCCAGCACAAAGCATCTTGGCGTGCAGCACAGGTGTCTCACTTAGATAGCAAATGACCAGCACACTCCTATTAGCATCCAGGGGTGTGTTTGTCTTGAAATCAGGGGTGGTCAGGCAGAAAGGTGGCTAGTTCCTGTATGAAGAATGCAGAAAATGACTTCGCTGAACCCACCTCAAGTCTAAAGTCTGTGGCACAATGTATTCCTGATATTTAGAGACTGATTTAGAAAGATGGAAATACAACTGCCAGTTCATGATGCACTTCTTCTGAGCTTGTTCCACGCACACACAGGATACAAAACAGCACACCTTCTTCACAGTTCAATATCAGTAAACTAGATAAATTCAAGATTAAAGGAATAGAGAGCTGGGAGATGGAGAGATAGACTCCAAGCTCTCCTCTGAGCACACTTCCTCAAATGCATGTTCTGTCTGATACATGCAGACATGCAAACAGATGCAAACACACTCATGCAGCAGAGTTAGAAATAAGATGCAGTGCCTAAAAAGTATTCCGCTCTTGGATGTTTTACCTTTTTTTATTGATTTTATTAATTTATCATGGTCTGCATAAGCCCTGAGGCTGTGTGGACTGGTCCCAGTCAGACTTCTTTGCAAAACTGCTCAAGCTCTGTTAGGTTGCACAGGGATCTAGTCTTAACAGCCAACTGAGGTCTGGGCTTTGGCTCAGCCACTCCAGAACATTCACCTTGTTGTCTTTAAACCATTTCTGTGTAGCTTTCGCTGTACGCTTTTGGGCCATTGTCTTGCCGGAAAAAAACTTCTCCCAAACTGTAGTTCTCTTGCAAGCTGAATAAGATAGTCCTCCATGATTTTCCTTTTTTCCACATTCAGTTTACCCTCTACCTTTACAAGATTTATGGGTCCAGCTGCCAAGAAGCATCCCCACAGCATGATGCTGCCACCACTGTGCTTCACAGTGGGGACGGTGAGTTTGTGATGATCTTCAGTGTTGTCTGATGGCCAAACAGCAACATTGTTCTCTCATCAGAACAAGTAACTGTTTTCTACTTGACCATGGAGTCTCCTACATGCCTTTTGGTGAACTCTAGTTGAAATTAAATGAGTTTTCTTCAACAGTGGCTTTCTCTTTGCCATTCTTCCATAAAGCTTTGACTGCTGAAGAACCCTGACAACAGTTGCATGTTGAGTCTCTCCAATCTCAGCTGCTGAAGCTTGTAACTCCTTCAGAGTAGTCATAGGCATCTTGGGTCTTCTTGCACGCTCACTCAGTTTGTGATGACTTCCCGGTCAAGGCACACATGTGCTTTATTCCTTCCATTTCTTAATGATGGATTTAACTGAACTTGAGGGATGTTCAGTTCCTTGGAATTTTTTTTATATCCATCTCCTGACTTGTACTTTCAGTAACCTGTTGTCTGAGTTGCTTGGAGTGTTCTTTTGTCTTCATCGTGTAATGGTAGCCAGGAATACTGACTAACCAGTGACTGGACCTTCCAGACACAGGTGTGTTTATACTACATTCACTGAGACAAATTCACTGCACTTAGGTGATCACCCATTTCACTAACTGTGAGACTACTAGCACCAATTATCTGGATCTCTCTTGAATTCTGTCAGTCGGGTTTTGTTTTGCTTTGTTTGGCAAAAAAAGCTAAATTACACTGACCATGATTTAATCAAATAATCACTAAAATGGTAAAACATCCAAGAGGGTTAATACTTTTTATAGTCACTTTAGGTGTAAAATGCCCTACATATTTAGCAGCATAGAGCTGGTTCAAGCCTGAGCCATTCCTACCTATAACCTCTATCAAAAGGAGAGTGCTAAGCCTAATTTCAAGAGTAGAGAGGGTGTCTGCCTCCTGTTTCCTGACTGGTAGAAGGAGAGGGGCCTGATAACTGAAGGCTTTACCTCATGATACAAGCAAGACCAGCATTCTGGGAGCATAGTGCTGTAGAGGGGTAATATTAGCTCCTTCATGCAGATCCTAAAGTTTTGCAGCAGAGCACAAGAAAAAAAAACTATTCAAGTGTAAAGACTTCATGTTTGAAGACGTAGAAGGCGTAGGCCAGAACAAAAAGAAAAGGACATCATCACACATCATCTCTTCCTTTCTCCAACTGCAGCCAGCTGAAAGACAGACTTTTTTCCCGTTTCCTCCTCTGCTCCTCACCTCCTCTCTCCTATCTATTGGTCTGTGTGAAAGGCCGCTGTGAGCACAAAGGCCTGCAGTGGTCGGTGGTTATAGAGCTCCATTGTCACACAGCCTTTCTCTATCTGCTCCATCTTAATAAGAGCAGTCATCATTTAGAGTCTAAGTCGCTCTCAGCCTCCTCGCTTTAATTATGACGTATCGATTGTCTCGTTAAGTCTAGTTTGGCTTAATGAAATCTATTGTTACCTCTAATTCTGTCTTCCATTGTCCCGCCCTGCAGCGCTCACTGTGTGATGTGGACCCCGGCTTTCTTTGTGCCGTCTAATCTGACTGTGTGTGTGTTTCTTTATCTGTGTTAGTGTCTCTAGGTGTGTTCTTTCTTCACGTTTGTCTCTGTGCTTTAAACCGTGTGTGTGTTTCTGGAAAGTGTGTATGTGTGCGTGTCTGCGTCGATGGGTCCCCGCTCTAAAAGGCGCTGCTGTCACCGTTTATCTGCTGCTTCCTGATTCCCTTCCATCGACTCTCAGCCAATCAATTCACTAAATGATGCAATTATACGCCCTCCCTCTTCTCCCCCACATTTAAAGTTGAGAGGTTTATTTTGGATCAATCCAGACCACTTTGTGTGCAAATTACACAATTGCATTGCCTTCAGATTCCTTAGGCAGCCCAATTGGAGCGAGCCCTGGGTGTGAATGCCTAATGAGAGACCCTGTCCTTCAAAAAGGCTCTGTCGAACACAGGCTGAGACAATTAGTGAGACGGCAGCAGAAAAAAAAAACAGCCAGTACTGCTTCTTTACAGCCAGCTTTACACCATATTGGATTCAAGATTCATTCGCCAAAATCCATTGGTTTAAATGGTGCTTTAATGCTGATACCTAGTGTCATTTGTTCCTATGTCCACACTGAACAAGAGAGGCCTGAAAGAATCACTAGAGGAGGTTTTCATCCATGTGTTCATTTTCACGTGATCTCCCAGTTACCATATCACACTACCATTTGGCCATTAAATCAGCCTCCTAAAAAAGTTGCCAAGATAACTTCATCATTTGTCTCGACCATGTCATTGTGAGTCCACCTGTCCAGGACGTTCATGTCTGCCAACACAAGATGTAACACCAACCCGCTAACACCAAACTCTGACCCTGGTTGGAGTCAACCGAACCTCTCAGTTTGGTCCTCATTTCTCTGGTTCATGACCATTAGTGCCTTATTCTTTCCCTGGTTAACGAGCACTCAGTCACTCATTTGTTGCCTAGTAGCACGCCAATTCTTGTGTACCTTATTGTTACTGTATGAAGCAGCTTTACCACAGGCATGATTATTGCACCAGCCGCTCACCAGCTACAGGATATCCTTACAGGGAGATACCCCATGATCAAGAAGGTGGTTCAACCATGAGGAATCTCAACTTCATAATCTCAACCCACAGAACCAAATGGACCCCTGAAAAACCAAGAGAATGGGCCTTCCCCACTTGTGATTTCTTGATGATGTCAGTGTGTGTTGGATGAGTAGCATCCTGGCTAACAGTTTCCTCATTTTGGAGCTGAAAAGAGTGTCAAGCTATTATTGGGTTCTGATGTTGGAATTATTCATTTGTGCTTTTTAAAAACCATTCAACCGCTTTTTCCCATCCATTATTACCACTTCTTTTTGCCCCATTTCACCCAGTTTTGGAACTTTTTTGCCCTCTATTTGAAACTAATTTGCTTTCTCTTCCCTCATTGCCCTTTTTGCCACTTTGTCTTTTTGTCACTTCTCCCATGTATGCCAGGTTTTACCCCCTTGGACCCATTGTGCCATTTTTTACTCTTTTTTTTTTCAAGATTCTAGCACATTTTGGTCATTTTCCCCCCATTTGCCACTTTTTGCCTATTTCTGCAACATGTTTTTGCAACTTTTTACCCATTTTAACCATTTTCTACGATCTTTTCCTTTTTTTGCCCTTTCTAGACAAATTTTTCCACTTTTTTGCCACTGTACACCACTTTTGCCACTTTTTTGCCTATTTTTTGCAACTTGATGCCCATTTTTGCCCCATTCAGCTCATTTTGAACACCTTTTAGTGCTTTTAGCCACTTTCAACCTTTTTTTTTCACATTCACTGTCTTCTTTGGAATGTTCTACCACTTGCCCATTAATACAAATTCTTTTTGCCCATATCTGCTGCTTTTCCTTTTCAGCCACTTTTGCCCTTTTCTGCCATTTTAAATCAATTTTTTTTCCTCTTTTCACAATGATTTCATTCTTTTCCATAAAAGAGTTGTCTAAGTGTCTTCTGCTAAATTTTCTCTTTTTCTTCATTAGACTGACACATTTTGGCTTGTAGTCTTCATCAGGGTCATTCTGGCCATTATTGATAAAAGATTTGAACCTCCTGAGTGTGCAGCAGTGTAGCAGGCTTGATTTACTCATCTAGAACCTTCTTCCTTACCTGCCAGTAACTGATCATTCATGACCTGAACTACCTGACCAGTTCTCTCATTGTGGGCATTATCAGTCAAAGTGTGCATTTCTAGAAAAATAAAGTTCCCTGGGGTCCACATATCAGCATCTCTACAATACATTTGCTGATGTTTTAGGGATTCAAACCTGCAGCCTCTCTTCCTCTTCTGCCCCTCTCAAACCTCTCAGCTGTTTTCTCAGTCCTTGACTGACGCGTGGACTGACAGCTTGGCTGCAGCTCCGCAGCTTTAAAAGAGTCATTCACCCAGATCTCTGTCTGACCTGAGCCTTTGGCCCCCTCTTCTTCTGTGCTTAGTTCAGGTTTTAACACCAGTCAGCTAGAAAACACTCTGATCCCTGGCCATGACTAGTCCCCTGTGTGTGTGAGCATGTGTGTGTGAGCTGGACAAATCTACCAATCTATTCCCCTGCAGCAGTCTTGAGCACTCAAACATGGCCGGCAGTGCTGGCTGACTGGAGGGATGATGGATGGAGGCTTGGTTAGCTCTGCATCATGTTCTGAACATCAGAGAGCAGCAGTCTGGACTGCAGTCATACAATCACAGGTAAGAGACCCACAGGTAAGACGGAAGCACAGCACTGACCCCAAAGCATGAAAGTTGTATTGGTTTGCTCCCAGTGGGCACTGGTATGGACTGGGCTTGCACTGGCTGAATCCAAGTGTGCGGAGGATTAAGGCAGGTTGTTCTGGGCAGCTCCCAGCAGGCAGCAGTATAGACTCAGGCTGTTAGGGGCAGCTCCCAGGAGACGAGGGGACTGACTGGGATTGTGTTCAGTGCCATTCAATGATACCATGTCTCACTATTTATTATGCTCATTACCATTTTCAACACCAGGTCAGGTGTGTTTATAATGTGGGTGGAAAATTTGTTGCTTTGTATTTGCAGGCCTTTGGTGGGGATGAGCCCGTAAAAGTTTTGTCTAAGTGCTAACACAAGTCCCACTCTAAACTCTCCTCAATCATCTACTGTATGAGAAGGTTTTGATTTCAGTATACACATAGAAATAAAAACAGAACTTTTTTAAAAAGGAAATTAAAAATGTGGTAATTCCAGAGCAAGTTCTGGAGCTTTAAGGATTTTTTTTCTGGCATTTTTGACAGGACAGGCTTCAGGGATGTTAACAACAATTATATCCCTGAAAAGTAAGGCCAGAGGTGTACTTGCTGTTTAACCTTGTGTTCACATACACAACTGGTTGCATCATGAGTGTAACTGTAAATGTACTTGATATTGGATGTAAAGATGTAAACTAAAATCATTATTGCATTGATGAGGAACCATTAATAATTAACATCTGATCAGCTCAGGCTGATGGTTGGTGGACAGAACACAGAGAAGCATCGTGTGCACTTTCGCCAACATTTTTCTTTGGATGTAACAGTCCCGGTGTTTGGGTTTTTTAAGTGACTATGTTAACTAGTGACTTTTAGACAAATGCATCCATAGATGCTTTCAGTATATTAGCTGTTAAAAACAGAAAGAGTCATCACAAATGTTGTCTCTAAAGCATTGCTGTGTACTTTCGCTGTAAGCTTAGGATCATTGTCCTGCTGGAAAATAAATCTTCTCCCAAGCCATAGTTCTCTTGCAGATTGAATCCGTTTGTGCTCCAGGATTTTCCTATATTTTGCTGCATTCATTTTACCCTCTACCTTTACAAGCCTTCCCAGGCTGACTGCTGAGAAGCATCCCCACAGAATGATGCTGCCACCACTGTGCTTTACAGTGGGGATGGTGTGTTTGTGGTGATGTTCAGCATTTGGTGTCAGCCATAGCGTCTTGTCTCTTGGCCAAAAGGCACAGTTTTGGTCTAATCAGACCAAAGAACTTTCTTCCACTTGACCATGGAGTCTCCCCCTTGGCAAACTCTTGTCAAGATGTAATCTGAGTTTTCTTCAACACTAACTCTCTCTTTGCCACTCTACCATAAAGCTTTGACTGTTAAAGAACCCGGGCAACAGCTGTTATATGAAGAGTCGCTCCCATTTAAGCTGCTGAAGCTTTTAAGTCCTTCAGAGTAGTCATAGGTGACCTCTGTCACTGGCCTCCCTCTTGCACAGTCAAACCGTTTCTGAAGATGGCCTGATCTAGGCAGATTTACACAAGACATATAACTTACATTTCTTGATCATAGTTTTAACTGAACTCTAGGGGACATTGAGTACCTTGGATTTTTTCTTGTGCCATCCCCTGACTTGTACTTTTCACTAACCTTTTCTTTAAATTGCTCAGGGTGTTCTTTTGTCTGCATGGTGTAATGGTAGCCAGGGATACTGATTAATCAGTGACTGGACCTTCCAGACACAGGTGTCTTTATACTACAATCAACTTGAGACACATTCACTGTACTCAGATGATCCCAATTTCACTAACTGTTAGACAACTTGCACCAATTGGCCAGACCTTTATTGAATTCAATTTAAATAGTGTAAAATATTCATGCATTTATTTGACATGGATAACTGATCCTTTGTTAAGCCCCGCCCCCTTTGGTTACTGTTAGGTTGGCTCTCTTGTCATCAGGCTTAAAGTTTCTCAAACCAGAAGTAGTCCAACAACAGTTACAAAGAAAGGGGGCTCTCTGATTGGTTGGTCAGCAGATCAATCAGTGAGCCAATTAAAGGTCAGTTGTGGACATCTGCCATTGCTGTTCAGGCTATGGCTGCATCTTTTCACTCCTGTCACTGGACATTATATGTGTCGCATTTCACTCAATTTTAGACTTACACAGTCAAAGACCCCTGCCAACATGTGAGAAGAATTGAAGGTGTGTGTGTGTGGGTGTGTGTGTTGCTATTTATACTTCATTCTGTCTTAGTCTCTTTCCTGTGAAGAAAAGACTTTCTTAAAGAGTATAAACACCCTTGAATAAGAAGAGTGAAGGTGGAGGAAACATCAAAGAAAGGTGGAGAAGGTGGAGATGGATAGATGGCTGGACTTTGCTGAGAAACAGCAGAAAAGGAAAGGATACAGAGGGGAGGAGAAGGAGACAGAGGGGGGAAACAAGCCATGCCCAAACCCTGCTCTGTGTTGGGGAAGGAGGGGGAGGCGGAGGAGGCCCAGTAAATCAGCCAGCCTCTTGTCAACACCTCCCACCAGCTCCCCCCCAGGGGCTTCTGAAGCCACTGAGCTGAGAATAACAAATGGCCGTCATTGGCCAGGCAAAAAGCTGTGATTATAATTATCACATCCCACACTGACCTTGCATAAACCTTAATCCTTCTCCAATGGAGCATTTAAATAGGCTGCCAACAGCGACAGAGATGAGGAGCGAGGGAGGGAGAGGAGAGGAGGAGGGGAGGCAGGAGAAAGTGGAAGAAGAGAGGAGAGGGAGGGGAGACAAATGTAAAAAGAAGAAAGTGGAGCTGAGAGAAGAGAAAGAGAGGAGGTGAAACAGAGAAGAGGAGAAAGGTGGAGGGAGCGTGATGGGTGTAGCAGTTCAGCAGCACACCTGGAGGTTCAGCAGTTCAACACGAGGAGTAATGAGGAGGTGAGACGAAGAGTCAGCGAGCACAGGGAGAGAGAGGAGTCCAAACAGTGATCCTAAACAACTTTATTAACAACAGACGGCTGACAAATTAGAGGATTATTGAGGTAAACGTTGAAAAATGAGCAGAGAAAAGTGAGTATATTCAGCCTGTTCACTCCTCAAAGTCATCAGATACAGAAGCCTGGCTTCAGGCCCAAAGATCAGAAAGATGGAGCTCAAGACTCCCCTCAAATTTTGCTTCTGGTCACCCTCATACAGCTTTATTGTTCTAACATAGATTTAAGATGGGGTAGTATGATTAGCATCAGATGATGATAGGTCCATCATCATGACTTCTCATCCAGGAATCATGTGAAATTGAATTGTTTCAGAAAGTCTAGAAGTTGACTTCTTTTTACAGAGTAACAAAACCACCAGAACACTTTTTCAGCTTTATATATATACAGATCTTTATGAGATTGATCAGTTAGGTTCCAAATCTCCATATGTAAAGTTTATAAAATCTACTTTATATGTTAGAAATATGCATAGCAACCTCCCTCCAGGCTGACACATGGCCACTGCAACTGTTTAGACAGTCGACATATGTTGTGCCAGCTTTCATCACATTAGAGCCTAACAGTGGCCACCCATCTTGTCCACAAGTTTTACCTTCAGTGTTAACAGCTGACAGCTGTCATTTGCAGAAATTTCCATCAGACATCACTGGCATACCTGAAAACTGTGAGTCTGGTCGTTATTTATCTGTGATTATTTGCCATGTTTTTCTTAAAAATGTAGTTGAAAGCATGCACATGTGTGCCTTCTACACAGAGCCATGCAGCATCACTTACCAATTCATATCATTACCAATCAGAGGCACTGCTGTGACACTTTAGTATTGTGTATAGTGTAGTTCTTTTTTCCTAAAATCTCAAATAAGCCCGTTTTTCTTACAAAGCAGCTGTCTTCAACAGAACCATATACCATAATTTCCCCATTTAATGTGCTTTGCACTGAGAAGAGGCTTCCATCTAGCCATTCTGCCATAAGCCCAGATCAGTAGAGGGCTGCAGTGACAGTTGTCTCTCTGTAACTTTGTCCCATCTCCACACAGGATCTCTGGAGCTCAGTCAGAGAGACCATCGGGTTCTTGGTCACCTCTCTTACTAAGGCCCTCCTCCCCCAATGGCTCAGTTTGGCAAGCTCTTGGAAGAGTCCTGGTTGTGTCAGACTTCTTCCATTTGAGAATTATGGAGGCCACTGTGCTCTTGGGAACCTTCAGTGCAGTATGATTTTTTTTGTACCCTTACCCAGATAGGTGCCTTGCAAGGATCCTGTCTCTGAGCTCCTGCAGGCAGCTCTGAGACAGGATTTGCTCTGATATGCATTGTCATTGAGGCCTTCTATAGAGAGGTGTGTACCTTTCCAAATGATGTCATATTCCATCCAGCAGGCCCTGCTCATGTCATTGGTCCCAGTGTAGCAGGACTGCACAGTCTGCCCTCTCTATAGGTACACCTCTGATTTATGTATTCAGACAATGGGCTTTAACTATTAAGCTGTTTTTAACAGATGTATTGTTTTATTTATGGGGGGGGGGCGGCTTTGTTAAACAGGACAGCAGGGAGAGTATTGAGGACAGTGGCCTCTATTAGTAGCCCCATACCAGTTACATTTTTTTGATTATGTTGAATTTGGCTGCACATGTAGCAAAGATATTTGAGAGTTCAGGAATACACGTTTCACTTATATTTAATGAACAGCTAGGTTTCCTGTTTTTTTGTTCTTGTTTTTTAACCCTTTTGGCTTCACAGTGAAAAAGTTGTCATTTCTAAATCCCACATAATATAAGGCAGTTCACTTCAAATAGCAAGAAAACATACGATTATTAAGAAAAGAAATTAACGCCCACTTTGCACTCTGTCTCTCTCTCTCTCTCTCTCTCATGGTGCATGTGAGCAAGGGCAAGCCTCAGGGAGGACAGAGGTCAAGTGGTTTGACCCTGAGGTCAATTGAGTAGTGCTGGCCTCACACACACCCATGTACGTTACCTTAATAGGATATGAAGAGCTGAAAATGTGTTGAAAATACTGCTGTGGTCTGCTCGTCTCTAACTGCTCTGTGTGTCTTTGTTTGTGTTTGGACTTTGGTTTAACCTCATAATCGTTTATTAAGTTTATAATTACGTCATTTTTTTGTGCATGAATTTTCCAATTAAAAAAAATCCACACACGTACCATGTCCAGACGGAGAAAAATCATTTTTACTGCCTTTCAAAAATATGTACAGGAAGTGAGAACATAGCTGGTGATGGTGGATTTTTTCTCCTCTTTTTGGCTGGTATGTAGGTGTCCCATCTGAAGGATCTCCTTTAAAGGTTTTTATCTGATTGACACCACAAGACATTTTCCTCGTTCTTGACAAGTTGGAGATCTTAAGTTATGTTCTGCAGGCATTTTCACCTTATGGCAGAGCAGTTAGGTGCCAAAGTTGGGGCATGAATCTTGGCACTGTGCCAAAAATACACTTTATTGTAACTCTGAATTGCTTGTGCCAATCATCATGAAATTTCACCAACATGAGATAATTTCTACCCTGAACACATACATTTTCAGTATTTTCATTTTGTCACAGTGCCCTCTGTTCCTAACAGGAATTCACTTTTTTTGGATTGTGAGTTCTCATTCCTACATGGTCAAGCAGACCTTCCTCAAAATTGCTGTGGAACAATCCTAACACTTTCATCAATCCAGGGCTAAAAGGCCTGCCTGCAACCCTGTTGCCATGGCGATGCTTTAAAGACCATAAAACAGGAAGTAGATTTTTTTTTAAGGCCTTTACATGTCAACAAATTCACACATGAGGCTTGTTGGTAACTTTTACATACCATATGATCTTAATGAGTGGGCGTGGCCTAATGGCTCAATGGCACCTCCTACACTGTTTTTTTATTAGCCCCTGAAGCTGGTTGAACTTACGATTATGAACATCAACAGGCTCATACATCTTAACTACACCAAGCCGGCATTTTCATTATAATTTTCAATTTTTTCAATTGTAATGTATTTTCAGTATGCATTTGGACACTGCTGTCTACCAAATGGTAAGGCTCACTTTTCAAAATAATTTCTTAGTAAAAAAAAAAAAAAATCTGTTTTACAGTTCTGACAAATTTAAAAGCAGGAGTTTTTGAAGGCAGATTTTCTGAATTAGACATGTGTTTGTGTTTCAGGAGTATGGCTTTGAGTAAAGTATCCAAATATTTATGACTGTTGTGATTTTCTTGATTAAATCTTTATTTCAAAGTTAATAAAATCCTAATTAAAATTATTGATGGCAGCAGTAATAAAGGTATTTTTTTATTCTTGGTCATAGCAGCGTGTTGTAGAGAGATTACTTACCTGACCTTCCTGTGAATGTGCATGTTTATTGAATTGATTCAAAGAGAAAAACTATAAAATGGATTTATTATTGTGATTCAGAGACGAGGAGAATTACACTCACAGTCTGATAGTCTGAGAACGATTAAATTAACTAACTCTGCTTTACATTAACACCCATGAACACAATGAAGCATCCCGAGAGCATGCACACACGCCTTCAGAGAGTCCACGTAAACATGCACACATTATTCTTCACACACACAAACTCAGATATGAGAGCTGGTGGACACAGTGCAGGCCACCGCTGCTCCCGATCCATAAATCATAATGTTTCAGAAAAAGCAGAATTTCATTTCCCTGCCGGCGTCTTATCAGGCCGAGGAGGGATATACAGCCCATCATCATGCTCGTTTATTATCTCTGTGAATAGGCTGTGGCAGGGATAGGGCTATAACCTGGTGAAAGCAGGCATTGGACTGGATTAGACTATTAACTGGAATAGCATATCAGGGCTAAGTCTATTACCTAAAGCACCAGTATCATGCTCCCCTCCAGATATTCACCGTCCCGGTACAGCCGCTCTGGGAAGTCCTTTTCATTTGCTCCATTATTATCTCTCTCTCTCTCTCTCTCTCGCTCTTTCTCCCTCTCTTTATTGATTTGCACAGCCCAGTGACTCAGTGTCCCTTCAAACCCACTATGGCCCAAACCTGAAGCCTCTTCTTGTTAAAGTGTTACAGTATCACCATGTCAGGTTAAGCATAACACCCCTGAGCTTCATTCTAACACACACCTTTGCCTGCAGGGGTGTCTCCAGGAATTCTGGGGCCCATGAGAAGATTTTCATATCAGTCCCCTACAGCCAAAACCTTGCTTTTTCTCTTCATTACGCTAACACAGTAAGCATTTAAACGTTTCTATCCTGTCTGTCCAGTTGTGAACCAACAATGTCAGCAGTGATGCTCTGGTAATGTCAGAGCATCACTGCTGACATTACCAGAGCATCACTGCTGACATTGTTGCTCTGGTAATGTCAGATGAACTATGTTGTCATAAATAAACTATGTTGTAAATGTCTGTATGATTGTCATTATTATTATTCTTTTTTAAAGAAGAACATATCTGTGTTGTATTTCTTTTTACTTTATATTTTCATGAATTTTGGTGAATGTAAATTGTCCCCCTTCAAATAGATAAAGAAATAACGAAGTGTCTGCCACACATTATAGCTGAAAATAATCTTTATGTTGATTTTTTAAGGGGCTGCATGGCATTTAAACTCAGATTAGTCGCAGCTAAAATAATGTAGAAAGTGCCATGAAAACAATTATTATTTTCATCCAATATAACCTCCAGAAAACCAAATCTGTGTCATCGCCCATTCGCTTACCCAAATAAAATGTTGTGCAGACATGTACAATCTACAAATCAATTCTTTTAATGGTTCAGAGATGTGCAGCACAGCAGCAGCACGCTCTTCGAAAAGATATTATACGCTAAAATGAAATTATGATCGCAACAATTTGTTAATCTTTCCAGATTTGAGCACCTGCTGAGTTTGACATTAGTTTGACATCAGTGTGCTGAGATGAGAGGCAGCAGGAGTTAATGGGACATTTTCACCAAGCAAGACACACTTTCACCTTTTAATACTTCTCATTCTACCCATTTTTATTACAATTAAACCATAAAAGAAAGAAAATATCCATCAATCTGTGATGGACTCTGTCTCTTTCTCATTCTACAACACATGTGTGAAGAACATTTTTAATACTGTCTCTTCTACTGTCTGCCTTATAACCCTCTTTGATGTGAAATCCATATCATGCTGTAGGAGATTCAGCTGTAAAAAGATACAAAGTCAGCTTCTATCTTGAGGATTTAACACTAAAAAAAAACAAACAAAGTGGATTTTATGTGTGAGAGTAAATCATTTTCTGCTGTTTCCTGAAACTCGTCATATCACAGCTGCTGGCTTTGGGAGAAGTCAATCTCTCTGTGTCACAGTTCATCTGCTTGGCCCACACAGAAACCCTGTATATAGAATAAAAAGACATCATTTGGAGAGTTTCCCTTTGATTTGATTAACTCAAATTGCTGAACCCTGTGAAACAACAATAAAAACAATTCATTTAAAAAAAAATCAATTTCATTTTGTCACAAGCAGTGATAACTTATGGCAGATCATTGTTTGCACATTTCATGTCAGATGGATCTAAGGCAGGGGAAACACTGCGAGATAATCAAACCTGTATCACCTGTTTCCCAACTTTCAACCAAGTTAGAAAAAGCCCCAAAACCTTATGTTTCTAAAGATTATCTTGCCAGCTTTTCTGTGGTTTGAGATGCATTAAGAGTGATTTAACCTCCTTGATCTGCTCGTAAGACAATCAGAGCTGAATGTAAAAATCAAACATGAGGATGGCTGAGCACACACTTTGGATTGTCAGGTGGAACGTCAGGATGCAAGCTGACTGAAGAAGGAATCCGACAGTCTTAGGGATTCGGGATCTGTCTGCCCCAAAAATCTGTGGTGATTCATAGTGGAAGACAATCAAGACTAAATCTGGACACCTCAGGACCTCAGAAAGTCTAGCACATTGTATTTTTGTCCCACCCTCTACGGTTTGACAGTGATGCTGACCAATCAGAGCATGGAGTACTCTTTACCTACAGCCATCACAAATGAAAACAAACCAAATGGCAAAGTGAAAGAAGAGTGAGGAAGTTGGTACAGTCAGATGTGACAATGAGTCTGAGGAAAAGTCTGTTGAGCCCTGACAAGAACACCCCCGCCTTTATGATCGAGAGGGATGACCACGACAGATGCAAAAAGAGAAATGTTGGCGAGAAATCAAATCTCACTGTAGCTAGCATGAAGCTAAATCCGATGACATTATGCATGTTTACAGTCTTCATTCCAGATGTAGCTTATTGTTCTGTAAGGGTCAACACCTGCTTAAGACGTTCATCTATGGGTAGAAAATAGAATTCTGTATTTTTGAGGGTATGTATTCATTGATGTATGCAAGAGTACGTTAATGTGTGTGAGAGAAAGAAAGGTTGCCATGGTAGTATTATTAACAGCAGCTTATCTGTGTGCATAACATGCGCAAGCCTGTGAGAATATCAGAGAATGCTGTAGCCTACCGCCCTTGTTTACATACTGACATCTCAGTCCAGCTGGTATGACCCGTGTTTAAGTTTGTGTCTGTGTTGAGACAGACAACTCAAATGTTAATATTTAAATGCTTACTGTGTTATAATACTGTTTATTAGTTAATTTTTAACTCGTGTTCATCCACGGTAATTGTTTTTACATTAGAAGATTCAGAGAAATAAGAAAGAAGTTAATGAGATGTAAAAAACTGAAAAAAGAGAAAGAACAAATTGACTTACTATCTTCAGTCAGTGTAGGTTGGTTTTTGTGTCGTTCTACCAACGATAGAGTCTGGAAGATTCCTTGACGGGTTAGGGTTAGCCCAGAGAGTGACACGGTTGAGGACGCGCTGTGGCCAGCCATGGGACCAGCCACAAAGAACATCTGAAAACATGGGACATCAAAACATGGGATACCAGATAAGAACATGAACACATTACACACACTATCACTACCAAGATAGCAGGATATAGAAACTGAACAGAAACTAAAGTGTTTGGATTAAGGCCCTCAAGATAAACATAATTTGGAATTTTTTTCAGATTTTATCTTGGTACTTTGAAAGAGCTTTATTTTATGTACTGTATATTTTATTTTAGATTGTGAATACTCGATTTGCAGCATTGTCCCTGTTGTGTTATGGCTGTGAGGCAATAACCTGTCAACTTTTCAACTCAGTACAAACTCTCTTATTTAGTCATTTAAGGCAATATGCTCCTCAAACCTAGATAGATGTTGCCGTACCCATATCTCCCATTGGTTGAATATCACAAGCACTGCAAATGTTTTATAGTACACATTACCATGGCTGTGTTTTTGTTTTGCTTCCTCCTTCCTCTGCCCAGTTTGAGCTTGCTTCTGTTCAGCTGTTTGCAGAGCCCACCATAGTGTTGGTCAGACTCAAGGCCATTTAGACTAGGTCTTGTCTCACTCTCGGACTGGCCGGACCCAGGATTTTCTATCAAGACTGGTCAAGACCAGCACTGATCTATTATTGACTTACTGACTTCATTAATGTGATGATAAGGAGAAGCACTTGCAGTCCATCTTATTTCTAGTCAGAAATCCCTCTGAACACTTACTATAGGTCTCATTCACCTGTCAGATCTAGATAAATAACTTAGATATTTCAAATAATTCTGGACTTGTCAGTGGCTTTTAAATGCATACAAGGATTTTTTTTTTTTTTTTTTTTACAAGAAGTTAGTTGAACAAATTTGTTAAGATTTGAGATTTTTGCATGTTGTGCTTTGAAAGAGTTGCAGACACCTTGTTTTTATTGGTCAAATTTATTTAAAAGAAAACTAAAATCAAAGAGAGAACTGTTCAACCTAGTCTTGTTTTTTTTAAATTGATTTTTATGGTCTTGGTCTTATCTCAGTCTCGGCTTATCTCGGTCTCCGTCTTGACCCCCAAAAGTCTTGGCCTTGTTTTGATCTCAGTGTACTCTGGTCTCGGGCAAGTCTTGGTCTTGGATAGTGTGGTCTTGAGTACAACACTAGCTCACCGTACACAACAGGAGTTTTGATTGCTATTACTGAACATGTTCAATATTTACAAACACGGTCGAATTGCCATGTTAAGTCAGAGACGGAAAAAAATCAATTGCAACACAAAGCACACGACAGGATAATCTTAAGAACCGTCTGATGACCAGGCCGTTGCTGACTTTGGGCGGAACTGTGCGATGTGTGGCCTGCTTTAGTGTTTTTAATTCTTGGCAAATTTGCAGCACAGACGCATTTCAACAGTAAGCCTCTAACTGGAAAAATGCTAATGGCTGCATAGCTCAAAATTAAACAGTATGTGTTTCTATAACAGGCGTCACAGTTGTTCTGTGACATTACAACTCTTTATCCTTAAACTGAAGATCTATAATGCCAACATTCCCAGGTTGTATTGAATAGAAAATCTTAAACTTTACCTCCAACTTCAAGATTTAACGGTAAATATAACCTGGTCCCAACCATCTCTGTGTCTAAAGTCAATTACTTTGATGATCTAGCCATGTTTAAGGACACTGAAAGTTCTGACTTTAACCTTCTCTAATCTCACTTAGTTGTACACTCCCTGTTTATCTCCTGTTAATAGCTCTGAGACAACCCTAAATCATTATATTCTTTTACTCTTCCCTGGAGGAGAGGATCCTTGATATTAGTGTAACAGGATGTCTGATTTAACAAGTAAATTCCTTTAAACCCAAACATGTCAGTTTTAACATAACTCTAATTTGTTCATCCTATCCACTGAAATCAGACAGTACGATATAAGAACACAAGAATTTGATGGAAATGAGACGGCTGACCGGTGTGTTCAGGTTCTGACTGAGCAGCTACTCATCAGGCTAAGAGGAGGAGACATCTGTGAATCTGGCAGCTGATTGGCTGTCTGAGGCTCCTCAGGACGCAGCCATGCGTTGGATTGGCTGCACGCCTCTCACTCATGGTGTCATTGAAGTGGACAGTGATAATGTCATCCCAGGTGGATAATGTGTTTTGATCGGGCTGAGATGATTACAGCCATAATGAATGAGGACAATGAGAGTGCAGTTAAGGCAGAAGATCAACAGTGACAACTCAACGATGAATAACTTTATTATCTTCTGCTTTAATTTAACATTTTCCTCTAACGTGTCTCCTTTAATCTAACCTTTATTTTAGCAGGCAGGCATTTAAGAATAAAGTCTGATTCAGAATGACAGCCAGGGGCTTAAATTACAGCTGCTGAACTGGCAGATACAATTATATTGTATGACTATATCAAGAGGATGGGATGAAACTGTGGTGCAGGGCTTTTTTATTGCACAGTATGTCTGAGCTGTGAATTGCAGAAAAAAAAACTAATTTGGTACTTCATATTTTATCTGATGGATTTTTAAAGTGGATAATCTGGGAAGAGATGTCTTCCCATTTTTTTAAACCACTGATATTTCCATAACACATAAAAAATAAGTCAGAAAAAAACTCACGAGGAAACTTCCAGAAATTCTAAAATATTAGTCACACTGCTATATAAGATGCAGTCTCTCCTATGGGTCCGTTTGTCTGCATGTGAGACAATTTTCATTGCATTCAGCAGAGTCCACAACATGCAGTTTCTGTGCCACTGTACCCAGGATCCTTAGGTGTCATCACTTTTTACCATGAGGAGTTTGTGTGCTTGTAAACACCACAGTATCATCAGTGACATTTATAATTGTCAAGTATAGGCATTGGCAAAAGGCCCAACCCACATACTCAGCTCTGCTGCTCATCTCACAAATGCATGCTCCTTACAAATGTGGCACCATTTAAAAGGGGAAAAATGGGCTTTCCAATGGTATAAGATTTATTTCCAAGAAGCATTGTTACAACAAAATAAAAAGCTACCAAACACAAGTTTTCTTACTTTTTGTGCTTAGTTCAGACACTGTAAAAGTGTCAGTTTTAACTCTGACAATGTTCATTTGTGTATGCAGATTTTGCTGTGTATCAGTATCAAAAACATTAACAATCTCCATCCCTAGTCAGGTTGCTTGCGGCAGTCATGATTGTACATCTCATTTTTTTCTGTTATACTGTTGGAGCTAGTGAAAAGGATGAATGGACATGGTTTTAAAATTGTCCAAAAGTCAATATTTTATACAAAAAAAAAAAAGATTTCATGCTATTTTTTCTTATCTTAAAATAAGTACAACTGCACAATGCACAAGCGTGTGCAAATAACTTAAATACATGAAGGCTCTGCCCAAAATCATTCTCACCGCTTTTGTTTGTCTTTTGCTTTAAATTTTCACGATGAACTGAAAAAATTGTGTGTGCAACAGCCAAGTCAATCAAACAGTGGCCTCTGCCTGCATGTGCATATTTACATCATATTAATTTCCTCCTATCTAAATCTCTATTAACAATGCAAATAAACTAATGCAGTCCAATGTCCTTCTTAAACTCCTATAATGCTGTAGCAGAGCATGCTGCATCCTCATAGCTGGTACAGACAGTGTTGAAGATTAAACTAAAGTGATTTCCACTGAGTTTAAGTCTGCTTCTGTAAAAGCTGACATTTAAAACCCTCCTCACAGTCAGTGCTAATTTTGTCAACTAAAACTATGACTAAAACTATTTGTCAACAGCCTTTTTTCCATGACAAAAACTTGACTAAAACTAACAAAAATAGATCTTTGATGACTAAAACTGACAAAAACTAAGTTTAGTTTTTGTCAAGATGACTAAAACTAGACTAAAATGTAATTTAGTTTTCGTCAGACCTTCAAAATCTGTGACATTTCTCCACATGGGTAAATCTGTCAAAATGCAATGCATCTATAGTTATTCTGCCTCTCAGCTGTAGAAAGCAGGGACCCAAGGTTTGGCAGAGTGCAGAGAACACACTACCATGATTTGGTACCAGATTCAGGCAAGAAAATAAATGCTTGGCCTAAAAGTAAAGAGTTTTTGTCAACTAAAACTAGACTAAAACTATAAAGGGTTAAAATGACTAAAATGTGACTAAAACTAAAATGCATTTCATTTAGAGACTAAAACTAAAATTTAAAATAGGTGCCAAAATTAACACTGCTCACAGTGCCCCTTTCTCTTCTTCTTTCAGTGTTTTCTATTCTGAAGTGAAGCCTACTGAACTCTCTTATGTGCTGATTCAGTTCAACAGCAGACCAGTCTGTTTTTTTCCTCACATTTGCAGGAGTTACAGGCCCATGATGTGACAGGGAGCATAGAGGCCGCAGAGACAGGCCGCAGCACGCACACGCTCCCATTCAGATGTAGATCTGTGCTAATTAATTCTCATGTTTAAGGGAATTAAACATTATTCTGGAGAAAAGAGCAAGCTGGAGGGAGCCGCTTTAATATGTAGCAGAGATAAAAGGAGGAGTGTGTTCCTCTGCAATGCTCGGACATACATTTATTCACATTTCCCCAGCCAATTTCATTTCAATGTAAAATGAGGAGATGAGGTGAGAGAACACAGGGACGAGAGTTAGCTAATAGAAAACAATGACCGCTGTTTTATTCTCCAGAGGCTGTTCTGCCGCTGTCAGCGCTCTCTCTCGGCGGCCGCACAATGCTCAGAGACAAAGAGAGGGAGCAGCGGGGCCAAGTGCCTCTTCTAAAACACACAGCAGCTTATTAACCCCAACATGCACACACACGCACACACACAGAGCACGGCGGCGGGCTGCACAGCGATATCAGGCAGTAATATATTGAGGTTATATTCAGGTTGTAATGGTGTTATTAAAGCAACAAGCTCAGGCTGAACACAGAGAAAATCCTATTAAAATAATTATAGAGGCCTGAGATACCAGCCAGAGTGTGTGTGTGTGAGAGGAGAGAGAGCCTGCTCACTCTCTCCCACACTGTGTGTGTGTCCTTGGCTTCCTAATGTGTAGTAATTGACTCTGCTAATAGTGATTGCCAGCTAATTTTATTGCTGCTTTTCGTCGGGCTGCAGCTTAATTAGAATGTATTGCAGCTACATTCGCTCCAACCAGACCTCTTAAAAAATAATTATTCCTACATGTAATTATGCCGTTACATCGATACCAAAATGATAATCCAACTAAAGAGCGCTTTAAATGCTGTTACAACAATCTGAATAAAACGATTCTTTAATTTAAGTGCAGAAATATTTTGTTCATGATAATGCAAATACTCAGATTAGATCAGCGGTATCAGAGTGATATATTAAAGATCAGAAGGGTAAAATGATAGTGATTGGATGTCTGTGTGTGTTCATCTTTTGATAGCTTTCCGTCAGTTAGTTATAAACATGTCTAACACATGATATTTGATATGTATACTTGCTACTTCAGGAGAAGATACATTTCTGTAACATCCAAGAGAGGCATTAAAGCTTATTTTCTGCTAAAATTTGGCAGATTGTATCAATCAACCAGTCAGTCCCTTTTTGTATAGCCCTTTTTTCAGAATAAGTTACACTAGAGTTTACATCAGGCCAAAATATTCCAGCCTGACTCTACCCAAGCCCATGGATGTTCACTCAGAGCTCGTTCAATGTCGTTCAGTGTCAGAGTTACTAGTATGGGTTTAAACATTAAAGACCCTGGAAAGTCTCCCAAGTTGCAGGCTTGATAGAAAAGCTTCCTTAAGGGCTAGATGAGTTTCATAAGAACGGCACTGTGGCCTGCTTCCAGAGGGGAAAAAAGTAAGTGGCCACATAGTCGTATACGACAACGTCGGTCTCAAAGGGTTAACGGCAGAAATCTTCTGAGATGAGAGCTTAATAAGCACAACACAGAAGCATGTGTCCTTTTATTGTTTAGTAATGGAGGAGTGAAGATGATGAGAAGATGCACAGAAATCACTGTTCACTTTTTGGAGCGCACCAGTCTGTTTACAGACAGCTTCAGTCTGTGCTGCTGATTACTGACCTCACTGGTAAACTGAGTTGCATTCAAACAAATGATAACCGATTAGTAACTAAATGATTAGCTAGGATATTTGGTTCTTTTTCCTCCACTTGTGCGTAATTGCATACAGTGCTCCCTATCACTTGTTCCCCACTGAACTACTATATTTCACCTGGTGCTTGCAGAGTGAAGCAGGCTTGTAACACCCTTTTTAACAGCTTTTCTTCCTCATTAGGTTTAAAACCTACGTGTAAGAAAAGATGTAAAGTTAAGTTAATATACCACTTGGAGTGTAGTTATCAAAAGACTTCCTAATTCAAGAAACGTAACCTGAAGACCAGGGCAAATGATCTCTGTCTCTTACTTTGTGTAGTTGGTGTGCACCAAGGAGCTGTTCTGCAGTTTTGTATAAGAAAAATAGACAAAATCTCAAAAATCTAATAACACAACAATGTATAACAGCCAATCTTTGACTCCCCTTTAGCCTGACTTGGTCTGGGCCAAGGGGAGGGGTGGAGATACTGGCTTGACTCAGTTCCAGGCTGAAGGCCACACCAGGCTGGTCTCAGGGTCAGGCAGAGAATCTAAACTCTGTGTTACACAGTCTATCCCACCCAGTCTGGCCCATGCCTGGACAGCAAACAGGATGTGTTAATCACAGGTTACCAGTGCCAAAGAATTTCTATTGTCCACAATTTCCTCATAGTAATCTTTGTAGTGCATTTGTGAATGGAAACTTTAAAAATATAAAATTCCAGTGTTAGACACCTTTAAATCACGGTGATGCAGATACAGTGCAAGAAGTATTCACAGTAGTCTCACAGTTAGTGAAATGAGGATCACCTGAGTACACTGATGATAACATAAAGACACCTGTGTTTGGAAGGTCAGTATTCCTGGCTACCATTACACCATGAAGACAAAATAACACTTCAAGATACGCAGAGGAAAGGTGATGAAAAGTAGAAGTTATAGACTGGATACAGAAAAGGTTCCCAAGGCACTGAAAATCCCCCAGAGTTCAGTTAAGTCCATCATCAAGGAATGAAAGAAATATGGCACGTGGGTTTATCTTGTTTTTATAAACTGAGTGACCGTGCAAGAAGAAGAATAGTAAGAGAGGCCACCAGGACATCTGTGACCACTGTCAAGAGGAAGAAAGTTCTTTGGTCTGATAAGACCAAAATGGTGCTTTTTAGCTATCAGACAAGACACTTTGTTTGGTGGACACCAAACACTGCACATCACCACACACACCCCATCCCCACTGTGAAACACAGCGCTGGAAGCATCACGCTGTAGGGATGCCTCTTGACAGCCGACCCTGGAAGGTTGCACAAAAATGAGTGTGCTAGTATTACACTTGCACCAGCTTCACCACAGAGTTGTTTTCCATTAACTAAAACCCTGAAAAAAATGTTCAATTGTTTGTATTTCACTGGTGTCCGGCCAAACCTTGTGTCTCCAAAATCATGAATGAACAAAATGCCTTATTTTTCAATTATTTTAAAACTGAATAGTCAAAGTCAGCATCTTTTTTGACAGGAGGGGAATGATGAAGAGGATTAAACACAGGATCTTATCACACTTTTGCTTTCATGGAAAAAAATCCTACTGGTAATAAACTGTACAAAAAATACAGAACTCTGTCTGGTTTGGTCTAAACTGTCTATTCAGAGCTGTTTTCGTAGCTGCAGGCCTCAGACTCCAGCCCGTCCTCAGCCTAATGCTCGAGCCTTCCTCTGGTCCCATTTGATGTGGTCTGTCGTGTTTCCTCTGCTCTGCTCTGGTCCAGTTTGTTGTATTCACTTCACTCTGTGGTAATGAAAAGATCTCGCTTTAGCGGAGCATTCCCACACTTTCTAATTTACAGGAAATTTAAGAAAATTGTTCCATTCCATTTTCCTGCCCAGCCGATTGTAACAGTTTGTGTGTGCACAAAGAAGAGACAAATGTGTGTATTTAAAGAGCTGAAATTCTGTGTCTGCGTGTGCACATGGAGCACACTCGAGGTGTGTGTTAGTGTGTGTGCACGCTGATAGACATCAGGGAGCCAGATAGCTGAAGGCTGAAGGCATTAAGAGAGGAGAGGAGGACATTAATCTAAAGAAAATTAAAATCTGGAGCGGTGCGTTTAGGATGGAGAGCGACCGCCACTTCTGATAAGAAGTGGTTAAGGAGAGCACAGATTTAGATAAATGGGCAGGAGAGGCAGAGGAGAGGAGGAAGAAGAGAGGGGAGGAGAGCCTGAGTGGGTGAGGAGAGGAGGAAAGAGAGTGAGGAAAAGTAGACTGTGAAGAGAGGGATGAAGGGAAGGAAGAGAGGGGAGAGGTTAGAGTGAAAGAAGGAACAAGAGGGATTTGTGGGTTCAACTCAGATTGGAGGAGGCAAGAGGAATGAACAAAAATAAAAGAGTGAAACTATTAAGAGGTGAGGAGGAGGGAAGAGAGGATTATGGAGGGAAGGATAAAGACAGGAAGGAAAGAAGACAGGAAGGAGGGAAGGAAGGATGGAAGGAAGACAGGAAGGAAGGAGTCTGTCCAACAAACTCCCTCAGACCTCAGTGGGCTGCTTATATAAGCGTGTTTGCCTGTGTTATGCAGCACATGTAGATAGCGGTGGCTCTGTGGTCTTGAGCATCAATAACATCGGGTTATCTGGAGCATGGTCTGGTCACACACACACACACACACACACAGTGAGTGATAGCGGTGCCACAGAGGTGGCTGTCTGAGGTTAGTAAAGCTGTGCTCAACAGAATGTTGTAGATTTAGGAGTGTGGTCAGACGACAAGATGTGGAGCAGATTTAACCACAGCCTCTGCTGCCCACTGACACACAAACAACCTTAACATGGAAACACCGGACTGTGGGCAATATGGCATTGGTCCCTGTATATATTGTTAGTATTTTATTTATTTAGCTCATTATGTTTGCCACAATACAAATCAAAAAGCATACAAAAAATATCTAAAGATGTAAGAGTAGAGGTCTTTGCATAGTATGTCTATTATTCAGATCCATTATCTAAAAAAAGAAAAAAACAGTTTCACACAGAGACCTTGCACAATGAATCTGACACGCTTGTTTTTTCTGTTCTTTGCAAAAAAAAAAAAAAAAAAATCATAGTATGAGACAAAATAGATTAATGAAGCCAGGATGATGATTTTGTGGTCCTTTCACTTCTTGAAAGGAGAAACAAAACCCTGGGCCCATCCATCCTGATGGAGCCCTTTGTATAAATGTCCTATAAAAAGTATCCCCCCTAAGATAGTTTACCCTTTTATTGATTTTTTATATCAACCATCAATATGGCTTTTTTTATTTAAAAAATCGAAACAAATATTCATTCCCTCAAGTCAATATGTAGTAGATGCATGCACCTTTGGCTGCAATCACGTCACTGAGTCTGTGTGGATAGGTCCCATTTAGGCTTGCACATGTGGACACTGCAATTTTACATACTAAAACTGCTGAAGCTCTGTCAGGCTGCACAGGGATAGGGAGTGAACAGGCCTTTTCAAGTCCAACCACAAATTCTCTATTGGATTGAGGTCTGGGCTTTGACTCGGCCGCTCCAGTACATCCACCTTGTTGTCTTTAAACCACTTCTGTGAAGCTTTCGTTGTATGCTTTGGCTCATTGTCTTGCTGGAAAATAAATCTTCTACTAAGCCGTAGTTCTCTTGCAGAAAGTGTTAGATTGTCCTCCAGGATTTTCCTATATTTGCTGCATTTATTTTACCCTCTAACTTTACAAGCCTTCCAGGGCTAGCTGCTGAGAAGCATCCCCACAGCATGATGCTGCCACCACTGTGCTTCACAGTGGTGATATGCAGTGTTTGGTTTCTGCCAAACATAGTTTCTTGTCTGCTGGCCAAAAAGCACAATTTTGGTCTCATTAGACCAAAGATCTTTCCTCCACTTGACCATGGAGTCTCCCACATGCCTTTTGGTGAACTCCAGTCCAGATTTAATTTGAGTTTTTGGCTTGTTCTTTGCCACTCTCCCATAAAGCTTTGACTGGTGAAGAACCCAGGCAGTAGTTGATGAATTCAGAGTCTCTCCCATCTCAGATGCTGAAGCTTGTAAGTCCTTCAGAGTAGTCATAGGTGTCTTGGTGGCCTCTCTCACTATAGTCTCCTACTTACACACTCAGTTGGTGAGAACTGCCTGATCTAGACAGATTTACTCATGTGACACATTCCCTCCATTTCTTGATGATGGATTTAACTGAACTGAAAGGATGGTCAGTATCTTGGAAACTTGTATGTCTTTTATCCAGCCTTTCCTCTTTTTGGTTTTGTCATGTTTTATAAAATGTTTGAGTTGTTAAGCTCCAATGTCTTCAGACACTCCTCAACTCTGATTAGCTGTTACTCACAGGATCAAGCGTGTTTGCTGTTGTTTGCATCCATCGCATTACACAATGGGTTTTTCAGGTCTCCTGCCATGCATTTGTGTCATACCTTTGACTATGCAGTTTTTATTAAAAAAAAAAAAAAAAGTATAGTTTTTTTAACATTAAAAAAAGGATTTTTTGGGGGGCCATGTGGTCAAACTGTCCTTTAGCTAGACACTCCACCCCTGTTGCTCCTCTTGCATAACCAGTGGAATGTAAATGATTGTATATAGAAAAGCACATATGGACAACTGAGAAGACGCCTTATATTAGGTTTGAGTGTTCACAGTCTGCAGCTGTGTTGTGTTATGAAAGGCTAACAGTGGCACACCTGAGCATCCACATGTCAGCTGTCTCACACCTACTTAACTTCACAGTCAATGGTCTGACCACTTTATTCAAAAAGAAAACCTCCCATAATGCACTGGGGGATCAGCCAGGTACTCTGAAAGTGTGTATGTCAGGTGGACTGACAACTCCAGAACACACACACAGAGTGAGGCAGTCAGTGGCCAGTCAATCACTCAGAACAAAGCTTTGAAGCCTGGAGTCAAGCCTGGTAGACCATGTGAAAGAGCGATTGTGTGTGAGGCTGTCTGTTCATTGGTGTGTGTGTTTGTGTGTGTGTGTTAGAGTGATGACTGCTGTTGGAGTGAAGAAAGATCAGTGGGCCTTTTCTGAGCCAACCAGCCAACACTGAGATGACTATTGTGTTCTTTTATGAGTGTATTCAGGAGTTACCACCACGAGAAAAGAACTATTTTAGACTAATTTGAATTAAAGTCCATTAATTGATTTATTTAATAAATCCTAAATTGATTTGTAGACATGGATATGTCCCTCAGAATTCATTTGCTTTTCAAACAGTAATCCAGTTGGAGGTATAATTTGTGCAATTTTGCAACCTTTGACAGGAAATATTAATGAGCGATGTTACTCTGCCTCTTCTACTTATAGAATAATATCGCTTAGATATTTCTTATATTATGTGCTGCTAGTGTCATCTGGAGATAGAGCCTGTACCCCAGAGTTCAGCTGGTGGAATTGTAGTGATGACCTCTAGTCGTATCACTAGAAATGTTGAAAAAAATGTTCTCTCCGATGCATTGTTATACAGGCACACCTCAAAAACTTAGAATATCATGAAAAAGTTCAATATTTTTTGTCACTCATTTCAGAAAGTCAAACCCATGTATTATATAGACTCATTACACATGGAGTGAAATATTTCAAGCCTTTAATTCTTGAAATGTTGATGATTTTGGCTTACAGATAATGAAAACCCAAAATTCAGTGTCTCAGAAAATTAGAATATTGTGAAAAAGTTCAATATTGGAAAGTCATAGTGTCACATTCTAATCAGCTAATTAACTAAAATACCTGAAAAGGTTTCCTGAGCCTTTAAATGGTCTCTCAGTCTGAGTCAGTGGGCTACACAAAAAGATTGAACTTTTTCATGATATTCTATTTTTTTGTGATGTACTTGTATTTACATGGCCAGTTCTGCATCCAGACTGACATTGCTAGTAAATTTTCCACCCTGTTAGGATTTAGGATTTAAAATCCTAACAGGGTGATCTGAAATCCTTTTCTTTCACTAAATAAGAAATGTGAGAGTGAAGGAAGAACAGAGATAAGCAGCCGATGAAGCTTTAACATTTTTTTTTTCCGCTACTTCACAAAAATTTAAGACGACGGGGAAATAACAGTGTAATTCTTTATTTGTTTGGCTGCAGACCATTTCTCTCTGATGGCCGCTCCATAGACTGTCCATCTGAAATGCAGACTATCTCAGAACAGCAATACATGCTGGAACTTTAACAAAAAAATTGGATTAAACTTCCGTTTAGGCTTAAGGTTAAAGCTAGGATACTTACAGATAAGTTAAAAACCTGACCTGCTGAACCTCATTACAAAACATTTAATGAAGCCAAGTAAACAGTCTGCTAATAGGAGAGTAAAGCTCATCCTCCATTAAAATATTCTAATGCAGCCAACTCAGCTTTCTACGTAGCTCCATTAGCTGTGTAAGCTACGTAGATAGCTGAGGTACATAGCATTAATAGCTAAAACTAAGCTTACAAAGCAGCTAAGTATCTATGTTTTCTGCTAAGCTAAGTTGGCTTTAGCAATGTTTGCTAAAGGTCACATTGCTAAAGCTGATTTAGCTTTAGATAATGGAACTATGGAGCTGATGTAGCTACGAAGTTACTCACAATGCAACTATGTAAGCTACAGGTACGTTATCCATGTAGCTAAGTTAGCTTGAGCTGCGTTTGCTAAATCTCACATTGCTAAAACAACTTGGCTAATTGGCTTATGTAGAAATGTTAATTACATAGTTAGCAAAGCTATGTTAGCTTTAGCTAAAGTAAACAAAGCCAAAGTGAACCACCGTTCTACCTCTTAAACTGGGGTATAGCCTACATAGTTTAATCCTGAATTAGACCTCTGACTTTATCCTGTTTTATTTATGAAACGTTTCTTAGTCTGTAATGTTTGCAGTTTGGTTATTTCATCAATGTATTTGCCAGATTTTGTTTATGAATAAAGTTGAATTTAGAAAAAATCTTAATCTGGAAATATGTTGCACCTCAAATTATGGCACCTCCTTTTCAGTCAGAGTGTCTCAGATGAAAGTTCTGCAATAGTGGCCGCAGAAATGTACAGTCTGCATACAGACTCCTCTAGGTGAATAAGTAAAATTTGACCAAATTAATATGGACTACCAATGAGCTGTTTACCTATAGAGCAGGTACAAACCCAGTTATTAAATAGCCCTGACAATAGGTTTCCCCTCAGAGTTTACTTTAGGTCAGTAACCTGGGGTTAGAGTCAGTGAGGGTGAATCAACAGGACGGTGATGCTACAGGAACGAGCTGTTGGCTGTGTATCCGGATAGGTCATATGAGATGTGAATTAGTGTATGTGCAGGTGTGTGATGAGGTGTGTTTAGCGGCTATTTGTGGGTCTGCAGGTGATTTTCAGTGATAGGGCTAAGGTTGGCTAGCTTTCCATTAGCCTGGACAGCATTCAGTCACCTTCACTCTCACCCTTCCTCAGGCCATACATTAACATCCGCTCCATCTCTGCCTCAGTGTGCCTGTGTGCGTGTTTCTGTTATTTTGCCTGTCCGTGTGTTTCTGTGTCAGATTGTGTGTGCCAGTGTTAATCTCCTCAATATTGCCTCCATGAAATTGACATTTGACAGTAATTGTGTAGCGACAGCGATGCGGTCCATCCTCAGCTCTGATTGGATGAGGATATTACACACATACACTATGACCGGTCACACTTCCTGCTAGTTAACGGCAGACATATAATGTTAAAATAAATCCCCACAGTTTTACCCTGGACAGAGGGATGGAGGAGTAGAGAGGAGATGGATGGAGTTTCAGAACAATAAAACAGTTTGTAAAGAAGTGAAGGACGGACGATGGAGGAGCATCACTGTATTGATGCTTCTATTGTTTTGATAGAATAAGTGTAATGTACTTTTCCAGTGAATTAAATCAAAAGTACCATCAGTCATCTTCTTTAGCACTCTGAGTTTATTTTTCAAACATAAATACAACTTTTGCTTCCATAAATGCTCCATGTTGTGGTTTTTAGTACAGTTACTGCACTTGACCTCCACATTTAAAGGCATATGGCAGCTTGAAGCAAGAACAATGGTGTTTCAGACTCCTTCCTGGTGCTTGTTGGCCTCTGCTAGGGCTGTCCCTTTTCCTGATTTTTTTTTTAATCTCATGGACAGGATTTCAAAGGGGGGGTCGATCCCACTGAGTGCCATCTCCAGAGTGTAGAGTGAGAGTGTGTTGTTAAACCTCCATCAGTGAATCTGCACATTGCTGACTTCAATCTAGCCCACACCAAATGATTTCCGAAATCCAATTCTTAACCAATTTTGACAACCTGGGAGACCCCACACTTAATGAAAAATAAGGACAGATTTTTTTTCTCATGTGTGGTGTGTAACAAGTTGACCAACACAGCAGACCATAAACTAACAGATTCAATGACAAACACACAGCGTCTTTACTCTCCAAACCCCAAATATGCATGGCCAAACATAACTTTGGAGTAAACGAGCTAAATGTGGCTATCTGTCAACTACTTTGCTCAGGGTTAGCATTTTCAGTCAAACTCTTCTCCTTGTCAGTTGAATTGTGATTTATTTTACAGGACCTGTTGTGTCTTGTTGCCACAAATCAAAAGGTTGGTCCTCAATTTCTGACATCCATCTAACTTTATGCTTCACATTTACTATTGTTGCCTGTGGCTTGTGGCTGTATTTGTTGTGCTTCCTCTCCTAGTCATCTTGCTTCCTGATTTGCCATCATTCTGTTTCACATAATAATCCTCATCATGTCTGCTAGGCTGTCCTGTCCAGGTTAAGCCATTAACTGTACATTGGTACTGTGTGCATGCTCGTGGCACATACTTCTAATAAATCACATGCCAAAATTATAAAACTTTATGTGGAACAGTCATGGTTTTGTACAGCACAGTTGCATTCTGCATGCTAATGAGTAAAGTATTAGAAAATGAACCTTGGTGTTAGTTGTGAACAAATCTGTGCAGCTCTCATTAGAGCTTGTTTCAGAATAAAATCCCTGAGAAATCCAAGATCCACCGTGTCTGCAGGAAATTGTGGATTGTAAACAAGTTGAGCCCAAACTAAGTAAAAATCAACCACACGTATTTTAGGACCTTATAAAATCTGTTTTTTGTTTTGTTTTGTTTTGTTTTGCTAAATTCCGTTTTATTTTTCCAATTTTTTTTTCCATTTTCATTTTTTGGAATTACGTTTTTTTTTAACTTTTCCACTAATTTTACCATAAAAAAGAGTGTCCTGTTTATGTGAAATGAATAAAATGTTCACTAGTTAAATAGAAATAACCTTAAATTTATTGAAAAAGGGCCACAGATGGCCCAGGAGCCGTTGTTTGGATATCCCTGATATAAAATAATCCATCCAACTCGAGTTTGAAGCCCTTGAGGGGTTTGCAGGTCTTCAAGTTATGACTTCAGCTGTGCGTCTTGCGCACAGACACAACTCTCTCGCTCTCCATGACTCTCCGTTGTGGTGAGGTACAATAACTCATAGCATGGATGACTTTTCTTGTAGGTGCAACATTATGGGGCACGGTACTGCCCCGTGTTGAGCTACGTGATGTTTGCCGGTGTTTCGTGCAGCTGCTGTAACATGCTTTGTATTGTTTAAGAGGGGCGGGGTGAGGGTTTCTGAAGTGAGGCACAAGTTGTGCCACGCTTTAGTGATCCCCGGAACATATTCCCCAGATATACGGTTCTCTTTCTAGAAAAAACACGTTTCAGTCAAATTCATTCAATTTCAGCAATTTCCGTGTTAAACAGTAGATTCCATTAACGCGGAAATCATAGGGTCCTAGTATTTCTTCAAATGACACTTTATTTAACAATTAGCTTGTCTCTTCTTTGGCTCTCAGTCTCTTTGTGTTTCCTTCCACCTCTAAGCACCTTGGACAAGACCTACAGCCATTCCACCTCTGATTAAACCTCATAATTAGCTCCCTGTCTGTGTGTGTGTGTGATTTTTATCATAGTTTTGAGGACATCCTACTCTTCTCCAATCATGAGGCAGCTCCCTGTGGGCAGACGCTAATTAAAATCAATAGTCTCCTCAGACTGACACTGAAGGCTCAGCAACGATGAAGTGAAATGATGCTCAGACAAAATCACTTTCTTTAAATTTCACATCATTAATGTTTAGAAATTAAAACACAAAATCAAACACACCCCGTACAAAGCAGTCAAACCACTTATTTTGACCTTTAACTCAGACCAGTAGGTGGTAAGATTAATAAACTGTGGCGATGACCGTGAAGTCTCTGTTAGCTCATCGGTCCGAGGGGGGAGGACAGAAGAAGGGAGTAGAAGGTCACAGAGACCTTGTTGACCTGGAGATGTGCTTTAAGATAAACACAAAAAGCTTTTGTTTAAATATAAAAGGCAACGGAACTAAACACAAAGCATCAAATACTCTATAGAGAGTGAATGTACCTGTTAATGAAGATGTTGTGATTTCACCATCAGGAGATGAACAGCTGAAAAGATAAAACATGATGAGGACTAAATGAACCCTAAAGGCATAAAATGTGTTATTGACAAAGAAAGATCTACCAAGGATACATCCAGGATGAAATGTGTGTGTTTATAGTTAATTTGTGGACAAAGCGAACCAAGTGTGGAGCTCAACAACTTTCCTATATTTGGATTTGCTAAACATTTAAATGGCTTTAATCATTTTTTAAAATCTAAAACTGCCGTTATACATATGAATAACAGAATATTTGAACTGCATTGTAACAGCCTCTTAAATAAACCAAGGCTCCAACACAAAGAGACCAGTAACATATAAAGAATCATAGTTTCAAATCTTCAATTGAAATTAGTGCCTAACAATGGCAAAATATTTACAAGACAGTCTGGCTGCATACCGTACATCTGAGACGCTGTACATCTCAGAACAGAATTATAGCTTGAACCTTCTAAGTAAAATTGAATTAAACCTCTGTTTGGGGTGAGGGCTAGGGTTAAGATAAGGGTTAGGATACCAAAAGCAGGGTTGGGAATTGAGAACCAGTTCCAGTTGAGAACCGGTTTCAAGTGGTTCTGCCACCATCGCCATCCTTTCCATTCGATCATAACGATTCCCTCATCATTACCTTACATCCATGTGCCTTAAAAAACATGGTCCTGCGAGAGGCAGTCAGTGTTAACAAGAACAACAAAAGTGAGGAAGTAATCATGGCGCACAGTCACAAAACAAGCTGAAGTGGTCAAAAGTGTAACTTTCACTGGAAGGAATCGATAAGGGAATGGATAAAAAAACTGAATTGATAAGCAGAATCGATAATGTCATTGATATCAATAAAACCTTTTCAATTCACATCCCCAACCAGAAGTTAAGTTATAAACCTGAACTGTAAAATCTTTTTCAAACGTTCCATGAGCAGTATGCTTAAAGGAAAAAAGTTTGTCCTCCATGAAAACATTAAAATGTAGCAAGTGTAACTTTTGTAGCTCCTTTAGCTGTGTAAGCTACATAGATAACAGAACTACATTGATTACAAAGCTATGTAGCTAACCTATCTTAACTAATCTCACAAAGCAGCTACGTAAGCTGCACATCAACGTTATCCATGTAGCAACATGAGCTATAGCAAATATAGCTAAAGCCAACATAGCTACATAGCTAAATTATAGATAATATAGATACACAGCTTACGTAGCATCTCAGCTAATTTAGCTATAGATAACAGATACATAGCTAATGTAGCTATGCAGCTAATGTAGCTAAAGCTAAGATCCCAAAGCAGCTTTGCAAGCTGTGTAGATATGTTTCATAGCTACATTAGCTTTAGCTATGTGTGCTAAGCTCACATTGCTAAAGCTAACTCAGCTACACTGGCCTATGTTACAAGGTTAATTATTTAATTAGGATAGCTAGCTTGGCTTAAGCTAAAGCTCACGAAGCTAAAGCGAGCTACCATTCATGTAACTAAGTCTTAAACAGGTTGATACCTAATTAAATCCCAAAGTGGACCTCTGACCTTCGTCTTTATTTAAGGAATAAAATGTTTCTTAGGCTGTTCGCAATGTGGTTATTTCATAAATATAACTGTCAGACTTTGTTTTTGAATTAAGTTAATTTAAAAAAACATCTTAAACTGGAAATATGTTGAACAAGCAAATTACAGTAGTTCTTTTCTGAGCTATACGGCATCTCAGACAAACAGTCTGTGTGAGTGGCTGTCTAAGATGTACGGTCTGCAGCCAGACCCTCTCAAAATATATCCAGGAGCATGCCCTTGGACCCTGCTAGTTTTGGCTAAGCTACAGATATTAGCCCCTTCTGACACTTTCCATGGCCGATACAGTTAGCTTTTAGCAGGATTGCAAACTCCACATGGTAAAAACAGGTGCTATTAAAAGAACTACACAGCTGCACGGGAACTGTGTGTTGCAGACTTAAATCAATGCAGTGGAAAATGTCATGCAGTAAATCAGTGTACACCTTTATTTCAGAGACAACCCCCCCCCAAAAAAAAACAAAAACAAACAAACAAACAAAAAAGGCCCTGTCTAATAGTACAGCTAATGAAACCCCTTGGACAGTCCCCAAGGAAACACTCCTGCTATAAGAACTATCAGCTGATGTGATCATGCTGATAGGAGGACTTAAATTTTGGAGAGAAAAATCTAGAAATACTCCAAAATCAAGATGATGTGTACAGGATAATAGTGATTCCTACTTCTACAAAGACAAATATCATTGTATACATTGTAAGTTACCATTAAGGACATTCAGGGATAATACTATTTCTTTTAGAGCATACAAAGTAGTGTGTGTTGGCCTCTTGCACCATGTGTGTGTAGCTGATGTGCTAATAGTGGGATGGGTGTAGGTGATAGCAGTGTAGCAGTGTTTAGTCCCATCCCACATATTAGCAGCTGCTTTCTTTCCATCCATCACATACCGCGAGTCAGCCCGTAACACACCAGCAAATAGACACATCTATCAAAGCCTCTGTAGATGGAAACACACACACTACAGCTACACTTACAGTAAGAGTCTGAACCTCTCTCACACACACACACACACTGGCCCCCTCTCCTTCTAATAGTGTTGTGGTTGACAGAGTTGTATGTGATGAATTGTATGTCTCTTCCAGACTTCTCAAAGTTAATTTTCTAAAGACTGCTGCCCATTGGAGAGGAGAGGAGATGATAGGGGCTTGGTCAGTGTGTGTGTGGCTGTGATGAGATGTCAGAATCACTCAGCTGGTTTTCTATCTGAAGTCTCTACCCGGCAGCAGCAGCTGTTTACACTCATTCTGGCCATTTAGGTCAACAGATGAACAAAAGTGAAATATTTTACAGGCATTTTGGCAGCTCTGAAGTCATGTTGTCACCCTGAAAAAATGCACGTATTAGTGGTTTGGTCAACATTCAGAGATAGGGATGGGTACCTTTCAGCTTTGAACCAGTGCAGTACCAATGACTGGTACCTGCAAATCAGTACCGGTAAGCAATGGTACCCATTTTTACTACTTTTGTGTGTATATACAATAATGAATATTATATTGTTTTTAGAAAATCTCAAAATTTATGACTTTTAGATGTTAATTTATCAATCAAAACACTATCAAATAGTGTTGGGGTCCATGGAGGGTGAAGAAGTTTAAAACAAATGAATAAGAGTGGATGGAGTCAAAGTAAATAAACAATGGTAGAATATTTTACAAATTAAAGTATAACAAACTACAAATGAAAGTAAACAAACTACTTCTACAACTACATGTACTGCACATCTTCTCTCCTTGTGCAGTTCTTTTTCAACAACACTCACATGTCAACTTTCTCTGGTAAGAGCAGAGCCTGCTCCTCCCTCATCAATCAATCATAAGGCCACCTATGCAGAAGCATAACCGAATCTGTAAAAACGTCACACAGCCGAACCTGTATATCTCCATACATACCTCAGATTCCCTCATATCCATGGTTGGATGCATTAAAACTGACCAGCTCAGAGTTTTTTTTCTCCATCTACATCTTCCACCTCAGCCCATATGAATTAATGACAAGATACATCAGCTCCAGGTATGTCACCAGAGCTTCACCTCAAGACCCTCTCTTCCTCACAGAAACCAGAAAAATGGCTACTCGTTTCTAGTTCCATAAACATCTTTACCACGTTCTCTGCATTTCAGGCCTTACCTCAGAGCACTACTCAGCCCATTTATTCCAAATCCACGCAGCATCCTCAGTACCCAGACTCGACAATTCAGACAAAACCATCCAAATCTTTGGACGCTGGTCATCTCTAGCTTACCCCTCACAAATCGTAACAGCTCAACAATACGTGTCAAGCTCACACTCAACTCGGCGCCATCCAATCATAACTCTTTTGGGGGTCGAGATCAGCTCGGGCAGCCCCATCCCGAGTCTCCCTCTGCCGAGCCTTCCAGACTAGACTAAAGCTACACCACAACCACACCCTCAATCACCTGACAAGCCTGGGCAGGTTTGAGCTTGATTCTGTCTCTGTTAGGTGGCTGACAGAAAAAAACGTATACCTTTATCTGGTGTATTTCCATGGTTGATATCAACATGATAAACGGGCAAATCATGCTGTTTAAAGGGATTTTTCAGTGCGAGAGAGGAAGGGCTGCAACAACGAATTGATAAAATCGATACAAATTGATAATTAAAAGTGTTGGCAACTAATTTATTTATTGATTTGTTGTGTCACAAGATTATGGCCTCACTTGGTGTGGAGAGCTGTTCAAGTCACACAGACGGCTGGTAAACTTTACTTTCGCTTAGTTTAGTACTTCTCTGATTAGATTCTGATGATTAGCAGAAACATTGAGTAGATATATATATCATATAGCTTAAGTAGCTTTAGTAGTATGCACTTTAGTAAATGAAGCTAAAGCTAACTCAGCTAGCGTAGATATGGAGCTTTAGTAGCTACTTTGTGAACTTAGCTGTAGCTACATAAGATGAGTTTGCTGCATTAGAATGCCATTTTGCCATCCAGACAGGGGCAGAGCTGGACAGAAAGAACTGTGTGACGTTACATGCAAAAGGGCTATATTGTCCACTTATTTTTGAGAATAACATGGTTTACTCTCGATCTCAGGTAACAGAACTGCATTACCCACAAAACTAGAGTGTCAAAGCAGCATCTTGGATTGGCTGATCCCACATTTACCTGCAAAACTTCCACATTCTGCCCTGTTCCGCTGATACTCGTCAATTTCTACCTAGACTGTTTTAAATGGGTAAATAGATATACGTTCATGTAGAAGACACAAGCAAGTACAATATTAACCTTGTTTTATGAAACATGGGGGTTTTTTTGCAATCTTAGGCAAAAGCACTACATTACCCACAATCCTAGAGTGTCACGACAACTAATGTCACTGTCACTGATTACTGTGTGACAGAAAGCACCACATACATCACTTAGCATCAGATCTGCCAGGAGAAACTGGGCAGTTACTTTGCACATTTTAACACAAAATTTAGAATTTAAATACTTCGTGCTAAAATGTCAAAATTCTGGCCCTCAGCAGTACTACTAAATTTGCATATACATCAGATTTCATCTGAGGGAAGTGGTCTGAGGGTTTAGTTACTCTGTAAATAGTAACTTGGTCACACATTAACCATGGTCTGAAATTTCTGGGTTGAATTTGATCAGTTTTGGTCTTGACCAGCCAAAGGTTTCCAGTCGCTGCAGTACTAACAAGCTGAATGAAAGTGAGAGACAAAGGAAAAGCTAAAGTATAACAGAAGGAGGTGATGTTAAGAAAGAAAAAAGCCTAACTTAAACTTTCTCTGTCTTTCCAGTCCTCACACACACACTCTCACTATGACAATTAGCCAGCAGCTCTCAGTGTGTGTCTGTTTGTGTGTGTGACAAACTGCTGCCATTATCCCACTCTGACAAAAACCTCTCTGAGGGCAATTTCTAGAAATTATTTCAACAAAGGAGCACGCCAAATGTCAGCACTCACTAATTATGTTTATGCTAATTGTTAATTAGTGTCTTAATGGGATGATCTTAATTAACAAAAGGTTTGTGGCTGCCTCTGGCAACCGGGGCTGCCATAAAGGAGATGTAATTGCTGCAGAGTGCTTGATGAACATGGATTTATTGGGCATTTTAACTGCAGCGCTTGTCGTTTAATTCTATGATGGATAGAACAGACGAGTGGAGCAGACAGAAAGAAAACTGAACAGAGGAGTGTGTTAGTGTTTGTCTTGGAAAGTGAAGGCCTCTCCTCATAAACAGTTAATTACTTGGTGGTATATATGGTTGTTGTATTATCTAAAAGGATAATCATTGTTTACAAGTTATAAATTATAACAGTATAATCTATGGATGTAGGATCTGACTTTGGTATAAGAAGTCTTTAGCTTCATTTGTAGTCCAAACTGAATCGACCAGTCATGTACAGAATAAGCAGACTTTAGTGAATGCAGAAATAATAGTTTGTAGAAAAAAATTAGACATGAAACAATCCACCAAAATGATATTCTGGCTCTTATTAGTTGCAGTTTATTTATCTCTGTGAGCAAACTATATCTGCATAAAGGTGCCACTAACAATCCAATATGGATCAAATATTTCTGCTTAGGCTAAAAGTCTGCTTGATCCTGTGTTGTTAAAGTTAGTCAGCATTAAGACTTCCACACTCATTTGAGCAAATCAATCAATCAATCAAACCAACCGTCATTCAACAAACATTTTAGAAGTTATTTTCTTCTCATCTTGAGGACAAAACTTAAAAAGCTTAACTTTTTACTTTTTACAAATCTGCATCATGATGATGTTATTTCAGCAAACTAAAGATCATTAACGCGAGTAAACTACATGAAATCAGTTTCTTTTTCAGGTTTATACCGCTGAACTAATCCAGAGTACAGCTTCTATGTAACTTACGATTCACACAGTTTCTGTAGACTTTCCAGAAACTGATGAACAGATGCTCCCCCTATGAACCAAGAAATGGTGGGATTTTACAAACATAGTGGGAGAGGAGAATTCTGCCTACCTTTAGATCTAAATGTAGAACAGTTTCTCAAGTCAATAACAGGACTGTGATGATAAAGCACATAAAATAAAGTCTTGGCTTGTATGTAACAGCTACTTAGATCAGAAAGGCTGGCAGTCCAGGTAGAGAGGTATGAGGTATATAAGTGCTTACTAGGATAAAACCACATGGCTTACAGACAAACTGAGTGTTACTGTATATATTAAAGGTTAGGTATTCACACACAACTGCTGTAAGTTTCCACTGAGTGTTGTCTTTAGTTCACTGCTAGCTACTGATTGACATGCATATGTTTTTGCTAAGGTATTGGAAATGATCAGCTTAGAAGTTAAGCAACCCAATACCCTAAAATTTTTGGAAAAATAGAACAAATAAGCAGCCAAATCTTTTGTACATTAACTGAGGTGTATGGGGAACATCGCATGTCCTATGCACGTGTGTTTGAACCACACAAAAGGTTTTGTGAAGGCAGAGAGGATGTCCAAGACAGTGAACATTCTGGGAGCCCATGCACATCAAAAACTTCTGAAAACATTCAACGATGATCAGCAACACAGAATAAGAATGATGTCCATTAATAAAGAGACAGTTCAGCAAATTTGAACATGACAGAAATGTGTGCCAAAGTTTTTCCAAAACTTCTGCCTCCTGATCAAAAGGAAAAACACAAGCAAATTCAAGGAGATATTCTGGAACACATAGAAGAAAACCAACGTTTTTTGAAGGACTGATTACATGCAATGAAACTTGACTCTTCCAACACCATCCTGAGATTAAATGGCCATCAGTGCATTGGAAAACACAGTGGTCACCAAGGATGAGGAAAGCACGACAAAGCAAGTCCAATTTCAAGGCCATGTTGTTTTCTTTGACATTAAGGGTATAGTTTTGGAGGAGTGGGTTCTAGGAGGGTCAGTGGTGAATCAGCACAGTTACAAACAGGTTCTGTGAGAAAAAGTCTGAAGGAAGGGACCACAGTTGTGGAAAATGGTTCCATTCTTCATCAAGACAACACACCAAATCACACTGCGCTCTCAGTTAAACAGTTTATGGCCCAAAACAAATCAAAACACGAGCAAACAAGCAAAACACAACAAAAAGAATACTTGGGAAGATGGAGGAACTTTCTGAGGAAATGATGCAGAATATTGTCTACATTTCTAGAAACTACATACATATATGATGTTAGCTGTCCTGGGCACACAGATGGACATCAACAACAGGGTAGCAGGGCAGAGACCAGATGGAGTAGTAGGTCTGTGAGGGACAGGGACCTCTAGTGGATCAAGTTTTTTTAAAGTCCGCCTCACCTAGCTGAGGTATGTGGGTAGCTACAGATGACTCATTGAAGATGTTGTGATCTTTTATCAAAGCAGAGGGGGCAGAAATGACACATTAGAGGCTCAGACAACATGAATGGGCTGCTACTTGCTGGTGTCTTTGGAGATTCATGTAAGAAATAATCGTTTAAATGTTGGAAAGTCTGATAAAATTAAAATGTACTTGACAACATAACTAATGTACAGCACAAAGCACGGACTAAATGTTCCTGTTTATGTAGGCTGGAATCCTTCAGAGCTCAGGGCCTGAAACAACCTTGGAATCGTACATTGTGTTTTCCCGTATGTTCGTGTGTGTGTGTTTATACTGCAGTCATTGAGCGTGTGTGTTGTGTGTTTCAAGACACTTGTGTTTTACTGTGTGTGCTGTTGTTGGGGGGGTTGTGGGGGTCATAAACAGCAGAGTGGATACATTGTGTTGTGGAGATAAAAGATTCCAGTGGACAGATCAATAGGCCATATCAGCCTGCTGTTAAATTACTGATAACACTATTTGCTTTATTTGCTTTTTTTCTGCTCCTGCACACATGCCACATTTCTCTGCCTCCAGCTCTGATGTTTTACTTGACAGCTGTGTGTGTATGTTCTTTTAATGTCCTTTGAATGCTAATAAAATAAGACGAGCCGCAAAGTTTGAATATTTTCTGGGTCCTGAAGTGTCCAGAGTGTGAGCTCAAGCTGTATTTTATCAAATTTACAATTATGTTAATTCTAGGGATGTACATTCCAAGTAAAATTATTGTGTCAAAGTCAATGCCAATGACTTATTTTCCCATTGGATAGTAGGATTTTCATTGATCAATGAAACCATTAAATTGGTTCACTGGTACTCAACTGGATAAAAGGATGCTCTAGTGCAGACACGTGCCAGCGTGGTCAGTTAGAGACATGTCAAAAAAAAGTTTGTAGAAAGACTGCAGGTCTTAGGTAATTCATCCTGGCAAGCTTTCAACATAGATACAGTATGTTGCTTTTCTGGAATAGGTAAAACTGGACATGTTAATTGATCTAATTGGCTCTTCTGCCGTGACGTAGACTGTTGCTGGCAGATGGACACTGTTGCTGGCCTTGGTCTTACAATAAAGCTTTATAAGATATAGTCCTTTAGTCTCGTACACACAATTTGAGTGTCTCCATTTATTCTATGATTAGTGTTCTTAGCCTTTCAGCCACCTTGGATAACTGAACTACTTGACTACTTTGAGTATCTTGGGTATTGTAGCCATCAGCATCGCTGATGGACCAGGATGTGCATGTCAGTCTGTTAGCTTGATGCTAACAGATAATGGAAACCTCTGTTAATGGACAAACAAATTTAGCTTTTTGTGATGATGTTAATTTTGATTCACATTACATTTAACTTTACTTAACAATGTTGAGTAAAACAACAACATAGTTTTAGTTCTGAAGTCCAGGTCTTAAACTCAAGTCCTGAGTTGAGGACTTGAGAACTCAACTTTGACTTGAGTATTTACAGCATCTAGAGTCAAAGGATGGAAGGTTTCGAGGATTAGCCCATGTCTAGGACTCTAGGTGTATTCGCAGTGCCATCTCAAGACATGACACATTACATAGAAATGCACAGTACACTTTCAGATTTATTAATTGACAAAGAGGGTATTAAAAAACATTTAGAAATTATAGATGAATAAAAACTTCTGTGAGGTTTTTGCAAAATAATGATAGGCTACATATTTTCATGAAGTATCTCATTTACATGAACATCCACACCATTTTAATCAGGCAGCTGTAATCATAAGAAAAAAAATAATACAGATTAAAAAAAATTTCTAATCCTCAAATATGAACTTTTCTGTGGTCCTGTGTTTTCCATTCATCCTTGTCATACTACTCTTGTCCATTTGCCATGTATGAAATTAGTCATTTTAACTTTCTACTCTTTAAAGCTTTACTGTAACGCATGATGGTTAATTCTGTCTGGATAGTCACCATCAGTGTTGGGTGGTGACACTTCTGAAACTAACTTGTTAGATTACTGCGTTACATACTGAGAAAAGTAATTTGTCACTTTACTGTGTTACCTACTTCTAAAACTAATGCATTAGAGTACTTCTGCATTACTAAATATTAAAACTCTTTAGCCACTTGTTCCACTCGGCAGTTGTAAAAACGACAGATAAGGAATTATCGGCTCAGATTTGCACCACTATAGGCACAATATCAGCCTCACACTTTTTGCAAAATAATACACACAGTGATTTGCAAAACACTAAACACACTTGTATACATTAGACACAGAAGTATATCACGATGTCACTCCTTGCAATTCCAAAGCACTGACTGTCAAATTACCACACCATTGGTTAAACACAGCCATCAGGTGCACAAACACACGATTGCTTAATTGTAGACACACCAATCAGGTTTAAGCACTATAAAAATGCAGCAGGTGAGTTCTTCTGTCTTCAACCAAAATGGAAGGAGTCAGAAGAAGAAGAGTGAGGGTGAGAGGGTAAATCCATGGAGGAGAAGGAGGAAGAGGAAGACCTGAAGCAAAAAGAGAACATGCTCAAAGAAGAAGAGGACCAAATTCATCAAAAACATCTAAACCCAATCAAAGAGTTTTTCTTGGCATGGCAGTGGAGGGTTTACGCTCTCTGGCCCCAGGCTCAGGTACCCCTCAATCAGGCCACGGAGGAGGCCTGTGACAAAAATTGACGCTGCAGCTGTGCAAGGATGGATTCACCATTCAAGACGGTTCTTCCCATGTTGTCTTGCCAATGAGGATTTAGCCTGTGATACTTATGAAACTCTCTGGCCAGATCCAGCTAGGTGACAAGATAATGTCTAGTATTTTCTGTTCTGTATTTTCAGTTTTTTTCAGTTTTTTTCTTTTTACTGTAATAGTAACCTGTGCTGGATACAGTATTTTATGTTTGTCTGATATTTACTGAGCTTACAGTGTTGTGCACACTACTGTAGTAGCATGAACATGTGACATGTTTTGTTGTGATTCTCCATGCTGACATGCTGACTGATTTGGGTATATGGAGAGAAATAAATGATATTTTCATCAGTCTGCAGCATTGGTCTTGTGTCATTTTTGGTGAATTTATTGTATATTTGCTCTTTCCCTGAGTACTTCACTTACAGTACTCTAATCACTGAGAGGTCGAATTGCTGAAAGTGTTTTATGTTAGCAACAGCAGTGTGTAACTGGTTCAAACAGCATTAAGTCATATGAAATGTGTGTGTTACATATGGTAACAAAATGTGGTTTTTATAAATTAGTGTATCGTTTTTACAAGAGTGTTTCATTTTGCAAAGGATCTGAGGTGTTCTGCTACTTGTGTGTGTGGTTGCGTAAATTGTGTGTAGTGTTTTGACAAAATGAGCCCTGTTTAAGCAATCGAAAAAAAACTGTAACTTGCTCACAATCATACAACAAGCTGAGCAGCGGCAGGCAGAATCACTCAAACGCTGTGCGTAATAACAGCGCGTAATTTGAAAAGCTGAACAGCTGATTCAATGAAAGCAAACGGAGCTTTTAAACTTACATTTCACCAGGATGCTGTTCTTGTCCCTTTTATCCAAAAACCCATCATAATGGGGATAATTCCAAAGTAGCCTGCTGTCCTCTCTGTAATCTCGCTGGCTCAACAAGCTAACAATGTGCACACAATGGCACAGAATGTTTTCTTCTGCTGGCACAGCGCTACGTGCCAACGTGACTACAGGAAGAGAGAAGGACAAAAAAAGCAGATGGCTCAAGGGCTTCCTTTTTTGTGTTCTCTCTCTCTTTTGAAGCCTCGAAAGAGAGTGTAAATTTGGGCTTTTTCTTTCAGTAACAGACTACTTGTATGAAAATGTAACTAATAACAGGATTACTTGAATTGTAAAACGAATGCGTTATGTTACTAGTTACAACAAAAAAGTAATCTGAGTACTGTAACCGATTTCTTTATAACGAGTTACCCCCAACACTGGTCACCATCAGATTTTTACTAATTTTCACAATGCATTGTGGGTTTCAATGAGTGCTCTATACTGGGTATAACAGTGCTCACTCAGAATTTAGGTGCCACTACAAAATGATGTATTTACAAAATGGGGTGTGATTGCAAACACAACCTTAGTCTGTACACTACAGCAAGGTGCTGATATCACTATTCCAGGCATTTGGATTTGGTGGGAGCTGTTGCCCCCAAAAAACAGGAAAATAATAATACTCAGCACATAATTACAGAGGAAGTGAATGAGCAGGAAAAGATCAATGAATGATGCAGCTTATTGGCTGATAGGGAGTAAATAGAACAAATAGACAATAGAAAAGCAAAAACTGACTAACTTGTGAGTTGCATTGTTTCAGGAAATATTACTCATGATTTACTCCTGGTTGAAACAGGAAAAAACTTAATAATTAATGCTATGGCCATATGATACTTACTGTATGGCAATAGTTAAGAATCACAATAAAAACAAGTAGCACATCGTGATAAAATCACATCATGGCAAAGGCATAATGTCCCAGCCCTACTAAATAAGACATAAAGTCAGGTAAATCTCCACTGTCTCTGAATCGTGATAGATGTATTATTTATTTTGCAGTAGAGATACGAAGTGCAGGTTTGGACTGGAAGAAAGACAATCAAATTGTGTGTGTGTGCATGTGTGTGTAGATCAGGGGAGTTATTTAGCTCTGTGTTCAGTCAGTAACAATTGCGATGGCTATCAGTTTAATTCAATGGCTTAAGAGAAAGTGATCTGTCTACTTTTGGTTGGACCTTGAACAGAATTCTTTGTGTTTTATTTGGTTTCAGGTTTACAGGTTTACTCTCTCATTCACCTCGACTGTCGGCTGCAGACCAAGCGATCACTGCTTTATTAGAACTAACACTTTTACTCTTTTCAAACCCCCACACTTCTCTTTAAGTTAACTTTTAAACTGGAAAGAGAGCTTCATTTCACATCAACCCTCTGCTCATGATGCAGTCATTATGGGGATCATATTATTAGGCCAGAGGTACTCTCACTGTTAAACACTGGCTTCACATACACAACCAGCTAAATCCTGAACATTTAAACATGTTCAACTACAGGTGACATGTTTTACTTGAGGATCATTTTAGAGAGCACATCAGAGATATATACAGCTACCTGATGTGCACAATGTAAACTACAAACATGGAGACACTTTAGGAGAGGACTGTTATGGTAGTAAATCAATGGTAACATATTAGACCAAACTTATTACCAATGAACAGAACACCATCAGCTGACCTCATACAAGCCCTCATCAGTTGATGGCCAGCTGATATGCTCTAAGCATGCTATTGGCTAATTGGTCCCAGGCAGCCTTATTTAAACTGCTCTTGCCTGGCTACACTCTGCTGCTCTTTCTGCAAGCTGCTTTTGCAACCCGCCTCCACCCCAGCTCCTCCTTCATCCTGCTTCTTGCTTAATCAGTGTCATTCTGTTGTCACTGATGCCTGCTCTGCTGTGGCTATAGGCTATAGGCTATAGGCTACAGGCTGGTGTAGCCCTGACTTCACAGAAGCCCACACATTTAACCTGGCATATACCTTGTCTGAAATATAACTACATGTCAAAATGATGCAGCCTGCATGTCCTGAGATAGGTACACTGGGTAGTATTAGGTGACTTCTGTCTACAGGGCAATTATGTGTTCTCTGGTGTGAGATAAATGGTTGTAGAGGACGAAACAAATTCATCAAATTCTTCATCCATGTCTCTCAGTGGCCAAAGATGGGCAAAAAGAATCCTCCATCTTCTTTCACAACTATACTAAAGCCATACTTTCTATCTCGCCTGATGTCTCCTCTCTTTTCATCTTTGAAATAATTGCACAATAAGCAACTGCTGATCAAGACCTGCTCCAGCGTAATATACTTCATTTTAGTTGCCATGATGTCCCTAAACAGGCAGGAAATGTGATGGGACCACAAATCAAACTGCAGACTTGTGTTTAGGTGGAGTGTTTGCAAAGTGATACAGACACACCAATGCATAAGTATGTAGTGGTCACAGCAGTGAGTGTAGATCACTGTCGTGTAGACACAGCCACAGACCCTCTATTGCAGGGGTGTCAAACTTACAGCCTGCGAGCCACTTATGGCCCTCGAGACGTTTAGGGAAAAAGATGGATATAGCGGATGTATGAAACGACTATATTGCCAGCATTGAGTGTAAATTATGTGGTCGCTTTGAGCCGTCAGCGTGAATTTCTCACTGGAGTTTTGCTTCTCCCATTGTCCCTGAACGCATCTCTCACAGCAGAGAGCTCTCTCTCTCCCCCGCCCATCCAGAAAACTCCTCCGCATGTGCGCGTTTTTGTATCAGTGGCGAGAGAAGCAAGGGAGAAGAAGGTAAACAGAGCAGCGTGGCGAGTTAGTGGAGAGTTAGCTGCATTCAGAGACGGATAACGAGAAACAGCGCAGGATCTGCAGCGTTGAGCAGTCGTTCAACTTTGAAAAGGAAGAGTCCAAACTCACGTGGTATTCGTTAAAATACACCGCAAGATGACTCTGAGATAATGGTGGCAGTAACACAACACGTCGCTAAAGACCTGAACCCAGTGTTGTTGAAAAGCCAGGATTTAAAGATCTCATAAAGATACTTAACCCAGAATACAAGATTTGCCTGGGTGCAAACATTTTGCTGAAAACTCCCTGCCAGAGTCGTACTGTAGGACTCATACATGTCCTGTGTGACAATGCAGAGTTAAAATGTTCCTGCCTCCAGACAAGCTATTTTTCCCCCAACACAGGAGTTTCTTGAAAAAGGTCTCAAGACGCTCTCATGTTATGAACTTGCCAGAAACCGCTCCAGCGTTCATCAGTACAAATAACGGACAAATGTAATCACTCCTGTGAGCCTGAATGGTGGACTAGACTGCAGGGTTTTGGCCTTCATGCAGGATTGGTGAGATTGCATAGGTTTGCTTCACCCTTAATGAGGAAATTATTCCTTTTATTATCAGCAATAGTAAACATAACACAGAAAACATTTCAGGACTTTCCATACACTGTAAAATACCAAGTATTTCATGATTTATGTATTTTTGATTTATTAGTAAAAGATTGAATGAAGTCCTTTTCAAAATAAAACCCCTAAAATTGACTTAACATTGATTTTTACCCTTTCTGCATACAATTTTATTAAAATTCCAATAGACCAGTCTATTTTAATCACCAAACTAGTGTCATTTGAGGCTGAATTAACTGTTGAATCAACTGTTCCTCTCTACAATTCTTTTATACAGTGGTGGTTTGTTCAAGAGTATATCTGACTGAAACTACTCAAAATAAGCAACAAAGTGAGTAAAGTAACTGTCATGATGTCTGTATTTCTCTGTTGTGCTGACTCTTTAAGACAGAGGATCTTCTAAACTGAGTGTGTCATGTTATGATGGGGTAATAGTACACCCTGGTTGAGGCTGGTATCAATGTAAGTGCAGGTCAGCAGGGCACTGGGGGGGGGGGGGGTAGGCTTCAGCACAGTACTAGACAACTGGACCTAGCATGATAATGCCCTCAGTCACAACATAAATGAAGTTCAGCACCATGGACAGCACCCTCCCCTGTCTGAGGGCAAGCTGAGTCCTCTCCACAAAAGAAGCTTCCTATGTTTACTCAGTAACTGTAAAATACCCAGTTTGACTCGCATGTTTTGCTGTTTATTTATTTCTTAAGATTTATTTCGGGCCTTTATGCTCAAAGTCAGAAAGATATGATCGGAAACTGGAGAGAGAACAGGAGTGGGGAATGACAGAAAAGGAGCTGCGATCAAGCAGTCACCTCTTTCTCTTACTTTAGATTTGATCAAAAGGAATTCCACTTACCTGTTTTAAACAGTCCAGTCCAGTTTCTTTATCCTGTTGCCTTCTGTAACAGTTGAACCAAGATGATATATTGATGAATGACAAAATGATATGGTGGGAAATATCCTCCAAATTTACTGGTATGCATTGTTTACTTTTAATTGTGTTGTTCTTAATCATAACTTTTTCTATATTACTACTGAAACCATAGTCATGACCATTTTATGTGGCTACAGATAAAAGGACAAATTTAATACAACAGATTTTTCATTCCCATTTTTATTGGTAACATTAACTCTGGGGTTAATTTTTAGGCATAAAAGCTTGAAGTTTAGTTTCAATTTAAGGAACAAGTAAAGAATTAAACAAATGTATTGTTAAAAGGTGCTGAAGCTTACAGAAAAGAGCCTTTGTGGTTTGTCTAATCAGTTCATTACACCAATCCAGCCCAGTATAATTATGTAATCAGTATTTTATTATAAACTCATTCTAATGACTTGTTTCCTTTTAATAAAGTCATTACTCTGTAGGTTGGGGCCATGATATCACTTCTCCAGCTGTGTATGGAGCTGCTGTAGTTTGGAGTTATAATTGTCACTGACTCTGGCTTAATTATCGGAGCCGGGGCTCTTCAGATTGAAACATCTTGTCCTCATTATGAGGAGAGGAAATCTTTCTTCTGCTGTGATTGGATGTGACAAGAACAAGTGAGCTGATGACAACGAGGACATGAAGTGAGCAGACAAGGAAAGAAAGTTAGTGGTGTTTTCTACCATGACCAAACAATTCAAAATACTTGTTAACAAATTATTTCAATAATATATAAAAGGATGCCGTACACTCCTGTGTGATTTTCTCTCATTCAGATTATGTAGAATTTGTGAAATATTCCTTTTTAACGATCAGAACATTATTTTTTTTTTAATTTGTTGATCTATTTAAAGCCCCAGGATTGAATGTCAAACTTTCTTTTATCTTTTCATTCAGTGTTTTGCATACTTGTTGCTTTTCTGCTGAATGTTCTCAAACCTTTACAACACTATCATTTCTAGACCAAATGGACAAAAACAATAAATATGACAAATAAAACTCAAATCAGAATTATTTGGATGCTCTGGGAAATTGTTGAGAATGCCTAAATCAGCAAGACAGTCTAGCTGTAGACTGTACATCTCAGACGGCCACTCTCACAGACCGTCCATCCGAGACAACGTATATCTCAGAACAGAAACGCCGTAGTTAACAGGTACAACGTTTTCCAGTTTTAGATTTTTTCTTAAAAATTAAACTTTATTTATAAAGTCTGGCAGTTACATTGATGAAATAACCACACTGCGAACATTACAGACTTAGCAACATTTCATAAATAAAATTGAGTAAAAGGTCAGAAGTGTAATGCAGGGTTAGATTATGAAAAATCCGTTTTAGAAGTGTTTACACGAAGGATGAGAGCTTTAGCTAAAGCTAACATAGCTTCACTGGCTACATAATTAACGTTACTGCGCAAGCCATTGTAGATAAGTAAGTTTATGTAGCTGCTTTGTGAGCTTAGCTTTAGCTACGTAGCTACATTAGATATATAGCTTACGAAGCAAACGAAGTTATGTAAGCTACACCTGTTGCATTACAATGTTTTAATTAAGGATGAGCTTATATATATATATATATATATATATATATATATATATATATATATATATGGTGTCTCAGGTCAGCAGTCTGTGAGAGTGGTCGTCAAAGACACTGCCCTTTCAAAATCAAGGATTTGCATCTTGAACTGAACAAATAAAACACAAATTTGGCAAAAGCTGATGCAGCTCCTTAAATGAACACCAGAAACTGAATCCAAGAATTGGGTCAGTCCTCACAGAGTCCCCATAAATGTCTTGTCTGTACTTGTCGGATTATTTCCAAAGATCCAACATTAAGCAGCCATCAGCACAACAATTACAAATATTTAACAAAATCACAAACGCAAGTACAAAAAAAAAATTCACTTAAACAGGCAGGAACCTCAAACAAACCCAGACTCATGATGAGCATCCAGTTGCCAAAGCTGTGTTGGGTGTGAGTAGAAAGAGGGAGAACTGTCAAGAATTCAGGCATAAAAGCAAGGCTTTACTTTGCTACAAAGCAGCTCACTTGTATTTAACCCCTCTGTTTTCTTCATTTGGATTACCCGTTCATTGACCTTGTGGGCAAATAGGCCCAATCTGGTTTCACTTGCTTTTAAAGCACAATCACACAAAGTGTCACACATTTCTGTCTTACATAATTTTCCCCAGTTGGGTCTGAAAGTAGAGCTGGGCAATTCATCGAAAAATAATTGAAACCAACATTTAGAGCCTATAACCGACGACAACCTGCCATGTTAATTATTTCAATTTTTTTCCTTTGTAATATCTCTCTCTACTCGTGCACCACCCCCTTAAAAACAAACTACTAGCTGTGTAGTCACATGATAGGCAGCCTGGTAGTTTCATCTCAGCTGTGTATTTTTATTTCAGTTGTCTCAATAAATAACCATGAATTTTTAATCTCTGCATGTTCCTCTCAGTTTTTTGTTTTAAAATTATACAAATATTTACAGAACAAACAGACTCGGAGGTTGGGGGTGGAATAATCGTTCATTAATCGTAATCGAGGTGAAAAGCCCAATTAACTGTGGTTTAGATTTTTTGCCATAATCGTCCAGCCCTATCTGAAAGTATAAAAAGTTGATGAACCATTAACCTTGCAAAGCAGATGGATTCGCCCGTTTCCTTGTTTCTCACTGGCGAATCCATCTTTCAAAGCTCCCGTCTGAACTGTTTAGGCCTGGTTAGAAAGTGACAGGGCCAATCAGCATCGAGGGGCAGTACTTCGGGCATGGCGGAGTCGTGACGTAAGCAAGCAGCAACAAGAGACCAGTGCCGTTATGGCGACATTAGCATGCTGGTGTGCGCGGTATATGAGGTAGACAGTATAAATGATATAAATGTGGCCTACTGTAGAGATTTGGACTCTACCGTCCAATCGCGATAACACTTGTTGATGACGTCATCGTGTCTGCCTCAGTGTGACAATGGCTTCAAGCACAGAGACCAGAGACTACGTAGAGGTGGGCGGTAAACCGGTATTAATACTGTCCCACAGCTAGCAGAGAAAGTGAGTTGTGACACACAGCTCAGGCTGAGTCTAGTCAATAGCACGTTTAGCTCCAGCATTACATGTAGCCAGGTAACTAACCAAATTTCAAGGACTCTTGCTGCTGTAACTAGGCACAGTTAGCAGGCAAAAACAAAGTCTGATGGCTGTACCACAACAAAGTCAGTGTGCTGTCTCTGTCAGCCTGCCTGGGGCTTTAACACAAGCTAAGTGCTGCTTTGGCTGGTCTCAGAGCCTAGCGCTGCAGCTCTTCCTCTTATAACGGCATAAACAACCGTTTAAAAGTCTATTTCAACTTATGACTTTCTTTTCTAAGTCCACAGTGAGTCAAAGGTCTGGGCTGCGATGTTAAATGAGATCAGAAGCTGCTGTAAACTAGCCGTATTTTTCGGTACGGCAGCAAAAGCTAAGCTAACTCAATGCTAAACACAATACTTCCATCAAGCTCTTCAAAATTAAAGTCCACCGCTGTTATTTTTCTGAAACGCTTTGATTGTGAACGCCTTCACTAGGAAATGTGTTCAAGTCATTAGCAGCTTAACACACCTCATCAGTTTAGAGATGAAATGTGAAACTTGGAGTGCAGTTAGACAGAAGTAAACCTAAACTGAGTATGCCATCAAAGGCTTGTTTTAAGGGGAGAAGGGGGTTAATAACACTTGAATTTGGATTAAAAAGCATTATCTCTTTTTAATTTTGTAATACCGTGATATAATACCGTTATCGTCAAAGGCAAGAAAAATACTGTGATAAGATTTTTAGGCCATATCGCCCAGGCCTATTAGCATGGATGCTGCTAAAGCACCAGTTTTACCAGAACTTGATGACATTTCTTCATTAAAAGAACAATAAACAGCAGTGAGTTGTTTTCTTTTCAAAAACGACAAAAGTCATGTACTGACATGTCTACGGTCGCCATCGTTTTGCATTACGCAGTTCTATATGGAGTTTATTCCTCTGTAGTGGTGCACGCGAAGCTCTGTAGCAACGACGACGTCACATGTTTTGTTGTTCTGATTGGCCCATAAAGATGTGACAGACAGACCGTTCATCCAATCATCCTCAAAGTTCTTTTTTAAAGACTCTGCCCTTTCCTAAATGCTGTATATGGAAGGTTTTCCTGATGGATCTGTGAAACGAATCCACCTGGCATGTCAGGTTAATGAACCATCGTAACTGGTTAGAAAGTGACGGTGCAACTGGGTCCTAAAATACACTGAGAGGGTCTTGAAAAAGCTTTTAAATAATATTGAATATAATGTCAGATTCTCTGTACAAACCCTAATTTTCTCTCTTTCATGTTTTATACTTTTTCCATTTATGATCAAAATGTGTGAAAATGTCCAAAATTCTGTTTTGACTCTGTCATGATGGGGCACTGGGTGTAGATTATGAGAATAAAAATGCATTTTTTTACTGTAGCATCAGGCTGCAACATAACAAAATTAAAAACAGTGAATGGGGTCTGGATACTTTATGAATGCACTCTTAAAAGGCTAGCATAAGACAATAAGGCTACAGACAAAAAATAAGACTGCATAAAAGTATTTGGAGAGTAAACAAAACAAAAACATAAAAATGTCCCCCCTAAAGGTGTTGCATGCATTGCTGTCTGCTGAGCGTTTCTGCAGGACGATGGCTCATAGTTTCATTAGCTGAGAGATGGTGAGTGGACTTTGCTGGAGAAGGTTTCCCTCTCTGTGTCCTTATAAATGCTGTCAAGTGGCCAGCTATGACCTGATATCCAGCCACAGTGTGTGTGGCTGTGTGTGTGTGCGTCAGTGTATAGGTGCATGTCTCCTCCCAGCAGTAAAGTGTGTTTTATTGGAGTTAACACTAAGGTCAAATAAAGCAGATTTATTTCTACGGATTACTAGCACTCTGCTAGCCAGTCCATAAAACAGAAACCAATCACTGACACACACACACACCCATACACACAGAAGGACTGCACAGCGGAGATATCATTGCGTCTGTGTGGAAGAGACGCTCAGGGTATAAGATGTTATGTTTAACCATTTTAGCCCCTGAAGACACACAAAGACCACAAATTGATTTCAGGCTTTTACACCACCTCTCATCACCTCAGACTGTCTCATCTTTTCCTCTTACACAGGAGCAGAGTTTTTATTCTTGAACCAAAATCTACAAAAATTAATAGAAATTTTCATGTTCATTTTACTTTCGGCTCCATTGTACTTCTGTTTATTGTGATGCTTTATGCAAAGACATAATGAAAACTTTCTGTCCTTATGCACCACTAAACACTGCACTGCAAAGAGCTAGCTTTACTATGAATAAAATACAATTATTAGAACATCTTAATTTTAAGGGGCATTTTCGCTATACTTGTTGTTGCACGTTTTCTCCAGCAGGAGGACCTTTGACAGCTTCCATAGAGAGAAACTTAAACTCACATTTATTTTTTCATTTATTTGTTCTTTTTGGTGTTTGTATTGATAGAAGAGGACAGTGGATAGAGTGAGAGGGCTCTGGCTGCAGACTTTAAATTTCAAATGCCAATCTAACAGACCATTCATCTGAGACACCGCATGCATACATATACAACATATTTCCAGTTTGTTTGTTTGTTTGTTTGTTTGTTTTTGTTTGTTTTTTTAAATACAGCTTTATTCACAAACAAAGTCTGGCAGTTATATTCATGAAATAACCACATTGCAAACATTACAGACTAAGCAGTATTTGATATATGAAATAGAGAAAAAGGTCAGTGATCTAATCTAGCATTCAATTATGTGTGGATGTATTTACAGGAATCGTGGCTCGCTTTAGCTTTGTTAGCTAATGCTAAAGCTAACATAGTTGGGTTAATTGCCATTAATAAATAAGCCAGCATGAGCTTTAGCAAACATAGCTAAAGCTAACCTAGCTATGTAGATAGCGTATCCATGTAGCCTACATAACTGCTTTGTGAGCCTAGCTTCAGATGCATTAGCTATGTAGCTATGTTATTTTTAGATAAGTTAGCTTGAGCAACATGAGCTTTGGCAGCATGAGCTTTAGCAAACATAACTAAAACTAACTTAACTATGCCGATTAAATAGGTACGTAACTTACATAGCTGCTTTGTTAGCTCAGCTTTAGCTACATCAGCTATGTAGCTCCATCATCTGCAAAGCTTATGCAGCAAACAGCACAATATAAGCTAACTTAGCTATGCAGATAACATAGGTATGTAGCTTACAAAGCTGTTTTGTGAGCCGAGCTTTGTGCAAAAGGAGTTTAGCTTTGGCTACATTAGCTATGTAGCTCCGTCATCTATGTTTTTAAGTTTGAGTGTATTGTATAAGAGAGTGGGAGAGGGACGTGTGGGAAAAGAGCAAGAGGTTGAACTTTAACCGGAGCTGCCAGCGTTGGGTAGGGTACGTTGGGTGTGACCTAACCACTAGGCCATCTGCACCCCTAAACCTTACATTTGCGTGAAAACAGTCCACTTAAAACAGAATTATTTCTTGTTTTCCAAAAAGTAAAGCATTCATAAAAAAATCACTTTGAAAACAACTATAATGCACACATATCTACAAAAACGACTAAAGGCACTGTAGTACATATGCCATTTCAGTAGTTGGTAGTATGAGTTTGTAGTGAAACAACTCGCTAAAATACACATACACTTATTTATAAAGAGCAGTGAGGTACAAACAAAAAAGCAGCACAAACCAAACTCATGAGTCTACTGTAGAATCCATAGTTAACGTTCTCAAGCATGCCTGTTGACTGAAACAGTAAACTTCACATACTCTGGGAAGGGACACATCCTGCTGTACAAGCCACACATCAGCTGTTAATCAGACGATCAGAGGTAATACAATGCCATGGATGAAAGCTGATTTTAGATCTTGCAAGTCAACAGGATTCATTCATTGATTTTAAAGAGTTTTTGGGAGCATTTTCATGCCTTTGTGTATAGAGAAAAGAGTCAGGAACAGGGATGAGTGTTGGAAGTGGCATGTGGGAAAGAAACCACAGGCCGAACTTGAACCTAGAAATCTATCTGCATAGGGAGCCATCTAACCGTTAGGCCATCTTCACACCAAGATCTCAGGATTTTTTTTATGACACCATACATCATTTACAGAAAACCTTTTAATTTCCTAATATACTCACTGATGGTAGAAGAGAAAATCAACCTCCAAAGGTCAAAGTAATCTGTCGTTTACATACCTATCACATTGGACTTATGCAATCCTGTTTGAACTAGTATTACTCTCTTGATCTTGTGATCTCTCATCTCCAGCTGTTTAGAACTGTGCTGCTGTGCAACTGTGCAAAAACTCTGGTGCACTTGAAACACTGCAGACATGGAGAACATGGAACTTTGTGAGTAATGTCTCTGCTTATGCATATTGCATATTGCCTGCTGACATTGCTACAGACACCATAACTCTGAAACCGCATTTTCAAAAATGTCTCTTTTTCAGGCCACTGTGTAAAATGAAAATGACAGCATGCTGGACTTTTTTAATATGCTGTCTGATGCTCTCTCTTGGGCGGGCTATTTGTATCTTTTTGCTGATGTCAGCAGAAGAAGAAGATTTCATCAACACCTGGATATGTCGGTAAAACAGCTGGTGGTACATGGATGAACTGCACATTTTGCACTTTGATTATTTTTCTTTCTTTTTCCATTTGCCCCAGTCTCTTCTTGAATTTTACCTTTTACATTTTCTCCTCCCTTTTAGCTTCAAGCTATTTCCTGTTTGCTGCTCCCAATACTCAGAGATACACGCTCACATGTACCTTTACGTACACTAGCTAAAAACACACATATAGCCTTTAAATACCCTCAGAATACAATGTCGGAATATGTCTTTAGGTTCTCAGTGATCGAACAGGCATAGTGAATAACAGACACATGGTTCTACCCAAGCTTCCAAAAACACAGCCTGAAATGCACTCCAACGTTTGGGGTTTTACGATGGAAAAAAAAACAAACAAAAAAAACAGGAAAACAGCAGCTTTACCACCATATTCTGCTTTTATTTCCTGCAGAAAGGCTGAATTATTTTCTGGAAGCAATAAAACACCAGAGGAGAAGCTGATGAATGATTAATTGATTAATCAATTAGCAGACAATAAAATGGCATTTCTGAGCTTTACACTGCACTCATTGGCTGCCATAATTTCCTGCTTTGTCAGGAGCATGATAGCTCATAAATATTGATCCGTGGTCATCTGTTAGTGTGTGTGTGTATGTGCTTGTGTTTATGGGTATAAAGCACAGTGCCTGGTCAGCAGTTTGAATGCCATTGTTGGTTAGATCAACCATAACCATGCTAAGGCCTTGAACTGAAATATTACAAACATTTATTTTGATGACCGCTTTAAGACATCTGACTACAAGTTTGACAAAGGGAAGTTACAATTTTGAAGTAAAGTAGCTAAACTAACAGGCAGACACTTAATCCTACTAATTATGCAAAAACAGAACAATGTTAGAATTGAAAGTGTAAACCCATCTATCTTTAAAAAAATTTTATAAATATGATTATGATGCATATTACTTGACTATTCATGGAAAGTAGGGATGCCTGATATTGGGTTTTTGTTGATATCCAATATGCCTATATTTTAAAACTCATTTTGGCCGATACCAATATTTAATTACATTTTTTCCACTGTAAAAAACACCAATTCCATCCTGTACTACAATTTTTTTTATATTGGTAGTCTATTTTTTATAAACTGACCAAACATTTTTTTTTTTTTTTTTTTAGAAATGAAGGATGTTTGTTTTTTGTTTTTTTTTTCAAATACAGCTGTACATGAGCCATTAAACTTACAGTAATGTCTTTGAGTTAAATGTGCATTACATGCTACATGTATTTTTAACAGTTCAGCTGAAGTCATCTGCATCTTTGAGGGCAATAAAAAGCAGCAAAATAACCTGCTGACACTGGGCTCCACAATGCAATAAAGAAATTGCCTTAAAATTAGGATGGATTCTCCTTATTACTCAGCCAGTTTGCAGGATGGCTCCCTGATACTCCTGAAAAAGTGCTTTGAATAACAACAACAACAAAAAGACAGATTCTTTAATGCAAAAAGTCTAGCTATAGTTCAGAGCTTAAATATGCTTTTAAATTTTTGAGACTCAAGATGAACAAAACAAATAAAACTTCAACTAAAGTAGTTCTCCTGAATCTGCTTTAAACAGCACAAACTAAGCAACCAAGTTTAATGGGCATTTCACTGTAAACAGCTCTGTTACAACCCAGTGACACCCACATCTCCAGCTGCAGTGTGTGCGCCATGCACACAGAAGTCCGTCATTGCTTTTGCCATGTTTCACGCACGGTCACATAGCACAACATGCACGTTCTTTTTCTCTATTTTCCATATCCGAAACATGTTATCAAAAGTGAGAACCGGAGCACTCTTGTGAGTGCAGGACAGACTTTCTAAGAGTGAAATCCTCATATCCGGCGAGGCAGTGAGGCTCAACATGCTAACAGGACGAACACTTGATGTCCATACTATATCTGTGGTGAAGCTAATATGTTTAGCTTTAACGAGGAGCTTTTCTACGTGACTGGACATGAATTTTTGCAGTTCCGGTAAGGCTATAAGCACCTGCTAGGTACAACCTAGCAGGGCTTTATATATGCATCATTAGCCCGCAGAAGCCCGTGTATTCTACCACGCTGAAAGGCTGATTATCAAGAGCTATAAATTCAATGATTTTTCTGTTCAGCCCCTTACCTTTGGGTGGTTGCTGCTGTATGTCTTAGCTTTGTCGAATGACTTAAGTAGAGGCTGTTTTCCCTGGCATGAAGTTTTGTCATTCTTTATCTTAAGAAAGTCTGTGTAGTCATCAGGGTGATGGTTTTTGAGATACAAAATTAAACTGCTGGTGTTAAAGGCGTGTTGTCGAGCTCCTCCTAGCATCACGTGTACTTCACAAGCGATGCGAACAGCTACTTTGCTGTCTTGTTCCCACGCCTCAGATGTCTTCCACACAGCCAGCATGCTGAGTTTGTTGTTGTTGGCGCACGTCCGGCGTCATCACGTATGCTCAATTATGACGTCACATTATTGGCCATACAGATTGGCGTAAATTTTATTATCGGCTGATACCAATAATTAACTTTCTAAGCTATTATCGCCCGATACCTATATACTGCTGATAATATTGTGCATCCCTAATGGAAAGTTGACATAAATGGAAAGTGTGGTAAGAAAAGGTGCACAAGCAACAGGGATGAACCCAGCCTTCAGCAGATTGTCACAAAGCAGATACAAGAACTTAGGGGAACACAGGGCGTGGACTGAGACTGGAGTCAGTGGATCAAGAAACACCACACACAGATGGGTCCAGAAAATTGGCTACAAGTGTCATGTTCTTAGAGTCAAGCCACTCACAATCCACAGACATTATAAGCTTCCCACTTGGACTAAAGAGAAAAGGATCTGGACTGCTGCTCAGTGGTCCAAAGCCCTGTTTTCACATTAGACTAAATTTTGATTTCATTTGTAAATCAAGGTCCAAGAGTAGAGGAGGAAGATCAGAGAGACACCAAACCCAAGGTTCATTGTTTTCAGTTTCCACAGTCAGTGATGGTTTGAAGTGCCATGTCATCTGCTGCTGTTGGTCCACTGTGTTTTATCAAGTCCAGAGTCAAAACTCTGCCATTTACCAGGAGCAGTGTTAATTTTGGCAGCTATTTTTCAATTTTATTCTTAGTTTTAGTCTTTAAATGAAATGCATTTCAGTTTTAGTTACATTTAAGTCTTATCTGTCCTTTTAGTTTTAGTCTAGTTTAAATTGACGAAAATTCAAAACATTTTGGTCTTGTTTTAGTCCATAAAAAGTCCTCAAATTTTAGTTTTTACTTTTAGTCCAAGCATTTTTTTTTTTTTGCCTAAATCTGGTACCAACCAAATCATGCTAGTGTGTTCCATGCACTCTGCTAAACCTGGGGTCCCTGCTTTCTACAGCTGAGAGGCAGAATAGCTACAGATACATTGTTTTTTGACAGATTTACCCATAGTGGAGAAATATCACGGATTTTGAATGTCTGATGAAAACTACATTACATTTTAGTCTAGTTTTAGCCATCTTGACAAAAACTTAACTTAGTTAAACTTAGTTTAGTCCGTTTTAGTCATCACAGATCTATTTTTTTTGTTTTAGTCTGGTTTTTTTCATTGCAAAAAGGCTGTCGACAAACATTTTTATTAGTCTTAGTTTTAGTTGACAAAATTAACACTGCTGAGAAGCTTTATGGAGATACTGATTTCCTTTTCCAGCAGGACTTGGCAACTGCCCATAGTGAAGCCAAAACTGCCAAAAATGGGTTACTGGACATGATATTACTGTGTTTGATTGGCCAGTCAACTGGCCTGATCTGAAACCCATAGTGAATCAATGGGTAAATGTCAAGAGAAGATCAGATGCACCAGACTCAATAAAAGAGACCAGCTGAAGGCTGCTGCTAGAGCAACCTGGGCTTCATAACACCCCAGCAGTGTCATAGACTGATTGCCCCACACCACATTGATGTAGTAATTTTTACAAAAGGAGCTCCAACCAGTTACTGAGTGCATAAATTAGCATAATTTTCCAGAAGGTTGACATTTCTGTATCATACATCCTTTTTTCTGAACTGGTGTTCTGTGATATTGTAATATTTCGAAATAGTGGATTTTTCATTTTAATGAGCTGTAAGTTGTAACAACTGTTCATTTTCATGAATGAAAGAAAATTAAAGAAACCTTCTTCAAGTGGTAAACATGCTTATTTCTGCTCTAAAAATTTTATATGGGCCCTAATTGGGAAACCTTTGCTTTTAGAATCAGCTTCAGTGGACAGCTGATGAACTGCTGCTTTATTACATTTACTTCACTTTTCAACACAGGATATTGCCTCTTGACATGATTCTCTCCATGTTTATTATCCTACAAACTTTCTTATTCTATTCTTATTAATGGAGGCATCATGCCAGCAATTAAAGACAGCAGTGTGCTGGTTGTGGCTGTAGGTAAAGTGCTTAAGACCAACACCACACATGCTCTCTGAGATCACTGAGCTGTGACTTCCACCAATAAAATTCATTTGGCCTGACCGCCTCAGCTTAACCTCTGGGTTCACCAAAGTGACCTCCAGTTAGGGGGAGGTGAGGTGAGGGTTAAGTCACCTGTCTGTCATTGAAAATATATCCATCTAACAGTCAGTCCATCGAGCTCCTGTTCTCCTCGCATCTGGGAAATTTGAGCTGAAGAAGAAAGGGAACAATTGAAGAGGAGTAATAGAAAATTTTAGATTTTATTACTTTGAAATGTTTCCCAAAAAAATCACGTGTCACATTTACACAGGTTTAGAATCTTAATTGTGTAATTTTCCATCTACTGAGACCTCTAAGTCAGAGGAGAAAAAATAAAGAAAACACCAAGAGGGCTGCCCAGACGGGCTCTGACTGATCACAGAGATCCCAGAGGCAATGCAAGAGGGGGAGAGCAGGTAGCTGGTTGGCTTGACTGATAAAGGGATTTTGAGGAAAAAGTGGGCAGGGACTAAACTCTTCTGGGTGGGACTGTGTTAAGTATCTGATTTCAGATGATAGTGGATATTTTGGCTTCATCCTGTTCAACAGGAGAAGGTTGAGGAGCATCAGCCATTTATATACACTCTCTGCTACTAACATACAGTGTGTGTTTAAAATAGAAACAGAGGAGCGCCTTAGCACAGAAGAAGATATCCTTCTCCTTTAACCACTGATCCTGATCTTTCACTGATTGGATTATAAGTTGGTTGCAGAGCTTTTGCACTTTTTCAGTCTGTTAAGTTTAAAAAATGTTGAATTAGAGTAAAATTATGGATGATGAAAGAGTAAAAATGAGGTAAGAGGAAGAGATGGTGTGAAAGAGACAGACAGAGAGAGAGAGAGGCGTGCAGACAGTAGAGTTTAATGATTCCAGATGAGCTGAGTGGTCCGCCTGACAACTGAAATGAACAGGAATCAATAGTGAGAGCGTCTGTCTGCAGCAGATAAGACACACACACACAATGTTGACTATTAAAGACGACAGCTTGAGATATTACACTATTAGTTATGCTATTTTTAATCAGCTATCATATTTAATTAATTCTTCAGGTCAGATGCTATCACACTGTCTAACTGTGGGGATGTGTGTGTGGTGGGGGGAGCTGCCTATGTGTGTGTGGGGGTCAGTGTGTGTGAGTGGAGGATGGGGGCTATTACTGCTGTAATGGGGAAGAGGAGGGCTAATCTAAAATATAAGAGCTGGAGGAGACACTAAATAGAACAGGAGGGACGGAGGACAGGGAGACAGCTGGAGACGGGTGGAGGGGACTGACTTAGTAATGATCAGAAGGATAATGGTGATAATTAAAGTGCAACGTTTTTGTACCAATGTCAGCTTTATGTCAGTGTTCAAATTTTTCCTGTTTTTAAATTCTATATTAAAGTATTCTGAGTGTCAGAACAAGTCCGTGGAGGTCTGGACCTTAGAAAAAAAATCATGTGCCAATTAAATGCATAACATGCAATTCTGCTGCCAGGGGCTCAAAGTCCAAACAATTGCAAGAGATGACATGAAGGGTAAAGCCTGATTCAGGCCGGGCACATGAGATGCAAGTCGTGGCTGCGACAAGGCTTAATTTTCATTTTGGTTGCATGTTAACAAGTCAGAACCTTCACACTGCCTGGTAAGTACCTCGTCTCACGCGGAGAATCTGGAGAACAGAGGGCTCGCCTATTTTTTCCACCAGCACTGCTCTTGGCCGAAAATAACCAGAAGAATGACCAAAAGAGCCATATTTACCACGTTGCAGCAGATACAGTATGTTTGTCCACATTGGTAGAGCATTTCTGCAATCTGTTTCTTGATTACCCAGATGAAGGCTACAAGCTGAAATGCATCGGTCTAGTAAAGTTGTTCTCTAAACTTCTCCTACTAGTGAAGCTTTCTGTTTCCTCAACAGTAGAATATGTCACAGGCAAGACAAACACAGTACGAGTACACTTCCGTTTTTTTTCCTTTTCAAGGCAAAAGCCTGCCCCCTTTCACCTTTTTCAGTTTTTTGTTGTAGCCTGATGTTACAGTTGAGAAAATGAATATTTTTTTCTAATTATTCCACACTCAGCACCCCATTATGACACAGTGAAAATTGAATTGTAGAAAATTTTGCCAGTTTTTTAAAAATGAAAAATTGAAGTATTACATCGACATAAGTATTCAGACCCTTTGCAAAACCACTTAAAGGTCACATATTTTAGCCCTTTAAGACCAGTTTGTATTGGTCTCAGAGGTCCCTAAAACATGCCTGTGAAGTCTGTTGCTGAAAAAACACTCCAGTATTGAATTTTTGCATGTCTAAAAGCCCCTCTGTCTCAGCCCTGCTCAGAGAGAGCTGTTTCTGTCTGTGGCTTTAAATGTTAATGAGCTGTCTGACTCCGCCCCTCTCAGGAAATGGATGTGGCTCTCCTGATCCTCCTCACAGCCGGCAGCGGGGAGGGCCAACCGAAACCTTGGGGCGTTGCTAACTCCCCACATGACATCATGAGGGGAAAATCTGATAACAGCTGGTTTCATCACACATTTTCTGAAAGGTGGAGAAAGAGAGGAGGGAGGGAATGGATTTCTGATTCTTAGGGGGATTGTGGACAGACCAGGGGCACATGTTTTTGCTAGAAAACCCTGAAAAAGTGTATTTTGCATAATATGTGACCTTTAAAATTTTGCTGAGGTTCCTCCCATTCCTCTGGATCTTGGCTGAGATGTTTGAACACTTGACTGGAGTCCACCTGTGGTAAATCAAATTGATTGGGCATGACTTGGAAAGGCACACACCTCTCTATTGTAGGTCTTATAGTTGACAGTGCACATCAGAGTAAAAACCAAGTCAAAGGGTCTGAGTACTTTTGTCAATGTGATATTTCAGTTTTTAAGTTCATAAATTTGAAAAAATATCAAAAATTCTGTTTCAATTTTGTCAAGATGAGGTATTGAGTTTAGATTGATGAGAATAAAAATGTGTGGTTTTTCTTTTTTCCAGTAGAATCAGGCTGCAAAATAACAAAACTGAAAAAAGTGAAGGGGATCTGGATACTTTCTGAATGCACTGCACATGAAGTGTCCAGAATCCATCCATGGTCAGTAATAATGGTGGTTAAGTAAAGTGCATTGGACTCATATGAAATAATATTTTGTTATATAGACGTGTGTAAATGCAGTCAGAGCAGAGCAGCAGAGGTTGATCTGGGTGTGATGAAAGCGTGGGTATCGTCACCTCTCTGACCAGCACAGTGAGATCGGCTCCAGCTGCTAATTATAGTAATTATGATTCATTACTGCCTGAGATTAATTTAATAAAGAGGAGGCTGAGCAGAGCTCGTTAACCTTCATTAGAATAATTATAGACGCCAGACACACACACACACACACGCAGACTCACACCCCCACATGCTGACGGGTGAGAGGGAGAGACTTGGGAGAGTTCCCACAGTGTCGGCTGGCACACACTGTGGGAACTGTGTGTGTGTGGGTGCGAATGGTCCAGTGCCAATACCATTTTAAAGAGCAAGTGTCTTCATTACCATAAAAATAAAAAACAGATATTAGAACATTAGAAGCACAAAGGGCTGCTCAGTGAGAATGTTTTGTAGAATGCAGGTTTAGTGCTTAGAGCAGGGTTGCCTGACAGTGCTGATACCAAGTCCTTGTCAACCTTTGAGCTGTTTTATTTCCAGTTATCAAAAATTTAAGAAAACTCCGGTTTAATGTCTAAATCATCCTTTTACGTTGTTCTGGTGCTGAAATGTTACCATCTTATTTCTACAATAGACACTGGTGCCGGAGTTCTCTAGAAAATTTTAGATTGAATCATTACTCTCCTCAGCACCTGTTTTATGAAAAAAAAAATCACTGACGTCCGGCAAAACCTTGTATCTCCATTTTTCATGGTTTTCATTTAATTCAGCACCACTGACATCTCTCAGTGGGCTTTAAAAATTCTAAATGTCAAAAGTTTGGTGACTATAAATTCAGTGTTACATTTAGTTGAAAAAATACACCAACACCAGCAAAATGTAGCTTTCTAAAGCCTTGCCTCTTTTTCCATATTCAGATTCTGCTTCATTATATTATATTACATATATAAAGTGATATATTTGATAAACTTTGACCAACTTAAATTACACTTACTAGCAATTATACAAACATTTTTTGACCAACTTTGGTTGCTGCATGCTTTTTGTCTTCCTTTACCTCAGTCTTAAATCATCCGGTTTCCCGGATTAATTTTCACAACCACTTTTCATATTCAATCATTTCCCTTAAGTGTTTTTTTTTTCCAAATTTTCTTTGTAGAAGGTCAAGTCATTTTCCCACATCCTGAATGGCTTAGCACAGATTATTAAAGGGTCAATGACATGATGTGCACATTTTTGTGCCCAAATCTATTATTTCCTTTTGAAAAAATTAACTAGTTCATGGCAAATATCAATTTATTCTACCAAATCTACCTCGTTGGAACATGTTTTTAGTATATTTGAATAATATAATTAATTTCATATTGTGGCATCTTAAACACTAAAAATATCAGGTGGTGTGACTGTCCAAGAAAATGAACAGATTACTTACACTAAACTATTTAGACTTGCATTTTTGTTGTGAGAACCTCTAATTAGAACACTTTGGCATGATTTAATGATTGAAATCAGTAAAATAAAAAAGAGAGAAATGTATTGTTTTACAGTTAATTAGATCATAAAAACACATTTGTCCTGGGATTTTCAAATTCTTATGTCAGGGTAGTGCAACCATAATTATGGGTATTTTATTTAGAAATGAAGTTATAAAAACAGATCGTAGCATAATTTATCACCTGTTTAACTCAAGCTGACCTTTGTGGCAAGGTAAATGATTTGTAGATCTTCCAAGTAAAGAAAAAACATTTATTTTCAGTCACAGGTGGGCGGGTAAACTTTCCATGTCAGCTCGTACGACCAATGTAAAACTGCTAAAATTTTATTTTACCATCAAACTCTTGATTCTGTTTTAAAAGTGTTTGTCCACTCTCTAACAAGAGCAAAAGTAACAAATGTGTCTGAGTATTTGCCTGATTATTTGAAATAGTTGCAAATGTCAGGTGGCGCAACTAATGTTTAGGTGGTGAAACTACAAGAAGTGTCAATTTTTATAATAAATAATTATATTTAATTAAATTAGATAATGCCAAATAGTATTTCAAGCTCTAAAAAAGACAGGTTTCCTCTATATTGTCTGTATGTCTTTTTTATTTGGTATTTCCTTGAAACACAGGAATAAAATATGAAGCACATAGAGCTGTTTGAAAACAACTTGAGAGATTCTACAGAGAAAAGCCAGATTCATTTTACAACATGTAACAATAAGTGTTGGTGTGAAGGTCCTGAACACTGCTAGGAAAAAAAGGGCACAGGCCCTAAAAAAGTTACAGCATTAGCTTAACCATGAAAAGGGAACTTTCCTTGGAAAAGCAAATGAAGTCAAATGGTTAAAGAGATGAGAAAGAAGTGAAGTGGTGGAGATTGCTTTTGACTTTTCCACTGAGCAGTCTGTGAGGATTTCAAACTGGAAAGAGACATTCAACAGTGCAGAGATGTCTTTATTTTACATCACTGTGAGAACAAGAAGAGGAGGATAGGGTGAATAGTATCCAGATGCTGCTCTGCTCCAGCAGCTGTTCAGACAGCAGCAATGAATTGGGATTACTGTACACCTACAAGGACAAAATATCATGCACAAGATTTGTAGTTGAATGTCTCAGTTTTGAACCTTCAACATATTGTGCTAACGCATTAACTTAGACAGTCCTAAGTATAATAACCTTCTGGCCATTCTTGAAGTTGTATCGTGATTGTTTTTGGTGCTGTAGCTACTACTTTTATGGAAATAACAAAACAATTTGTCAAACTTTTAAAAATGTAATTAATTTAGTAAAATTTGGGGATTTCAAATGACTGAAGTTGCTGGAGTTAAGCACACAAAACTCAGAGAAAAAGGCCTCAGCAGTGAGTATTATACTGTGCCTTTAGTGCTGAAGTGTTTGTGTGTTAATGCTTACAGTCCATCATTTTAAGAAATAGCTTATTATGCTTTTATAATTTGATGTTATAAACTTAGAAGTTATTTACTCTATTAAATTCAAAGGAGGCCGCCTGACTTCTTGAACTCCATCTGCAGAAACACAGAAAAGTATATTCTAGTAATAGTTAACACTTTTCATATTCACATGGCTGATTTTCCTTTCCTCTTCCTCTCTGTTCATTGTTCTTGTAGCAGTGTCAGTGTTTTATAGTTTTCTCCTGCCATAGTTAAAATGCTAATATTTCCCAAGGTGACTAAGCTGCTATGATATTTAATATAGTTAATATATTGACTGTTTTAAAATAAAGCCATAAAGCCTCCTGGCGGAAGCAGGAAGTAGATCAAAAGGCTCCAGTAATGGGTTCAGCTCTCTGATTGGCTAATCATGTCTCATTGTTTCAGCCATTATTTTGCTCAACTTTTAATTTCTTCCTCCCAAGGATCATTGAGCAAGGCAATTACATGGAGCTGACCTTGTGTATTAGGGGCCGGGGAGGAGGACAGGAAAGATGTCCCATCACCTCTCTCTCTCTCTTTTTTTTTAATTTCTTCCACAACAATATAAAAAGTGTGGCGTCAGAGCCTCCATCACTATTCCCCTCTCCTCCGTGGCTGAAAATGAGAGTCAACGGAATATTAAGTCCCGAGCATTTGAATAAACACGTCGTGTGTTAAATCAAAATCCAATTCTGTGGTCTATTATTTTCTGGCATAGTAATGACTGCCAAGGATTAGGAATCAATATTTCACTGCAGCAGGGACATTACCGGCTTTATTCAGGCCGTAATTGAGTTTTGAGGAGAGGCCCTGCCCTGGAATCTGCATTAAAGATAAGGGCTCCTTTCATGTGGATGCACAAGTAAAGCTGGAGCCAGGCGACACATCAGCTACACATCAATTACAGCGCGCACCAGTTAACCTTGCTACACACTGTAACTCTGCTACACTCTAGTTAACACTAATTCTAGCTATCATAATTTATGGCTGACTGCTGTTAACCACCTTCACCTGCTAAAGGCTTAGATTTTACCTTCTTATTTACAGATTTGTTCAAATTTTATTCTTTGTAGAGAAAGATGCATCCAGAATCAGGAAGTCTTTTCATTACAAACTGATAGAGCCAGCACAAGCTCTGTGGCTAACAACAGGCTGTTATTAATTAAAGGCAGCTTTCCCCTTTGACATCCAGGGCTTTTAATTTGTTGGGGAAGTAAATGTAAGTTTGCTTTTAATTGACAAGCCTTTGAAAGGGATTAGCTGAAAAAATGGCAAAAAATGACAGCCATCCCTCAATCTGCTAACCTTGCCAAGCAGATGGATATGCATGTTTCCGTGTTTTTCACTGGCAAATCCATCTTGTAAAGCTCCCGTCTGAACAGTTTGGGCCCGTAAAGAAAACTGCTGTTCTTTGTTCTTCTTTTAACGGAGAAATGTAAAGTTCTGACAAACTTACGCTTTAGCAGCATCCACGCTAATGTCTTCTGCCATAATTGCACCAGCCTCTTGTTGCTGCTTGCTTACATCACGACTCTGCTGCGCCCAAAAGCACTGCCCCTCATCGCTGATTGGTCCTGTCACTTTCTAACCGGGCCCAAATGGTTCAGACGGGAGCTTTGCAAGAAGGATGCGCCAGTGAGAAACACAGAAATGGGTGTATCCATCTGCTTTGCAAGGTTAGTGTAGTACTATATCCATTTGGTAAAATAAGCTAAAAGCTTTTCTGAGCTAGAAAAGTGAAGGCAATCCCTGGTCACCTGGAAACTAAAATTTAATGTTTACAGGCCATCACAAGGCCAAACAAAGACAAATCAGAGTATTAAACAGCAAACAGGAAGAGCAAAAAAGACAAAAAAAAAGAGTGTTTTGTCTGGTGGTGAGAATTGTGCAAATATAGCATATAGTTTTGAGACATTTTTGCCCACTGTGGCCACCAGTGAATCTTACAACAGTGTTTCCTTAGCCAGTAGTGCTAACGTTAGCATGGGTGAAAACATGGACTGCAGTTATGCAGAGCTGTTTCAACTAGTGTTTTGATGGAACTGGTGTATTATTACCATGGTCTTAAAACAGGTATGGGAGCATGTCGGCTGTCACTTTACCGCATCAAGCTTGGTCCTGTACTGCTCTGGCCTCCTGATGGCCAATGTCCGGGCCTGCAACAGGCCCATGCCCCATCTCTCCAGGTATCCTCCCAGCTGATCCCTCCATAATGCAACTGGCCACCCCCAGCATCTGGACCAGCCCACCAGGTTCTGGGCACCTAGTAAGCAGTGAGCTGGATTAGGAAAGACCACCAGATGCCTGTAAAAGCGTAGCTCTTGTTCCTGTTCCAAGCAGTTGGCCCTTCCATCCCTGCGCTCCTAAGCACATCAGCATTATACACATGGTCTTGCCAACAATACCCAAAAGAGCGCAGTAGAAAAGTTTTCACAAAGGGGTCAAGCTGGAGTTTCTGGTCACCAGTTGGCATCCAGGCCTCACAAGAGTATAGAAAGACCGGGAGGACCACGAACCGAAAGACTCTGACTTTTGGAAGAGGGAATACAAACTATTGTCAACTGTGCTAAATTATTCTCCCTAGTGGGCAAACTTTTCATATTAACAGCTGGGTCAGTGTTAGTTTTGAGAAACAGGGCTTTTACAAAGGCCTTTTTTAAAACCCAGTCCATCGCTGATCCCAGGACAGTGTAGTCCAAACAGATGCATGGGACTCGTGACAAAGAAGCAAGAGGGCTTTATCTCCTCCTTTACTTCATACCCATTAATGAACAAGTTGTCTTCTTATATAATTTCTGTTATTAGTGTAGATATAAACTAGCATGCCAGTGAGTTTGTTAACAATAAACTGAGGATCAACATGCTCCTCCTGTCTCTGTAGAACTTGTTAACATAGCTCTGCTATAAGGCAAGTTCACTGCGCTAACATATGAAGCTAGAAACATTTCAATGTTGTTGACATATAAGAAATCCTTCTAATGTGAGCCCAGCACAGACTTTCTACTCTGCTCTGTGTTTAGGCCTTGCTGTGATATGAAAGTTGTCAACCAGCTTGCTTACAATAATGCAAACATTTTATTTCTGTGTGATAAAAGTAGCATCCAATATAAGAGAGTTTCTTCACTGTATGCTACACAAACATGAGGCACTGAAAGCTTCCTCCCAAAGACCTGTAGAAGTAGACATGATTATATTACAGCATCTTTGTGGGCATAGTGGTGGAAACAATAGTAGAAAGTGGAGAAAAGCACAGTGATGCTGTGTAATCTACTTGTAGTGATTTAAAATATATTTAACGATTAAATGATGATTGCTTACCAAGGCCATACAAGTGCAGTTCACTGTCAGTATGCAGTTGTTTGACTTGTTTATTGTAATCCATATCTTGCATAGATGAGTTCATGTTCTTGCTGTTGGTTAAGCAGTATATCGACTCTGAATACACAAAAAATATTTGACAAATCTCAGTAGTCAGAGTCTTGGTCATGACTGCAAAGTACAAATTTATATGTGACAAGAGATTTGTACACCTGAAGTTAGTTGAGTACAGCTCAGAGAGCCTCTGCCCATTCCTCATCACTGTAAGACAACTTGTCATGTGCTACTGCACTATTTGGAGAGTGTGTCCAGTTGAAACACAACTTCCCTAGCCTGGGTAACTCTCTACTCATAAAACATCTCGTATTACTGCATGTCACTAACTGTAAATCTTCATTTATCATTGAAAGTATTTTGCATGTACCTTCCTGGGAGCCCCCTTGGATCTTTGGCATACATGACCTGCTGCTGTGGACCCGCCTGACTCCAACTGCTACAACTATTAATTTTTCCCCACATCTCTTATCATTATAACAAATTTGACAGTAAATCAAGAGCTGCTCAACTGCAGCTGGTATAATAACCTCCCCATTTCATTATCATTATAGTTGCTAATGTTAATATTAGAATGATCATTCTACTATTATACATGATAATGCTTGCTAACACTAGTTTTATTATTATAGCTGGCACCAACAATGAATGTATTTACCTTATTCTTTGTTGTTGCTATTTTTGTTCTGCTCACTTTTTCTTCCATGTTATTAAAAGAAGTGTTTTCTTTCCATGTAACTTTGCTAAATATTGCTTAGCGCTGTGCTCATGGTGGATTAATGTTTGTTCTCTGTAAATGATGTAACAGAGAGTATGGTCTAGACTTGCTCTCTTTGTAAGGTATCTTGCAATAACAGTTTGGGAAGTAATTGGTTGATCGATGTAACAGACTGTATATAAATATGAACGTAATCTCAGTGGAGTTGACTTCTGGAGCAGGCTTTTGAAGGTTTTGAGGACTAAAACAGTTAAAGGCACAGTAAAAATGTTTCCTGTGAGTATTTTACTTACATTGAAGAATTATATTTAAGACCAGGAGTATCCAAACGTTTTTCTCTGAAGGCCACATTCTGAACAATCTAACAGTCAAGTCAAATCAAACTTTATTTATACAGCACATTTCATACACAAGGTAACACAATGTGCTTCACAATCACAGGCGGACTGATCCAAACGTCATCATTGCATTGCAAATTAAAAACTTTTACTCTGGGCATAAAAACTGAAAGCAGCTTCTGTGGGGCAGTCAAAAGGCCACTAGGCAACTTTGGCATAGCTCACAGCCAATCACTGTTGAAGATTTTGAAGTGTCCAATCAGGTTTCAGGGCCCTTGCTACCACTGAATTCTCTCCTGGTCAGGATGAGAGCTACGCTCCATGCAGCAGAGAGGAGAGACACAGACGGCTCATCTTCACATCTAGATAAAAACAAGACCAAACTGCAGGAAGCTGCCAAACTTTATAGGAGTGTTGGTGCTCAGTGATGATTAGAGCGATTTGCTTTGTAACTTAAACATTAAGAAGGGGCATAAAGCTGAGGAAAAGAGTGTGATTCACACTGCTATATGCTGACAATCACTGAGTCTTTCTGGATAAGGGTATGAATCAGGATATTGTTGTAATGCGGTTATAAAAATGTTTACCTTGACATTTTTGTCTTAACTGAGTTATGAAAAGGCTCACCTTCTTGTCAAAGTGTGTGTTTACAGAATTAAACACAACAGGACTGCTGAGAGAAGTACAACAGAGTTGAATATTCCCACTCAAATGCAGGCCATATTTTATTTTACTTTGATTTTACTTTAAGAATATGTTCACTTATTTCCTTTTCAGTCCATTTTAATCTACTTTATATCCTTTCTGTGTGAGGATATTCTGCCTACCATTACCTTTGACCACAAAGGAGTCAGTGAAAACAGATGGAAGCACACTGTTATATTTATTATTACTACAGCATTTTATTTCTCAGCTGGGCAACTGTTTAAATGACCTACAGCAGCTCTGTTAAAGGGGGCACAAAGATATTTCACAGTTGTGTCGTTTTCAGACGTTTTTAAGGGGTCGTTTGGAGTCAAAAATGCCATGGCCAAATTTTCGTCCTAGTCCAGAGCTGCCCAGCACCACACCGAAGAGCGCGTGCTGCCGGAGATAACTGACTATTAGAGAAAATGGGAATAATTTGTAGCCAATTACAGCCGAGAGAGTTGAATAGGAATGCATAAATAAGGAGGGAAGCGGCTCACGCGCTCAAACACGCGCGTGGACCAATGTGAATATTTGGTCCTCGGGGGGCGGATAAAAACAGAAAAAGGCGCTGAGAGCTGCAAGAGCTGAAGAAGAGAGAGAGAGAGAGAAAGAGAGAGAAATAGGGAGACGCAGGGATAGAGAGGGGGGCTTCACTTAATGAGGAGAGAGAGAGAGAGAGATGGTTTGAACTATTGGAGAGGTAGATCAGCGTCCATCCCACCTACAACTTCTGTCAGGCTGCAGAGCGCGCGCCGACCGGGGAGCAGGCAGAGCGCACGAGACTGGAGGTGTGCGTGCCAACAGGGAACACACAGATCACCGGGGACGCTGTGGATGCGGAGGATGACGGGAAAAGAAGTTTAACACGTAGCCTATGGGAACTTTAACGGGTTGAAGACATCATTACCATCCCCTCAGACTGGATGTTTGTGTTTAAGTTCTCAGTTTGACATGAACATCAAGAAACTTGTTTAAAGATTCGAATTTAACTTTCACGTTCACTCGGGTTCTTACTTCAGCCTATGGCAAAGGGAGAGTGACGTGATGAACCGGGACAGATCGGTACCGGGGCATGGATCAGACTCGGTCCAGCCCGTGATGAGCCGGGACAGAGCGGAGACCGGAGACGGCATCCAGACCGTAGTTTGCCCCGACAGTCAGGACATCCTGGACGGAGGAGTAGCCGGAGAGAAGCGTCTTTTCTCCAGCGCTGTAGCCGGGGGAAGAGACGGGCAGGCCGGGGAGAGCCACTCGGAACCTCCGCCGACGAATCCAGTGATACCTCCGCCACAGCAGGTAGATCCACGAGAGCAAAGTTCGTGTTGTTTTCAGGTGTGTGCAGGTGCTGCAGCATGGAGTTTAACAGTAGAAATGAGTTCACTAAAACGCTGATTTTACAAGTCAGAATTAGCACAGAAAGTACGCCAAAAATCAACGAACCAGCAGGCCTGCCTGCGATGGTGTGAAGCGGCGATATTTGGGATAGGCTTGTTTTTATTTGTTGAATGTCAGCGCCTAATATTCTGCTGTTTTGTCGACGTACATGTGTTGTTTGGTGGAGTGAACTGGCATGAAACCTTACAAAAATTAGCAAACTAATTTACTGCGATGAAGAAAATACAATTTTGAAGAAGCTGTGATGTTACGGGTGATTTTGCTTGTTTATTTTCTGTCAGTCTGTTTTTTTTTTTCCAATTTGTGGGACATGCATGTGTCCACATGTTGTTAGGTAAAGTCATAAAATCTTCCCAAAAAATCGTACTCAAAGAGCGCCAATTATTAACGATTCAACTGGAATGAGGAAAAACGTGAATAAATTGGCAGAAGTGGCATTTTTACGGATGTTTTTCTTTGTTTTTGTTTGTGTTAGAATTTTTCTGCTGATTAGATTTTGTGGGACATGCATGTGTTCTCACATTTGGGGGGGGCAGACTCGTGAAATTTAAAAAAAAAAAAAAAAAAAAAAAAAAAGTAACACCAAAAATACGCAAAGACCCCTTTAACAACGACGAAGGGGAAAAATAAAGAAAAGGCAATCGGCCTATTAAAAATGTTATTTTTCATATGTTTACTTGTTTTTGATGTTACTTTGATTTTGTGTAGCATGCACGTGTTCACACGTTGTTCCGGTGTGATTCGTGCTCCCAGACGGGGCCTTAATTAAGATGTAGCAGTAAAATTAACAGCCAATTTGCTGCAGTAATGTGATGGGAAACAATAAAAATAAACTATTAAGATATCATCAAATGCGTTTCCATAAAAGCTCAGAGGAAATAAACTTAAGACGAACGGAGATTTTTCCCTCATGCGCTTGAATCTACAACAGCCTGAAAAAATATACAATTTTAGAAATATGATGAAAAATAAAACAATATTTAATGTCTTCCGAATTTGAATTATTCTAATTTAAACGAAAAAGTCATCAATGTCTCGTGGAACAAACGAAAATTAGATAAAGGTGACTGTCTAAATCAAAAGCCAAACTCTGATTAAATAACATTGTAGAATCCGAGTATATTATTAAGTCTTAAGTATGTCAACTAAAGGATTATTCCTCTTAATCTCAGCCCTCATCCTGGTATTGTGTGATTATATTCTTATCTTCACGTGTTAATAGGCCCCTGGGTGCTGCCCCCGGATTATTTAAAAGCAGAATTATAATATTATTAATGTGGAATCATTCATGTGGACATGCTGCAGACTGGCCTCATTAATAAATGAACGATCCTAATCAGGATGGAGTGCGCGTGAAACCTCTGACACACCTTTATCTGCTGCACACAGCACGTGAAGCAGATTCCCTCCACATAAATCTTATAAGGATATTAAATCAGAGCTCATATCTGAATCATAAACACGCTCAACTTGAAGACGACATTTTAGAGTAAGTATAATTTAATGCTGTAATTCAATATAAAATGCGGATTTTTTTTTAAATCTATTTTTATGTGACAAAAGATAAATGTTAACTTCTTTTATTTTTTCATCCGCTGAATCAATATAAAGGGGATTGATTGGTTTACCCGCTGATAGCCTATTGACCACCACATATTGGATACAGGAAACATCGGTGATTTGTGTTCATGTTGTGTCTATTTGCTTTATAAAAACACTTTACTGCCTGTTTTACAGGCTGTGATGTGAGCTGTTCAGGTCATCGTTAACTTCTCTACTTTAATCACAGATCAGGACGTGAATAAAGTGTCAATATTAGGTTATAATTTTAACATTCTCGTCTTTAGGTTGTCTGTTAATATAAGGCAAGTAAAACTTTATTTTTCACTGTTTAAAATAAAAAATTAAGAACAAAAAATTGTATTCATAAGATGTCTTTTTCTGCAATCCTAAAACTAATATTGCGCGATGATGTAAATAACGTAATAATTGCGCGTGATATTTTTCTCCTTATGTTTCTTCAATTATAATTACAAACATTAGGCTACGTTACGTTACATTAAATTATTAATTAATTGTATACACACAGTAAAGCCTACATACATATGGGCACGTGCACACAAGACAGGCTAAAACAGTAAATGTTACACTTTCACAACTATCTGGACATCTGTTTTAATTGTACACGCTTCATTTTGTGCCCCACCACAGACATTCCTTTGCTGAATCGGCCATCAACAATTTCTTAAAGAAACTACACCTCTCCCAACTCCCTTTTTTTTTCTCAATTTCCAATCTCATTTTTGTCCATCCATTAGTAACTGCTTTTTTCTAGCTTCTAAGAGACATAATTAACACTTTTTACAGTCTCTTGGGTAGGCAAACACCCACAGACTGAAGCATAACTTCGGCAAGGGGGCGTTTTTATTTCATTAATTAACTTTATTTATTGATCATAACACGGGACTCCTACCAAAAGCATTTAATTCGGCCGGCTTTATATGTCCATAAGCAGAGGAAAATTGTAAAGCATTAAGCTTTGATGCTAAATTGTAACCGGTGATCTAAGAATCCGGTTAGGCTGCATAGGCTTGAGGCCGTTGTTTATTGTTTATATTTTAGCCTTTAGGCGGGCTTTGGTCCTGTCTTCATCTTACATTTTCACGACACTTGTAATAGTTGGGTTTATTATGTTTCCACAGGGCCCCACCGGACACCGTACCACCTCGTTCTCCGTTCTGGACATCCTCGACCCCAATAAGTTCACGAGCAGCCGGAGACCGCAGCACGCGAGCCATAGAGCAGAGCGCGAGCTCAGCGCGTGCGGGGCGGAGAACCGAAGAGAGCGAGAGCCCAGCCTGGAGCCCAGCAAAGCGTGCTACACGGCGGAGGAATACCCCAGCAGTAAGTGACCGAGTTTACAACCGAGTTGAGTTTTAAAGCTCGGCCATGTTTGTTTATTTGTTTTGTTTATATTTCCCGCCTTTCTGCCTTTAACTGCGCACGTTTTCATATAATAATCATAGGATTTTAACTGCCTCTATCCAGCCTTTATATCCTTTTCATTTCACAAAATCTCGGCCTGATTTTTTTTTTTGTTTTGCTGCATTATTTAGAGGGTTTATATTGTTCAGATTTCTGAGCTGAAAGTTAAAGTTAAAATAACAAGCTGCCTCTGGCCCTTTTCATTCTTTCATTCGTTCATTTAACCTTTAGGTATTTTATGTCATAATTGTCAAAGTAGTGACTGAGAGAATCGTTTAAAATCACAGGAATGAACAGACAAAAGGTACGAGGTGTGATGTTTCTTGTAGCCTAGAATATTCTTTTTATGTGAATGCAACAGAAAAGATAAAAGCAATTACATAAAAAAATAATGCAATATTAATCCCTGACGATTTATAGAAGCATACAAATTGAGTAAAAAACGCAGCTTAAGGTTGTGTAGGTTAGCTTGTATGTTAGATCTATAAACAATGTAGGCTAAAGCAGATAGCCTTATCCTCTTTGTAGCATGTTTAGCCAGTTAGTAAAATATTACATGAATTGAGGAGAGGAAAAACAGTTTAAAATCTTTAATGATAAAAAAACTGTTTTTTAGCTACTTAAAAACAGGCCCAGAAATAGGCTAACTTTGCTAAATAACTGGATGACTCTTTCCCTGTTACAGCTACAATGTCAAGTTAGCTTAGGCTACAGGAAATCCCACATTATAGCTAGCCTTCTTTGTTGTTGTTTTTTTCTCGCCACTTTGCATATTTTCTATTTGTCAAACGCCAGCTTACATCTGCTTTTTCCCATCAGCCTTTTTAAATTTCCCCAAATCTCGTTCGGTGTATTGTGGCTTTATTTACTTATTTAGAGGCTGTTCATTCTTGACAATCCTGAATTAAAATGAAAAGAGGCATGTTGCCTTTTTGAGTGAATCTAAATCATAATCATGATTGATTTCAGCATTTAACACAATCACTCATTCATTGTACAATATGCATTCATTGAAGTTAGGCACTCTTGACTCTTGGACAGTGAAGATAAATAAGTCAGAAATATAGCCTATTGATCTGATATTAAATGAAATTATGAAATACCTAAAAGTAAATTACCTATGTTTTTTTTAGCTATCATATAATTTAGATTTTTTTATTTTCACAACTGTTGGGTGCCAAATTGCAATTTACTGGTCACCCACAGTAACTCCATTTTGTACCAATTATTTATAATTGTTTTATATCCCTTTCTTGTTCTAAGTTAAATCCAAAATTACTCATTTGTAAGACCAAGAGAATATTTACAAAAAAATAATGGAAGAATTTTATGATGGAGAATCAGGCCTCAATTCTGATTAACCCTCTAGAGAAGATTTCTTCTTCTTACTGTGAGCAGCAGTGTTCATGAATTTAATCAGACTTTCTGAAGTATTTTTTATCTGTTAGATATCAGGAATACAGTTGATAAGCTGCTGTGTGTTTCTGACAGAAAGTCTGTCTGCTGTTAGGTTGAAAATAGAAGGAAAACATGTCGCCCTAATTGATGCTCATTAGAAAAAAAAAACTGTGTGTGTGATCGGTAGTATTGATTGGTGAATATCAGTTTGAAGCAGCAGTCTGTGTGAGTGAGCGTCCATTCAGACCCATTAACTCCAATCAGCTTATTTCCTTTGTTTCATATTAGACTGTTACTCTTTTCTTTTTTTGACCCTGTCCAGTTTCAGTTCTCTTTAGCCTACATGCTCTTTAATTGTTTTCGATTTTATTAAAGCTCTATACAATTTTTGAGTAAATCAATGAGCAAACCAAAATATGTATGCATGAAACGAGTATGTTGGCAGCATTTACATTCAACATGTTGATGAAGGAGCACTTTAATTTATTCATACTTTATAAGTTTTGTAATGTAGAATTTTTGTTGGTTCATTTTGGGCCTTCAGTTCAGGCTAGCCATTTAAAACTGAATATTAAAATATTAATTTTAAACAAAAAAGAATATAATAAAATATATTGTAGGTTAAATGATTTTGATCATTTCTGTATTTTCTTATCAGGTTTTAAATGTTGTCACCTGTATTTAAATATGTCCCGGTTAATCTTAACTATTGATTAATTTATTGATAACTTGCAAATGGGACAAAACATTTTTTTTTTATTCGAGCCAAATAAAAGCCCTTCAGAGGAATTTAAACATTATCAGAATTCTCTCATTTTTCTCCCTATTGTTTTATTTCTTAGTCATTAGTCTTTGGTGTGTATCTTTATATTTATTCATTTCATTTTTTCTGTCTTGTCCAAACTCAGATGTTTTGAATCTAAGGCCTTTTCCATTGCAAAATTTTAAATTTTGTACATATTCCAACAAAAGTTATAAATTTCAAACTATTTTTTAGTATTTCTTATGAGATAGTCTTAAAACTTGTACGACATGTGCACACTAGCCTGTTTGTTGTACGATAGAGACAGAAAAAAACCTTGAAAGTATCAAACCAGTTGCACTTTTACTGCAGTTTAATTTATTTTTGTAATCAGTTTTAATATACTGTCCTTTCTTTTTTTTGTTAATTTTGTTCTGAGTTGTGAGCACAGAAACAGGCACACACCTTCTCTGGCCCTCAAGTGAATTTTCATTCATTCAGTGCTCCTTTTAACCTGCAATTATTTGTTTTGCAATATTGGTTTGGCTATATCCTAAACCACAATATTAGCCAAAATTAAGTATGCTGATTCTTGGTCTGGATACAACAGAACAGTATTATAAAGGACAAAAAAAGGAATTCTTCACCAGATAATCAGATGGCACTAAAATGCAAATTTTGTGGACACAATGCGAGGAAGACAAAGATGGTTGGGTGGATGGTGTCGGATGTGGCAGTGATTTCCAGACTGTGGTCTGTGTACCATTGGTTGTACACGAGAGCCTTGCTGACAGGCCTGCAAATGAACTCCAAATGACCTAAGTCAACACTAAAGGTTTAGTACATGTTTCATAGAATAAATAAATAGTGTTATCTGCACAATTAAAAAGCTAATAATCATGAAAATATTTCAGAAAAGAAATCTCCCTGTGCATAGTAGAAACTGGTGGTTGATGTAGTACTGTGAGCAAATTAACATCAGTTAATCTATGATGAAATTTGAATCTGAATAAATGAGTACAAGGACAAAAATACATCTGAAAGGAGAGAGACAACACAACTAAACTATATCAAATGCATACTGTATTTATACTAGGGCTGCTTGATTATGACAAAAAAAAATAACCCACAATAATTGTGACTGAAATCATTTGAAATGTACTGTCAAGGTGGTATAAGTACCGTACAGTACATTTCAAATGATTAAAAAAATGTCCTGGTGCCTTGAGGAGCAGTCACAACTGTGTAAAAAAACAGAAACTGTACATTATTGTGGATTATTCCAGGTCTGACTTTTAAAAACCAGAGCAGTACCATAGGACTAAGTGTGTGCTGTGGCTCCCTCTGCTCCTCACTTAAATTAAAGAGAGAGCTGAGTTTTTGGGAGGGGCAGAGAATGCGCTGATTGAATAAAGGAACGTTGTGCCACTGTACATTTACCATCAAGACAAAACAAGTACAATCCAGCACAGAACACCGAAATCCTTAAATCTCAATATCTCATCTTGTATCAACTAAATGTGTTTTTTCATTTTTAAACTTTTTTTAAGCCTTAGATTAAACTCAGACCATATAGGATTGTCTGCAAGCAACACTGTCCTTGTCATCAATGCTGCCAATAGTTAAATAAACACTTAAATATTTGCAAAAGCATGCTAATAATTTTAGAAGACGGCCATCTAAAAAGCACTTTTTGATGTAACTGTTTTAGCTTCACATTGGCGAGCCAAAAATATGATGTGGACAGTGAGGAGCACAGGGCAGGGGTCTTATTTGTGGATCATTGTGAATGTAAGCTTTGACTCAGTTTATGTTTTACTTTAATACTTTTAGGGATAGAGGCAATTTCATCAGGGTACATGTGGATGGAAATGATAGCAATTAAGCAGCATCAGTGATACAGTAATGTGAACATAACAGTGAAGCTTCAATATGAGGCTGCACAGCGGAATTACAACGTAAGGCAAACACATCAAATAAGTTTAACTTTCAGGCTAAATTTTTTCAGAATAGGGCTGGCAATATTATTCATATTAATCACAGTTAATTAAGGTCAACAACTACCGCACTATTATTTTTTTAGTCGTGATTAATCACATTGATTGACCCTTTCAAATAGCTTTGGTAACACCACTGTAGCTGCAGGGAGATGCTATATTAGATGAATTAATCATGATTAATGTGATTATTCTTTACAGCCCTAGTAGAAACCCTGTTTTATGGTGTTCCTCCAGGTTCTGTTCTGGATCCTCTTTAATTGTCTTCTATTGTTTGTCATTTCTGTTTTTGCTTTTTTAAATCCTTTTATTGTAAAGAAATTTGTCACATCTTCTCTTAGAGAGGCTTTATCTAATCTTTACTAAAAGAATGTTTTCATAAAAAAGTGTAGAAAAAAACATACTGGTAAACAGAGAGGAGTCTTGAGCATTTATTAGTTGCACAAAGGCTGAGCCTGTTTGGCTGTTTGCGTTCACACATGCAGCTCACTCAGAATATTTTCAGGATTTTTTTTTAGTTTAATTCATGTGTTTGAAGACCCACTATCATTCCACCTCCAAAATTTAAAGTCTCAGTTGTATTTTGAGAGAATTTTCTTTTAAAATCAATACCACTCTTTAACAACAGCTATTGATCTAGCTTTAACATGATTTATTTTGCATGCAGTTTTTCACATGGCTTTTGAAATGTTGCAAGTAAACACAGACCTTATCACGACAGAGTCTTTACATTAAACATCACTGCCATTTATATCTGAGTTTGTTATGTACTGACATGATCTCTGTTTTGTGTGTTTCCAGAGGAAAGTTTTGTGTACAGAAGTCCAGACGATGATGACTACCACAGATCTGGGACTCCGGACTCAGAGGCTCCAGATGGGCCATACAGCAGCGAGGAGAGCAGCTCAGCTCTGCCCTCAAACGGAGACAGAGATCTGAACCAGCACCAGGACCCCAGCAGAGACACAGCAAGTCCTGGAGGAGGACCCACCGGCCAGATCACCAACGGTCAAACCAACGGGAGCCAGAACCCGCAGGGCAAGCCCAAGAGGAAGCGCTCTGGCTCAGACTCCAAGTCGGGGAAACCCCGCAGAGCCCGGACTGCCTTCACCTACGAGCAGCTGGTGGCGCTGGAGAACAAGTTCAAGTCAACGCGGTATCTGTCGGTGTGCGAGCGCCTCAACCTGGCGTTGTCACTCTCCCTCACAGAGACACAGGTGAAGATCTGGTTCCAGAACCGCCGCACCAAGTGGAAGAAACAAAACCCTGGAGCTGACACTTCTGCCCCCACTGGCACCGGAGGAGCAGGAGGAGCGGGAGGGACAGGAGGAGGGGGGGGCCTGGGGGGTCTCAGTCCCCTCAGTCCCTCCCCTCCTATCAGTGGGCACCTGGCGATGCATGCAGGCTATGCTGGGCATCATCACCCCCCCACTGGCAGCCTGGTCCAGCTGCCATTCCTCACCGCCAGCCATGTCCTGTCGCCTTTCATGCTGGGGACACAGAGCTACGCCGCCCCCACCTTCTACAGCACACACCTGTAGACACATTCACACAAAGACTGACATGTTTCAGTGTTTGAACGGACTGCATCTCAGCAGACAGACTGTCAGCACTCGTCTCTTTTTACTACAAACATTTGAAGGCTTTAATTTGAACGCATTATTTTGATAGAATGTGAATATTTACCATAAAACTGTACATAAATCTACATTCTAGCTCTGAATGCTGTTTTAAACAACGTTATAGACAAATAGTTGATTTTCTTTGCTTTAAAAAGACTGTATGAATACTGGATGTTTATTTATGACTTAAGGAATGGCTTTATCTATCGTCAGTACCGTGTAACTCCAGCTGTGATTGTTTTTTTCTGTTATTTATTGAATTTATTTCCATAAAATCCTTGGATGTACTGAAGCGGCTCAACATGAAATCGTCCTTTGATATTAAAACAATGATAAACACTGAAAATGAACCCTGTTTACTTCTTCAATAGGTCCAGAGGACAGGGTTTGGAAAGGAAGCAGTCATGTCTGTTTTACTTTATGTTAGCACATTTGCCACTACCAGAGAACAGCCAAACAACACAGAAAACACCAACTAACCGGACACCACGTTAAAATTTAGCATTAAAAAACATGGAGTCTTTCCATCCAATTGTAACATGAACACAACTATTTCTGGGTGGAAAAAGTACTCAACTGTTGTACTCAAGTAAAAGTACAGTTACCTACAGCTCAATCTGTCTATAATTCATACAGATGTCTGTTTGTGATCTCTGATTAATTACTGCTGTCAAAGCTTCTACCAGACACCACTGTAACTTTGAACTAAAATGTATACAACTAAAAAGGCTAAAATACACACATAACATGGCCAATTTATATGCTTATCATACTTATTGATGCACATACATAAATGCATCCAGCTCTGAGTTGGTAAAACTTAGGGCTGTCATGGTTTTATGGTGTGCAGTTTAAGCATTTAAACAAGTGTTCACTGCTACTCATTGTGGTCTGAAACTATGACTTAGAGGTAGGAGACAGCTTTAAAATGCTTATTCTGTCAAATACATAGTTTAGCACTGTAATGCATGAAGAAATATGCAGGAGTGCAAGTACAAAATGACTCACTGACATCTAATGATCCCTGGGTAATGTGACAGCATTGTTTGTGTGCTTTCTAGGCCTACATAACCCAGATAAGGTTAACAATTAAGAAGACAGAAAATCTCAACAAACTGTAATTTGTACTGCCTTAAGATTAGGGTATGTTACACCTTTCAGTACAAACTTCTGATAGATCCAGACATACATTAACAAAGGAAAAAAAGAACTTGCGACTGATAGAAAGTGAAAATAGCTAATGAGAATTGTAAAAAGTGAAATGTGTAATGTTGATTTCAGTGGTGCAGATTATTTATGGTCTTGTCCACGAAGTCTGCAATGTTTTTTTGTTTCTTAAGTGATATATGACATTAAACAGAACAGTGGCTTCCTTGCTTTTCACATCTGTGGGGGCAGAAAGACACTTAGGAGAGTAGTATGCAGCTGCTGCCCTTCTATGATAGCTTAACTACAGTGCACCAAAATGCTTCTTTATGCTCTATGTTTGAAATACATATGGGTACAGACATACATTTCTGTACTTTCATTTCTCATTTGACCCATTTTTTGTCTATTCTCTCAAAGATTATGGCTATGGACCAAATGTAGCAATACCATTGCCAACCATGGGGGCAGTGTTGAGCAATGTAGCCAACAGTTCAACCCAGAGTAGCAAAACACAACAAAGAAGAATCATTTGAGAAAAGGCAGACTTAACTGAGTTTTCTGTGGAAATATTGTCGCATAGTGTGTGAACAAAATATTAGATGAGAAAATAAATTTTTTAAAGCTCAAACAGATCCACATGATGTTGTTTTTTAATGTAAATATAGAATATTCTGAATTCAATGCTAGAAACATGTTCCAAAAGAGTTGGGACAGGGGCAACACAAGACTGAATGTTGTGGAATGATCAAAATCCCCAGGAACATTCCACAGGTAAGTGGGTTATTGGGTAACAGGCAAGGGGGAAGTAACTTAGAACATCTACTCATATTACTGTAATTTAGTAGCTTTTTTGTACATGTACTTTTATGAATAATTTTTAAAATCAGTATTTTTAAACTTCACTTAAGTATATTTTGGTAGAAGTGACTTTATTGTAAGGAGCACCAACTACTACTGCTGAGTAAAAAAACTAACATGCACACATTTCTACAGATTCAATTCTTATGATGATATGGACTGTAGATGGTGAACTCTCTAAATTCCTTGTAACTGCACATTGAGGAACTTTGTCCATAAAATCCTGGAGTAATTGATCACATAGTCATTCACAAAGTGGAAAACACTCAGAGTACTCCTTTTATTACCTAATCGTGGTACGATCATCTTTGTCAGAGGTAGAAAGAGTATAGGACTGTTGTACGCAAGCAAAAATACATTTATTTTGGTTGGTGTGCTGCTGACTGTCATGTGTAATCAAAGCCAAACTACCCACAGATTTCACTTCACTGACGAAAAGCTTGGGCCTCCTTCTTTTGACTTTTAGTTTTCTACTCAGCAGTAGTAGTTGGTGCTCCTTACGGTATAGTAAGCTTCTTCAAAGTAGGTGATTTTGATTTAGATCCGTGGTTTATAAAAAGAATAATTTTGTCCAAACTTTCTGCCACTCTAATGCTGCCTGTCAGAGTGCTGAACTCACCCTGAATTTAACTCCTAAAAGAGGACAAAGACACAAAGCAGGCCGAGGAGACTCTCAAAGTTTAATCCTGTTTAATTATTTTAAAGAACACAATGATCATTCACAGCACATGGATATTATGTCTCAAAAACAAAAAAAATACAAACATTAAAAAAGAATTCTATTTTTAATATAGAAAAAAATGAAAAAGGAGTAAAAATCCAGTTATATTGAGTTTGGCTGATACATAGACGATATTAAGCTGAATGTTTTGGCCAATGTATGTGACCAAAACAGGGCACATTTGGTCAACAGATCATACTTGTATACTGACTTACATCCTCAAAATACTTCCTCTTAAAAGGCTGCATCATAATATTCAAACATTGTTTTAAAACTTTTGCTAGTGTTCATCTCTTCATCAGATTCTTACATTTGCTCATCAATAAATTAAAATCGTTCATTTTTTCAGTGCAAGACGGTGTAAATGAAGTAGTTTCAGTTCATTTGAAGGCTTATTTAGCTGGTTGGAGTCAGTTTAATGCATAGTTAAACTGGTTGGAGAACTTGTCATGTTTTCTTGAGTCAGCTTTACTCATTACCTGAGCCACACGGCGCATGGTGCTCCTGCAAAAAAACAACAGAATAAGAAGAGAGGAGGGAGTTTAATAACGACAAGTATGAAGAAAGGCATATTTTTAAACATATTTTTTTACTTGAATTTAATGTAAAGGAATTGCAAGTGTATTTAAGTAATTTAAAAAATCACTGCACTTTATGCTTTAATCATCTGACAAGTCCAGAACAAACTCTTACCTCAAGATAAAACATAAAAATATCACTTGCAATACTTGTAAAACTGCCAATAGGGCTGTAAAATTTCATGTCATCAAGCATTGAGCATCTTTCTTTTCATCTTACAAACAAGAAGCCACACAGTTGCATTATGGGAAATGTAGTATCCAGTGTTCTCACACTACAATCTAAAAGTCAGCATATGCTCCAGCTTGTTTAACTTAGTTTAAGAACAGGAAGAGACTTACTTGTTGAAGACTTTCCTCTCCAGCCTTGAGCGAGCTGTGTTTGCGTTCTGCTTCAGATCACTGAGGTTCGGGTATTTCTTCTTCTTCCCTTTTCTTTTTTTACCAACTCTGTTAGAGCCCAGGTCTTCTCCCGTCGCTGCCTCGATATCTCTCATCAGCTCTGGATCACGCCAGTCTGTAACACAGAGGGAAATATTCATGTAGTTGGGAAATATCATATGTTCCTGTATCAATGCCCAACAGTGACGGTCTGGGCAGATATTTTAACTAATAAATTGATGTATGGTCCCCAAATTGTCAGTGTCCTTTCAGTATAATGGTCACTTTCTATGGCTCTATAGTCTTTGTTGCTGTCAGAGTTTTTGTCCAGTGGAGGCTGCAGCCATCAATGTGTCTCCTGTAAAAGTTAATCAAACATTATCCTGTACTGTGCTAACTTCTCAGAAAGTTAAAACCTTCTTTCCTTCTTTTTATGGTAAATTTAGTCCATATCTTATAAAAGCCTAGCTGCCACAGTCACAAACTAAAACTTTACTTAAAACTAAGTCTAATGCAAAGTGTAATGAAGCAATTAGAGCTGATAACATAAGGGAGCTCACAGTTTCACACTGGCAGTAAACACAGAGTGGTACGGCCTCATTTGGATCCAATTCTGGTGTTAATGAAAAGTGTAATGTCATAATTCTGGGCGATAAAGTAAAAGGCGGCTGTAATGCAGAGTAATGACGGTCTAAACGAAGAGACACTTCTAGTTAATGATGTACCGCCGAGGAATTAGAGATAAACCTGCAGTAATGCAAAGTAATTACACTGTGAGGTGATGGGACTGAAGCCGGGTGCTCCACTCTGTCAAAACACTGACCCCAGCTCCGTCTCTGTGGGTGTGTGAGGGTTATTAATCAGCCGGTCTGACCCCGGGTCTGACTGGACCTTCAACTATCCCTCATTACACACAAACACACACACAGACACACATGGCAGAGAACCAGTAATTGAAAAGCAGCTGGGGTGTTTAGGAGAATCATTACTGCTAAAAGAGGAGCAGCTGCATTTACGTTGTGTTTGTTCTGACCTCCATTGCTTTGTTGTTGTGGTTTTAGTGGAGTCTGAGCAAATGAAAAGTTAAGAATAAGAAAAATAGAAGATGAAAGAAAAGAAAATAAAAGTATAAACGATGAGGAAAGGAAAGAAAGAAGAGAAGAAAAGGGGGAGAAAGTGAATTTAATCAGTGTTGCAGCAGGGCTCTTTTCTCTGTCAGCACCTCTTAGCCGGTCCAGCTGGGGTCTGTGTGTGTGTGTGAGGGCAGGAGCCATGCCACACACATCCACTGAAGTATCATGGGTCTTTGGTTTGTTCAGACGTCTGTCAGACTCGCTCCGCTAAGCACAGGGACTCAGTGTGTGTCACTCAGCTGCTGACTCTCTCATGTTTGATGTTTTATCTATCAACATTTGATTTTCAGTCACTCAGAGCTCTGGAGACTTTAAAAGCTGCTAAGGATTAGACAGAAGTGAAAATTTAGGACAATGAAAACAAAAAAGAAAAGTCAAAGGGAATATCTTTTGATTATGATGTGTTGAGTATTTCCTTTCCCAAAGATCCTCTTTGCCAGTTTTAGTATCAAAAGATCAACTGTATATTGGAAGTAAAGACAGCATTAAGCAAGCGCTCTTATGGCCAGTAGGGAGCAACTCCACTGGTTGCCAGAAGATGTTTGATTGTATAGAAGTCTGCAGAAAATGAGCTTACTTCTCAGCTGATTTATTATCTCAGTAAATATTTTACCCATTAGTTTATGGTTTCAATCCCTAATTTTAAATCTTCTTTAATCCAGGATGACATTTGTCTGAAAATGATAGTTGCATCTGGTTCAGACTTTAAACTTCAGTCTTAAGACTACAGGCTTAACAACAAAAAAGACTTCAGATACCATAGGTCAGTTGGTTCTGCCTAAAACTCCACAATCTTATTTGTATGTACTGCTGATAATTACAGCCAATTATAGACTGATATTTACAGCCAACATATTAGCTGTAAATATCAGCAGAAATCTTCAAATCCGCTTATACCAGTAGTTCACTTTTAATATTGTTCAACCCTTTTGATCATACCCATCAGTAAAAGCATTCTCACTTTGCATGAACAATGTGTCTCCACTCTCCAGTGACTACTTGTGTTTAGATCTCATATACCTGCTGCATATGAAACCAAGCACTCATACATAATTTACTATTTTAAAAATTAGGTCTGCACAATTCTATTGGCATGACATCAGAATCGACAGATATGAACATTTCTACTGATATTTTCAGCCGATATATTGGCTGTACAGCAGTGTAAAATCTTACATTATGCATATTGGCAAGATGTTCAACTTTACCATCAGATGTAGCTGGTTGTCTGGGGTGCCACACAATCAAGGGGGCCCAACGTGAGCCCTGAACATTTTGAATGAAGCTCCAAACAACTACCAGACTGTCTTCATCCCCACTCTTCTCTCAGAGATGCTTGGTGTTTTTTACAATAAAAAGGGGTGCATCGGCGTCAGAAATTAATCTTCTCACCTACCTGCCACTGTGGCTGGTGGATTAAAAAAATCTATAAGATAATTACGTTTTACCAGCCTGTTTTTTTAAACCAGAGGTATAATAAAGTGATATATGACATTATAATCAAGGCTTACAGTATAAAAACAAAAGACCATCTTATAAATGTTGAAACTAAAAAGACAGTAATGCTTGGACTCGCTAATAAAAAGAAAAAACATGATTTTTCTTGTTTTAGTTTATTGCTTTGAAGTTCTTTAGAGTCTCCATTGCAGCTATTTCCTCAAAGGTTTATTTAACTATAACTAACCCTCAACCACAACATAAGATGATTAATTTATTTTGGAAGTTCACGAGCTTATATGATGGGAATTGTGGCTATGCTCTAAAAATCAAGACAAAAAATGTACAAGACTGATCCAAGTTATCTTGTTTTCTGTCACCTGTCACTCTGTTGCATTACATTTATTTACCTGCCACTGTAGCTGGTAGGTAAATAAAATTCACCCGCTATTTCACAAAAACACTGCCGTTTGGCTGGCCCCACCTCCTAGCGTGCCAGTGTTTTTTTTTTGTTTTTTTTTTAACTGTATAACGGTCACTTTTCTCTGCTTTTAAGTCTCTGCTGCAGTCAGTGCTCACTGGTGTCAATATGAGGCTGCAGACATCCATGAGTCTCATCTAAAAGATGTCTCCACCTGTTTTTCTTCATCTGTCAACAGGCAGATTCATCAAGAGCTTCATGCTGTCTTGCTACACCAGTGTTTACATTCAAAGTTAAGTTAGAGCATAGTTAGGCCAGCAATTGGACTACTGTCCATCTCCCAGAATAAATGCACTGAGGGAGAATTGAATATTGACAGAGGGTGATAAAAAAAACAGAACACCATTCAAATATAACTAAAGAGAAACATATAGATTATATGGTTAAGGGTTTAATAACGAGCTAAGACATCTAGCAACAATATTTCGGCCACATATGATCCTTTAAGTATACTGATGCACAAAAGATCATCAAACATTGAAATCATAAATATCACAGACAAGTCTAAACTTCACAGAAACTAGAACTATGGCCTGGTAGTTATAATTCAAATTCATCATCGAGAATTTGAAGGAATACGTCACATGTGTAAATCTGCCTAGATCAGGCCATCCTTTAAAACTGAGTAAGCGTGCAAGGAGACTAGTGACTACTCCTGTGACTACTCTGGAAGAGATACAAGCTTCAGCAGCTGAGATGGGAGACTCTGCATACAACAACTGTTGCCTGGATTCTTCACCAGTCAAAGCTTTATGGGAGAGTGGCAAAGAGAAAGCTTCTGTTGACGAAAACTCACACTAAATTCCAACTAGAGTTCACCAAAATGCATGTGGAAGACTGGAGGTCTTTGGTCTGTGACCAAAATGGGGGTTTTTGGCCATCAGACAAGACACTTTGGCAGACACCAAGCACTGCAAATCACAAACACACAATCCCCACTGTGAATCACAGTGGTGGCAGCACCATGCTACGGGGACGATTCTCGGTAGCCAGCCCTGTAAGGCTTGTAAAGGTGGAAGATAAAATGAATTTGGCAAAGTATAGGAAAATCCTTGGGGACAATATTATTTAGTCTGCAAGAAAACTACAGCTTAGGAGAACATTTACTTTTCCAGCAAGACAATGACCCAAAGCATTCAACAAAAGCTACACAGAAATTGTTTAAAGACAACAAAGTGAATGTTCTCGAGTGGCCGAGTCAAAGCCCAGACTTCAATCTAAAGAGTATTTGTGTCTGGACTTGAAAAGGGCTGTTGCAACGATGAATTGAGAAAATTGCAGTGTCTGGATGTGCAAGCCTGACTGAGACCTTTCCACACAGGGTTGAAGCCCAGAGTGGGAACTGTGGAGCATGGCCGGTACACTTACGCCAGTTTGGCTCTGATTGAGGCACATACATGCTAGAGTAAATTGACCACTAATCATTATCATGGTGAATTAATCTCACTTAAACATGTGTAATTTAAGTGCACATGTATGTAATAAGTCCAGGTTTTAGTCAAACTAACACAATCAACTTTTTCTAACTGGATGTAAACATACTGAGTGATTCCAGCAGGAGACACCAGTGACTATTTGCTCCCCAAAACTTCAGGTTAAATTCATGTTTACTTCACGATGCTGAAAAAAATCTCAGCTTTGCAGGCTCTTTACTCACTGCCTGTTTAACCTCAACACGTGTGTGTGTGTTTGTGTGTCTCTGACTGAGCTGAGGTCAACGGTCCATCAGCTCATTCAGTCCACTGCCCCCCCCACCGACTGTGAGATTGATGTGTGTGAGTGTTTGTGTGTGTGTGTGTGTGTGTGTAAAGGTGTGAGATTGACTCGTGGATCGATAGTGTAGTTGGTAACAAAAGATGCTATTTCACAACTCACTGGACTGCATGCCATGGCCACACACACACATAAACGCACTCACACACAGACCTGGAGGTTAACAAGTCTCTGCAGGCAGCTGCTGGACATCCTGCAGACTCTCACACAGAGACTATCAGACGAGGATAATGTGAAGCTCAGGCTGTGTTTTTTTTTAACTAACTGCTCTCTGAACACTGAGCTGTCATGGACTTTATTATGACCTGTTCACTAAAAGGAAAATATATCATGACAACAGATCTGTCCATCAGATACTTTTGGACCGTTTGAAGGTATTTTTCCCTCCTGCAAAATGCAACGGAACCAGTGGACCAAAAACTCTCTTACTCTGAAACAACGGCCAGGAGTTATGAAGTAAAATTTTCACACAAAAAAAGAAAGATCAACACAAGATCTGAAGCACAGACTGCTGATAGGAGGTGAAAATTCCTAAATCTCTGTCTCATTTTCATGTGGACTTTATTATCAGGCCTTTAGCATTTTGGTTTTCGCCATGTTTTGTGAACTGGAGGTGTCCATATTTGGACAAGAGATTTTTTTCAATCAAAACACAACCATACAATAAAACAAACTCTTTGTTATAATCTAATTGCTCTAAACTGGGGCATACATTACAATTAAAGCCATAAAAATCAATAAAGGCCCTCACACCCCTGAAAAACACAATTAAAAGAGGTTAAACAAATGTATCAACAAAAAGAGGCATTATTTTGAAAGTCAAATTAATTTGGAAGACTACCTAAATATGCAGAGCAAAGATCATAAGCCTATGGTTGAATGGTCTGCAGGGGCAGAATGTTTAAAGTACATCTGAAGGGAAAAAAAGGGGAATGTTGTCTAAGTGATGATGTTGATGCATAAATGTATTCAGGCTCAGTTTGTGATCATCCCTGTAAAGTCTGTGAAGATTGACATGAACACTGAAGAATGATGTTGAATTATTGGTGCTGGTACACTGCAAAAAGTACAAGAAGGTAGACAAAATTTTGGCCGAGAGTACAGCCCCACCCTGTGGGGAAAACTCTGTGTTTTGCTCAACTTTAGATCTCCATCTTGTCTATAATGAGCACAAAAATTGTGGAGTCAATCAGATAAAACCCATTGGACAAGTTTATTAACACATGAAACCTTTAAAATCTGCAAAAATGTGAAAATTTGACCAACAGTTGTTTGTAGTACACTTCCTGTACATTTTAGAGGATGGATCTAGGAAGGGTTTTTTGGTCTAGTCAAGTAACATAAAGTATGTGTACCCATTTTCATGCATGTAGCTCTTACCCAGACCCTTCACTGAGATTTGGGACCACTGTAAAGCCATTTTGAAAAGCAGTTGCACATTTGATACTTGACCACCACCACATGCAAATTTCCACTAGGGGACAATTTGGTTTGCCAGTTGTGACAAAAATCAGCAGTGCTGACTTCACGAGCCCTCAGTCCTCCTTGCAGGATAACATCCACACGTATGGAATGTGGTAACTCATTACTGCTGTCAATATGCAAGACTGCATTTCTCTATGAGATGCTATGTCTTCACTGTGCTGGTTTACATCGGGGTAGTAGAGCAGGGAGAGCAGGTAAACTAACAGGAGTTACAGACCTGAAAAGTGATGGATGGTTACACTACAGCATGGGTTCATTTGATTGGCACTGTTGGCCTTCATTAATAAAAATATATCAATAATTAGTTTAATCCACTAATGGTCCTGACCAGCAACTAGCAAAGTGCTGACTGATGATATCTGATAGTTTAGTAAACTAAATGAGCACATCCCGTGTGTAAACTTGCCAGTCTACTCACTTTTTCAGTATTTCCAGTTGATAGTGATCCTTTAGCACACAGCTCTGTGACCAACTCTGCAGTCAGAGCTGCTACTTTTAATCTAGACAAATGCTGTAACCTGTGTCTCTAAATGTCTGAAATCTGACCAGTGGAGAAAGCTTAAAAACAGAATATGTATGTATGTTTGCTTTTGTATTTTTACAGAAGACAGAACCATAGAAATGCAGAATCCTGTGTTTTTAAAGACTGATTTTGCCTTATCATGAATTGTTTATGGAACACTCTGCATGTGTTTGAGTTAGTGTAGGTGTGTATAGCTCCTCACCTTGCTGCTCTTCCCTCTTCTTCCTCTGCTCCTGCTCCTCCCTCAACCGGTCCTCCTCCCTGCAGGGTCTCCCCTCCTGGTCTCGAGGGATGATGGGGCCGTGGAAGGGACACTAAAGGACCCAGGTTCACAGCTCAAACTCAAACACTGACAGTATGCAAGGTAAAAATGAGTTTTTTGTGAGTTACCTTGTGTCTGTCCTGCCGCTGACATAGCTTTCCGTCGCCCAACGGAGCTCTGCAGTAATGGCTGACGGGAGTAAACCTCCCGGGAAAGGAGATGTACCTGCTCTTGCTCTCTGCCAGCAGCTCCTCGTTCTGTGTCTCCTCGTTCACCTCTGCATGAACCCAGAACTGATGCTGAGAGGCCGACCTGCATAAAGGAAACACTGCAGAGAGTTAAACACAGCAAGCAGAAACCCACATCTGAGACTGTAGCAGTGTTTATTTATCTTATCTGAAAATAAATGTAGAAAGTCATACATGAAATAAAACAAACTGTAGTAAAAACAGGATTTATCTTACTGAACAGCCACTGGAAAGCAAATGTTTAAAACTTCTGACCGTGCATAAGAAGGAGAGCATGAAATGTGATTTCCAGATGCTGAGTTTATTGTTATATTCTATGAGAGCTTTTAGTGTAGATATTAAATTTCTGTCACACAGATGAAATACTGAAACATACGCAGTGACATTCACTCAGACATTAGATTGTAATTTTTCTGTTTTATTTGTTTTAGCACTCAGTTTTCTTCAGACTAAAAGCACAATTTAATGGCCTGTGTCGCCGTATGTACAGCTGGCTCAGGGTCTAACAGTGAGAAATGTTGCGTTTTTCAGTGTGTTGAGTTTACTTGATAATCTTGCCGGCGTTTGGCTGCTCTTCGCCCCAGTAATACAGATCCAAACCAAAGGGAACCACAGGAGCATCGACAGCCTTCTGGTTTGAGCCTGACTTGGAGGAACTGGGAACCGAAGAGCCGCTGGAGGAACATGTGGAGGAAGAGTTCAGCAAGTTTTATATTAAAAACAATATTCTGTAGTCAAGTATCAAAGATAAAAGACACTCTTTTTATCAAAGCCTAAAAGAAAATGCAAATAAAGCTTCTATGTATGATCCCGAAATTTAACTGCGATTTAAGTCTAAAAAATGTCTTTAAGGAAAATGTCTGAAATGTTCATCTGACTTTGGTTTTTAAATTCAAGTCAGACTTAATGGCCATAACAGAGAAATGAAGAACAGCTGTAAGCTGACTTTTGTACACCTGTAACCGGGCAGCAGGGAGTGTCTCTGAGAAGCTGAGGCTGAAACTGAGGCTATGGAAACTGCCACTGCAAAAACACCTGCTAATGGACACAGGCCCTAAAGAAAGCATGTGACTTAAGGTGAGAGGAGGTTAATACTGGTGGAAGTACGAGGTGAGTACCTGGGTTCTGCAGTTGGAGGAGGGAGGTTCTGTCTGAGTAGGCGCAGTGTGGCTGCTGCACACGTTGGATCCTGCTCCTCCTCTATTAGACGCTTCAGCCGCCTGGAGGAGGAAGTGGAGAAGGGTGGAGGAGGAGGAGCTGCGGGTCTTTTAGGTGGAGGTTTTTTAGAGATGGGTGCTGTGGATGTGGAAGGAGAAGGATCCAAACCTGCAAACAGACACGAGAGGATAAGATCACCATTATTGCTTGTTGAACTAATGTGACTTCCATTTTTTAAAGTCTGAAGCTCCACTGCAGCACTAGTCATGTGCAGCTACCAAAATAACTGCATATCTAAACCAAAGATGAAAAATTATTCACCTTGTAGAGACCTACACAGTTTAAAAACACTTTAATGATCAAAATTTTGTTGTGTCATGTGGTACGAGAGCAGGCTCTAACTTTTCATCGATCAAATCCTTACATTTATACAACACATTTTCTACAATGATTTAGGAAAAAATATTCCATCTGTCAGCTCAGGATAGAAAAGTGTAATGTTAAACAAGCAAAAAAGGGGATACGGTTAAAACACCAACAAAACAGAAGAAAAATCTGCAGACACCCACTCTTAAGAACCATGTATGTGAGCGTTCTGTTTGTGGTCAAACAGGGCTAACCATGGTCTCCGGAGACTGAGTGGGACTTAACACACGCTGTTGCTTACACACACACACTGCAGGTGAGATCAGAGGGGAGCAGTAAGCCGACATGCTGATCCCTCACGTTATTAGAGCTGACCTGAAGGCTGCAGACTCCCACGTCCACGCTGCATCGCACAAATGATTGTCTCTGATTCTCTTCTCAGCTGAACTCAGCTGCTCTGTTTGAAGTCAGGGACTATCTGCATACCTTTCATTACAAAACTTTGAAACTTCGAAAAACTGATGATTCAAAGCAGCCTGTAATTTTCCAAACGCCACCCACAGGACAGCAGAGAAACACAATAAAAGGCAGAAAGAAAGGAATCTTTAGAGGAGTTTCCTCTCAAAAGAGAGGGAACTTTTGATTCCCGGAACCACTTGTCATCATGAAATAAAAAGGTTGATTAGAAATGAAACAAATAGGGGAAACTTGCTCTTTCTCTCAGTCAGTTAGATTTTCCAAACATAGTTTAATCATATTTCTGATGTTTTTTGGACTTAAAGGGTATTGACTATTTACCAATAGTAAATTGTTATCAGATGAAGGCATGGCCTTAGTGTTTTTATAAAGGTGTTCTAGTCCTGTGGATAAGTGATACAATGCATTCAGAAACTGTTCAGACCCCTTTCACTTGAGAGAAAAAAAAAAAAAAAAGAAGTTCTATGTTGCAGCTTGATACTACAGTTGGAAAAACATTTTTATACTTGGCTTGTCTTTTGCAAATTCCAATTCATGTAGTTTACACTGAAGTGAGCCCAGATCAGTGGAGGGCTGCAGTGATGGTTGTCCTTCTGGGCGTTTGGTCACCTCTCTTACTGAGGCCTTTCACTCCTGATTGCACAGTTTGGCCAGGCGACTAGCTGTTGGAAGAGTCCTGGTTGGTCCAAAATTTTTCCATTTGAGAACTGGAGTGCAGCAGGGGTTTTCTGTAACCTTCCCCAGATCTGTGCCTTGCAACAATCCTGTCTCTGAGCTCTGCAGGCAGTTCCTTTGACCTCATGGCTTGGTTTTTGCTCTGATATGCATTGTCAGCTCTGAGGGCTTCGATAGAGAGGTGTGTGCCTTTCCAAACCATGTCCAATCAATTTAATTTACCCCAGGTAGACTTCAATTAAGGTGTAGCAATGACCCAGAAATATGAGAGGATCCTGAGCTAAATTCCAAGTGTTAAAGTCTGTTTTCCCCTCATCATGATGGGGTACTGATTGTGAAACAACGAGGATTTTTTTTTTTTCGACTGTGACACAAGGCTGCAACCTTACATTGAAAAAAGGGGTCTAAATACTTTCTGAATGCACAGCATAAACTTAAATATCACTTTAATCCTCAGCTTAGCTACCTTAAATATTCTCTGTGGCGCAGGGTGAAGAAATCATGTACTGTATGTTATATAAAACATGACGCAGCCATAACCATTTACATACATTTTACTATCTAAATATCTATTATAATCCAGTCTGTCAACATTAAAGTGATTTTCTCTTATCACATCCAGCCTCACCCTCATGACCCCAACCCCCTAAAAACACTCTCTTTCTCTCTTTCACTCTCTCTCACACACCATGGTACAATACAGACTCAATCGTCTATTTTAAAGCACCAAATAACAGAGGTTTGTCTGGATGTTGTGGATGTTAAGTCGCTCAGATCAATGGGGGGAAATGTGTATAGTTGTGTGTGTGTGTGTGTGTGTGTTGGGAGGGGTTAGAAGGAGAGAAAGAGGAAAAATCGTGTGTTAAGGGGGTTTCAGAGGAAGAGAGGGAGAGAGACAGCGAGAGAGGAAAAGGCAGAAAGAGGTATTGATTTTGTGGGGTTAAGCAGGGCCTGTAATTAAAATGTTAATTTGAGAAAGAGAGAGATAGTGTCCTGACAGCAGAGAGCGGGATAAGTGGACTGATAATCAGAATGACAGAACAGGACGGAGGGCAAAAAGAAAGAAAGAGAGAAGAGATACAAAAAGAGAGAGAAAGAAAAAGGGGGAATAGGAGGCAAGGCCAGGATTTATCTAAATGAATGAACAACGAAGGAAATTTAGGGAAATTGCGACTGTAGCTCTGATGAATTTGGTGGAGGAAGAGAAATAAAGGTTTGTTATCAGAAAAAGAACAAATGGAGCAGATGAGGGTCAAAACAATATCAGACCTCAAAAACTACATGTTCAAACCTTGAAATTAAACAGACCTGTGATGACAGCACTCAACATTTAGATGTGTTTTTTTTTTTCAATTCTAACATTTTCAACAATTTCACGCCAATTCTATATTCAGGGTTAGGGTTAGGGAGCGCATTCTGTTTTGGCACTCCACTGCGTACTTCTCTGGTCTCCTGATGGCCATTCTCCAGGCTTGTGCCAGGCCCATGCCCCAGCTCTTCAGGTATCCTCCCAGCTGTTCCCTCCACAAAGCACGTAGACACCACATCATCAGCAAAGTCCAGATCAGTGATCTGGACATCGCCAAATGACACTCCACAGTTCACTGTCCGTGTTACCCGCCCACTATCCAGTCCATACAGGCACTGATGAGCATAGGGGCTAAGACGTACCCCTTACTCACCCCAGAATCAACCTGAAAGAAGTGAGATGTGGAACCACCACACTTCACAGTACTCTCAGTACCAGAATATAGGGCAAACGTCAGCTGGACAAGCGAATCCTCCATCTCTACGCACCAAGTCAAGCGCCTTCTAGAAGTCAACAAGGCTGCAAACAACCTTCTATTGAATTGCTGGAGGCGCTCAGTGAGGACCCGAAGTGCCATGATGTGGTCCACCATAGACTTCCTAGGTATAAAGCTCAAATGTTCAGGACACTGGTGTTGGAGCAGTGGATCACGGATACTGTTCTGCAGTATCAGTGCAAGGACCTTGCCTGGCACTGAGAGAAGTGTGATACCCCTATAGTTGTTCCACTCTTGCACATCACCCTTTCCCTTCTAGATTAGAACAACAATGCCCCTCTTCCAGTGGGCTATGAGGTGACTTCTTAAAACAACTGAATACCATAATATCACAAGGCTAACTTACCAATCCAGTGGCGAGGGGTAAAATTCCTGTTTTGTCCATGAAGTCAGGTGGTTTTTAAAGAGTGACATCACCTTTTTGAGGATACAAAAGTCATCGTCTTCTTTTACATAACGGTCTATCTGAGTAAGAATCTTGTCTGTAATGCTGTGAAGTTTGCAGGATAAAAACGTGAGCCTGTTGGTGACTTTTAGCAGACATATTCAGATCGGGGCAATCCCTTTTGGACAACGTAGCAATCACCACAGCCTGTTTCACTGTTGGAGACAGAGGATATCTACAGGAGCTCTAAACAACAACTTTGTATGAGTTATTTAGGTGCCAAATCATGTAAAAATAAACCCCTGATTTAAGATATTTTATCCTACCCTGTAAAGTAAGGTGTGTGTGCGTCTGTGTAAGTGTGAGTGTGGTAAAATCTGGGTGCAGGGCTAATAGGGGCTCATTAAAGAGGTTGCATTGTTAATTTGGTATGGCCCCTGTAGATCATTACCTAGCCCACTAATCACCCAGACACACACACACCCTCACAGCTGTTTTGGGAACATCAGATACAATCTAATTACTTTAGTGTCTAATTGATTAGTAATGGAGGGAGGTGGAAGTGTGGAGGGACGTCGGGCTCGCAGGTGAGGAAACGGCTCAGTATGGGTGTATTGACTTAGGACGTTGGTGGGAAGGACTCACGAGGGGTTAAACGTCACCCAACAGACACAGAAAAACATGGCTGATGGTGCAATAACAGCACCATGCAGCGCATGTTCAAGTATGAGTGATGGTGAGAAGCTGGCTGACAGAGCAGCACTGTGAGAGCTTTACTGCTGCCTTGAGCTTAAACATATCTGCTGATCATTTTCACATTATTTCAAATCTAATATTTATTTTAAAAAACATGCTGTAGTGTAGCTGACTTAGCAATAAGGTGAACAGGCTGTCGGCTAATGACCTGAACATTTGATCTCTAACCTTGTGTGCTGCCTGCAGGCGAGACATGATCCATACGACCTCAGAGCAGGAGGAAACAGCCGTCTATATGGAGCTATGATGACTGTGTGTGTGAAGGTAAATGGATGTGATGACAGGTCAATATCCATCAAAGATACACGGGGGGAAATGCTTGTGGAAAAAGAAACTATCTGTCTCCATTACAAGGCTGTGCTGCATTCAAAATCAGACAAAAACACACATTTAACAGTCAGAAGAAGGTGTGTGAGGACGTGATGGGCCACTAACTCAGTGAGTGTGAGCTGATAGGGTTCAATAAGGCATTTATGGCAGTGTTATTCCTTGGAATGCACCAAAATTACTTTTCAGGTGGCTATAAACAAACAATTATCCAAATAGAAACATGGCTACTATTAAGGGATAATCATGTCCTAAAAATGTATGTTAATTATAAACCCACAGTTTGCTAAGGTTGACCAAAAGCTGTTTTTACCTTATACAAACTTCACAATGCCAATACTGTATACCTAAATATGATTCTAGTTAAATTCAAACAGTGTTGATAGCTTTCCGCTATAACAAAGATAGAAGTCCAATGCATTCAATGTTTTAATTACCAAAAATTGCAGTGATTCAGAGCGCAGACACGTTTGTTCAGATAAAGACGTATTAAGTTTCCGTAAAGCAAATTTATCGTATTAAGAGAGCAGCTGGGAAAAATCCATTGATGAGAAGCAAACAGGTATTTGAAGCTGCTGGTGTCTCTGGAGTTCCAAGAACCTCTGGATGCAGGATCCTCCAGAGGCTACAAAGAAAAACAATTGCAGTGGGCTCAGAAATACATGAAGACTAAATTTCAAACAGTTTTATTCACTGATGAATGCCGTGCTACACTGGATGGTCCAGATGGATGGAGTTCTGGATGGTTGGTGGACGTCCACCATGTCCCAACAAGGCTGCAACATCAGCAAGGAGGTGCTGGAGTGATGTTTTAGGCTGGAATCATAGGAAGTGAGTTGGCAGGCCCCTTTAAGGTCTCTGAAGATGTCAAAATGACCTCCGAAAAATAAGTGGAGTTCCTAACTGCCCATTTCCTGTCATGGTACATAAAGAAGAACTGTGCCTTCTGGAGTAAAAGCATTTTCATGCAAGACAACGTACCATTCCACGCTGCAAAAAAATACCACTGAGCCCTTGGCTTCTATGGCTATAAAAGGAGAAAAAAATCATGGCGTGGCCACCATCATCCCCTGACCTCAACGCTATAAATAAAATCCAGATTACTACATAATTGTTGAGGAATGAAAAATCCTATTGACTGCCAATTGTATAGACAATTTAGGAAAAAATGAACAAAATAGTATATGCATCATAATTTGGGACATAAGGTCTAAATCAGATAGTTCATTTTAAAGCAGAAACTTCATTTAGATCAAAGGAGGAGCCGCTGCCCTATAGAGCTCTGATACCAGAATTTTAAAGTGACATGTATGATATTAGTAAAACCATATTAGTATAGTAACAAAGAGAAGTCCTGAGCCTCATTTCAATACATTCCTTGGTTTTGATTGCCTAGTTGCGGACAAACACTTGCAGGAATACGACAGCAATGTTATGGTACTGACATGTTGCTAGCAACTGTTAAATGAAGATAGTTCTCTCTTGCTGTCAGCAGGTTTTCTTAAAAGTATGTCAAAAGATGTCATTTTTTAAAGTTTCATTGCCTTTTCATTGCTGTGACTATTGAAACAATAGAAATCATAACATATTAAAACATGATATAAAAAAAATCAGAGAAATACAAATTTTTACAACATTACTGCCATAAATTTTACCTGGACTTCTTAAAATCACATTTTTAGTGACCCAGAAAAAGCCCTGTTTCCTGCTCTTTGGCAGCTGTTTCTTTGAAGTGAGTGTGTTTGTTTGTGGAGCGTGTGTGTGAATCTTAAAAGATTAGGGCAGCAGCACGTCTTCTTTTGTAGCTTAACCTCATTATTTATGCACGTGTTAGGAGGTTTAAGGTGCTGCGAGTGTTCGTGTGAGTCTGTGTGGACCTGGACTCACCGTATTCAGCTCGTAGATGCTCAGGAATGTGCGGCTCATATCCCTCTTTCTCTGGAACCTCATCAAAATCATCATCATCATCATCATCCTCCTCCTCTCCGTCTGCAGAAGCCCTCATCTGAGGAAGAGAGCAAAACATTAACTGCTGGCCATTTGGAAATTTGAAATCTGTCAGAAACACAAAATTAATTATCAAAAATTGTAATTTTTGTAAAGATGATCAGTTGTCCAACTCTGTTTTGTCTTTTTAAGACTAACATAAGCTTTTGCTGAAGGTTTTAACCAACTTTAAAGATCTTCAGGTGACAAACCTAACTCCAGCTGCAAAAACAGACTTCTACATTAAGTTCTAATAAAAAAGAGAGTATGTGGGTCCTGACTGAAGATTAACTTGCCTTTTTTTCTTTTAATATTAACCTGATTATATAAAATCAGCACACACATATTTCTTAAACAAGTCCCACATGTAAAAAACAAACAAACAAAAATCTTGGATGTGTTAAATCCAACAAATTAGTTGTCAGTGATGCTGTAAAGGTGCTGTTTCTCCTTCATTCCTTCACTCTCTTCCTCAGGGTTGTGTGATCTCTTAGGGGGGGGATGGTGACAACTGTATGTGTGTGTGATGAGCTTCTATCAGCCGCTAAGCAGAATTTATGGTTTTTAATTTCCTGGTGGGGTTGTTAGCCATTCGCTGAGCTACAATGCAGAACACAACACTCATATACGCACTGGGGTCATTTCCATAACCCAAATGTGCGTCTGCGTGTGGGGCTGCTGCCTTAACAGCTGAGGACACACGCAGACCCCTTCCAGTCTAGCAGCATAATAATCACTGTGATTAGCGTTATGAGGAGCAGTAAAACCTGGCGTTAAGCTAACCTCTCATTCCCAAAGGCCTCTTTTTCATTAGTGTGTGATACCTATGCGTATGCTTGTATGCGACAGAGAGGCTGCTGTGTTGCTGCTGATAAAGCCCATTATATCATCAGAATTAGTTTACAAATGACGAGCCCCTCTACGATCACTAAAACACACCCACACACAGAGAACTGAGATGTCAGACGGAGTCAGTTGACCATGAATGCACCTCTCGAGCTAGCACATAGACACCAATTAAAACACTTCATATTACAATACTCGCTATCCCATTAACCAGCAACTAAACAATTAAAGCCTAATTAGTTCTCATTAACACGGCGGGTGAGATGTAGACACAGTGGGTGGTCTGAGAGGGAGAAAATGTCAGCCTGTTCATGAAATATCAAACAAGATTTGATAACAAAACATGCAATAATGGAGAAACTGGGGTCTATTTAAAAGATGTTATTCTTTTAGATAACAGAAAAAAATGTTACTCTGATTTGAATTATTTTATCTAAATTTGTCTTGTCTCAAAGCAAAAAGACTATGAGTTTTTATCTATAAAGTACTTCACTTTTAGATCCTCAAAAAAAAGCCATTTTAATTTTGTTTTTTTTAGGGATTTTTTTTAATTTTCTGTCTGTTCCAGTTAATATCTGGGGAGTAATTCCATAGTTTTACCTTTTGTTGAAATTTCAGTTAAAATTTTTGGACAGTAATTGTGCAATTTTCTAAAAAGTAATTAGAAATATTGGGAATGTATGAACTGGTACAAGTAGATAAAAAGTTACAATAAGTATTTCTGCTATTGCACAATTATAATTGTGAAATATGTAATTTGATTGCTTGCACATTTTAAATAGTTTTGAAGCAACCTGTACCAAGGACAACGGACAGAAATCAGCAAGGGATGCAGGATATTGGATTTTTGCCGTAATCCGATATGCCGACATTTTTAAACATCATGTGTCTTTTGCTCAAAGAAAGGCTGAGCCAAGCGAACCCTGTTTGGTGATAACGGATGTATTTTATGCCAATCATTGCTGCGTACTTACTGATAAATAAATAGATAAATAAATAAAATAAAATGTAACTAAATAAAGCTGGACACAGGTTGATCTAGGTCTTTTTATGCATTAATTGGAGTTTCTTAATCAAAATTACCATTGCTAAAATTGCAGAAGGATGCAACTGTCTTTAGCTCCTTTTATATAGCCAGTTTAAGGCGGGAGATTTACACCCCTGCAACATTTTGCCTTTAATATAAATGGCATAGAGGTGCGATGGTGGGACCTAGTCGACCCACAGCCGATCCTCCATCAGAGGCAGTAACAGAGGCATTAAAGGACGGCATGGTGGCTGTAAAGCATCAAGGCTAGCAGGGTGGAACAGCATTGTGTGTGTGCATATATGTAAGTGTGTTGGAGCCATCACTGTTTCAGGTCACACCTATTGTGCTTCTGCGGCACATTAAAACAATGTCAAACTACTCAATGAGACAACAATTTTATGCTGTTGTAGATTTAATGTGTAAGAACAAAGGTATAATGACAGCTGAGTTTTGTCACAGCACTGTTTAGGACTAAAAGAATAACATGAGTGAAGCCTCATTTTTAGAGCCAGAAGTGCACATTTGAAGGCCAAGACTCTTTGTGCTTTTGTTTCTGAAACCTCTACTTATGAACAAAGTTTGACATTACAATTATGAATTGGCATACAGCCCATAATTACAGAAAGAGTAAACAAAAGGAAATTTTGATTTTAAAAAATCAAGACGTGTAGCTTTAGTTATTGTTAAAGCCCATTTAGTTTGATCATTTGAGGGTTTCCTTGAAGTTTGTCAGCGCTTTCATGAAGAATGAGGATGGGGGCAACTGTGCTTTAGCACAGTATTGAGCCCCTGTGTGAGAGTACCCCAAGAGTCTTTAAACAAGTTTTGTACTTTGCAGACCTCCTTCATTTGTGTGAAAAGCAACTAAATTTCCCTGCAACTTTAAATGGGACATATTTTACCCTTTTAACACAAGTTTATCACAGAGGTCCCCAAAACATGTCTGTGAAGTTTGTTGCTGAAAAAAAACATTCCAGTATAGGATTTTTGCATGTCTAAACAGCCCTCTGTTTCAGCCCTGCTCAGAATGAGCTGTTTCTGTGTCTGTGGCTTTAAATGATAATGAGCTGTCTGACACAGCCCCTGACCACACCCCTTTCAGGCAATGGATGTGGCACTCTTGATGTTACAATGTTACAGACACTTTTATCCAAAGTTAAGGACCTGACTGGGATTCAAACCATCAATCTCCCAGACCAAAGTCAGCAAAGTAACCCACTGAGCTATCCAGCATCTCAGCTGGCAGTTGAGAGGAGTATCAGGAGAGGAGGGCGGAACTTTCTTTCAAGCGGGGAGGGCCAACCAAACCTGGGGGCGGTGCTAACTCTCCACATGACATCATGAGGGGAAAATCTGAGAACATCTTGTTTCAGCACACATTTTCTGAAAGGTGGAGAAAGAGAGGGGGGAGGGAATGGATTTTTCTGGTATTTGAGAGGATTATGGACAGGCCAGGGGCACATATTTCTATTAGAAAAACCTGAAAAAGTGATTTTTGCATAATATGTCCCCTTTAAAGGGAAGTTAACAGACACATTATCAAGGCCTGAATATATACAACTGTATAAAAAAAAGTAAAAGGAGAACACTCTTAAGACTGCACACCTGGTTGGTTTGGTGAAATTAATAAAAGTTTTTCAGAAAAAATATTCTAAAAGTCTGCTGTCTTACATTAAACAAAAAAAACATACTGTTTTATTTTGGCCATACGTTTTTTGTATATCCTTATGGGATAAAGTTGACCAAGCATGTTATCTTGATGATACAAAAGACCTGGTATCTGTGGTCCAGCAGGTTATGAAGTATTATATCCAAATCTGGATCAGTCCCGTTTTATAGTGAATATCCATTAAGTTTAGCTTTTCATCTTATGAAATAAAGGCACGTTACTCTGTGTGATTTTTCAAACTGCTGAAAATGAGGGCACTGATGTAAATTCCTGCATGTGTGAATGCAAAAAAAAAAAGGCTATTTTTGCACCCAGAACATTTCTGCCATGTCCTGTTTCTATAGCTATTTTCACACATCCCTAAACCTCCTGAAAATCTCCTGCATTATTTTGGAAGAGCTTCATGTGTAAATGCAAAGACAACTTTTTTTTTTTACTCAGACTCTTGTAGAATTTTCATGTCTGAGTCAGGAGAATTCACAACATATGAAGGAGAAAATGTGGGGATGTTTATGCACTACAATCAGGGTAAAGAGTACTGTTCGCCAGTGTGTAATTTTGTTTTACGTCCTAGATGGGGTTTTTTTTAATGCCTTTCTTGTAGATAAGCTTGTGGATAGAGTCAAAAAGAAGCCATTGGCTGGACATGAACCCCGCTCTCATTGAGGACAACAGCCTCTATATATGGGGTTTGCAGACACCACCAGGCTACCAGTGCCCCACCAGTACTTCTATGCACTTCTGTTGATTTTGTCATTATTTTAAGCTAGACATGGCAATAATACAAAGGCAGTTATTCTCAGGGGATTCTGTTGCTTTGTCTGCCACTTCTGGGCCAAAATTTTTATGTCTTGTCTTGCACCAGGAGACCACCGCCCCTCTTGTCCAACAGCGGTAGTCTCCTGGAGTGATGTGCATATGTGAACAACCGGATCAGGAGGACTTAAGGGGCACTCCCTCTGAAATTTTACGTACATTTTAAGAACAGCATATGTAAAAATGGCTTGCGTGGAGTCATGTGAGCCATGTGAGAAAGAAGCAGGAAATATTCAGGACAGTTCATTGTGAGCAAGCAGACAAGAAAGCTTGCACAGCACAGTTCTGCTTGCAAGAATGTATTTTCCACTCATTAGTTGTTAATGGGAATACATTATGTACAGCACAGCACTGATTTAAAGACTGAAACTGCCCATATCATGTTATATCTTGCCTTCTTGCACCCCACTTCCTCTGTCTGACGAAAAAAGTCTCCCTGAGATTTAAGTGGGAACAGGCAAGTCAGAAAAATTTTAAGGGCAACCTTTCCTGATATTTTCAAGCAGTTTTCAGGAGTTCATGTGTAAAAACGACCGAAGTCTGATAAAAACAGAGCTGTTTTTACTACTAATAATGTTTTAAGCAAAGAGCAGATGCTGCACAAAGCAAAATCTTGATGTTAATTATTTTTTCAGGAAAAACTGAGGGAACTCTACTTGAAACAGAAGCGGAAACATTTTAAACACCAAAGCAAACTTTCTCCATTACTCCGCTGTGCTGCTACTCTTATTCATCCTCACAGTACAATGGATTCACACACACACGCTTAGATATAGTCTCTATAGGTTTTCTGCTTGTCTACTTTAATCCCGGCTGGTTTATTCTGTGCTGATCAATGGCCTTGGACTAAGAAGTGATCACCCAGCCGGAGGAAAATCCTGCCCTAACATCATCCCTTTTCCCCCTCTTTCTGCCTCTTTGTCTCTAATTCACCTTAATTTAATCCTGATAGCATCGAGCGCTGTCGGCCGGCCTGGCAGAGCTGTAAGTCTCGCAGCAGAATTAGCTTTCCTCCAGAAACATTTTGCTGACGGCGAGCACGGCTAAAATATGGCCTCTATTCCCCCACATGGCTGCACGGGGGGCTGCTTTGCATTTTAACAGAGCTTTGGTTTATTCTGCGGGACACACACCAGGAGAAAATCACACAGCCTCAGAGATAAAAACTGCTTCTAACTGGAGATTTAGCAGACAAATTAGAAGTGATGCTTAAAGGAAAGCAGGGCCATGTGTCACTGTAATAGGAAAAAGGCAAAACAAATATTGGGAACTTTAACTTTAAAAACAGATAGATAGAGAGGATAGGAGTAAAAATAGTTCCTAAAGCAGGCAGAATTAATAAGAAAAAAATAAAAGCAGGGCTATGTGTTACTGTAATGGTGATGTTTACTCAAAGATAAAATAAAGCCAGCACCTAAAGGGAGAAATAAGAAGTTCTTTAACGACTGAATAAAGAGATCTGTGGGAAAGCAAGAGCCATACAATCACAAACACACTAAAGATTCAAGTTGTGAGTCAAGAAAACAACAGAGATAAAACTGCTAAGAATCACAAGTATTTCAGTTTTTAAATGTTGATTATTTTCCCGATTAAGAGACTTAGAAAAAGTCTCAGGGGAAGTTTTTATCCAGGTATTTATGTGGATTTTAAATCACTTATGAGGTGAAGGCTGTCTGTTGTAAAATTCTAAATTTCAGCCTGATTGAATGTAAAGTATAAGTTTTGCAGTGAGCTTGGTGGTTAATCAGAAACACACACAAAAATAGGAAGTCACATTTTGCAGTTCTTTGTGTCTGCAGAGCAAAAAAATTAAAGTTAAATCAATCAGAATTTCTGACTGTGAGATTAGGGATGGAGGTCGTCAATTTGTATTGATACCGATACCTTTATTGATACACCTTCATGGCGCTTGTCCTAATTGATACAGCTATTGATACTTTTCAATTACTGTAGATAAGTTGTTAGGTAAGAGTTTTGTGTTTAATGACTTATCTAATACAGCAATAACTAAACAAACCTAACGCTACCATTTCAAAACATCAGAATCAGAACAAGAAAAAATCTCAAACACAGATGATTGGTATTCGTATCAGCAGCAGGCATTTAGATACATCTGAAATTCCCTTACAGCAGTTACTTCCCTGTTGCGTGCATCAGAAAGAAGCCTTTCTTGCCAGCAAGGTGGGAGGTTCTGTGAGTGTGTGACGTCACATGACCACAAATGAGCATCACTCACAAAACAAAGGCTTCACAGAAAGTCTTGCACTATTTATCACAACCGGGAGATTGGCCATCTCAAAGCTCTAAATCAAGGATCAGTTATGTGCATTGTCTGAGGAGTGACTAGTACTTTTATCAGCTTTTCAGGCTGCATTGCATGTTACTCTTTGCATGGCAAAGCTTGAAATTGTGAATTTTGACATCTTTTAAAGTGACTGAAATGAACTAAGAGTATACATACTATACATATACTTACAGAATATGTTGTCACTCAAAAAACATAGGATGCATGATGTAAACATCAGTAGTATACTTTAGTATTAGTTTTGTTTTGTTTTTTTTTAAATTGGATATGTTTAGTGAACTCAGACAGCATAAATAAATCGACACACACTGGCCCACACACAACAAAAGTTGTCTGTTTCTCCTAAAGCCATATTTTTACCAGAGATAGCTGCTGGATTTTGAAATTGAACATCAGTGGAAAGATTGAAATAAAAAGACTGGAAATAGACAAAACAGCATTATAAGGAACTTTTAAAGCAGCATGTTCATGTGAACATATATCATAAAATCCGGTGAATAAGATGGACTTTAATTTCTAATTAGTCATCTAAAATGTCGCCTCAGTCCTATAGGTTGTTTGCAATCACGTGATCCCAAATGCCCGTTGTGAGTCAAGAACCGGAGGAAAGCCATTAGGGGTGAATGGGAACAGAGGAAAGTTAGGGTCAGTTCAAAAAGTCTAAAAAATTACCTCCCAAGTCCTTTCTTATCCACTTTTCCTTAACCCTGGTGGAAAAAAGTCACAGGGTCAAGGAAAGGTGGGAGTAAGAGGATAGGAAAGCAGAACAGCAGTGATTAGGGAATCTGACCGCACTTTCCCTAGGTGGATGTTACAAACATGACGTGTGCTATTTGTGTAAAAACTACAATTACAACAAAAGTTGCACCTGCCACTCGGTGCGTTCTCCGTGTTGTTATGAGCAGCGAATGAAACGTGAAAAAATCAAGGTGATAAATATGAGCTCATTAATATTTTTATATACTAAAGTCTCTTCAGGACGAGGAACTGTGACTGTGAACATCTAGAACATCAGAAACTTTTCTCTGAACTGTCTGCAAATTCAGTATGACTATATATAGTCATATTATTCATCTATGAATAATATTCAAGACCGTTTATTTCACAACGATATTTAATTGTTTTGTTTTATTCCCTACCTATCCATTTTTTCTTTAATTCTCTCGTCTCTGTTAATTTTATTAGTCTACTCTGGTTCTGTCTTCCTTTCAGCTCGTTATGTGAAAAGCTCTGTAATCTGTGTTTTACTTGTGTAATTATGATGATATATATAATCATCACAATATAACAACATGCCCACTTTATCGCTTGAATTGGTTTTGATTTACAAACTTTTATCTCAATTATTTTAATATTTCATAATAGTGAAACAAATGCAGTTTGAAATACTGACTGAACGGTTAACTGTTTGGATAAAAATGGAAATGAGAAGAAATAAAATCATTATCATAAGTGGAATGTTACAGTTTTCATGTCTGTAATATTCCTCTGTTCATCCCTGTTTCCATCCATTTATCACATGCATTATAAGTTTGACTGAATTCTACTGTTTAAATCGGGGCGAGTAAACTTACAGTCAAGTTGATCATTTGTTTTGATGAGCGGTCAACAGGTGCGTCACTTTAAATGAAGTTTACGCAAAGAATTGTGGTCTTTTCATCTCTCCTTTGGTAAAGGATGGTCCAGTGTTTCCTAGGCTAAAGGAAATAATGAAGCTCCTTTCCTTTTCAGTTGGAGAATTCAAACGGCCTTTATCACAGCTGACAATAAAATACTTCTAGGTCATTTCACTGAGTTAGGAACCTTCCTAAGCAAAAAAGACTATTTGGACAGACCATTAGTAATTCACAGCTCTAAATGGACCTTAATGCTGCAATCATCATCAGAAAATTTCTGTATACATTGAAAACAATCCCTACACTTCAAAAAAACAAACAAACAAACAAACAAAAAAAACTGTTTTTGTCACAGGTCTAACCGATTTACCTGGCATGGAGGCGTTCAATATTAAAAATTACTCAGTCCTACAGACCTCCTAGCATCATCTAGCCAGATGAAGGCAGACAAGAGTCTTGAAGAGTCTTGAGCTAAGAGGCTAGCTCAGCACCTTTAACATATAAAAAATCATTTTATTAGTCACAAACATGCTTTTAATTTAAACAATGATATACTATTAACCAACTAAACACTGTAGGGTGGGCAACCAAGTGATGATGAGCTGTTTAAGAACAAGTCTGTTTTACAGAACGTCTCTTTTATGTTGACTGCAGCAGCTAGCTCCTTTTTGAGTGCCAGTTTCCTTTCCTCCATCCTTTGTCGTTGTTTAATCTACATTTAAAAAGCTAAACTTTGACCAAATGAAAAGCTGTTTGGGAGTCAAACAACCAGCTCTACTGAGCTGAGCCGATCTGGATATTTAAAGAGACAGATTTCCATCACAATGATCAAGGCTGGAGGCTGTACATCAGCTGAGGAAACATGGCTAAGATCAGAGTTTAATGTGCTAAACTATGACAAACTGTCCTGAGCTAAAATGGAACACTTTGTGGAAACACACTACACATGAGTATTGTGTGACACCTAGGGCTGGGCAATTAATCGCAAATTAGATTAAATCGCAATATGGCCTGCTGCAATTTTCAAATAGCAGAAGTAGCAATATTTCTTTAACTTGAAATGTGTCAAAATACCAGTTTAATAAATCCAGCAGAGATTTTATGCACATTATGCAAACATTCAAGTGTCCATTTTTCAAAAATGGTTTACAAAAATCCTACTTTTTGTGTTTTAAGTATGTTTTTCTTAATCAAAATGAGGGGCATAAAAATGATAATGCCCTTAAACAAAGCAAATGACATCACAATTGCAATCGAGCAAAAAAATTAGCTCATTCTGTCTAAAACTGTTGAAACCTAGCATTACTCCACGAAAGTCATATCACAGCTGCGATCAGCTGGTAGCCAGCCTCACCTCCTCCACCCCAGCCACCTCCTTTATAGCTAAAAGCTTGTTGAAACCCCATAATCAGATTCATGCTACTATGGATTAATTGCTTCGGAAATAATTCTGTTGTTTTCAATGCAGATGGTCCTATTTATTGAATTATATGCTTAAATTTGTCAAAAAAATACATAAGATTAACCCAGGAGTAATCGCACATTAAATTGTAATTGCAATATTTGGGGAAAAAAATCGCAATTACATTATTTTTGCAAATCGTTCAGCCCTAGTGACACCGCCCCCCCAGGCTTTAGCCAGAGGTTTATTTTATTTTAATCCCTGTGTTGCCATTTCTCCCTTAGTTTTTTTGAAGCCTTTAAATTTTATTTTTGCCTGAATATTTCAAAACTTTGAGTGGAATTACACAGAAATACATGTAGAAATCCCTTCTTGTGCTGTTCTCTGCTGCTGCATGACATCATCTGCAAAGAATTTATATGGTGCTGTGTCCAATACACCAGAATAAAATGTTAAGACACACGCTGACATGACTGCATGTGTAGCTGTCACCCTCACTCATTGACAGCAGCTGCTATACTGTTCGCAATGTGCTGGGATATACAGGGACACAGAGTGGGCTGGCAGGGTTCATGTCACTTCTTATGGCAACAACATGTAACATTTCCACCATAAAATAGTAAGCAGTATAAACAGCACAATCACTTTGAAGGGGGAATGGAGAGCAGGGTCTATCCCATTTCCACAGAGTGCTCTGGTCGTTTGCTTGCAGCACTGTGTAGCTTTGGCAACAGGCTGCAGTTCTCATGCATTCAGCTTTATGGCCCTAGTTCACACACCATCCTTCAGTTAAAAAGAAGCATGTTAGCTTGTATCAGTACAGTTCAAGACAATGGCTTAGTGACAGAAGCAGACAGTAGCAAATGAAGTCAAGAGAAAACGAAAGGCTAAAAAAAACTGAACTAGTGTAAATATTGAACAGGTTTTTACAAATTGGTGAGAGCTCTGAGAAACGGAAGGCTGAAATCCTAACACCCAGTTGGCTATCTTGCTCTTGGATGGATGGGAAATAAATGTGCTAACAGTCATTGTAGTTCTTTGGCTTCTCATGTCTTTGCCAGATTCACCACCCTCTGTTGCATGTTGTCTATGAGTCAGATGTAATAGCACCATGTGTGCTTACCATAGCACAGTTGCACTTAGATGCTTCAGCGGACACCAAAGTACATTAAATATTGTTGTTTTAATGTATTTTGCTCCACCAGAAGGTCATTATTGTTCATTTAAAGAAAATGGCAGTATACCATTATGTAAATAATTCGTGCTGAGTGCTGGTTTGATTGGAAAGACTCCTCAGTTAAAGCCAAATAATGACCAGACAAGGTGGGAAGTACAACTTGTAAGCAGTTAGTCTGTACTTCAGAACAATAACCATAGGATGAGAGCTCATCAACTGTACAGTTAGCTAGCAGGATTACAAACTCCTTATGATGAAAACAGATGGTACTAAAAGATCTACAAAGCTGCACAGCAACTGCACGCTGAACGCAATGGAAATTGTTGTACAGGAAGACAGTTTTAACCTCTGGGAGACCCCAAAAACAGACTGGTATGACCTGTAGTTCTGATTTACAGTAAGTTTACTTTTCAGGTGTTCACAAGCCTTTGGTCAAAAAGAAAGAAGTGAGATTAAAATGGAGTAAAAATTACAAACTTTTTTCCACAGGTGTCTTGCTTATTTAGCCTCCCACCTCCCCCTCTCTCCTCCCCCTCCTCCCCCTTAAATAAGACTCTTATCCTTTATAAAAATGATGTGAGGGCGCCGCCTCGGACAACTGCTCCCCTGACTTCATTTGTCTCTTGGCAAGTTTGATGGCGCTGCGTTTAAAAACCCATTCAATCTTATAAACCAAAAATTAAATGTAGTCGACTGTGATGGGCACTCAGTGCATCTGCTATTTATATG